>NW_004955403.1:48028694-48030184 GCF_000276665.1 Chinchilla lanigera
ATTGAATTTTATCGAGTGATTTTTCTGTGATATTGAGATTCTGTGATATTGTGATATTGATTTTCTGTGATATTGAGAATATCATATTTTCCCTTAAAACTTATTAATGTGATAAAATACAGGATTGATTTGCAAGTGTTAAACCAACTTTTATACCTGGGACATACTGCATATGACCATTATGTATCATTTTTATGAATTATTCCTGGACTTGAATTTGCTAATAATAGCTGAAGATTTTTCACCCCTATGGTGGATATTAGTCTATACGTTTTTTATTCATGTCGGTTAGGTTTTAGTGTCAGACTTGTGCTGCTCTCATCAAATGCTTTGGGAAATGTTCTTCTTGCTTCTGATGTAATTTATTTCAAATTGGCAATATTTCATTGTTAAATGTTTGTTTTGTTTTATTCGTTTTTATAATTCATTAGTAAAAATAATGGTCCTGAAGATCCTCTGTGAAGTTTTTGACTACATTATCTTCTTTAATAGTCATAGAACTATTCAGGTTTGCTATTTTTTCTTGAGGAAATTCCAGAAAGTTGTTGATTCAAAGAACTTTCACATCTTACTCTAGTTAGGTTTATTTACCTTCGTTCTGTTATTGACCTTCTTTCTGTTATTTAAAGTCTGTAAAAGCACTAGTACTGCTCTTCATTTTTATTCCTGATTTTAGTATTTTGTGTTCTCTGTCTTTTTTTCTAGGTTAGGGACTTCTCAATTATTTTAAAGTTTCTAAATAGTCAACTTTTGCCTGTGTTGATTTTTTTGAGTCAAAGTTATATTTCACTTGCTTCCATTGTTTTCTTTATTATTTTGTTCCTCACTTTTCTTTGGTCATTTTCATGCTGTTTTTGTTTCCATCTTTTCTTTTCCAACTTACACATGTGTCCCATGGTTTGGATCTTATATGTTCCTCTAAAGCCCTCATGCTAATGGCTTGCTCACCTGCCTATGATGCAATTACAAGGTGGTGGAACCTTTAGGAGGTGGGCCCTAGTGGGTGGGGATTTAAATTACCAGGGACACACCCTTAAAGCTGATAGTACGACCCCAACCCTCCTCTCTCTTTGCTTCCACAGCAGCATGAAGTGAACAGTTCTGCTCCCCAATGCACTGCCCACCATGCCATTCTTCCTCTCCACAGGCCCATAACAAAAGGGCCAGGTGACCATGGTCTGGAACTTCTGATGCTGTGAGCCCAAGTCACCATATCAATTTCCATCTTATAAACTGGATAGCAATGATATTTTGTCACATCAATGGAAGGCTGCCTAACACAATCTACATATAATTATACGTATATATGCTATCATTTGAACACTTGCTGCCTTGAAAATCAATATATCAGCACTGTCCCTGAGCATTGCTTCTGTAAGAGAGAATGACCAGTCTTCAATTTTCTATGAGCATGTGTGCAGCTTTTCTAAAAACAGTATTGGTTGAGGTTTACACTATAAGGAAGGAAAGTTAAAATGTAGTTCTGAAGC
>NW_004955403.1:48030284-48032205 GCF_000276665.1 Chinchilla lanigera
TATATATATAGTTGCCATTTTCCTAAGTGGTTTGCTAATGTGTACTCATCTTACAAAAATAAAAGTCTTACAATTGCTTGTAATTTTGTCAAACTGTATGTCGTCATCATCTTAAATTTTAGTCATTCTAAAAGTGTTAGAGGGATCTCTGAGTTTAAGTGATTAACACCTTTCATGAGACTAAAGCCTTCAAACATGTTAATCTGTTGAGTATTTTTACAAGCCTTTTGGCTACTTTTATGTTAGCTTGTCTGTCTTGATTCATAGGAATTTTTTGTGTTCTCAATACAAATTCCTTGTCAAATATATGTACTCCGATATTTCCTCCCCATTGTGGCTTGCCATTTGACCATCTTGGCAAAATATTTTGACAAGCATAAGTTTTGGTGAAGTTCATCAAAATTTTTCTTTTATGGTTTCTTTTGGTGTTCTAAGCAATCTTTGCTTCCTAAAGATCATGAAAATACTCTGCTAAGTTCTCTTCTAAAAATTTTGTAATTTAACTTTTGCTGTTGGGTTTAAGATCCGTGTTAAATTAATTTCCATGTATGCAAAGATGTGTAGGACAAGGCAATTCATATGGTTATTCAGTTTAGGAGATATTTATTGGAAAACTTTAATTTGCCTATTTAATTTTTGTCTTGAGAAAACTCAGTTGATGATACAACCAGCTTTAAAATTTGGTAAATAAGTCCTACAACTCTTCTCTTCTTATGCAAAACGTCTTTAATTTCTGGCTATTCTAAATCCTTTGCATTTCAATATGCATTTTTGATTCAGCTTATCAATTTTTTACAGAAACAGAAGTCTACTGAGGTTTCTATTGAAATAGCAATGCATCTATAGATCAACTTGAGAAGAACTGACATCTTAAAAGTAAGTTTTCCAGCCAGTGATTATGATACGTCTCTCCATTTATTGCATTGTTGTTGACATCTCTCAGCAATATGTTTTTACTTCTCCGAGGTCCTATACACCTGATAAATTTATTCCCAGATATGAGGGGAGATTTTTTGATGCTATTGTAAATGGCATTTGTAGTTTCATTTTCAAGCTTTTTATTGTTACTATGTAGAAATAATAACTGATGTTTAAATGCTGATGTATACTCATCCATATATTGCTAAAGTTACTTATTCATTCAAGCGATTTACAGGTTCCTTGGGATTTCCTAACAGAGACACATGGGCTCTGATTTGAGGTAGTTTCAGTTCTTCCATTTCAACCTTTTGAAAGGTTCTTTTATTTTTTGAGGAGGACTTTTCTACTAGTGAGATCTCCCAGCACAATGCTGAGCACAAGCAGTGAGCATAAACATCGTTTCTCTTTTTCAAGTCTTAGAAGATAGCATTTGATATTTCACCACTGAGTGTGGTGTTGACTGTAGGGATTTTGTTACTTTGCTTTTATTAAGTGTCTTGATACAGTTTAGATATACTTAATGATCATATTCATCGTAGGAAACTTGTACCTATTTGTGATATATCTTAGTTCCTTTTTTCTCTCATTCCCCTCCCTTCCCTTCAAACCCTCTTCCCCTCCTTATTTACCAAGATTTGTTTCCATTTTATCCTTTTTCTCTCCCCCACCGACATTTCCCTTTCCTTTTGAACAATTTCTTCCTATTTCACCATATCTATTATATATTTTAGTTCTTATCTCCACTTTCAGTTTCTCACACCACAGAAACAATGCAGTATTTACATGTGTATGTCTGATTTATTTCACTTAATAATAGCGTGTTCTCAAGGTCTATCCATTTAGCTATAAATGATGATAGGCTTCTAATAAATATTCCTTATGAGATTAATGAAACTTTCTTCTTTCACCTGTTGGGTAAGAATTCTAACCATGGCTAGCCATTGAATTTTATCGAGTGATTTTTCTGTGATATTGAGATTCTGTGATATTGTGATATTGA
>NW_004955403.1:48033730-48065028 GCF_000276665.1 Chinchilla lanigera
AAAAAATGTAGTTCTGTTTTACAACATTCAAAACCAGGGCCAGAGATATAGCTCAGTAGCACAGCACCTTGCTTGGCAAGTGCAAGGTTCTGAGTTCAATTCCTGGTACAAAAAAATAAAAAAAAAACTGTGTTATGGTTTATGGCTAGATATCCCCCTAAACCTTCATGCAATCATAAGGTTTTTTTGGAGATAGTTGAATTTAGATTGTGTGACTGATTCACTGATTCCTAGTGGAATCCTGGGATTAAGGGCGCTGGAATTAAGGGTGGGTGATTTCTGGATCAGTTCAATGATTGGATTGGCACCGCCCTAATCCCAGGAGTCTGGATAAAATAAAAGGGGGAGAAAGAGGGTTGTGTCTCTTCTTATTGTTTTCCTGCTTTCTGCTCGCCATGACTACTCCCCTCTGCCAAGACACCCTACTTTGGAGCTAGATGATTATGGACTGAAACCGCTACACACTGTGAGCTAAATAGACCTTTTTTCCTTTAACCCTGGGTGTCGGGAATTTTATCACAGCAATAAGAGAAAAGTAACTAGGACAGTCTGCTTGTTTCTTTTTTCTTTTTCAGTGTCCCCATACCAAAGGACCAACTTCTTGCCCTGAATATTTGTGGAACTTATAGATCAATGGCCAGTTGCTTTGGTCTTTCCTTGGCAACACTGAAATTGAAGTTTCATGACCCTCAGGCTCAAGAATATGTTTTAGCTACATAAAGTAGCATCCTGCTTTCATTGAGCATGACTTCCAATCTGCACAGAGGCACACATTACAAAATTCCCACTTTCTTTTTTTATTTTAAAGAAAAAAATAATAATAATAAAAATGATACAGAATTTCAAAACAAGATAATAGGAAATTAACAATGGCTATTATATTGTATATTGTTATCTTCAAAGTAGTTGCTCAGATCGCCAGGAACAGGCACGCAAAATTGATCAAACAATACTAGCACTAACTGTTCCTTTCAATGAACTAACAGAATCCCTACTTTCTAAAAGACTTTTTCTGTTTTTAATAACATTATTGAGGAGTTGGCATATCTCCCTTTTCAAGTTATAGAGCCTGGCGCCACTGATCCTATTTGCATTAGAGTAAAGCTATCTGACACACCACTTGGGACTAATGTTTATGTCCCAGTAGCGGGCACTTTCTGGAACTAAGGGCTCCCTGAGCATTATCCTACACTGGTGACTCAGATGCTATCTACATGAAATGAAACACATTATTCATGAACATGTCCATCACTGAGATTTAAATATTTGGAAATCATCTAGCATGCAAGCAAGATAGTCTAAACAAATAAAAGCATGTCTCATAGCTCCTAGTCCTGGGATGGATTGGCTGCAAAAAAAATATAGATGTTTGTTTTCACTTATTTGGCTTCTAGAGTTCTGTTTTCTGTATAAGGTAACCTTGACATTTCTGTTTCCGTTGGGAATAATTTACCATAGAAGATATGGAAGGTGATGTGAACAGCAGATTAATAGAGGGTTTTTCTAGGTGATTTTGAAGGAGAAGGAAATGGGAAAGAGTTAGGAGAGGAGAGTGGAGGGGAAGGGAGAGGAGAGTGGAGGGGAAGGGAGAGGAGAGTGGAGGGGAGGGGAGAGGAGAGGAAAAGAGGGGAGGGGAGAGGAGAGGAAAAGAGAGGAGGGGAGAGGAGGGGAGAAGCAGGCAGGACCTTTGAACAGTATTGTAACATATAGAGAATAAAAATAGATCAGACACATGTCCAAGAGAAGATGCTATGATCAGGGTAGAACTTTCCAGAATGTTGAGGTGTGTTGTGATCCATGGCCCCAGGTGCAAAGGTTTGAAAGCTGCTGATCTGGGTGCAGGCATGGGGACCCCCTCCTTAATGCTGCCACGAGAGAAAGAAAACTGCTTTGTGTGTTGCATCCTGTGTTGCATCCAGAGGGTGACAGAGGAGGTGAGGACAGAGCCAGTTATCCTCGCCTCACCTGAGCAGCAGTCAATTACGGGCAGCCAAAGGTCTACTCCTTGGTGCATCCAGTTCTTTTTTCTCCATTTGTTCTTTGAATTTTGACTGAATTTCTAGCAGTGACTCTCCCTGCCTCCCAGAGCCCATTTCTCCTCTTCTGCTCTTTGCTGCTGACTTCTTCTCAGTTCTTCTGCTCAGCTTTTCTTCAAGTCTTACACCAACTCCCACATTAGCAGGCACCTTTTCTACCTGTTGGTTTTGGCTCCCTATGCTACCAAATCCCAACCATCAGCTTTTCTTTATGCCAGCTGACCTGGAATCAGCATCAACAGTCCTGGCTGTTGATGGCTGGGCCTTGGCCCAGCCCTGGACAGTATCAGTTTGGGTCATAAGAAGCCCATACACTAGGGTGGGAATAACAATGGGAATTCTATAGGCTTAGATAGTGACCACAAAAGTCATAACACATAGCCAAGGGCTGAACAGTAACAAGGGTAGCAGAGAGTCTTAAAGTCTACATACAGCACGATTGAGAGCATAGGCTTTCAATGATCTAGCCAAAGGCAGCAACATGTGTCTGCGTGGGCCAAGTTGTAAATAAATATTTTAGAGTGTGGGGGCCACATGGTCTTTGTCATGGCCATTCAACACTGCCACAATAGAATGAGAGCAGCCATAGAGGAAACAAGCAAACGGGCTTGGCTGTGTCCAATAAAACTTCACTTACAAACACAGGTTTTGGAGCTAAGCATGGTGGTGTACATCTCTAATCCCAGCATTCAGAAGGCTGAGACAGGAGGATCACCTTGAGTTTAAGACCAGCCTGAACTACATAGTGAGGCGCTGTCTTCAAAAACCAAACTAAAACAAAAAAAAAAAAAAAAAAGCACAAGTTTTTGAATCAATTGTGGTGCCAATTCATATATTAGTTTTCATGCTTATTAGTTACATGACCTTGACCAAGATAACCTCTCTGTACTTTAATCTTCTCTGTAAAGAGGAGCATAACCCATACTTCATAGATTCATGAAAGGATTAGGTAGATCTAAAACAATTTGCGCAAAGCTGTAGCACATAGTAAGCATTATAGAAATGGAAGCTGTCATGACCATGATTGTCATCATCATCATCATCATTTTACTTATGTTAGATTCAGAAAAAAAAGCCACTTGATTCAATTTCTCTAAGTCCTTGAGTATCTGTTGCCTTTTACTTCAGGTACCTTGTATCTTTTGTTCTCCTCCTGGCCAGAGCTATCTAGTCTCCAGCCAAAGAATACCTTGGTTAAAAATAACCAGAGACATGTTTTCCTAAGACAATACTAGAAGCCTGGCTGGGCCACAAAGCATCCCCAGTGTTTTAGATACTTTTCTCTCATTGCAAAGACAAAATACCTGACACCCAAGATTAAAGGAGGAAAGGTTTATTTAGCTCACAGTTTGTGGAGATTTCAGTCCATAATCTGCTGGTCTCAAGACAGAGGGTATTTGGCAGAGGGGCAACCATAAATGGAAGCTGGGATAGTGGAAGACAGCAAAAGAAACAAAGGCAAAAAAAAAAAGGAGAGAGGGAGCCTCTTTCCATCCCTTATATTGTATGCAGGCTACCTGCCCTAGGGCAGATATAGCACTCACCCTCGAAATCACAGCACTAGACAGTGAAGCAATCACAAACTCTAGATTCAGCTGCCTCCAGAAAGCCCACCCCCACGCTCTTATGAGGCTTTGGGGAAACATCCAGACACAAACCATAACACCCAGGTAGCTATAAAGACTCTGAAACTCAGCCTTCAGAGCCATTGTGCATCAATGGTGCACTTCCTGATTTTGAACTCCCACGATCCAGAAGCACTACCTAGCTTGTGTTAGTCCCCACTCCTTCTTACTAGAGTTGGCCTGACTGGATGGAATTTTCTGAGCTGCTAGATTCACAATGGCATCATCTAAGTTTCCCTCAGCATCTGAGGCACCAGTCTTTGAACTGGGCCATGCATTCTTCTTTTTTCCAGTTCTTGAGCTGGGAAGGTTTGTGCTAACTGCCTGGAGGTGTTTCCATTTTGTTTTAGGTGAGCCCACATGCCCACCCAGTTGTAATGCCATTCTCTCAGCATCATTGCTGTTTTGGCCAAACCCTGTTTCTCTCCCTAACCTCCAATTTCTCAGGTAGACCAAAAGTCTACTGCCGTGAACTTGAGGAGTTTGTCTGCAGCCCATATCAGGCACAGGTAGAGTATGTACCACAAATATTCATCACAAACTCAAATGCTGGCCTGAAAGGACTAATCTCCTGGCTCCATCCTCCTGGAGTAGAGGGGAGGTCAGGGGTTACTTATTGCTTGTGACTTTCTTTTTCAACTCCACTTCACAAAAGACAGGATGGAAAAGTGATAGTCCACCAAGCTTCCCAAGATAATAAAGATACCAGAAATGAAATCCCAAACCTCCTTTTAATCATTACCATCAAGCCAGGAGTGGTAGCACATGCCTGTAATCCTAGCACTCAGGTTGAGGGAGGAGGATCGCTGTGAGTTTGAGCCAGCCTGGGCTACAAAGTGAGTTCACAGCCACCCTGAACTGCAGCACGAGACTCTGTCTCAAAAAACAACACAACAACAACAACAAAAAAAAAAACTTATCATTACTGTCAGGATCAACTAGTGGTTACAGCAGGAAGTGGCTACCAGAAGTGTGATAGTAGCTCTTTGATCTCAGAGGTTCCCATCATGACAGACTTCTGTTACATGGCACACACTGGGAATCTAGCTGGCATTTTCACAGGTCCTCATGAAAAATGGGCTCAGTTTTCCATTTCTGGATGAAATCTTCACTTTAATGGGGGTGCAATTCTGATTGTTACAGTCAAATCTGAGGAGGGGGGAGGTTCCAGGGTGTTGCATGATGATAATCAGAATCACAAGAAATATGTGTTTAAAACCTAGATTGTTAATGGATTCATGTGTACTAAAACATATCATGCTCAAACTCCAGGCCAAGGACTAGGATAGTTTCCTTGGTTACAAATCTGCTTGGCCAAACAAGTTATAGTTGGCAGGGTGAGATAATTGGGTGACTTGTGGGGCTGAGGCTGAGATGACGTATTAAAAACCCTTCTGGATCTCATCATGGTCCAGAAAAGTCCACATTTGTAATCCCATGGAAAATTTATTGGAATTTTAATAAGTTAATTCCAATCTGCCACTGCCAGTGCAATGCATGATGAAAATAAAGACACTAAGGCATATCGGTAGTTGTGGGGAGTCAAAGGGGTCCTAAGTCCAGTCAGAATAATGGCTAACTGGAACAAAGGCTTTGACTCAGAGCCCAACATGAGTTTTATTAATTCATGGAGAGGGGAGTGGCTTGAGGATGAATAACTATGAGAATGGCAGGAAGTACACAAGTGCTGTGAGCTGGGCCTGAAATCACCTCTGCAATATGCAGAGAGACAGCGAGACAGATGCAGAAAGAGTAATCTGCATATCACAGATTGGGGCAGTATCTAGTGTTTTGGGATCAGTGTTTCAGTTTTAATGTGTAATTTTCAAGCCCTGAGAGGTCATAGCCTCTTTTCTCAAAGCTCATTCTCAGCCAACAGCATGGCATCTCTTAGCCTAGCTCATACATACTACTTAGGAGCTATAGGCACAGCATCGGTGAGCTATCGCATTGCTTTAAAGACTATACATCAGGACCTTGGCTAGACCAATTTGCGTTGCTTAAAGCCAACTGAGGGGATAAGGAAAAGTCTTAGCCAGCTCTGTACATATTGACACACGAAGGTAGGGCCAAATGCTTCTCTTCAATGAGAATCATCCCAGTGGTCCTCTACAATGACCAATGGAAAGGTGTCTCCTTCTGCAGACTGGTCACCCTCTGATCCTCTCACTTCCATGGCTAGAGACACACCACCCCAAAGATGCTTCTCAGATTCACCTTTCTATGTTCCCATTATGGTCACCTCAAAAACATACCCTTAACTTGTTACTGACATATACATGCAGTCAGGCATGTGTATTCAGGGGGAGTGATCTTACTATATTGTTGATGGAACTTCAGACACAGGTGTCAGTGTGATAAAGCTCAGAATACAGAAAAAAGAGATGGACACATAAATATGGACAACACCACACAACAGCTAAGATGCTAACAGAAATACATGTTTCCATGAAAGCAGACTTTAGAGGAACACTATATGATATAATGTGGGGAGGGCACCCTAACCTGCCCCCTTCTCTACCCAGAGACAATCACCACTGATGAGTAGTACACCCTTCCAGTTCACTTCCAGCATAAGCACATCTATACAAATATACTTTGGGGTTTTTCATTTTACTTTTTTAATTGACACATAATAATTACACATATTTATAAGGTACAGTGGATGTTGATGCACATATACATTTCATAATGGTTAAATCAGCATATGGAGCACATACATCACCTCAAACATTTACCACTTCTTTGTGGTGAGAACATTAAAAATCCTCTTTTCTAGCTATTGTGAGATACGCCGCATATTATTGTTAACCATTATTAGTTAACCCTAGCTCTAACACTAGTGTGAAACGGAATTTATTTCTCCTACTTAATTTTGGGGCTACTGGTCAACCTGTCTTAGTCACTTTCTCCTCACTGGAACAAAATCCCTGACACTCACAACTTACAGGAGAGGTTTATTTTGGCTTATGGTTTCAGAGAATTCAGTCCATGGTCAGCTGGGTCCAAGTCAGGAAGGGTGTGGTGCAAGGGCCTGGCAGAGCAGAGCTGCTCATGTCACAGTGGTCAGGAAGCAGAGAGAGCAAAGAGGAGCCAGGAAGGAGATGCACCCTCCAGGTCATGCCCCCAGTGACCGCCTCTAACCAGGCCCCACCTCCTAACAGTATGTGTAGCCACTGAACTTATTAGTGGATGAATCCAATGATGAGTGTAGCACCCATGATCTAACCAACTTCCATCAGCTCCACCTCTGAACACAGGAGGCTTGTAGGGGACAGTCTAGATCCAAAGCATAACAAACTTCTTCCCATAATTTACAGAACTGAGAAAATTTGATCTCTTGAGAATAGAAAGTAGAATTGTGGTCAGCAGAAGCTGGGGAAGGAAGAAGGAGGCAGAAATGGGAAGAGAATAGTTAGCACATAGGAGCATTAAATTTTGGTGCTCTATTGCACACTAGGGTGACATTGCATGTTGAATGTGTTTCCTAAGTGTCTATTTTGTATGTTGCTTTTTTAAAAAAAAAACTGAACAAAATGCCTGGAGATATTTTACACAGGTACACATCAGGCTGATCTACAGTGAGATTCAAAGAATTAACAATATGCAGTCAGCATGAGCCAATCAACATTCAGGAACAGATGTTTATGAGCATGGTAGAAATTAACCTCCTTCTAAGCAAGCAGTGTGGCGTAGTATTTGAACCTGCAACTTTGGAATTAGAAGATAGCTTAAATTTTTATTTGAAAGAATAAAACATGTATTGGAATTTACGTATCACAACTTCTTCCCACTTCATAAAGCTGTACCTTGACCTAATGTCTCTCTCTCTCTCTCTCTCTCTCTCTCTCATATATATGTGTGTGTGTGTGTGTGTGTGTGTGTGTATACACATATAATATCTTTAGGAGATTACAAATTTTTCTTTATGGAGATGAGAATCTGTGTTTTACTCATTTTAGTACCAACTAGAGTATCCAGAATAGTACTGAGCATACAGTAGGTATTCAGGCAACATGTATTCCAAAAACAAACTTTCTAATTAATCAAAGCTATGAGTTCACTCCCATAGCATGGTGTAAGTTCCATTATTAATTTTGTAAGAAGCATCACTAATGCAAGTAAAAGCTACACCTGTTGTCAAGGAGCTCATGGTCTAGTGAGGAGACAGATGTGCACATATTTATGGAAGTCTGCCTGGGCTGCCATAACAAATCCCATGGTGGAAGGGTTTCAAAAATAGAAATTCATTTTTATTACACTTCAGAGTCTGCAAGTCCAGGACCAAAGTATCAGTGGGGTTGGTTTCTCCTGACCTCTCTAACTTATAGACTGTCCCTTTCTCCTGGGCCTAACATGATTGCTCTATGCATATACCTCCCTGGAGCCTCTCTGTCCAGATTTCCTCTTTATGGACACCAGTCATGTTGGGGCAACCTTAAATGCATCATTTCAACTTACTCATCTCTTCAAGGGTTCCCCCACACAGTGATATTCTATGATGCGCTGAGGGTAAGGGTTCAGCATGTGGATCTAGGGACAGAATTCAGCCCATAGCAATGCTTCTATTAGAGTTGGAGTGATTAAAGGGCATGAGGTGAAAAGTTTCAGCAAAGCATAGACTTTATTAATGAAGGACAATGTAGTTTGAAAGACACTAAGCTCTTCAAGACATAATCAGAACAACCAGTGTTCTTATTTTTCATCTAATCCTTAAAAACTATTTTACACTAAGTAGGATCCAAATTTGGCAGCACCACCTGTCCTGGGTTCTTAAATATTATTCTTCTCTTAATTTAAAGAGAAAAATGATCTGGTGTTTAATGTGGCAATTTTAGGAAGTGAGCCAGAGCTTAACTTACCTTTTCATTGAGATTTATATCATCTCTTGACTTTTCAAAGTAAAAACCACTGGGCAGTAGTTTACTCTGACATTAGCATTAAAATCCTTATGTTCTGCTCACCGGGAAGCAATTGAAGAGGTACTTCACCCCAATAGTTTATTTATGGGGGTCCAAAAATAGTTTGGAGATGGAGGGGAATAAAATATTAGTGCCCCTCCCTGCTCAAATCAGTATGTAGGGGACAGAGCGCAGCCCTGAATTGAATCATTAGAATCAATCAGTCAATCTTTGATTTATCCAGCCAACAACTTATTCAGTCAATAAGTATTTGTTAAATTAAGGAACAGTAAATCAATGCAGGATTTATTGAACACATATTCTTTGCCAAGATTATGCTGAGCTCTTGAGGAATGCAAGAATTAGATGAAGGGTATTGGCAGTAAGAAATCTACACCTAAAGTGAGAGATGGAATTTCCAAACAGAAGCTAAAGGATAACTAACACTTAATTGGATAGTACCAATAATAACCTGAGTGGGAAAAGTCAGCAAAGGTTTTATAGAAGAAGCAGTGTGTGGAAAGAATCTTAGATGATAATGGGTATTTGGCTGGATGGACAGCAAGAAACAGGACAGTATCAGTCAGGCTAACGTCATCACACAACTGAGCCAGAATAAAGAAAAGGGAACAAGTGGGAAAGCTAAAGCCAGAGCACTGGGCTGACCAAGATGATGATGTCCTTGAGGGAAACTGACTGACTGTTGGACATGTTGATGGATGGACTTCAAGTTGGGAAGCTTTGACATGAAGCAAGGAAATAATACAATGTGTGGATCTCCTGATTCCTTTTCCAAGGAAATGACACAATGAACATATTTAAATAAAAGGAAAAGGAGGGAGCATGTGTGTGGACAGCACAAGGAAGGTACAGCAAAATGGCAAGTTGTGCGTGGAGAGGCTGGGGACTTGGGTGGGATCCACAGGAATGGAGGTGATGGATATTAGATATTTTGAAGGAAAATAGGATTGCATCACAGGAAGTTTTAGATTATTAAATATGAGGTATTTGCAAAGTGGCAGTTCCACTAACAGAGCTAATGAGGAAGAGACCGGATCTGTCTGGGGGAATAAGGCAATGAGCATAGTCTGATGAGATTGAGGTGCAGCTTTATGATCGAAGGCCACAACTCGGGGTTCCTGGAGACAATGAAGTGGGACTTAGGTAAGAAAAAGCAGTCGAGAAATAAGCTATTCTCTGAGCTAAGTATTCAATATCTTACTTTTTCTTTTATGCAGTACTGGGGATCAAACCTAGAGCATCGACGCTGAGCTACACCCTCAACCATATTTTACTTACTTTATTTTGAAATAAGTTCTTGCTGAGTTACTCAGTTGCCCAGGCTGGACTCAAACTAACATGTTCCTTTTTGATGGGAGTGGATATCTGTGTACATTTGAAACATAACTCGTAGTGTTTTAGGATCAATGGGGTAGTGATGACAACTGAAGTCTTAAGACTAGAATGAGCACCCTTAGCCAAAGAAAAAGGAGAAGAATTAGCTCAGAAGAGTGAGGAAACAGAATAGTAGCAGAAGAATTGGAGAGTGAAATGTAACAAGAGCCAAAGGAGAGTAGAGTTTCCCAGAGATGGCGGAAAGTATGGGAGGGATGTGAGAAAGGAGAACACATCAGTGATGTCAGATTTAGCCCAGAGCCCAAGGTAACTATAAGCTAAGAACAAATGGCGTGACTTATAAAGCACCACTGGTGTCCTCCAAAGAGCTGCAGTAATAGAGTATCAGAAATGGAGCCCACATATCAAGGGTGAAAGGTCAAGAATGGGATAGGAAGAGGGAAATGCACACCCTTCTGCAGTAACCTTGACAATCACATGGAGATTGGGAGTGGGAGCTCAGAGGCCCACTGCTGTGCTTTGAATGTTCATGTCCCCCAAACGTTCCGATGTTGAAACCCACTCCTCAGTGCATTGGTATTAAGAAGCGGGACATATAGGAGATAATTAAGTCATGATGTGGGGTTGAATGGGACCAGTACTCTCATAAAAGAGGTTCAAGGGAGTGTGGTTGCCCCTTCCACCATGGGAAGATGCAGCAAGAATGAGCCTATGAGGAACGGGATCTGCTGGCACAGAATCTGCTGGCACCTTGACCTTGGACAGATCCTAGAAGGATGAGCAACAAATTTCTGTTGGTTATGAGACACGCATTCTAAGGTGCTTTGTCACAGTACATTGAATAGACTAGGGTACGCCCTTATTTCACAGCTTGTGGGAAATGGCACTCAGGACTGGCTGTTCCCTGGAGAGGGGACATCTCCACCTGGGCCTGGAAGACTTGGTGACCATCTACCCTGGGAGCAGCAAGAATCCAAACATAGAGTCATCTACCGTCAGAGGACAACAGGAGCTGAGAGTCAGAATTATAAAAATTGAAGAAGTATCACTTAGTGGTTCCCAGCAGTTTGAGAGCTTTGCCAATTAAGTCTGATTATCTCTGCAAAGCAAATCCCATCACAGGGAAAGCAGTCAGAACAATTATCACCATGTGAGTCCTTAGTTATCCAGAGGAACCAATCCGTTCTTTTGTGTACTGCTGCCCTGATGCAAGCCTTGGTGATGGCCTGCACGGTTTGAGAGCTGACGCTTGAACTCACCCTGCATAGTTTCACTGAAATTGTTTAATTAAGATGAGCAAAGTGGCTTCATCTCACGTTCCAACTCTACGGGAGGCTGTGGGGCCTGAGGGCTTAGGAAGGGCTCTGAGGCTTTTCAGGACAGTATGTCTTTCCTCCAGCAAAGTTTTCCCTGGGCAATGTGGACAGGGCTGGGTCAGTCCCAGTCATGTCCTATTTTCCTGTACAATGATTATCTCTCTTAATAAAAGATGCATTAACACCACTTCCCTTTAAAGTTTTTCTCTTAATCCACTCCACAGATTAAATTTAGTTGAGACCAAAAAAAAAAAAAAAAATCTATGTTACAAATGCTGAGAAGTCTAACTACAGGAAACAAGCAATGCGGTGGAAAATGTCTAAAAGTGCAGTTGAGAATGTATCCGGGTGATAGGGGTGAAATGTAACAAGAAAAAGACAGAGACGGGAAAGAGAAAGACAGAGACGGGAAAGAGAGAGACAAGCAGACTGCAAAACAGGGTAGGGGAAAAAGAGAGGAGCGCAGAAACAGGAGGATGAGTCTCCTCTCCCCCTCCACTTTTTCTGCCCCGCCCCCATCTCCCATCATTCCCTCTTCTGTTCTCACATTGGGCTTGGCAGTCTCGGATTCACAAGGCCATGCCTAACTCAGTTGCAGTGATTCTTTAATTTGGAAGAATTTTTCAACTCTCAGGCAACACCAAAGTCACAAGAAAACTGCATTAAGAAGTGTGCCTCAGGGCTGGGGATGTAGCTCAGTGACAAAGTACCTGCCTGGCAAGCACAAGGTCAGGAATTCGATTCCTGGTACTAGAAGAAAAATGAAAAACACAAAAAAGACAACAAAAACAAAAAAGAAGTGTGCTTCTAATCAGTGACAAAAACTGGAGTGAATCTTAAGTGTCTTAAAACGTATAACTTTCCTAGAGAGAAGAGAAGCTTGAGATTTCATCATATATGTAGGTTTTTATGTCTACCTGGGCTTTTTATTCAAAATCAATCCAGAATCTCCATTTCAAATTCAGGCTTGGTCCTTGGAAATGCCTGCGCTTCCACACGCACTACGGGTACTGTAGTACTACAAGAGTTTAACCTTCCAGCCTTCAGCCTTGCAGCAAATGGGTGAATTCTGACCATGTTAAAAGCTTGCAGCAGGCACTGCTGGCTCTTTTAGTTTAAATCAGTGTCACAGAAGCAACTCAGTCCTGGAATGCAACAAATATACAGCCACAGCTTATCTTGATATCTGAATATAAATTATTTATACCCTTTCATCCTAGCGACAGAGATGCAGAAGCAAATGAATCAGCAGTTTTCTTTGCAAAGCTGGGCTGAGAATAAAAAGCATCTGCATAGCAGGAGCAAGGAAGAAAGGTATAGATTCTTTCTTATGGTACCTGCTTCCACTGATTGGCCACTCATGCATGGTATTTCCTTCAAAGTGACCAGACCACACTCCAGCAATAGACATCTCAATTAGCTAGTGTTTTAAAGGAGGCAGCTCAGCTCTTCCCTTGCTGCAAGAAACCAGATGATGCTCCAGGTGGCTTCAGAACAAGGGTGGCTTCTTCCCCCCCCCACATCCCAGGTGGCACCTGCATTTCGCATGTGGCTTTGCCTCTGTGCAAATCCTTACCATCTCTAGACTTAAGATCTCCTCACCCATATGCCATCCACCAGGCCAAGTTTGGGCGGATGAACCCAGAGGGGATAAAAATGTCCAACAAGCTTTGGGAGAGATGAAGTATTTATTATGGATGGTTGGGCCTAACTTATTTGCCTATTAGAACTTCCCTCAGGGGCTACAGTTTTTTAAGGTTTTCTGAGATCCTGAATCTAAATGTATTTCGGGTCCTCTTAGGATGGGTGAGGATGCCCTGAATAGTGTCCCCTATGTAGGAACAGGACAAGGCAAAGAGTCTACCTTAGCCTAATAGGAGTCTGGGAACACAGAACCTTTCCCAGAAAGAAATAAGTGTGAAGCCCATCCTTTGCATTCACAATAACTTCTGTGAGGAGTCGTTATCACTGACAGAGGCAGATTATGATCACAAAGCCACTGTGAGGATGTTTGTCTGGTAGCAGTTATTCATGGATGCTTTCCCTGACTCATTCAATAAATACCTTTCCTAGTTCTCCAGGATGATGGACTATCGAATATCGGGTTAAATAACCCTTAGTTATTGCAGGCTGATAGGGCCCATAATCTCCCAACTGAGTGGATGGCGAAGGCTTAAAGAAATGAGACAATGGAAATGATTTCAGGGCTCCAGGAGGGACTAACTCTCTTTAGAGAGTTAGAATATCAGTTTTGATATTCTCTGAGTTAGCGGAAGACTTCTCTGGGTAGCCTATATTGATATGATTTACAAACAAAGAAGGAGGATACTCAAGAAAAGGTGGGTATCTGGGCAGGACTTTTTCAAGTAATACATTATGTCAATTCGGGAGAACTATGTTATCTCTACGAAGGCCTTCACAGCGGGAGTGAGATGCCTGCCGCTACAGTCTCCTTTAAGTTAATTGGAGTTGGAGCCAGACTTCCTCAGCTGTGGCCTTATCTTGCCCTTTGAGGTGTTATAGTTTACAGGTAAATACAGGCCTCAGGGTGACCAGGGACTCACAGAGGTTTACTTACTATGAGTCCCCTGTCCATCCCCAGACAAGGTGCCTAAGCTTCAGACAACTCACACAGAAAGCCAATTGGCTAATATTAAATCTTACTTAAAGCTACTTTATAATGGTCCCCAACAATGGACACTTCTGTGAGGATGTGAAAAATTCAAGGAGATGCAGTCTCACCCTGTGTGGCTCCAGGTGCTCATGGGACAGACACTTAGAGAGGCCATTATGAAACACCGGTAACAGTCAGGGTGCCACAGGAGCCCCGTGCATGGGCCTCCAGAGGGACCAATGGAGACTTGATGTTAATGCAATGGATTGCTTCCCTCCCAGTTCTCAAAATGATGCATTTATGATCAAAACATAGAAAATGCAGAATAGCACAACAGAAGGCTAAAAATCACTTCCGCCCAGAGACCACACCTCATTTGATGGAAATCATCTTATTCCTGTGTGTCTGTGTGTGAATCCTACATACTCTACCAAGCATCCTAAGTCTTAAAACCAGAGAGACCAGGAGATACATCTTTCGTTCTCACTGTACCAGATGGAGTCCTGAGTGGCTGAGAGCTGGGAGCTGGGCTGTTTGGAACAATCTACCCCACATTTTAGGCCCCAATTGCCTCCTCCCTAGTTTTTCAGTGGGTAGAGACTCAGAGACTGCTGCCAGCTCTCTGAGTTTAAGAACCCTACTTACAGACATTTTTACATTGCTCTGAAAGGTGAAAATTGGTCTTTTTACATGTAAAAACCCTACCCATGCATGAGCTACATAAAATGCACAGGCATTATGTACAAAAAGATGACTGAGATTATGCTTTAACAGTTTCTTGAAGACTTAAATTCTCTGTAAATAGCAATCTTGGGAAAGTGTGGCTTAATGTAGAAATGAACTAGTTTGATGTGTAGATCAGTTCACTCCCAAGCCAGGGCTGCTCTAAACAGATGTGGAACAAAAGCCGTTGTTACAATTGGTGTCCCTTCCTGCTGCTCCCTGCTGGCCTGAACCTCTGCAGTTCCTTGCTTCATGCTATTACCACTCAGTATCCAGGATCCCACAGGCTGGCGCTGGAATGCAGCAATGGCCACTCTGAAATTTCAATTTGTTAGAAGAGATTGACTTTGGCTCAGAGAAGGTGACGGATGACAGGAGGTTTTAGCTGATAGCATGTCTCACCCAATGTTTTATTCCAATAATAAGTAATGAAAACAAGGGTGAATGTTCCTGGACATATTCCTGCTTGTCCTTTTCTTCAAAGCCTACGGCTATGAGCGTGGATAAAAGGATCCAAGTGCACAAAGCCTGGATTATAACTGTAGGCCTACCTCTGCCCCTTTCGGCTTTGGGCTCCAGCAAGTGTAAGCTTTATGATCAATAACCCCCCTTTATTTTCAGTATTTACAAACAGAACCGATGGAGGTGGCTTTGATGTTAATAAGCCTGGGTCCGAACAGCATGAGGCCAAGTGAATCTAGGTCATTTGATTAGCCCCTGAGCTGACTAATTAGTTTCTTAGGAAACTGGACGTTCAAAGGTGGCTGTCTGTGGTTTATTCACCTGCCCTCCTGGTCCTGCAGAAAAGCTCTTTAGAAGGTTTGCCAGTTACAAATACAGATGGTGTCTGTCTGCACTCAGCTGAATCTGGAAACGCCAGCAGGAGATTCTAATCTCCAGCAAATATGCTATTTTTGACAACTAATTCCACCAAAGAATGTAGTTCCCTTGCCTTTGGTCTAATGGGATTTCCTGTGTTTTATAAACATTGCTTTGAAGGCGAGCACTGTTTCAAAGTAAGCAGTTATAGGTCTAATTTCTCAGGCTGGTGTTAATTTGATCACCTAACAATTTTTAAAACGATGCCCAGATGCCTTCGAGAACCTTTTGAATATGTATGATTTTAAAATTAATTATGGTAATCCAGGCCAACTGGTCACCTCCCCACATTTGATTAACAACATGGGGGCCTAACGGGAGATGAGTGATTAGATTAGTTCTTTGTGGAGGACTAAGGAAGGGAGACAAGGAAGGAGACAGAACCTGATAGATGTGTGGCGCAATCTGGAGAAGTCAGCTCGGGGCCTAAAAGCATTAGAAGACATGCATGACACAGGCTTTCTGTAAAGGCTCATCGAGTTGTGTTACATGGACCTATGAAAGTCTCTTTGCTCTGAACATGGACAGCTGTGGCTTCCAATAGAACCAATGCCTGTCCAACAACATTTCAGCCTTAACCACAGGTCACCTTCTGTGTCCAGTGCCTCTGGCCCAGACATGATTACTTTGCCGCGGAGCTCACATTTGTCTGTCATATTTCAGACTATCTTAAGTGAAGGTAATGAAACATCTCCAGTGACAGGTTGCCATTCTCAGGCGATCAATATCTCCAGGCAGAATTAGGCTAATGGACTTGAACAAATCAATTACCTCCGTCATTCCGCACCACAGCCTTCCCCAGCTTGCTTGTGAATTTCCCCCTGGAAACTTTGTCTGCAGGCAGGGTTGAGAGCCCTCCCTGGCTGAGTTATGCGGTTCATCAGTGGCCCTCAAGACTTTCATAATGAAGACATCTGGGGCTCTCAGGATGCCCAGTGCCTCACAGCAGTGGACTCACACCTATCCTGTCACACGGTGCCTTGAATGTCTGCTTCTGGAAGGCACAGGAGGTCAACTAAACACCTAAACCCATGACAAAGTGAGTTTGCGACAGACCATGCACAGGACTGCTGCAGAAGTCCCTAGCCATGTTTGGATGCTGAGGTGACCGCGTACTGCCTAGAAGCTTTGAGCATGCAGAAGTCAGGGGATGCCCTGGCAGTGCGGTCCTTTGTTGACATAGGGAACCTTGTCAACAAGCTTCAGATGAAAGGAGGATGTGACATGAAGCCAGGACAGAGCTAAGGGTCCCAAAGCTCACAGTCTCTCAGTTGGCTGGGCTGTGGGATCGACCAATAAGTCAAGGACTGATGGCAAAATCAAGGACTAGAACCTGCATTCTTTCCTTTATAAACTTTATTTTTACAGCAGTTTTAGGTTCATAGCAAAATTGAGTGGAAGATACAAAGAGTTCCCTTCAATCTCCCACCCCTATGCACATGTAGCACCTTGCACCAGCATGGCACAGTGATGGAACTGTGCTGACACACAGTGTCCCTCAGATCCATAGTCTACAAGAGGGCTCACTCTCGATGCTATCCATCCAACATCATGAGCTGTATTGACCGTTATGGACCCACTCACCCCTCTCTCCCCTGGCAAGCACTAGTCTTTCTTCTGTCTCTGTAATTTTGCCCTCTCCAGAATTTCACGCAGTTCCTAGCCTTTTCCAACTGGCTTCCTTCACTTCAGTTCCCTCCATGGCTTGCTAGTTCATTTCTTTTTGGCACTGAATCACATTCTGTTGTTGCATGGACACAGTGTTGATTCACTTACTCAAGGACGCCTTGGATGCTTCCAAGTTTTGGCAGCTATGCATAAAGCTGCTGCAAACATCCTGGTGCAGGTCTTTGTGTGGACCCTTGAGAATGGTTTCGTTTGTCTCCCAACTGGGCTCTCTCTTCACAAAGACCTGGACTTCCTCCAACACCGCTTCCTCTGTGGAATCCCGTGAATTATCATTTCTCTTCCTTCTGAGTCAATGGCTGCCAAAAGAAAACTTTCAGTCATGCATGCCGGATCCTTCATTTTACACCAGTGGAAATGAAGGCCAGACTCCAGTGCTGGCACTCGCTCCCTGCACCGTGCTGAGAGGCAGCCTTTAAGAACAATGTCGCAGACACTTCCTTCTTGGGCAAAGCTCTGTATATTCGATGGTGCAAGTGTGAGCCACAAAGCTGGTGGGGAATAGGCCTAGAAGTCCTCACCAGATAGTGGAAATGTTTATGGCTGCATTTTCCTAAATGCTACTATATCTCATTTGGGGTTTGTTGGTTGTTTTGTTTTTTGTTTTTGTCTTTTTGAGACAGGGTCTCACTATGCAGTTCAGGCTGGCCTTGAGCTCACTTTGTAACCCAGTCTGGTCTCAAATTCACAATGATTCTCCTGCCTCAGCCTCCTGAGTGCTGGGATTACAGGCACGCACCACCACGCCTGGCTATAAAGTCTCACATTGGAGGCAGATAGGACAAAGACGTTGGTCCTCATTTTGTAACCATGGAATCTGAAAGTGACACAGCAGATTTGAGGCCAGGCGTCTGCCACTGGCACAGTGAGTGGGGGTAAACATATTCCTTTTGGATGGGTGGAAAGGAAATCCCTGCTTCCTATATATCCCTGAGCTGTGTGTTCCCTGAAGGTAGACATTCCCACGAAGAAGTCACAACTCTACAAGGCCCCCACATTTCCCAATCTGCCTGGCTACTTAGAGAAATATGTTGTGGAATACGATACCCAAGAACCTAGCCCATGATATTAAAGTTCTTTGCTTTTTAATTAGAATGTAAAATCTCAAGCCATATAACAGCTGCCCTAGTCCATTTTCTGTTGCTATATCAGAATACCTGAGATTGGGTAATGTGCAAAGAAAAAAGGTTTATTTTTGTTCATATCTCTAGCGGCTGGGGAAATGCTGGCATGTGATTGGCTTTTGGTGAAGCCCATGTGCAGCCCTAATGCATGGCAGACAAGCAGAAAAGAGGCAAATATGTGATGAACAGAGGGAGGGGATAAACACACTGCCTTACTTTACAACAACACATTTGGAGGTAGTTAACACACTCTCACAGCAATTGCATTAATCTCAGAAGGAAGGATCCTTCATGATCAAATTATATTGTAAAGAACCCACCACCTCTCAATAGCACTATATTGGCAATTAAGGTTCAAGATGAGTTCTGGCAGGAAAAATCACTGTAGAAATGGCTTTTCTACAAAGAGCTGACTGCTAGAGAATTAGAATGAAAATGTGATTATTTTACAACTTTGAGTCTGCCAGCTTGGGCTCTTTTTTTTAATTTATTGGTACAATTTAGGTATACGTGATGACAGCACTCATTACGGGGATTTGTATCTGTACGTGATATATCCTGAGTTCTCTTTTCATTCTCCCATTTCCACCCTGTCCTTCAACCCCCTTCCCCTCCCCATTCACAAAGCTCGGTTTTCATTGTATCCTTCTTTTCTCATTTTTCTTTTCCCTTCCATCTCCCTAGGGTTTTTTCCTTTTAAACGGCTTCTTCCTATTTTGCAATACCTACTGGACATTTTTGTTCTTATTTACATACTTGGTTATTACAGCTCTCTCAGCGGGAGTGTCTAACTTACTGCAATAAATGGTTTGACTCTAGCTGGTTCTGTCCAACGTGGAAGGCAGCTTTACAGATCGTATGATAAAAAGGGAGGGCGATCACTTAAGGCATAGTTTCCTTGAGGGAAATATTTAGTGTTGGTACTTAGTAAAAATAATCACACTATGATGCTGAGTGTCTGTGCTGCCGGTTGTGGAAATAAAAAGTTATTGGTGACCATGATAGTACTAAATGTTACTCCTGGCACTCTGACGATAGAATCTGAATTGGAGTGGAGGAGAAGTGCTGGCTGAGGAGTAGCTTTTTCTGAGAGATGGTATTAAAGTAGAAGACAAAAAGAGAGGACAAAAACGGTGACAGAGAGCTGCAATGACTCCTTTGAATGAGTCAGCTCTTTCTGTGAACATCCTCCTCGGTGCTTCTGCAGTAGAACCCTGCAGTGTGTGTGTCAGGCAATATGTATGTGTTTGTGCACTTGCACGTAATGTTATAGGCAGCTCAGTTAGACAGAAATATCAAAAAGATTATAGGCAGTCAGACAGAGCCAGGCCCTAACCTTACAACTGTGGGGAAGACAGACCCCTCCAGCTATGGACAAAAGATTAAACAGATGGGCCCACATACTTCCTGGGGATGGACCTCTGGGACTGATATTCTAAATAGATAGTGATCGCCTTGAAAAAGCCAGGAAGAGTCACTAACCCAGCCCTCTACAGGAAAGGCCCCTGTTCTGTATTCTTGTCCACTTGCTACGTGACTCAATACCCCATTTGATGCTGATCTGATCAATATAATTGTTTAGGTGAACAATTATACTTGTAATCTTATTGGCTGACCATAGTTTTGTCCCACCCCATGCCCACCTGGTAAGTTCCCATGTTTTCCACCTTGTAAATTTGCTCTATAAAATTGCCTAGAAAAGACAGGTTCCTGGGCAACCCACTTGGGCCCCCGCTGTCCCCCTCAGAAAGAAGCTTTCCTTCCCTCAATAAATATATTCTGCTCTTAACCTCCATTGTTCCTAAAATTCACTCTACAATTTTAGAGAACACAAACTCATCCCAGATATCTTTCACACTGGGAGTTTTTTTTCCCCTATATCAATATGAACATGTGAATTTAGAGTATCAGGGAATCATAACAGAATCATAGGAGCAATCAATGAGCTTTGTGTATTAAAAGTTCAAGCCTCAGACTGACTCATTTCTTACAAAAGACGCTTCTGTTAGGATTGATAGGTAGTCAATTCCTGTCAGCTAAGGCATACATTCTCCATGGTTGGAGAAGGTGAAGAGACTATCTGAGGAAGGACGTAACAGTAGCTCTTTCATGATTATATGAGATTATGAGAGAGAGAGAGAGAGGATTTCTGTATGTCAGCCTGAAAAAAAGAAGGTAAAGGAAAAATACAAATTCTACAGCCCTGAATTCATGAAGACTTTTCAGTCCACCTCTGCCACCAGCCGGCTGGATGACCTTGAGCAAATTATTTCACCTTTGCTGACCTCAGCTCCCTCATGAAACAAAAGAGGTTTAGACTATCTCATCTTTAACATCCCTTCTAGATACAGGATAGTAGAGGTAAAGTGCATTTCCTCTCATATATTTCGATCTTCAGTTTTCTTCTACATGATAATTATACCCCCATTCATCATTTGTTCCTTTGTCAAATGCAAAAGAATATCTGTTGTTGAATATCTGTTGCATCAGCTGACGCAAGGTGCTGAAAATGAGGTCTTTCAGGTCACTTCCTGTCCCATTTCCCCTCCCTGGTTGATTACAAGATGCGATGACCTTGTCTCCTTTGTGCCGGGAAGAGAAGCCGCAGCACAGGGCACGGCTCCCTAGCTTTCTGTCCATAGTGAGCCTCTCCACTCCCAAGCCTCTCAGGTCGTCTCATGCCTCTGTGACGGGAAACCTCATCATTCACATGGTAAAGAAACCCCGCGGAAACCCAGCAAAGCCGGGGAGCTGAGTCCCCTCAGTCAGGTCATGAACTTGCAAGTCTGAGCCACATGCAAACAAGGGCTGCCGAGCTGGGCCTCGAACCCGCCCTCCCAGGCTGGGCGAGCGGGCAAGGCTTTTTAGGCAGAGAGAAGCAGCAGAGATAAGGCCCCCGTGAAGGTGAACACTGACCTGATTGGTAGACGGCAGTGGGGAGGGCGATTTACTGGGTGTTGACTTTTCAAAGCACAATAATCACATTAACTGGAATTGCATATGCATTCTTGGTAACCTCCAACTTTCTTCCTGATTATCAAAGCCTGCTTTTCCAAAATTTCAAATGCAAAATAATTTCCTGTGGGGTGGGGGCCGGCTCCAGATCTCAGAGTCCCTCCCTCCGTCACCTGAAATCACTGGCCCTCTCACTAATACGGTGTACCTAAGCACAAGGTACTCACAAGATACTCAATGAATCCATTTTGTCAAATCAATTAAACCTGGGAGGTAAACCAGAGGGTCTACAGATGAGCCAAAAAATCTCACACCATTCTGATTTCTGCTGACCTGAGAGGACACAGGACTCAGGCTCCGGGGATCACCTTCATCCCACCCATTTGACACAAAATCCTGCACTGAGGAAGCAGCAACGTCTCAGTTGCTCAGCCAGCATCCATCTTTCTCCTCTGAGTGCCATGAGGCTAAAATAAAAATTTATTTAAATTCCCAAGACTTCATTTAAATCCTGACACATTTAAATTCTGAAGAAACAGGATTTGAGGGTTATTTATACTTTATGTCATAGAATAAAAACTTCAAACCCTATGAGAGGTCCCTAATGGGAGACTTTAGCTGGTAAGTATTTATGCTTAATTTCTTCATGAGGAAAAAAATCTCCAGTCAATATGCTGTGATATTTCCCCAAAGATTTGTTTTGCTATGCTTCCCCCTACCATATTACTTAGTATCTCATTTCCTCCCAGGAAATCTTTTTTAATACAAACATTTTTCTATGGTGCCACATCAGTGCTTTTTAAACTTCCTTAAAATGTGAGGGCTTGGGTTTTTTTTTTTTTTTTTTTTTTTCTTGTCTTTTTGAGACAGAGTCTCATTATGCAGTTCAGGCTGGCCTTGAGCTCACTTTGTAGCCCAGGCTGGTCTCAAACTCACAAGGATCCTCCTGCCTCAGCCTCCCAAGTGCTGGGATTATAGGTGTGCGCCACCACGCCCAGCTAAACTTCCTTAAAATGTTTAAACTTCCCTTTTTAGGATTCTATCATTCAAACACTGTTTGGATTTATTCATTATCTGTGGCTCATTTTTTTCTTTACCAATTCCAACAGGTTACTTCACTTTTGTTTCTTTTACAAATGCTAATCCTCAGGCCATCTTCTCACGGGGCCTTCAAAGCCAAAGGTCTTTTCTGTATCTGACTTCCCAAGGCACTTGTATTTTGTTTAAAACACCTTTCAAGGGTCCTTTCTTTCCATCGGAATGTTTGCTTTTCCCTACTCTCCTTGAATACTGGGTTCCTGACGTCCACACTGGATCCTCAAAATGACAGTGTTCTTTTTCTATAAGTCCCCTACCCCACTGCTACCAGCAACGGAGCCCTCAAATAGGATAATCAACTGTTATACAACATAGACAATGCTGTGCCCTTTTAATGAAAGGACCCAATCTCGCACTTGCAAACTTGAATTGTGTGAGTGTGTGTGTGTGAGTGTGTGTGAATGTGAGTGTGTGTGAATGTGTGTGTGTGTGTGTGTGTGTGTGTGTGTTGGGGGGTAACTGGAGGTTGAACTCAAGGCCTTATGTTTGCCAAGCAAGTGCTCTACCACTCAGCTGCATTCCCAATGCTGAATCTCTTCATCTGTAAAAGAGGGATAAAGATTCATCCTTGCAGGCTGTTCATGTTTACAAAGATTGCTCTGTAAAAGCACCTGCTGTGGTCCTGACCGGACAGCAGGGAATGAGAAAGAGGACCGAGGCTAAACACCAGCACAACTGTACTTCAGAACTCATGTTTCTTATGTCTGGACTGCTACAGTGATTTCCTAGTTAGAAAATGATTTCCTACTTGGGTCTCTTTTCCTCTTTAATTGATCTTGCATTACAGAGCCAGGTTAACTATCTTAAGAGCCTCATTTTTATTATGTCACCCTCTTGGCTTAAGGACATATACAAGAAAAGTGTGAAAATCCTCATCCTGCATTTGGCATCCTCTGTTACCTTGTGATAATACAGAATCTCACCTTCAACCTGGCCAGTCCCTCTCTCACCTTCACCTTTGCCTGCCCTGCCCATTCCCACCTTCTCACCCTTGACCTTCATCTATGGATTCCGATCCTTTCCTTGCCCTTCCATATGCGAGGCATCTACAGTCTTCACAGCTAACTGGACCAAAACTTGTCTTTTATCTCTCATCCTCCAAGTGTCCCCATATAAATCGTGTGCACATGTATGTTCTGTAGTACATACTGGTACACTGCGTCCACATATTTGGTAGTACATTTTATATATTTATAAATATTCTACTCATTATTTAACAACATAATGTGTGTATACGTCTTTATGCATCTCATATGTCAAAATTATATCACCCCAGTGAAGTTATAAGCTACCTGAACACAAGAGCTCTGCTGCTTTCTAGCATGGACTGAGCAAGAAATCGGTGCTTAATATGCACTTCTAAAATACGTGGTCTCTATCATTTTTTATGCTCTTTGTGGAGGATATCTCCATTCACCCTCATCGAACGTTTATGGGTGTAGGTGAGGGGCAGCACTGAAGTATTTATTTCTGTTTACAGAAAAAACATAAAGAAGACTTTACTCAGTCCAGAACACTTGGCCTATGGTAAAAGCTCAAAGGTATCATGTGGATAAATGAATGAATGACTAAATCCATGAATATATAAATGAATACATGAATGAAGAAGATAAAACTGGAATTGAAAAAAGGGATAATGTAGCTTTAAATAAATCCTACTTGCATATTACCATCAGACAATACCAGGTTTGTGTTATGGCTTGAATCTGCAATGTCTTCTTGTCTTAGTTACTTTCCTCTTGTTGCTGAAACAAAATACCTGACACCCAAAGTTAAAGGGGAAAAGGTTTATGTAGCTCACAGTTGGTAGAGGTTTCAGTCCATAATCAGCTGGCTCCAAGGAGGGTGGCACATGGCAGAGGGACAACTGTTCATGGTGGTGGAAGACAGCAAAAGCTCTCTTGAATTTGCCTGGAGAAAGACCTGCCCTTCAGGAACCATCTAAAGTGTAAGTTTTTTCTTTAATCTCCTTCACTTGGACATAATCCCTCCCTTCTTTGACATTCGTAGCATTTTAATCTCTAGCATTTGCTCTCTTCTCCCTCAAAGTCCACATATTTGTATGGAAACAGACTTACATAGCAGTTAAGGAGACTCTTGTCTGGTGCCAAGCCACCTATGGTTGAATCCCAATTTGTCACTTACTAGCTGTGTGACCTTGAACAAGTTACTTATCTTTGCTGTGCTCCATTTTCCTCATCCACAAAATGGGAATAATATTAGTATCTATTGTATGGAGTAAGTAAGTTATTATACAAGGAGGCAACGTCATCCTTCACATGGGCCTCTAGCAGTCAGCAATGCCTGCATCTTGGCTGTTATTATGGATCTGTCGGGTGGGAAGGCAGAAGCAGCATTTTCATGTCTCCTTTAGGTCTGACAACAGCTCTCTGGGCAGAGGGAAAGCTCACAGAGATTTTCTGGAACCTCATGATTGGATTCAGAATTTCTATAAACACATGGCCTTCATCAGAGGGCCTGGAGCCTGGAGCACTTTAGTCTCTAACTCATAGTATTCCCAGCCTGGTCCCAGGAGCTGAGATCACTGGCCTTCAGTAGTAATCCCCAGAGGGAGGCAGCAGGGAGCCCCTCCAACATTCCAGCTGTCCTTTGGGAAAGAAGCACCCAAAACCTGATCCCACCAAGCTTCTTCCCACCCCTCCGTCAGCACCACATTGTCCACTGCTCCTCAGAGTGCCAGCCTTCTTGATACTCTTCATCCCAAATATGCCCCACCCTTTTTTTGAATACCAACACCTTCTATGTCCATGAAAGCAAATGCAGCATCCCTTACCTGTGATCACCAGCATTCTAAAAATATTAGCTGGAAAATCCCAGAAATAAGCAATGCATAAGTTTTACATTGCACATCATTCTGAGTAGTGTGATAAAATCTCGTGTCCTCCTGCTCCATCTCACATGGGACACGAATCCTCCCTTTATCCAGAGTATCCACACTGTATGCACTACCTACTCGTGAGGGGCCAACTAGGACCATCTTAGTTCTCAGAGCAACTGTTGCAGTAACCCAGGGCTTGTCTTCAAGTAATCCTTATTTTACTTAATAATGGTCTCAGTGCACAAGCTTAGTGACACTGGCAACTCAGACACACCAAAGAAGGCTGTGGAATTCCCCCTGTGGTAAAAAGGTGAAAGTTGATCAGAAATGTATACATAGGAAAAGGTTTATACAGGGTACAGCACTGTCCATGGCATCAGGTATCACTGGGGCCTTCTCAAAACATATCACCCACAAGTAAAAGGGGTACTGTCACATGCTCACACAATGTTAATAACACAAACTGTAGCACTGTTTCTCACCTCCCTTCATACAGTAATCTCACATCGGGAAAGGTAGAGCTGCTTCCTTCTTTTCATTGGTTGTACCCTATTGCATTCTATAAATAGACCATATTTACTCAATCCCTACAGAGAAACAGGAAATGGTTTCCAGGCCTTTGTGTCATTTACAATAGAGACACCACTGAGAGGAGCATCTCTGTAAGCCCTCTCAGCTTCGCTGTCTATGAATATTCTCTAGGAATATTTCTAACGCAGGCAGCAGGTAAAGTAAATCGCAGGACTCTCAGATAGAATGAGTCCTTCCCTGATGCAGAATATATGCTGCCAGGCCTGTCTGCAGGAGCTTATGGTCCTCTTTGCAGACAACTCTACAACCTAGCAACCCACTGGTTGCTAGGACAGGGTATCCAGCCCTTTTCTGAAGTTCCCAAAAGGTTAAAATGGGTCTGAATGTGGAGATAGAAATACAGAAAGCATTTCACCCTCACAAGAAGGCTGAGTTCTCAGCAGTCAGGCCAGAGGTAAGAAATCCAAGAAGAAATGTGAGCTGTAAACATCCCCTTTCTGCCCTGCCCGGTCTCTAGCCCTGAGCTTGGCCTCCTGCAGAAAACCTGCTCTTTGCTGGCATCCAGATCCCCCTGGATGCAGCCACAGAGGGAGCCGGGCTGCTGTGGCTTTAACAGGGCGTGCCGACCGCTTGCTGCAGTCTCCACTGCATTGAGCCTGGGCAGCGCAGAACTCAGGAGGGGCCAAGGCCATCTCAGGGCCTCAGCTGAACCCCTGCTCTGCGGTGCCGGCCCCTCCAGAGAGCAGCCAGCAGGCCACGGTGGGCTGCTTCGCTTTGATTATGCCATAGGCTCCTGGCATCCCAAGATTAATAAAAGGAGAGGAGGAAAGGTACAAATCCTGCTTTCCTTAAACAAGGCTCCAGGGGTTAAATAGTTCATCAGAGGCAAAGTGCTTAGTGGAGAAGAAGTAATTTCTAAAGCTGTGGTCAGATACGCACAGCATTCAGCTTTTACATCATGTTCAAGCGTAAGCCCTGCATGCAGATGGTTTGCTTTTTTGGTTTTTTTCTGTTTTCACACTTTGGAAAGATTTCTTGCTCTGATTTTGCTGTGTTGTGATGAATTAATTAACCTTGTTAGAGCAAAACTTGCACAAGTTTAAACAATGTGATCTTGGCAAGATCGGAAGACGCCTGAGCCCTTTGGAAGTGGATATCTGTTTATGGTCACTGCGGTAACGAGCTAGTCCTAGCTAGTGTGCCCTAGGAGGAGTTGCCAGGATCCTCCCTTGGTTAGGTTTCCTTCCGTACCTTTTTATGTAAGATTTCCTCCTTTTTCAAGAGCTGTTACATAAAGATGTACAGAACTCAGCACCAATTAAGAGGCGTCTCTCCTCGCCTCTTTTGACCTCCCACACCTTCCAGCTCTACCAGCAAAGATGAGAAACCCAATTAGGACATTTAAAATAGCAGATCTTTATGATACCCCCATGTAGGCTGCTATGTATGAATTCACTGCATTTTACACCCTGGAAGAAATGTTCCCAAAAGGAAACAAAGATATTAATATGTCCCTGCTCCTGTTGGATCATAATCTAACTTGTCAGGATAACTCATCATAGGATAGCTGGATGTTCCGGCCCATTCTGGGAATCGCTAACGTATATTCCCTCCTACTTAGTCCTTCATGAGGGAAGCAAAGCGTTAGGCAGCACGGGAAAGGGTGGGAGTCCCGTAGACTTTTGCTTTATTGGAGTATTTATCTATGGAGCATTCATTCACTGGTAGCCAATTACAGAGCCCTTAGAATAGGACTAAAAATGAGGCAACTTGATACATTCGCACATATACACAATACTGTGTTTGCGCCGTGTCTCTTTCAAACTCAGTTTACTCTTTGGAGGCTCCTGCCACCTTCTGGCCAAACTGCACCACTGCAAAGTATAAAGCAGGCGCCTCACTAGGTCTTGCATAGTCTGGTAGACTTCTTCCTTGGATCCAAACCACTCAAAGATGCATTAAAATCTGCCTCCACTGAGTCTACTGCCTACATGGCAGAAGAGATTTTGCATGTTTTTCCAGGATTGTTAAGAAATATTACTAAGCCAGGCATGGTGGTGCACATCTGTAATCCCAGTACTTGAGAGGCTGAGGCAGGAGGATCGTGAGTTCGAGGCCAGCCTGAGCTACAGAGAGAGCTCAAGGCCAGCCTGAACTGAACAGTAAGACCCTGTTTCAAAAAGGCAAAAATAAAGAAATGTTACAGATACTTGTCATCAGGAAAGATTGAGTTGGGTTTCATCTTTACCATTAACTAGATGTTGAGAAATCTAATCATTACAGGCTCATATATATAATATAGAACAGTGACGGTGAATCTTCTAGAGCTTTCAATGATACAAACAGCCCGCTGCAGCACACATGCCATGGGTTTACCACCACTGATATCGAGGGTGAGCAAACCAATATAATAGCCTAATCCCACCCAAGCTGGATTGAAAAGAAAATATGGATGGGCTCACTTGGACTGCTGTGTGATGTTATATTTTGAGAGAAATATGCAAGAAAAGAACAAAGATATTAATGTCTTGACAAGCACAGTGATAGTCCTACACCCACAAGTTGGACAGCTTGCCAAGGCAGTGGTTTCTTTTATCTTGGGGACAACTTAGAGCATCATACATCTGACAATTTTACAGGCTCAGTAATGATTACTAGAACTTGTATATCATGTGCTAAGAAAAGAAAGGATCAAGAAAGGTTGGGGGAAGTAAGGGAAAGGGAATGAAGAAAAGAAACAAGATGTATTATTTGCATGCGCCAACTCCCTACAAGGAATGTAAACATTACATACTACACATATGTACTTTTTTTAAAAAATTCATGTTGCTATAAATTAGGTAACAAATGCCCAAAGTAAGAATGCTCCAGTTAATTGCCTATTGTCTTTAGAGCTAAGGTTGTTTGGTTGGTGGTTGGTTGTCTGGCTTAGTGTCTCCTGAGTCAGAACATAGGCTGATCTTTTCTACCCACTTCACATAACCACTGTGGATTTGTGGTAAGGGTGCAGGCTGACCAATAAGGAATGGACTGATATTTAAGCTTTCTGTGTCCTGGGCACTATGAGGGTAATTTCAGATACATCTTTATTTCTGCATCTCAACACCCTGATAAGAGCGAGTGTGTCTTAGTTACTTTTCTTGCTGAGACAGAATACCCAACACCCAAAGTTAAAGGGGGAAAGGTTTATTTAGCCCACAGTTTGTAGAGGTTTCCTTCCATATCAGCTGCCTCCAAGGCAGGGTGGCTTGGCAGAGGAGAACAGTTTATGGCGGGCAAAGCAAGCACAAGAGGGGATCTCAGCAGCTTCTTCGTGCCCCTCTTATACTCTAGCTAGGCTATTGTGATTAGGACAGTGCCGAATCAACCCATGGACTGATTTAGTAATCACCCACCTTTGATCCCAGCATCACACACTCCAGATTCAGCTACCTCTGAGAAAGCCCCACCTGTGACCGCATGAGGCTGGGGGTGGGGACATCCAGACACAAGCCGTAACAGAGTGTGTGGTCTTTGTTTTCACAGAAAGGAAAGTGAAGACCCCTAGAGGTTAGGGCTTGAAACACAGCTAAGTAATGAGTGAAAAGAGCTGGAACGTGAGCAATAACCATGCAGCAGATTGGTACGCTGTGCTTATGGGATTGTAACTGCTACACAACGGTCAGCTTCAGTAGGCGGTACTCCTGTGGTGTAAGAGGTTGAAAGACCTGGCACATACATCCTGAAAAAGATGCAGCTCATCACTTTAAGAAGTGTACAGAATTTACCTTCTAATCTTGTGTCCCTACCTCCACTGGGAGAAGGTGGTGACTCCCAGGGGTAGTAAAATGATTTCCTCTGCACCCGATTAAAAGTCACTTTGGGACAAAGAACCCTTTAGATGTGAGTTAGGAGGGGTCTTGGACTTCACGAATCCATCTAGACACTGTGATAGCCAGGACAACCACAGCAAGTGGAAATGGTTCACTTTGAATGTTCTGAGACATCTCAAGAGGTTAGCGTGGGTAGAATTCGAAGTCAGAACAACTCAGCTAGAGCTTTGGCCCCTCTGCCTGGCTTTGAGATACCAGATCACTATCACAGCCTACAGACCCTGACCAAAACAGACACCCAGCCCACAAAAAAGAGAATGAACCCCACTTAGGAGAAGCTAATTCCATAGCCAGCATCCTGGAGGCACAGTGTCCCTGCCCTGCTTGGTGGCTCCATCAGGAAAGGGGTGGCGTGGAAGAGGCTTGCACACTCCCTCAGGTTGTATCTTGAGATGCAGCTCTGCTCAATGTCAATTGAAAGCTGTTTGCCACTGGACAGGATGGCATTGTTGTAGGGCATGAGTCAGGTTGTCTGGAGGTTGTGATGGGTAAGGACAGGCACGCTCCTGCTGATGGAAGAGGCAGCTCCAGCCAGTTCTGCAGGGACTGCACACAGCCAGCGTGCTGTGGCAATTTTTTCTTCCCGGGCAAGGAGTACAGAATGAGGCAAAGGCAGGAGATTCACACTCAGGAATCCTTGGCCGGCCATTCCTTCCCATCTCCCTGCATCCTCCTGCAGCCAGCGGTGAGGGGCCCTACAGCCTCAGGCTCCAGTCTCAGCCACTGCCTCTGGCTAACTAAGGCCAGGCCACTCCTTCCTCCTCCCTCTGCATGGAGTGGGGGCTGCTCCCCTACGGCTCCACCTGCAGCCCACTTCTCTGCAGCTTTGCATCCAAGGGCGCAGAATCACTCCAGGCTCAGATTCAGAGTGGGGGAAAAGGGCAGCAATGTCCCTCAATGGATCCTTCTACTGCGGGTGGGAATTTGCACTCTTTGGGGTGTCAGCTTGGGCATAGACTTCAAGAGGGGCAGGTCCTCGATTTAAAAGGAGGGAGTGAGACCCTTCTCCCAGGTGCCACGGAGCAGCTGAAAATAATTTCTCAGGGACCAGCCACGTTGAAGCCATAGGAATGTGAATGCTACAGTCATGACTCAGTTCTCTCTCTCTCTCTCTCTCTCTCTCTCTCTCTCTCCTCTTCCCCCCTCATGAAGACTGTGAACCCTGTCTCAAGATAATGTTCTCAATTTCATTAAAGAAATATGAACCAAGCACACTGAAAATCACTTTTTAGAATCTTTGCTTTAGAATATACTTAAGGTCTGTTTCAGAAATTAAACCATCTCCCTTGTGTGATTATATTTGTTTATTTATTTTTTAATTTATTTTAAAAATAAAAGAAGGAAAACATATTAACAAACAGACATCCATTTACAAAATAGCATAAGAACAACACAAACAATACAGAGTTACAGGCAAAGTTGTAGGAAATTAATAATGGTTGTTGTATTACATATTGATATCTTCAAAGTGGTTTCTCAGGAAACAAACAGAGACATGCAAGATTGATCGAATAAGTAATCATTAACTGTTCCTTTCAGCAAAGCAATAGAAGTCAGTAGTACAACTATGTTAGCTATCCTGTATATACATACATACATACATAATTTCCCCTTCTTTCTTTTCTCTTTTCCCTCACCCCAGTTGCTCTTTACTTTTGAGCATTTTCCTTTCGTTTCACAATGTCTATCACACCTCCTAATTTTTATTCACTCTTTCAGGTTCTTACACTAGTGAGACAATAC
>NW_004955403.1:48066533-48068192 GCF_000276665.1 Chinchilla lanigera
CTCCATGTTTGAATGATTCACACACATCCGTGGATGGGCATCTGCAGCCAGTGCATGATGAGCCAGTTGTGTCATTGTTTCTCTGTGTCATGGTAGTTCTCAATTGAGCAGCAGCGGCCGGCCTCAGGGTCGGCATGCAACGGCGCTCGCCGCTGCATGGCTCCCCATGCACCGGGGGCCCTCCTTCCGGGTGCCTACAGGGCAAGGGGCCAGCCGGAGGTCTGGTTTATTTCACTTATGAGTATGGTCTCTAGTTGTGACCATTTACCTGTAAAAACCTTGAGTTTATCTTTCTTTATAGCTGAGTAATATTCCATTATATAAAAGTACCACAATTTGTTTATCCATTCATCAGTGGATAGACATTTGGACCGCTTCCACAATTTAGCTATTACAAATTGGGCTGCTATGAACATGGGTGCACATATATCACTGTGATATGATGTTTTCAGATCTTCTGGGAAAATACCCAGAGGGGAATAGCTGGGTTGAACGGAACCTCTAGACCTCGTTTGCTGAAGAATCTCCAAACTGATTTCCACAGTGGCTTCACCAGCCTGCATTCCCACAAGCAATGGAGAAAAGTTCCTATTTCTCCACGGCTTTGCCAGCATTTGTTACGGTTGATTTCTTAACAATAGCCATTCTTACTGGGGTAAGATGAAATCTCAGTGTTCTTTTAGTTTGCATTTTTTGAATGACTAATGATGTTGAATATTCTCTCATGTATTTATTTGTATTTGTATTTATACAAATGCCATTTGTATATCTTTATCTGAAAGGTATGTGTTCATCTCAGATGCCCATTTTTGGATTGGGTCTTTGAATTGGGTAGGGCTGATATTTTTTAATTCTTTATATGTTCTAGATAGAAGACCTTTATCCAAGGGACAGTCAGCTAAAATTTTTTCCCAATTGGTGAGTTCTCTTTTTATTCTGCTGGTGACTTCTTTAGATGTGCAGAAACTTTTCAGTAGGATGAGATTCCAGTTGTTGATTCTTTGAAGTACTTCCCATGCTGTTTGGTTTTTGTTCATGAACTCTCTGCTTACCCCTATGTCTTCAAGATTTTTACCTACTTTCTCTTTCAATAGATTTAGTATTTCTGTTTTAATATTGAGATCTGTGATCCACTTTGACTTGAGTTTGGTGCACGGTGGTAGACTTGGGTCTATTTTCAGTCTTTGGCAGGTGGCAAGCCAATTTTGCCAGCACCATTTATTAAAGAGGCTATCTTTCTTCCAGTCAGTTTGCTTGGCCCCTTTATCCAAGATTAGGTGGCTGAGTGTTTTTGTGGCTGTGTCTGTGTCTTCCACTCTGTTCCATTGATCCTCAAGTCTGTTTTTGAGCCAGTACCATGTTGATTTTATTACAGTAGCTTTGTAGTATAATTTCAGGTCAGGGATTGTGACTCCACCGGACTTGTTCTTGTTGCCCAGGATTACTTTTGCTATTCAGGGTCTCTTCTGGTTCCAGATGAATTGAAGGATTGTTTTCTCTAGATCTGTGAGGTATGCTAATGGTACTTTAGTGGGAATTGCATTGAATCTGTACAACAATTTTCATAGTATGGCCATTTTCACAATGTTGGTTCTTCTTACCCAGAAGCAAGGAATATTTTTCCACTTATTTAAATTTTCTTTGATCTCTTTTTTCAGA
>NW_004955403.1:48071426-48073631 GCF_000276665.1 Chinchilla lanigera
TAGGTTTAGAGGTCCCATTCAACCCAGCTATCCCCCTGCTGGGTATTTTCCCAGAAGATCTAAAAACATCATATCACAGTGATATATGTGCACCTATGTACATAGGGTTTTTTTTAAAGGTAACAAAATACCCCCATTTTATCATTGCTCACTTATCCTTTCCCAATGAAGAAATTAAAATTTAAAAAAAAGGAAAGAAAATTCCACCTCCTTCATTAAATCAGGGAATACAAATTACAACGTGCCCATGCTCTTATGGCTAAGAGATCTGCGGGGAGTGATGGGGCTGCTCCTGGTTGCACATGAGGACATTCCATGTAGTGCTCTTGGAGATTCTGGGCCCTGAGCCCCCAGAGGATGATCTAAGGTTATTCTGTGCCCCCAGATGGGGCTGGTCCCACAATGAAGCATGAGGGCCCAGCTCATACTTCAGTGTGGCACATGGCCTGGAGTGACGACCCTCAAAAAGCACACAATACAAAAAAAAAAAAAGCACACAATGTGTATACACAGATTGCTCTTTTGAAGGCTTTCAGTGATTTGAGGGGTGTTAGGGCAGGCCAACTGCAAGGGCAACAGTAGCTTCTACTGAGGGTTCACCTGGTAGAAGCCTGAGCAATGATGAGATCAAAAGGCATTCAAATTATACATTGAGCTCAAAATGAGCCATGGCAGGTAGGGCAGCTCCTAGGGGCCAAGTCTTCCGGTACACAGTCTGGTTATCTTGTATGATCTTCGTCAGTGGCCTGAGGCTGCTTATTGTACCACCATTTCCAAAAGCGGGGCTCGGAGGTCAGATTACTAGAAACTAGACAGATGTTTTCAACTCAAGTCTGCCCAGTTCCAAAGTCACACAATTCCCCCGTGTCTAGCAGACAACGAGAATGAGGTGGGCAAAAGGAACAGGAGGGGAGCCCAAAGCTGGGGTGTCCCTGAGGCCTCTGTACCCAGGACAGGGCATCTTTGCGCAGGATCAGTGCTCAGTTCATAGTGCCCATTCTTCTTCTTATTATTAGGTTTATTTTGCTTCTATGTTTGAGGGGATAAGACCAAAAGGGCACTTTGAGTCCCTTCCACAGGACTGAGAAAGGCTTTTTGAGTCTTCACTGAGCCTCTGGCTTTTCCTGAAGTTTGTAAGAAGCCATTGCCGGTCTCTTATAGGGCACGGCATTAGAAAGCATGTCATGAGAGCTGCATGGGTAGGATAAGAAGGATGGTATCACACAGAGACAAAACTGTTAGGGCAGGAACTCAGACTTCAGGGAATCTATTAAGTACACTGATATTATACTCAAAATGTTATGTATATATGCACAAGTATATTTTTCTGAGGGAAAATAATTTATAAATATCAGTAAACACTCAAAGGAATCTATGAGCTCAATAAAATTTAAGGCCTACAAGATAAAACCACAGAGTGGGCTAAGAGTGGTGGAATTATAAGGAAAGTGTTGGTTAAAAGTGCTTTGAGTAAGTTAAATGGACTTGGGGACTGGTTATTTATAGGCAATAAAAGAATGACAGAATATTTCAGATCCATCTCTGATAGTTCACTGTCCCAAATGGGAAGAGGGAAAGGAAAGCCAGAACTTGATCAAGTCCTGATGACTAGGAATATGCAAGAAAGCTTCCAGTGTATGTGTGTCTCAGTTCACTTTGTGTTGCTGTAACAAGATACCTGGGCCTGGTAATTTATAAAGGAAAGAACTTTAGTTTGACTCATGATCCTGGAGACTGAGAAGCCTGAAAAGCAAGGCATCAGCATCTGCTCAGCTTCTAGTGAGGGCCTCCTGCTGCACCAACTCCAGGCAGAAAGCAGAAGGGCAGGCAGGTGTGTGCAGAGGGGAGAAAACAAGAGGGCAGCCTCCCTCTGTAGCAACCTCCTCTTGCAGTAACTAACTCCCCTGTGAAAATGAGACCTTCTCACTGCTGTAAGAATTAATGCAGCCTGAGTGGGGCACTGAGCCTTCTTTACCACCCATTCACCTCTGGAAGTTCCCATTGCCTCTCAATACCATTACAGTGGTTGGGTCTTTCTCTGGTTTTGGTATCAGTATGATGCTTGCCTCCAGAAACTGGCAGCTGAGATGAATACACACTTCTCAGATAAGGAAATATAAATGGCAAATAAATACATGAGAAAATGTTCAACATCATTAGTCATTCAAGAAATGCAAATTAAAACAACACTGAGATTCCACCTTA
>NW_004955403.1:48074331-48145563 GCF_000276665.1 Chinchilla lanigera
TGTTTCTATCTGTTTTCATGAGAAACCACTTTGAAGATATCAATATGTAATACAACAAGCATTGTTAATTTCCTACCACTTTGTTTGTAACTCTGTACTGTCTGTACTGTTCTTTTGCTATTTTGTAAAAGGTTGTCTGTCTGTTAACGTTTTCCTCCTTTTATTTTTAAAATTAAAAAAAAAATACCATTACAGTGGAAACCAAATTTCAACATGGATTTGGGAAGGGACAAACCACATCCCAACCATAACCAGGCAGACATGGAACCAAATCCCACTGGTGAGCAAGTTCATATTCCCCTGCACAGAGGTGCTCACTGGGAATCTTGACAATGAGATGCCTGCCAAGGAGGAAGAGACCAAGAGAGTTACAGAATCCCCGAGAGCTGAGACATTATTGAGATGAAAGCAAAGCTCAATAACCAGATGCCACAACCCAAATGCCCATCAGCCAAGGAATGGATAAAAAAGATGTGTTCTTTTTATACAGGGGAGTACTACTTAGCTGTACAGAAGGACAAACTTGAGGCTTTCATAGGTAAATGGATGCAACTAGAGATCATACTTACAAGAGAAATAAATCAAACTCACATGTGTAAACATTGTATTGTTTCCCTAGTGTAAGAAACTGAAAGAGTAAATAAGACCCAAAATGTACAATAGATATTGTGAAAGGGAAACTGCTCAAAAGGAAAGAACAACTGGGATAGGAGAAAAGAGAAAAGAAGGAAGGGGAAAAAGGATATAGATAGATAGATAGATGATAGATAGATAGATAGATAGATAGATAGATAGATAGATAGACAGATATAGATATATGCACAGGATAGCTAAGAGAATTGTACTATTAATTTCTATTAGTTTACTGAAAGGAACAATTAGTGTGTATTTGTTCGATCAATTTTGCATGCCTTTATCTGGTAATTTTAGCAGCTACTTTGAAGATAATAATATGCAATATAGTAACCATTGTTAATTTCCTACTATCTTGCTCTGAAATTCTGTATCATTGTTTTTATTGTTTTTCTCCTTTAAAATTGAAAAAAAAAATAACCAGATGCTTTTGAGACGTCCAGGGGATGCTGGTTCCATGAAAATGCCCCATGACCACCGACTGCAGTGAAAAGCCGGAGTTCACAGATGAAGAACATGACTTTGATATAAAAGACTAAGTTGCACCTCAGAAATCTGAGGTTATTTCAGAATATATATCAGACTTTGGACCTTGGTTTAAAGTGAGTCTTTCAGTGCAGGGTATTGTTAGGGCAAGAGTTTTGTATAGTTGTTTGGACACCATACAAGATGAGGGTTTTCAAGTGAAGGTTTTAGAGACAGAGATAAACAGATATTTGATATTATTAAGACAATGGAAATCTGATGTTCACGTAGATGGACTTTTCATGAAATTTTCTGAAAAGGGTAAAACAGTTATTTGCAACTATCTTCTTTTGGGGCAAAAGTTGCCAGTGTAAGGGAAATAGCTCAGTGCTCAGTGCAAAGGCTCTGGGTTCAATCCCCAATAAGAAAGAAAGATAAAAAGGAAGGAAGGAAGGAAGGAAGGAAGGAAGGAAGGAAGGAAGGAAGGAAGGAAGGAAGGAAAGGAAGGAAAGAAGGAAGGAAGGAAGGAAGGAAGGAAGGAAGGAAGGAAGGAAGGAAGGAAGGAAAGGAGGAAGGGAGGGAGGAAGGAAAGGAGGAAGGGAGGGAGGAAGGGTAGAGAGAAGGAAGAAAGAAAAGGACAGAAGAAGGAGAAAAAAAATTTAAATATAAACAATTGTATTTGATCCCATTTTTATTTTTAAATAGAAAGAAGCCTTCACAGAAAAAGAGGCAGTGAGACTCCGAGAGTTACCTATGTACCGCTTTAACAAAGGATGATAAATTATGGAAAGTTGCTCCCAGCAATGGGGAACTCTGGAAAGGTAAATACACGGGAACCTGACGGATGACACACTTTATGTTAGTAAGGTTCGTCTGCCAAATTTCTCCAGAGCTTTGTGTCAGTTTCCGCCCTGAGACCGGCCTCTTTCCACCCGGTTTATCTCCGTCAGAGTCCCGGGCTGCATGTACCCCTCTTGTTGCAGAAGCCCAAGCCCGCTTTCCCACAGTGCAAACATTTGTTCTCCAACTCAACCTATGTTTCCTGATTTGCAAATCTATCCTGCACCTGAATAAAGATGTCTTTGCTTTCATTTTAACCTCATCTATAATTTCATGTTTCGCACTCATAGGAAGCCATAGACATTAAATTGTTCAAGAATGTGTTCAAAATCCTCTCTCATGGCTGACACACCACATCCCTGACAAGGTCAGCCTGGATGAGGTCCAGCCCATCCGCCATCTCATCTACCAAGCAGGACACGACCACCAGATTGTTTTCAGTCATTCAATCACTGAACACACTTGCAGTGCTAACTTCAAAACACCCCATTTAAGAATCAAAAGAACAAAATTTAGCCAAGTGTGCACCATCACACCTGTAATCCCAGCACTGAGGAAGGCTGAGGCAGGAGGATCACAGGTTCATGGCTGGAGGAAGAGGCTGACCAGACTCTTCCCTCTCTCCACCTTTCCCCCTCTCCTGGCCACCCATTATTGGCTACTGCAGTGAGAAGCAGCTTGCTCCCACACAATTCTTGGAAATAGAACAAGAAGGGTCAAGGACTCATTGCTTGAAACCAGCAATCTCAGGAATCTTCCTTCAGCCCTACGATGACCAGGGAGCTGCACAGCTGCCAGATAGATGCCGGTCGTGCCCTCCCTGCAGTTGCAAGGACACACGCACCCTCTGTGACTACAAGAATAGTCCTCCTCAAAGTGCAATTTTCCTTTGAGAACTGTTGTCTGTGGAACTTGCTGCTGTGTGTGGGGCTGAACTTCCAGGGCCAAGTTCAAAACAATAATTCAGCTTTGTACACATCTCCATTAAAACACTCCACCTCCTTATCCTTGTGTGAAGAGGCTGTATCTTCTGCAGGGGTTTCTCCCTGAAACCCAGCTGATAGGGAGCTGAAGAACAGCACCATGAGTCAGCAGAAAAGATCACAGCGAAACCAGCTACCCTGGCTTTAAGAGCTTCCAGTGAGAGGGAAGGGCAACCAGTCCCTGGCAATGGCACCACGTTTGTATTGTCTTGCTGCAACTACAACTCACTTGGTCACTCTGTATGTGAGTGTTATGGGTGATGCATTGTGTCAACTTGAGGAGTCTACAGGTTTAGTTAAGTGACTCAGCAGTTCTGCATCTAGGGTGAAAAGGACACGCCCTTACCCTTCTGGGATGTTGTTCATCATGTTGTGAGAAGTTTAGAAGGTTAACTAAGTGATTCAGCAGGGATCCAGTGTGCTTACTTTGTGTCCATCCTGAGCCTGTGCAAGAGGAGGGCATGGAGATTATGTGAGTGCTGCACACCCCTGGGTGGGGGTAGCCTCCTTACAATATAAGGGAGGGAAAGAGCCTTGCTCCCCCATCCCACCTTTTTGCTCTTGGTGCTTTTGCTATCTTCCACCATGAGCTGTTGCCCTCTGCCATGCGCCACCCTGCCTTGGAGCCAGACAACTATGAACTGAAACCTCCACAAACTGTAAGGTGAATAAACCTTTCCTTCCTTCATTTTGAGTGTCAGGTATTTTGTCTCAGCATGAGAGAAAAGTAACCAAGACAGTGGGACACACAGGAATTGTTGTCCACATCCTCAGTATGCAGCACTAACACATTTTCCCCCAAATCCAAGACAACCCATGTGATGCCAGAAATTCTATTCCATTTATCGCCTGGGCTCCCTCTGTACAGCCTTGCACCTCAGCTTTGAGAAGCCCCAGGAAACGGTCAAGAGCATGGGGTGTTTACAAAAATGCTGTCCACTTCCAGCTCGTTTGGGTCACAAAGCACACATAGATGAGGGACTGAGGGCACCTGTCACCTCAGTAAACGCCTGTTTGCCCCAAATCACAATCTCCTAGGGTGAAATGAAGGGGGGTGGGAAGGACGTGCCTGGCTCTGAGCGTTGTTCAAGGCGGTCTCTTCTTTCCCAGCTTCTTCTCTTAGACCTTTTGCTTCTCACATAATGGACTTGTTTGCTTTTGTTTCTGTTTTTATTTTTCTTTGTTTTCTTCTGTTTTGTTTTGGGGATTAAGCTCAGGGCCTTTGCATTGAGTTATATCCTTAGCCCATTGTTTTTATTATTATTATTATTATTATTATTATTATTATTATTATTATTATTATTATTATTATTATTATTATTTTGAGACAGGGTGTCACTAAAGCCCTAAATTTCCCAGGCTGGGCTCAAACTTGCAGTCCTCCTGCCTCAGCCTCCCAGAGTGCTGGGATTAAGACCCATGCCACTACTCACTGCCAGCTACACTGGGTTTTGCTGCTTGGCCCCCAGCGCTCTCTCTGTTGGGGACACACAGAGAGAAGAACAGTGCACAGGCTCTTGAGTCTCTTGCAGTAGCTGAGTACAGAAAAGGCAGTGAGCTCTTAAGACTCCGCTGCACTGTCAAAGTTATCTATACCATCACTTCTGCCTCTGTGCTATCAGCACCCTGGACTCCATACATCTGCCGTGATCCTGTACCTAATGACGGCCCAAGGAAAATGACCTTAAAAGCGCAGGACGCCTGAGGACAGGAGACTGGGGATGTCTGTGACTGCGGAAGGAGTCTGTGGTGATTCCTGCCTTCCATGGTGCTGTGAGTACCACAGGGAGCTTCCCTTACCTGGAAATGTGGCTGTTTCGCTGGGGCAGACGTTTCCGTCCATCCCTAAAGCCCCAGCAGCCGGCACAAGCGAGCTACTTAGCAAAGGCCTTATTCATCCTCATCAGAGCCGCTGCCCTGCTTTCCAAGCCTGTCCTCTGACAGCGCAAGTCACTTTGTGAACCTGAGAAACAGCGGAGATGACAAATGGGGTGATCAGAAGGGAAGCTGTGATGCAGGGCCGGGGGAGCCCTTCCCATTTTTGTTCTCATAAGCTTTATAAGCAATCCCTGACCCTTGGCCCTGTAGAGAAATGAATGTTTTAACAGCCACGGAAATGTGAGCCAGAGAGACCGTTAGACATCTGCCAGGCACCGAGCTAACCTGGGTGCCCTGTGCACCTCCAGCTGTTAGAGCACTACAGCTTGGGTACTGTTACTATACTCTGCTAATTGTCACAAGTAGCTTTTCATCAGTCTTGAAGGATCGGGTTTTCAGCGTCTTTAAAATCCACAATACCTAGAGCCGCCCTAGCTAACAAGAGGTGTTCAGCACTTGGGGACTGGACAAGACTCATTCGGATAACACGGTACATGGGTGGGGAGGACAGACCGACCATCTGGGCACAAGCAAGTCCTGCGGAGGCAAAGCAAGGGCTCCACACTGCAGGCCATTCGCTAACGGAGACTATTTCCTGTTGTTGTCTCTGAAATAAACCTGGGTTCATAAGAGACTAATGAATCGATGCTCCTTCTGTCCCCAGTGATGTGGAGACTTCCCAGTGATTCAAGGGAAAGAAACTCCCAGCCTACTACATATCTGGGAAGAGTTCCTGTTCTCTAAAACCGAAGAATGAATTTTAGGATATATTTATTGGGGTAAAGAAAGCTTCTGTTGAGACAGACAGAAGGGGTCCAGAGTGGGTTGCCAAGGAACCTACCTTTTCTTTTTTTGTTTTTTTCGGTACCGGGAATCGAACTCACAACCTTCAACTTGCCAGACAGGCGCTTTGCCGCTGAGCTAAATCCTCAGACCCAAAACCTGTCTTTTCTAGGGACTTTTATAGAGCACATCCACGAAGGGAGCTGGGTCCAAGGTGGGGAAACATGGGAACTGGCAAGATGGGCATGAGGTGGGATGAAATTATATGCAACCAACGAGATTACTGTAAGGTCGGCGGAGGGAGCTGGTAGGAGACACCGCAACAGAGAGAAGGGAATTGTATTGGAATGGGAGTGACGCGCGGGACTCTTAAGGGTAGAGACCGCGCACACAGAAAGGCAAGGAGCTAGGCTTATATATACAGAGGTAGAGGGGGCCGGACCCCGTAGGAGTGGCTCGAAAATTTTAACGGAATGGTTTTGGCTTTGTTTGAGCGGCCAGGACACTAGGATTAGGTTAGAGCAGGATGCCTGACAGGAAGTAAATTAGATTACAGCTGTCTTGTCAGATGCAAATTAGATTACAGACGTCTGTCAGAGAGGCGGGCTTGGCTTTTGTAGTTTCACTACTGGGAGGGGAGAGGGTGGCGCTGGAATGGACTCTTAACAAGGACGGTATAATTGCTCAAGCAAAATTGATCAAATCCGGACCAAATGGGGAAGCGAGTCTAGTAACAAGCAGACATGAATACAGAACAGTGGCTTTTCCTGTAGGGGGTTGGGTTAGTGACTCTTCCTGGCTTTTTCATGGTGACTGATACCTATTTAGAATATCAGTCCCTGACGTCCATCCCCAGGGAGGCATGTGGGCGCGTCTGTTCATCTTTTGTCTTGAGGCCTGGCCCACAGCGGAAGTGCAGGTCTCTGTACAGCTGCAAGGCATCTCGTCTTCCGCACTGGCTCTTTTGAAAGCTTAGTGATCTCTGACCACCTATATTTCCATCTACTTCAGCTGCCTACAACACTAGGGTTTCTTTTTTTCCCCTTCCCGAATTTGGTCCAAGAAAATAGAGAATGCGTTTGCTGCAGAGGACGGTGTGTCAGATTTCCCACGTTGAACTCTAAAGACGTGAGCTGCGGGAGAAAGTAATATGAATGAGAGCTGGGGGAGGGTGGGTCACAGGTAATGTGCCTTGTTTACACGAAGGATGGCAGGAAGAAAGCCACATAAAGAACTGAAAAGGAAGACATCCCTTTCAGCTCCTGAACTCGAAAGCTGGAGTTGTTCCAAGCGGATTCAGCCCCCGGGGGCATCACACCCTTGAGGTGATCTGCATTCACCAAGACCCAAAAACTCAGCAATGACTTAGGATCTCAGTGCTGTTGCCATAACAAAGACTCCTCAATAAAAATGGCTTACATAGATTAATAGGTATTTCTGCTTCTTATGAAAGACTAGGCTGGCCTCCTGGGCAAATAGGATGGCTACACAATAATGAGGATGCCAAGTTGTTTCTGTCATGTCCCTGCCATCCTCCACTTCAGGCTTTCATCTCCTACCCCAATATAGCTGCTTTGACTCCTACCATCATAACCACATTCCAGCCAGCAGAAACAGGAGAGGACATTAAAACACACCCCTTTCTTTGAAGGCACGGTAGAGAGATTTCTCACCTCAGGTACTTCAAAATGCAGTCAACGTTTTCACCTGGTACAAACAAGGCTTTAAAGCAGACTGCTCTGGGTTGCCTTGTGCACAGTTAAAATTCAGGGGATCTGCTGGGAGATTGAGGGTGGATGCTAGGGAACAGTCAGTAGTCTTCGCTACGTCTGTTGTTCAGTTCTCTCCTAGCTTTTCTCAGGTGTCATAGAACAGTGACCCTGACACTTGCTTAGGAAACAAAAGTGCCTAGAAACTACAACCCAAATATGAGCAGTACCCACACTGATATATCAAAAACTATCTTCATAGAACATTAGCACAAGTTAGATCAGAAAAAATATAGTAGTGGGGTGATAGAAGTTTGGGAACTAAAATGCCATCCCTTTCTGGGGCATGTAAGTACATTCTCATCGTGTAGACTGTGAGAAAACAATTTAACTGTGTTTAACCCAGTGTTCCCAAATCTTAAATTTGACAAGACTTTTGCATAAGTCAACAATCCCACAGACTTGGTGTGCTACGAAATACGTACTGGAAGGCAGTTCAATTCCATCCCCTACGCTGGCACCAAGTTTAGCAGCAGGAAATGTGACTGTATAATAAGATCACTATTTGAAGCTCCAAAATAAAGCCCTCAGACTAAAAATAATAACAGGAGGAAGAGGAGGAGGATGGTGGAGTCCATATTTGGTTTTCTCTGTTTATTTGTTTGTTTGTTTGTTTGCTTGGTTTTTTTTTTCTTTTTTTTTTTTTGGCTTTTCTCCAGTACCAGGAACCGAACTCACGACCTTGCGCTTGCCAGGCAGGCGCTTTGCCGCTGAGCTAAATCCCCAGCCCCGCTTGCTTGTTTTTGACTCTGCCAATGAAACCCAGGGCCTCACACAGGATGGATGGGTGCTCTCCCACTGAGCTACAGCCCCAGCTCTGCTGTGTTTAGGTTGTTTTGTGCTGGATTGGTTTGGTTTGGTTTTAGACTTTTCAATTTAGTAATCCTCGTTAGCTATCTTTTTGCAAAGCGTTGTTAAACACTTCGGGGAGCAGAACGCAATTTGCAGGGAGAATAAACACAGCCAGGAAAGAAACTGCTGAGCTGGCGCACAAGATGCAGAGGCTCTTGTGCTGCCTGACAGCTCCCCCTCCTCCCTGTCTGGCGGGGCCAGCGAACAGACTGTATTCGGGGCCCATTAAGAGGGAGGGTAGAGGCCTGTAAAAAAAAAGTCAGTGGATAAGGACTTGGCACCTACGCAAACGTGAGTGACAGCAAGTAAACGGAAAAGGTCGCGTGGACCACAGAGCACAAGGCACAAATTCTGCCACTCCTTCCTAGATGCAGGACAGTACAGTACAGGATCGCCTGCCGGACTCCACAGCGAGTCCCAAATCTCACCTCTTTTACTGTGACTCTAGGACTTGGCGTAGTCCTTGACAACTCTCTGCACTTTCTTCCTCATCTGATAAATAGGTGTACTCATTCTTGCTTCATTGGATGCTTGTAAAAACTAAGGCTACTAATATAAAGTTTTTGGCAATCCGTGTTCATTATCATTTGTACCCTAAGTATGGTTTGTACACTAAGGTTTACCAAGGAAGACTGGAACTTGATAGGTCTTTTAGAGTTTAGTCCATGTAAATCTATCTGCAAACAATACTGTTCTCAGTACAGAGTGGGGCCTCAGTATTTACAAACAAATGCTGGTTTTGGAAATGAACTGGGGAAGAATCATGCTGCAAAGCAGATTTGCAATATGACCCAGAATTTCCAGCTTCAGATGCACATCTTGTAGGACTTCTCCAGGGAACGGGGAGCCTTGTGAGGATCCTTCCTGCAACAGCCTTGAATAGAAATCCAAACAAGCCTCTGACGTCACCACAGGTCCACAGCATGAATAAACACACCCAGCTGCAGACAAACAACAGAATACTGTTCAGGGGCTAAAATAAATAGATTACCAAAAAATCAACTTAGAGAAGGATGAGCAGAATAAAATACTACTTGCAGGAAAGTTTATACGTATTCGAGGCAATAATACATTGTTGATACAAGTTAAATATTTAGTTAAAGTAGGAAAGTATATGCAATAATTATAAATATTGAGGTCAGGCTAGTTGTGACTGCTGGAGAAGGAGAAGGTGATTGGTGAGGGTCACAGAAGGAGCCTCGGGAGCATCTATAACGCCTTCTTTCTAGCAAAAGAAAAGAAGTCTGAGGCAAATAGAGCAAAAGTTAAACTAAGTTTAAAAAAGGCAAAACTTGATATTGGGTTTATTATTGTTTATTGTATCATTCTGACTATATTTTTGAATATTAGAAATGTTTCACACTAAACAAAATCAGGACTTTGCCTTTCCTACAGGAGAAAGAAAAACATCTGAATCTAAATCTCTCTACAAACCTCCCAAAAGCAATGAGATGGGCTCGCAAGGAGATGGAAGGCCAACAATAATCAACACGCACGCCCAAGCTGGGAGACGGAAAATATGAAGCATCTCATGTATGTGGGGAAGTAAATATCCAGAGCCAGCAGGCCAGCTGCAGAGCGCACGGCAGAGTGAGGAGTCTAGTGAGGAACGCACGGAAAATGATAGAGGGCGCACTTGGGAGAGCCAAGATCGATGACAAAGCTAGTGCAAAGTATAATAGAATTCCGTAAGGTTGCAGGATACAGAATAAACATTGAAAGATCAATAACTTTCATAGATGCAATCAATAACTAATTAGAAGATGTGATAAAACAAAATATTTTTAGCAATAAAATTCTTAGGAATAAACTGAACAAAAAAGATTTGCAGTGGCTATAGAAGGAAGTTTCAAACCATGCCTAGAAGACGATAAAAGCAGACTTGCACTAAGAAAAAGACATTTCTTGCTCTCTGGCAGGACAGTAACATCAGAAATGTCAAGTTTCACTGGTTAATATATAATTTAATGGGACCCCAATAAAAATGACAACTTTTTTCAGACAAGTTCATTGGAAACCACACATGAAAAGATAGATAGCCAAGAAAGTCCAAAACCAGTTGAAGCCAGGGATATAACTTAGCAGCATGACACCTGCCTGGCAAGTGCAAGGTCCTGAGTTCGATTCCCCGCACCAGATAAAAAAAAGACTAACAAGAAACCAATTGAAGAAAGAGAGAAATAAAGGGACCTCACTTTACAAGAGAGTAAAACACAGTGTTAAGCTTCTGTAATTAAAACTGTGTCACCAGCACAAAAATAGACGATCCAAATGAAACAAAGTAAAGAACCTAGAAATAGTTTCGAGTACATGTGAAAACTTAGTATTTGATAATGATGGCATCTTAAATCACTGCAGAGAAAACCAACCTTTTACTAAATGATGTTAAAACAACAGGGTAGCCCCTAGAAAAAGAAACAACTAGGTTGTTTCATGCCATGAGCCAGAATGAACTCTGCATGCATGAGAGATATAAATGTTAAAGAAAAATGCAGGAACTATAAAAAACATGAGTGACTTACTGAGCAGAGAGTTGTAGGGAAACATTAGTTTACCTAGGATCCCAATGAAGGCTTTTCTTTTATATCCTTTGGGATTTAAGTGTCATTTCTTCAATGAGATGTCAGTAGCTCTCCCATCTATAATCATAGCTTCTCTGACACTTTGACACTTCCTGCTTTCTTACGTATATGTTCTTTTTTTTTAAACATTCCTAGGTAATGGCAACCATATATTTTAACAATGCTTACTTAGAATTGTTGCCACCAAATTTGCTTTTATTTTTTATTTTCACTTTAATTGTTTTAATTTTAAAGAGAAAAAAACAATAAAAATGATACAGAATTTCAAAACAAGATGATAAAAAATTAACCGTGGTTATTATATTGCTGAGATAATTGTATTACTAATTTCTATTAGCTCACTGAAAGGAGCACTTAGTGCTTATATGTTGGATTGATTTTGCATGCCTGTATCTGGTAATCTGAGCAACTCTTGAAAGAAGAGCAATTATCTCCATTTTGGCTAAGCCTGGCCTATTTCTACGTGCTGATATTTACAGAGCTGGATAAGACTTTTCCTTATCCCGTCAATTGGTTTTAAGCAATGCAGATCAGTTCAGCGAGGTGCTGATGTATAGTATTTGACAAGTCAGTGTTACCCCACCCCCATAGCTCCCAAAAACGTGTGTGAGCCAGGCAGGATGGAGAGCCCCATGCAGCCTTGAGGTAAGAGGCTGTGACTTCCCAGAGCATAAAAGATTACACATCAGAGCTGAAGCATCGACCCCAAAGCATTAGATACTACCTCAAATTGTGTTCTGCAGGTTACTCCTTCTGCAGATCCTTCTCTCTACACATTGCAGAGGTGATTTCAGGCCTCCTACCTAGCCCAGCTCACAGCACTCATGTACTTCCCACCACTCTCACAGTCATTCATCCTCAAGCCACTCCCTTCTTCACAAATTAATAAAACCTATGTTTGGCCCCAGGTCAAGGCCTTTGTTCCGGTTGGCCATCATCCTAGCTGGACTTAGGACCCCTTGGCTCCCCACAACTACAAATATGCCTTAGTGTCTTTATTCTCGCCATGGGTTGCACTGGAAGTGGTAGATTGGAATTAACTCGCTAGAATTCCCATAACTTTTCCATAGGATTACAAATATAAACTTCTCAGGACTGGGAAGGGCTCTCTACATAGACTGATGAAAAGAAAAAAGTTGAACAATTGATTTCAAACTCACTGCTTAGTTCTTCTTCAGCCTAAAACCATAACCATTCTCTACAAGACTGAGAATTCACTCAATCACAAGAGCTCCCACAGTGACAGAAATCTAGTGAAGAGGCCAGGGGTGCCAGTCCTAGCGAACGAGCTCCTGGACTTGCTTTGCAGAAGGAGGAGATTGCTCGGGGTGCACAAATCAGAACTTCCTTGCGTGATTACTCTCATCATGCAGGGCACAGCAGACATTCATCACGAAGCTGCGAGGGGAGCAGCATTCCTTGGAATTGTGCAACATGCAGCCCAGTGGGGATTTGTCAAAAACTCAGCCCAACTATTTGGGAAAAACGGAAGCAGCATTTTCTTTACTGTAGAGTAATCTATGTGCAGGATGGACGCCACTCGGACCTCTGTCCATCTTGCTCAGTCCTGAATGTCATCCCCCAAACTTGGACCTCCTTCAGTAAATTTTTGCGCTTACGAGACATTTGCTTACAAGGACCTGGTAAATGGCATGAAAAGGTCATGATTTCCCTAATTTACCCATTTGTCTCTGGGCTTAGAAAGGTTTTTTTTGCATTCCCCAAAGTGCCGTTTAATGAGATGGGCAAGATGGTCTTTAGAAAGTAAATTATTAATGAGAACTTTTTCTTCTAGAAGGAAATTAAATGAATAGTAAGTAGTCCTGATATTAAGTTTTAAGTGACTTTGGCTGATTAACAAGTGGAAGGAAAATCACCAGTGTTATTATAATGTGTCATTTCTGATAATAGTAACAATAAAGATTTTATTTGCAATCTTTTATTGTTCAGTAAGAAGGTTAGCGAGCACTTTACCAGAGTGTGGGCTGAGGATTGTGAAATTCCATTTACACACAAATAATAAACTGTGTTGCCATGGAGAAAGGCTGGTCACGACAGGACACTGCTCTAGCTCATTTGACATGGATCACAGCAATGATTATCCGCTATAAAGGAAACAACTTCGTTCTCATTATCCATGCATATTCTGGGGAAAATGCAAATAGCTGAAAACCAGAAACTTGAAACCACTCCTTTTCAAATTTGCATTGGAAAGTGTTTCAGTATGCTGAAGCATGATCCCCATCTCCAGAGATGCTGGTTTAATCGGTGTGACATGCAGCTTGGAAGCTGGGATTCCTGAAGCTCCCCAAGGTGATTCCAATAAGCAGCAAGTTGGAGAGACTTATTCTACAGAGTGACACAACCTTCTGTCCAAAGACAATAGCATCTGTAAAGCTTTTTACCACAGGCTTGTGTTACAATTTTTTTTTACTTATTATTTATTTATTTTTGGTACCGGGAATCGAACTCATGACCTCAGGCTTGCCAGGCAAGTACTTATGCCACTGAGCTACATCCCCAGTCCAGATTTGTGGCCCAACATTAAAGGAGGCTTTATTTTAGAGGTAATTGTACAAGTGTGTCTAAAGACAAGTGAAGAACTAGAAATATAGAGAGAAATATAGATAGAGACTAGAAATAGAACTTTACTGGAGCCAGGCATGGTGGTGCACACCTGTAACCCTAGCACCCAGGAGGCTGAGGCAGGAGGATCTTTGCAAGTTTAAGACCAGCCTGGGCTACAAAGTGAACTCAAGCCCAGCCTGAACTGCATAACAAGACCCTGTCTCAAAAAAACAAAAAAACAAACAAAAAAACTCTACTGGAATAATAAGTAGGAAAACATACTATCTATTAAGAGAATAGTATCATATTTTATACAATACCTTAGTATAGTGCATTAATATAATAGAAATATAAATTTAAAATAATCCCATAGTTTATAAAAAATTTACATTAAAATAAAGTTGATCAGAATGCCATTCATACACAGAGAAGAATAAGTTTTGTCTCCAGAAAACATCTGGAACTTATGCATTTTGAAGGAAACTGGTTTCCCTCCCCCATAAAGTCAGGCCAAAGCCAGATTATAGAGGCAATCTGAATATCAGTGGGAGCAACAGATCTGGTTTTCATTCAACTCTGAATTATTTAGCTTCATGGAATTTCACGGTATCATACAGTTACATAGACATCAGCAAATACCTCCAGAAATGTATGAGTTTGATCACAAAGATCACCACATTTAAGTCTAGTATCCACCGTAAGAGGACAGTTCATTGTATCAGACTTTGTGAAATATTTCTTGAACCCTTACTAATTATAAAGCAGTGAGATTTGCAAAAATGGGGAAATTAAGACTTCAACTGTGTGTATAAAGTTGATTACTTTGAAAAGCTCTGCAGCAACATCAGTCAATAGTACCTGAGATGATTGAGAGGTGCATTATATTTGCTGTATTATTTGTCATGCTTTCCATGTACGTTTGAACTATTTAAGAAAAGCTGAATTTCAACATGGACTCTAACGTGAAATCTACAATCAAGGAGATAAAAGAGCTACATAATCGCAATGAGCAGGTGCAAAGGCACTGGACGGCATACCATTGTTCTGTATTTTTCTCTTTGAACTCCTCAAGGCAGGTGTGTCAGGAGGGTAGTGTTCTAGACAGAGGCGCAGGGATCAGGTTCTATTACTCAAGCTCTGTGATCCCTTGTGGCCTTTGGATCCATCACTGTTTCCTTGGCATCCAGATGACATTCCCAGGAGCAAGGAGGAAGGTTGCATGGGAGGAGCTCTAGAAACCAGACTTAGGGCCCACGTACATCATTTCTGCCCATATGCTATTATCTAGAACTCAGCCACATGGTCACCGCTCAGTGGAGACTGGGAAATGTGGTTTCATTCTTAGTCCAGGAGAGAAATGGCTCAGTCAGCATCCAGCCAGTCTCTGTCAGTGACAGTGTGAGAGTGGGCAGAAGACACCCCACGGCAGCTCAGAGGACAGAAATGCTGTTTCAGCCAAAGGGATTAGGGAATGCTCCATGGGAAAGGCAACATCTGAATTAGCACTTAGAGATCTGCTGGCTCTGGAATTGTGGAGATAAGTTTTCTTTGGGGTATAGGGAAGAACGATGTAGAAAGACAAGAAGGTAGAAAACATAGCGCTGATTCAAGGAAGAAAGCTAAGATGGGAGAGGCCAGCTGGACTGCTATTCAGCGCACACGAAAGAAGATTCTACAAGGTGCTCAAAGACGAGTACTCTGGTCTTCGCTTGCAAGTGTCTACATCTCCATCACCATCACCACTGCCCCTTGAGCAACCTGGGTCTCCCTACTCTCCAGTAGCCAGGGACATGGCAGCCACCTGCAGGAGCACGCTCCACTGGTTTTGATTTCACTGGCTGTTACATATTTTTGACATCATCTCTGAACACAGGATAATTAAAAGGACTCACACCAGGACTTGAGAGGTGCTCTGGAGTTGGCTCCTGGGTGTCCTCAGATGCCACTCCATGAAGTTTGGATTTTACTCATTAAGAGGTAGGAGGACATTCATCATGAGGTTTTTTTGAGTAGACAAGTAATGTGATCAGAGCTCTGTTTAGAAAGATAATTCTGACAGCAGCTAATTTAGGGTGATGTGAAGAGAGAGTATAGAAGCAGAGATTAAATGATCTTTGCAGATGAATGGCATCACATGATTAAAGCAGCAAGGAGGCTATATCTCATCAGTTATTACAGCTATTACAATAAGGAAAGTACTGCTAACAAGCTAGATTGGAACTGACCTTGTTACTTAGTTTTTTTTTGTTTTTTCTTTTGGTTTTTCTCCAGTACCGGGAACCAAACTCATGACCTTGCGCTTGCCAGGCAGGCGCTTTGCCGCTGAGCTAAATCCCCAGCCCCTTGTTACTTAGTTTTAATTATCCATGTTTGGAACTGTTGTATCCGTATGAGTAAAGGTATTGTTCTGATATGGGTCCAAGGGTTCTAGCAGAGGATTTGAAGAGCATCAGTGGCTGACCATCCTCTGCACACTTCTGCAGTCTTGTTTGTTAGGGCAAAATCTTTCTAGCTCTGCCTGTGATTTGAGGTAAACATCTAGGCCTTCCCTGTCCTCATACCCCACTACATATACATACCTATTCCAATGAGCAGGTATGTCTTGGTTACTTTTCTCTCGTTGCTGGGACAAAATACCTGATGCCCAAAATTAAGGAAGGAAAGGTTTATTTCGCTTACAGTTTGTGGAGGTTTTAGTCCATACTTGGCAGGTTACAAGGCAGAGTGGCAGATGGCAGAGGGCTACAGCTCATGGCAGCAGTACACAGCAAAACAACAAGCACCAAAAGGGAGGAATGGCAGCAAGCAGCCTCTTCCTCTCCCTTATATATGCAAACTATCCACCCCAGGGCGGGTGTAGCTCTCACACCCATAATCAATTAAACTCTAAAAGCCTGCCCCATGGCCACATGAGGCTTTGGGGGGACACCCAGACACAAACCATAACAAGGTACACATACATACCTGCACCCACAGGAATACATGCGTAGGAAAGTACCCACACAAACAGGTGCATGCCTACACACATAAACAAGTATGCATGTGTTGCCAGGTATGTACCCACATGCATGACCCACAGAGTCCAAGATATTGGTATCTGCAAGGGATATTAAGGGGCACCTACTTGCTTGCTCCATTTTTGCCAGCTCTATATTCCAGCTGGACATGATTTCCATTATTTTCTTTCTTGTCTTTAGATTGCTTAATTTCGACTTAAAAATCAAAGGCAGATTATTCTTACTGCTTCCGTATACAGTGTTTCCCCATGAGACCACAGTCTTCCCACTGGTGCCAGACAGAACTTTCTCCCCACCCCCCCCCAACCAGGCTGAAATGAATGCGTTTTCCATGTCCCTGTTTGGGCCCCACTTCCGTCTTGCCCTTCCATGTCCCTGTTTGGGCTCCATCTCTGTCTTGTCCTGTCTGGAAACAAGGGTTTCAGTCCCCATGGAGTTGGGATGCCTCCCCATTCTCATGCCATAGATACATTCACCAACTTGGAAACTTTTCGAGCTGCATCATTTGAGGGTTAATGGAGGCTCCATGCCATAGGCATGATTAACTCAGTCTCCAGCCCCTCCTCACTCCAGCAATCTTCTGATCGTGCCTTGACATTTCTGACAACAAGCTTCCATTCTGAAGCCATCTAAGAGCCCACGATGGACCTCATCAGAACAAAAGATGTTCCTATCACCTGGGAAATTTGAAGAGACTTAGAAGCTATAAGCCAGAAGCTAAGGACAAAATCAAATCTATATTTATCACTCTCTCCTAACATCAATTACTGCTGGAAATGTATCCCTCCTTAGTGTATCTAAATGCATATCAAAGTAGCATTAACAAAACCTATCCCTGCATAAAATAGTGCTGTATTAATCAGTCAGACTCAGTGAAGGAACCCAGAAACCACATAAGGTTTTTCAAATAGAGGAGATTTAATGCTGGGAATTAGTTACACAGGTGTTGAAAGGTTGAGGAAACTCATATATTAGTAACTGGAAGATTCAGCTTCATCTCTAGGGTTGAGGGTACAAGAGTCAGAAAAAAAATAGTAAGACTTAGGTGTGCAGGAATCACTGGTTAAAAGCTAAGGGTTGGTCTCTGCTTAAATTTCTGAGGGGAACTTTGCACAGCTGCTGTGAAGATTAGTGGACACAACACAGCAGGTGACATGCTCCTGGAGGGATGCCAACAGGACCTAGGGACAGGGAGTCCACAACTGAAGCTCCACTTGATGCCTCCATGTGACAGGACACCTGAACATAAGAGAACGCAGGACATCTAGTTTGTGCCGCAGTTTGCCAGGATGCTGAATGTAGCCGTCACACGTACTGCGGTTCAGCTCATGTCCGTTGGGTGACTACATGTACTGGGAAGACAGCAGCACAGAGGAGAATGGCTAGCACACCTTTTAATGTTCACAGGTCATTTGCTTTTGCTTTTAGTGTCAGTATTACGTTTTTCTTAACCTAGAGTGGAAGCCAATGTGTATATAAATCTACTTGAACCTCAACTTTCTTATGTCCTTATTAGAGAGGATAATGTAAAATCATTTCAGGCTATGAAACTAAATATGCCATTTTTGAAGCACTTGATGTAATTAGGGAAAATGTGTAATTTTCAGTTACTATATTAGAATATAAGACACAATGCTATTGCTGGTCCAACTCTCTGTTTCATAAAGGCACAAATCCTTCAGCAGTAACTCATTCTGATGCAAAGATTTTGAAGCATGTAAAAACCCATGATAAAGCCACATTCTTTTTTTTAAAAAAGAGCTCATTTCTGTGACTAAAAAAATGGAAAACAGATGGTAAATATTTGCCTGAATTAGAAAAAGACAGAGACTGAGTCCAAGAGTCCTAAGTCTGGTTATTTTCTGCTTTAATTCACCAAACAACGCCTTCCAAACCTGCCCTTGTTTCAATGCTTTGATTCCATGGAAAGAAAGTTACTTAACCTGAAAATGTCAGATCTCAGGGCTCCCATAAGATTCTTTGCCTTCCAGGGAAAAGGGAAGGTCCCTGGGCTTGGATCCACACAGCTGTTTGTTACACTTCACTTCCACAGCACTGTCAGGTATCTAAATGCTTTAGTTCTAGTATTTACAATTAGTACCCAGAGACTGGGAGGTCATGGGAGAAAGAAAAGCTCATATATTTTGCTGAGTATAAAAGCCTTCTACATCACTATACCTGTTTTTTGAAAACCACTATTAACAGCTGTGGTAATACGCATGCATTTTAAAAGCTTCCTTAACTGCTGTTAGTAACACAAGAAATGAGAATATACAAAGTAGAAAATCCTAAAATAGTCAGGAAAGTCTCAGGAGGAGTGACAGTAAAATGACACTGTAAACATCTATTGTTCTTCCAAATAGTCACCATGAGCAGGGCATGGTAGCACACGTCGGTAATCCCAGCACTGGGGAGGCTGAAGGAGGAGGATCGTTGTGAGTTCGGGCCAGCCTGGGATACAAAGTGAGTTCAAGACTAGCCTGAACTGCATAGTGAGACCCCGTCTCAAGAAGACAAAAAGACTCCAAACAGTCACCATGGGAGAATACACATGTCACCACCACCAGGAAAACATAATTATGCATAATGACAGCATTCCCCCTCAATCTCACTTTTAACTACATCTCACCCCCCCCCCAAAAAAATCAGTTAACCAATGTCTTCTCAATCTTTTTGGACCAAAAACCATTTATACAGCTCAGTGTGTTACCTGATTTGGTTCCGAGTGATTTGAGGATGTTTCCAAATTTTAACAGCTCTTTTAAATGATAAATATATATCTATTGAGAATACTCCTAAAACTTGGCCTCTTTACTGATAATAATTCCAACGTAAGAGTTCAGAGTTATTTTGCATCTTGCGTATAATCTAAGTGTTGGCTTCCAAGGTTTAAACACCAAAAGAAAACAATGACTACAATGTTCAGATTCTGTTACCCTGTTAGAGAATTGGTCACAGCATGTCATATATCACGAACCTTAGCTGTGCCTTTATCAGGCATAAACAATCCAACAATCCTCCCCGGCATTCTGCTTTTGTTATTAATTACAATTTTCATTTAAATGGGATGCTCCTCCAGGATGAGTTTTCCAATCATTTTATCACGCTGTTACACTCCAGAAGATTCTTAATGAATAAGGGCCTTTGGAATCAGAAAAACGTTTGTTACTGTTAAATGAACCCTGGAATGCAATCAAAGATAGCAATAGAATACTTTCTCAACTAGTCAAGAGACCACAAAGAGACCAATAGGCCAGCAAGAGAAAATGTTCTCTAAAAATAAATCTTGGATAATGATAGCATATATTCTAGCCCTTTGAATTAGCCACAATAAATTACCACAGGACGCATGGCTTGAACAACAGACATTTATTTTCTCTGCATTCTGGAGGCTAGAAAGTCTAAGATCAAGCTCAGAGAAGGCTGGTTTCTGGTGAAGTCTCTCTTTCTGGCCCACAGATGGCTGCTTTGTTCTCACACAGCCCTTTCTTGCACATGTATGAAGACAGCTGGCTCTGGTTCTCCTCCTCTTACAAGGGCACCCATCCTTTTAGGTTAGGGCCCCACCCTTATGACCTTCATCACCTTTACTCTCACCTTTATTACCTCTTCACAGGCTCACCCTAGAGCCATGAGCTGCAACAACAACCTCTCAGCCAAAGACACACAGCACATACAATGTTGACTACATAAAACTGTGTCTTTAGTGAGGTCATAGAATAAGGGAATAACGACCATCCTTGCTTTACAGAGGCTCCATCAAGCTATGGTGGGCGGGTTTGGCCACTAGGGGGAGTGTGGAGGGAGCTTCAGCTGACAAATAGACCCAAGACCTGAAAATTTAGACCCTGGAATCAACATGGATGAGACCAGAGGTGTGAATGGAAACCAGTTCCATGGAAAACAAAGCAGGAAAAAGGATGGTAAAAAAAGAAAAGTAAATAAAGGGTTTCCACATATGAATTTTGGGGGAATACAAGCCATCAGGCCAGAACACCTTCCCTTCTGAACGCTAAAGTCATTTCCACCGGGGATAACACACAGGCGATGGTAAAAAATAGTGAGGTCAGTCACTGGAGCTTACATTCAAATAGTGAAGTCACTAGAGATTACATTCAAAGTACAGGAGAAAAGTACAAAACAAGAACAAAACTCAGAATCTGAGAAAGAGTCAGAGGACGCGGATGCCAGTGTGATGCTGGGGCACCTTGGAGCAACTATGTTTAACCTCATCACCTGTCTGAACATTTGGACAGTCGGAAGGAAAATCCACCAAGAGAGAGAAGCATGAGCCTTGCACGACCACCACTACTGACCGCCATCTTCCCTGGACAGCTCAAGAAGTTCTTGTCACAACCACTGCAGCGAGTGCCCACCGCCTCTGGCTATCATCTCCCCGGCAGCCACACGAGTCTCTGCGCGCCTAGTCCCGATGGGTGACTTTATATCTTGTTCCAACTTGGTGTCTCCCTGATGCTTTTTCTGCTATATTACGAAAGCTAAGGCTATTTCAGAAATGATTTAAAAGGAGCATTCTGACTACCTGGCTCCTCTGGAACTTTTGTCAGTGCTGGGGACCTGGCTTAGACCTTATAACCATTCTCCTCATCATCATCCATAGAGATGATTTTTCTTTGCAAGGGGAGTTCTTTGTTTCCTGTTTTTGTTTTGGTTTGGTTTTTAGGGGGCTTTTTAAGCCTTTCATTATCCAACGCCCTTCCTGTGGTGGACACCTCTCCCATGTGTGACTCTTGGTGGTTGACTCTTGATCATACCCTAGAAACCCCGCCTGTGAGCAGTTGTTTTCCTGGGACCCGGCAGCTGCAGCTGGGCATGGGACAAGACCTCTGCCATAGTCTCCTACTAGGTCTACGCTAGGATTGAGTGGTGGGCAGAATCAAGAAGCCCCAAAGAAGATTCTTTGGTGGCTGTATCAGCAGCAGCCTGGAACTGCTCTCCATGGCCCTTGCAGTGCAAGCATGGTCCAGCCCCACTGGGCAGGAGTGTAGAGGTGCCCAGCCAGCCTGGGTTGAGCTCCAGTCTCTGACCTCCAATCCCCTTTGGCTATTGCATGGCTTCTGTTTTCTGCAGCCAGTTAGTCTTTCTGCAAGCTGTCTGCAAGCCTTCTCATAAATTCCTTTTCTGCTTAACTAACCAGAGAGGACTTCTTTCTGCAACTGAGAACCCTTAGAAACACACCACCCCTGGCTCTGGGAGCTGGAATGGAAACAAAAGTCTGAGCCAGAAGAATAATAGAGAATCAAGCATAGTGACAACCACTGAGAAAGAAAGCTGGCCATAAAACTGATTTGGAAGCAATTATCCTATAAATGCAAAATAACCCACAAACGATTCTTTCTTCTTTTGTCCCTAAGCCTTTGTGAAGGTCAAGAGGACTTTTCAACAGTTTTTCAAGGGCAGACTTAAAAACACTCCCTAAATCTGCACCTCCCCGGTTAGGAAAAGAATATCTGTTTGATTTGCTTCACTAATTCTTTAAGCCAACTCTGTAAACTCTCACAAAGACCAAGCAACTTTAAAAACTGTTAGAGATCACTTGTAGAGTAGAAAACTTGGCCAGGTTTTGAGAAGTAATTTATTTGCAGTTTGATGCATTCCATACAGTGGAGGCCCAAGGGTCTCCTTCATATCCAGTGTGTCAAGGGCAAGTGGGCTTGGTGGATTCCAAAGAACAAAGACATTTGGGGACAATTTCAGGGTAACATTCAGAACTTTCTAGCATCACAGGGCCTAATTTGCTGCTCTATCAAATTTCATCTAGCCTAATTTGAGAATTTTATAACACCTGTTGGTGAAACCATCCAACTTGCTCTTACTGAAATAAGTAAGCAAGAGATAATCCAGCACTGCGAATCAGGTAATCAGAAGATTCAGCGGGGAAGTGAGGCTCTGCTCTTTCTCTCAGAGACAAACCCACACAAAACAGCATGAGATGTCTACATTTTCACACCAACTAATTGGGTCTTACCTCATTAGACCAATTTCACCCTAACTGAACATATGCAAAGACTCCTACAGTAAACACTATTAAAATAATACAGGATGCGAAGCTAGAAGCATTGCCAACTTAGTAAGGGGCCTCTTTCTAACAAAAACTGACAAAGGCTGATGGAACACATCCATGTATTTCCTGGCTAACTTAACCACTGATTAGGTGAAGGGACCAGACCCAAACTTAAATATAGAAAGAATGACACTGCACACAAGGAGCTGATCACAGAGAGTATATTGGTGCTGATTACACTGACTAAAAACGTAAATGACCAACCTTATTCTCTTCCCATTGCCCAGGTTCTGTTTCCCTTTAGCTATGGTTTTACTTTTCATTTCTTTCGTGTAATCACAGCTAAAACTGAATAAGCTTCTCAGACAGACTTCTAGCTGTCAGTAGTAGGTGGGTTACTGGATATTGAGTATGTGGCAGATCTTATTTTTCTTTGCTATTTCTGCTCTACTTTCTTTGCCCCTCTTTAAAAATAATGCCTAAAAGGAAAGTGCTCCCTGGGTAACCCTGAAGGGAGTCACAGTCCTGAGGCTCTCTTCCCAACCTGGACTTCTTTCTGGTTTCTGCTCCAAGGTGGGCATTTTCCTCAAAGCAGGAAGCCTATGAAGAGATCTTGGCAGGGATGAAGTTGTGCCTTGGAATCAAGAGCTCCGTGGTGATTGTCAGAATTCGCCCCTGCTGCTGGGCATGGTGCTGTGTGAAACGGGGTTGCAGAAGCCAGCAATGTGGGAGGTAAAAGAATTTACCAGAAACAGAACAAAGAAATGTACAATGGACGTGCCGTGCAGCGGCTAGCAAGACACAAAGAGATCTGCTCCCAGGAGGAGGAAGGGGCTTGCTTGGGAGCTTTCTGTCAGCTACCCACATTTTCCCATGCCCTGACCCTAGGATTGCGCAGTAATCCTCTTGGCGCATGTTGTTTGTGTTAGATGTCCATGGGGGAGGGTCATGGTTTGCTTTAAAATGGTTGATTTCCAGGCACTGAAGCACATGCTTATAATCCCAGAGCTCTGAGAGGCTGAGGCAGGAGGTTCTCAAATTCAAGCCTAACCTAAGCAGCTTAATGATTCAGTGACACTTTGTCTCAAAATTTAAAAAAAAAAAAAATGTTTTTTAGGCACTGGGGATGTAGAACAGTGCAAAGGCCCTGGGTTCAATCCCTAGTACCCTGGCCCCAAGCCAGGATGACTATACTGGGTCTCCTACTGGGCACTGCACAGGGTACACAAGTGGGTGGCAACATTGCCACCAAGGAGCTCTGATGGGACAATCGTAAGGGAAAGGCGGTAGCAGGGGGGTCTTGAGCAAGGTGAGAAGCAGGGAACAAGCCCAGCACTGTGGCTGTCAGCCATTTGTTCCAGGCTAGAGACGAGAGGGGAGCTGACCAGCAGCACCTGGAAAGAGGACGGGATGTGGTGGGGAGGGAAGGAGGTCACGGTTTTGGAAGTGAAAAACAGGATCTCTAAGAACATCAGGCTAAATCCAGGGCACTGAAAGAACTCTGTTCACACATCAAGGGGGAAGCAACAAGGCTACAACCCGACAGTCAAGGGAAGCAAGAGGAGCGCTACTGCTCCCCGGCTTGTGGGCATCGCACATGGCTGGACTCCTCTCCAGCCAGCAGAGCCCCAGCATCTCGGGAAGACTCTCCCACCTGGCCTCCCAATGCCACAGGGCCTGGTGCTGGCCGGGCCTCAGCAGAGGTTGCACGGGGAAGGAAAGGACCATGACTATGTCCTGCATACTGGATCCTTAGTAGAGCACACCGGGAAGAGCACATTTTCAACAGGCAAGGGCTAGTTTACACGTTGACGTTCCAGGCACCGCGCACTTAGGAGGGGGCGATGCCCCAATTGCCCCAGTGAGTGGAAAGTGCCCTTATTGCACCTAACCCGCCAGACCCCATGGCTTAGTGTGTGGCTAACTGGGAGCTATGCACAGCTTGCTGCACTGCCCCGCATTGCCAGAGATCAAAATTCAAATTCCAGAGTGCAGTTTCTACTGAATGCATAGCACTGTCTCACATCGGAGCACTGAAAACTCCTAGGTCAAACTGTTCCTGCTGCTCTGATCCATGTGCTCAGGTTCATTTGCTGGATGCTGATCGAAACAAAGGAGGCTGTTTATGCGTAAGGAGAAAGGATTTACTCCACTGTCGCTCTAAGGAGACTTATTTTCCTCAAATCACCATCCCACCACGTCCAGCTAGGAACCGAGGGGAGAGCGAACACAGTGAGACAATACACAGCTTGAGGCTGGCTCCATCACCCAGCCAGCTTCCTTTCCTTCCCTTCCCTGTGGAAACTGAAACTGGGCCCCTACCTCCCGGGGCCAAAGTATACATACTGTGTTCATCCATCTGGGCTGAGGAGAAAGGGGACCACAGTGCGTGCCCAAAGCCTCTGGCTGTGCCCAGCTGCCCACCAAGGCTTCTCAGTGTCCACACCCGCTTTGTGCTGATCTGCCAAGTCCCCAAGTCCTGACCTGTCCCTCCCTCTGACCTCTGAACTCTGGCTTGGCTTTGCTTTCAAACACTTTCTGACTCTTAAACGCTGGTCTCTCCCGCCACCTTCTGGATGTTCGCTACACATTCCTTGGTGAGCAAGCGCACCTTGGGATCACAGCCCCGCAACGTCACACCATAGCGAGACCCTAGAGCTAACTGAGTCCCCAAGGCTGGAACACAAACCCCGTGTCCCAGTGGGTTAAGCCCACGGCACTGCATCCTTAACGAGCCATTCTGCTGAGCTGCGAGATCGGGCTCCTCAGATGATCACCCCTCTTGAGCAAACTGGAATTTTCAATAACTAAGTTAAAATATCACTTTCAAATACTTGTGTCTTTTGCACACTTTTACAATAATTGCCATAAATCTGACAGGACGCTTGAAGGAAGAAGCAGCAGCCTCCTCAGCACATCTGCAGGGCAGTTCTGCATTCCCTGGTACGGATCCCTGCGAGCCGGGTCTCAGGGGAAGCCCAGTCGCCCAGGGCTAAATCCCTTCAACCCTGAGGCCCTGTGAAAATGCTAATGACACACCGCATTAGGGTGTGCAAAGGGATCAGTCACGAATGTTTGAAAAGCCTTTGTCCAAGATGAAATGCTGAGTAATAACCTGGCAAGCTTCCTTCCTTCAGAAGAGGACAAAGCCAAGGGGAATAACCCTTAGAGCTGGTAGCCCTTTCTGCCCATTAAGGAAGGGGGAGGTATGGTATTTGATATGCAAAGCAGCAGGGTTCCACTCTGAAGAGTCCCTGAGGAAAACAGGCTCCTGGGAAGCAAAGACATGGAAAAAAACCCAGCACAGAAGAGATAGTTGGTGTCTAGCTAGAACTAGCTGATAGCAACTTCAATTTTCTCAGTATCCAGGTCTGAACTCAGTACTTCACACATGCTAGGCGAGCGCTCTCCCACTAAGCTACATCCCAGCCTTTCGTTTTATTTTCAGACAAAATCTTGCTAAGTTCTCCAGGCAGAGTTCGAACTCATGATCCCCCTGCATCACTCTGCCAAGTAGCTGGGGTTACAGGTGTGCGCCACTGCACTCAGCATGATAAGTATCCCTACAGGAATTTTATATCTGTCTTCTTCAGCCACCCTGGCTGCAACAAAACTTATCAATATAAACTTGGATTCGTAAGTCTGACTCTTCATGTGAAACATTCAAACAGCCCCTTGGAAATTTGAGACATCTGTATTACATATGTGAGGGTGGGTATTATTTGGCCATCAAAAAGTGTGCAATCCTACCATTTGTGTTGACATGGATGGATTTGAAAGACATCTTGTTAAGTGAAATAAACCAGGCAGAGAAAAACAAATAACTTGTGATCATGTTCACTTGTGGGAGCTAAAACCGTTGATCCTGTAGAAGGTAGGATATGGTCACTACAGACTGGAAAGTAGGGGTGAGGAGGAGCAGAAGGAAATTAGACAATAGGTATCAAAACACAGTGAGATGGGCAGAATTGGTTCTGGTGTTTTACAGCAGAGTAGGGTGACTACAGTCTACAATAATTTATTATGCATTTCAAACTAGCTAGAAGAGTGTGAAGTTGCTAACATGTAGAAATGATAAATATTTCAAAAGACAGAAATGCTAGTTACTCTGATTCGATCGTTATGCCTGGTATGTCTATTTTAAATTATCACATTGTTCTCCCATCAATATAGACAACTTCTGTATTTCAATGTATATACAATTTATAAAAAGAAATCTGCTTGGCAGGCCCTCTGCAGACATAAGGGTTTCGCAGTAGACAGGACGCTCTCACACCTGTATCTTTCCTCGCATCTCAGGGAATGGAAGCTCACACCGCAGGTCCCCCACTGTCCCAGGATGTCTCCGAGGGTCAGCAGTGTGGATTCCACTTCATTGTTGTCCCTGGCCTCCCTCATCTCAAGTTAAGTGTGTTCCTTCCTCCAAGGGCCCAGGAAAGGCAATTTCCTCCCTTAACTTCCAGGCAGATGTTGGATGCTTTCGTTCTCTCTGTGTCTCTCCCTTTCTTTGGAGAGCTGCTCCTTCCCTGTCGTTTAGGTTCTGTCATCCCTATCACCAGGGATTGGGCTCAGTCTCCAAGCTGGGCCACAATTGGGAACCCACATGGCAGCTCCTGAGCAGGTGACCACATAGGGAACTGTGGGCTCGCACACATCCACTATTCACCCCAAAGACAGCCTTGGTCTCTTTGTACCCTTGACATCCTCAAAGGTGCTGTTCACATGAGGCCAGAAATCCCTGTTAGCTACGGTGCCAACCTAACTCGTCCAGTGCCAGGGTGGACATTAATCAACTGTAGTGGTGGATGAAAAAGCCTTGGTTTTTGTCCTAGAACAGCAAACAAACATACTTTCATTTCTGGAAAACATGGCAAAAGTCATTTTCCTACAGAAAAGAAGACACTTTTAAGATTTGCCTGAATGTGCAAACTTGGCCTGACACCATAGCCTGGCTTTGAGTGGGTTCATCAGCATGAGCAGAAAATCTTCACAAATCATTCTAGGAGCAGCAACACCTCTCTGATGGTCATTCGTGAAAGGGAAAATATGCATTCAACATCATCGGCTTTTCCCTGCAGATTTAAACAGGCTTCTGAGCCTAAGACCGACCAGTATCTCAAGGATCTTAAATAACTACCCACCCACACATTTGCAAATGCACAGCAGGCTCTCATAAATCTATTTGGTCCAAAGGGCTGGCATATGCCTTGCTACTCGTTCTCTTATTCTTGGAACTCTTCCTTTTCTTCCTAGAGCTAGTCTTAGGGAAAACAAACCCAGGAGAGTGTGTGTGTGTCCTCCAAGCCTGGCCCCGCTGCTCATCCCTCCCTCATAATGGAGCTTGCTTCCAGCAAGGAGACAATTCCATCACTTATTCTGAGCACACACTTGGATTAGAGTCACCTGCTGTGGGGCCCAGCATGTTCCCCTTCACCATCAGCCAGCAGGTAAAGGGAACATGATAGGGGCCGTTCTGGGGCAAAGGAGGCCAGGCTCCTCACCTACAGACCAGGCTAGCAGTGCTTTCAAAACCACTGTAAGTGCAAGCATGTGTGTGGAAGCCACTGCAATGTCTTCACATTCAAAAACCCTTACCCCGGCCCCCACAAAAGAGACATGGCCAGGAGGTATTGGAGTTTTTCTTTATTTCCAGACTTTCTCTAGGCCTGCTGCTTTTTAGGGGGAAGGATTTGTTTGTTTATTTGTTTGTAAATGGACAAACATGTTCTTGAAGCATGAGCAGAAAAGCTGGAATAACAAATGGGGGTTGACCAGATGTCCAAACATAGAACTTGGGTTCTGGCCACATGTTTCTCATCCTTTGAAGGAAGACCCATGTGTGTCATTATTACGTAGAAGAAGTGGGGTGCACTTCCTATGATTCTAGCGGCATTTTCCATTTTAGAGCTCACCCTTCAAAAGCACCAACTTCAAGTAAAATTTTAAAGACAACAGTTTTGACTCTGATTCCCCTGTGCTCATTTTAGAGCTCCTAAAGTCACATTGCCCCACTGTCCTTGTGCATAGGGCACAGTCGTAAAGCAGGTGAGGACGAGAGCAGCAAGGATCTCTGTTCTGCAGGTGAGCAGGGCAGGGGCCTGTTCCTCTCCCCACACCACTTCCCATCACACGCGCTAGGTCACTTCCAGTCTCTGGACATCAGCTTCCGCATTTCCAAGGAGAAGAGGTCAGGGGTGGTAAATGCCACTACCATTCAGACATTAGTACTGACTGTCTACGCTCTGCAGGGAGCTGCCTCTCCTCTCTATGAGGGTCCAGCCTGATCGGGATATGAAAAATGAGAGTAAAGCAATGCTTATAAATTGTATGCCATTATTTTGCACAGCAAAAGAAAAAGCAAACTTTGTTACAATATGAGGCATTCACAGCATCCCTTTCATCCACCCTCAGAACACATCCCCTCACTTCCAACACGCTTATCCATTGTTCCTGTCATTCTCTGAAAGAGTTCTGGAAGTCTTTTTCATGAGTGTATTTACAAGGTGTGATCAAAAATATGGTGAATGCTGCTGCTCTGTGCCAGCCAATGGAAATGCAGGTTGGCAGAAACATTATCGCGTGTCCTCCTCCACCTTATTCACCAGGCCTGGCGTCATGTGACTTCTGGTTCTTTCCCAGAGTCAAAGTGACCATGTGAAGTAACTGTTTTGAATGGGTTCAGGACATCAAGGCAACCAGAACGGTGCAACAAAGACACAAAAAAGGACTCCAGAGCAGCTTCAGAAAGTGACAACAGCAAGGGGATCATTATGTTCAAAGTAAAAGAAAGGTATTTTGAGGAGGATCCATGACAATATGTCTTCTTTCATGAATTTTAAAATTTAAATTGTCACCTTAATTTTTTATTGCATGTCATCTACAAAATGGGAACATCCCAGGTGTCTGTCAGCAGGAGAACAAATGAAGAAATTGTGGTATATTTATAGAGAAGAAGTGTGGTATATGTATAAAATAGAACACTACACAGCAACCACAAAGAGCAACCAATCAGTGATACCTGCAGCAATGTAGATGAATTGGTAAAAATCCTGCTGTGTGGAAAAAAGGCAGATCTAAAGCAATACTTTTTTTAAAAAATATTTCCATTTATCAAGGCTCAAGAACAAGCAAAACTAACCTATCATCATAAAAGTCAGAACAGAAGTAGAAGCTATGGGCAGAAGTTGGACAGGAAGGGGCCCAAGGAAATCTGAGGGGTGGTCAGGTGGGGCTAATAAATGAACCCATATATAAATATTTATGGAGGCATAGATTTAATATACAGTGATACTTTGGTTTAAAAACTTAATTTGATGGGGCCAGGGATATAGCTCAACAGTACAGCACCTACCTGGCAAGCACAAGGTCCTGAGTTCAATTCCTGACATGAATAAATAAATACTTAATTTGTTCCACAAGTATGGAGAAGAAGGCCCTGCACAAACACAAATGTCGGGGCTGGGGATTTAGCTCAGCGGCACAGCACCTGCCTGGCAAGCGAAAGGTCATGAGTTCAATTCCTGGTACCAGAAGGAAAACAAAAAAAACCCAAACAAAAACAAATGTGATCATCCTCCCCAGAATGGTGGAACAAATTAAATTCATGAACCAAGGTACCAAGGTACTGTATACGTATAATTTTCCATATATAAATCATACCTTAAGTAATATTTTAAGAGACACCATCAAACAATATGTAACAACATGGGAAAATACTAACATCATGTTAGTATTTTCAAAGTTTTCATTAGTATTTCTTTCAAAGTTTTATTCATTAATTTATGAGCTCAAGAAACATTTATTAGGCATCTTATTGTAGGAGATAGAGAATAATAATGAATAATATATTTTTTAAAATTTCTCCTTCCTAACACAGGTTACATTCCAACGTGGAGTGCTGCATCGTAAGTATCTACATACAGTATAGTGTATGCCCTACTGTGTATGTTTCTGTGTGTGTATACACTCACTGTGTGTATGCATGTGTTTAAAATAATCACAGAGGCTGGGCGTGGTGGCACATGTCTGTAATCCCAGCACTCGGGAGGCTGAGGCAGACGGATCTTTGCGAGTTCAAGATCAGCCTGGGCTACAAAGTGAGTTCAAGGCCAGCCTGAACTGCATACTGAGACCCTGTCTCAAAAAGACATACATACATGCATACATACATATATACATAAATAAAATTGTCACAGAAAATGAGAATGAAAAATTTTAACAACATATGCATAGTGGAAGTAATGGTTACTATCTTTTCTGTGCTTGTACCATTTCCTATAATGAGCATGTGCTCCTTTCATAATCAGGAAAAAAAATTACAAACAAAGTTCTGAACACAGACAGATTGGCTGCAGCTGCTTCTCAGTGGCGAGATCCACAGTGTGCGCCCGAATCTGCAGCCAGCGAGCTCTGACAGCTGCGCCACACCTGGAGTGCCTGCATTCGACTCGAATGGATCTCAAGACAACGGATATCGAAAGATTTATGTATTTACTAAGAAAGAAAAGAAAATGTAAAGTGTGGCCAGGAAAACCTTTTTCACTGGCATCTCAAAAGGGTGTCTGTAGGGATTATTTGCTGAGCCAGGATTTTTAACTGAACATGAAGTCAAAGCCATTAAATCAGACACAGGAGCGTGTATTGAACTACAAAGCGATGTTTGTCCCCCACTGAGTTAGATCCTTACCTTTGTCACTGCTCTGAGAAGACCCTAAGGTCAAATCACATGGCTTAATTCCCACCCGTAAAATAGAGGGAATAATATCTATGTTAGAGTCCACTGTAGTTTCCACACAGCTCTCACTGACCCCGTTGCAGCCTGACTTTTAAGACCCACAGTGGGGCACCTACCCAGCTCCCAACTGACCCCTGCTGTTTCTGACTTAATCCTGTGTTGGAAACATGTCCCTCGTTGCTGAACTTCATGCCAAGGAAAAGTTATTAGATGAAAATGTATTTGAAATGTGATTTTATTTAGAATTTTACACTCTGTCATTAATCAGACAATTGGGAACAGAATAATTAAGTGAAAATTAATGCAAGTATTAAATCTTGCTGTGTATGCATTATCATTTTTCTATACGGGAACACATAAAGACATAAAGCTGTGCTACTCTGCTTCACACTGCAAGCCCTTTCTGCCAGAACAAGCAATATGTTCTGAAAAAGTATTCTAGGTAGTACTTATGTTATTGGAATGTATACATGTGTGTGCATGGAGGAGGGGAATACACATATGACTGGGCCAGGAGATGTCCAGATATTTGGTGAACTATTTTTCTGGAAGTGTCTGTGAGGATATTTCTGGATGAGATTAACCTCTGAATCAGTAGGATGCCCTCACTAATGTGGGTGAGCCTTATCTAACCAGTTGAAGGCCTGTCCAGACCCGAATAAGGCTGAATCAGAGGAGATTCCTGCCTGACTGCCTCAAAACCTCAGGGCAGCTTCCTGATTTTGGACTCAACGTGAAACACTGACTCTTTCTGTATCATAAATCTGCCAGCTTTCAGGCTGGAACTACACCTTCAGTTCTTGTGGGCCTGCAGCATGTTCACTACAGACCTGGGGACTTGTATGCTTCTCAGGAATACATTAAATGACCCATTTTTTGGTACCAAGAGTGCTTCTAGAGGAGCATAACCTTAGAGGTGAATTCTCTGAATTGTTTCTGAAATTGGCTTTCTAATGTGCTTGTGTTTAAAGATACTAACCCACCTCCAGTAATAAAGAGCAATGATAGTTCATGAAATGAACTGTCAATAAAGATATACAACATATTACACTGGGTATTTCCAATCAGCCACTTATATAAAGCATCAAAGTGAGTGATCATCTGTAGGAGGTTCTCAAATGCTCTTGGCCAAGTAATGACTCTGATAAAATTGGCTGATAGAACCTAAGGTCACTGGACAAAATGAAAAAAGGGAAAAAAACAAGATCAGAGACTGAGTGTGTAGCTTAAAAAGCACACAAATTACCCGAAAGCTTGCCTGTGTGACTGCAGGAAATGCTTATCTCCTAGAGCTGAGGCCTGAGACTGCTGAAATCAGATGCAGTCTCTCATCCCATGACCAGCTGAATTACAACACAAGTTGAGGCTTCAGCCTCTATGAGTCTCTACTATTAAAGTGAGGGCACTAATTTTGAAGGAACAAGATTCAGACACTGGAATGGAGCTGTGTAGCAAGACCTTGATGAAGGTAAAGATATTACCTACTTGTAACAGTCAGTTTACTAGGGAAATAGATATAACACAAGATATACAAATGCATAAGAATTTATAAGTTTGGCTTACAATGGTCAGCCACAGAGTTGGATGAGAAAGCGTGCAGAGGGGTCTGCACGCTAGAGATAGAAGGGCCCAGCCCCAGGCCTGGAGCTCACTGCAGGGTCTCTGCAAGTCTGTATCAAGAGGCTGATGGGTCTGCAACGGGATGTTGAAGAATCTATGACGAAGGCTAGAGAGCCTACACCAGAAGGCTGAGGAGTTCCAGGCAGAAGTCAAACAGTCTGCACCCCAAGACAGGAGATGACCAAGCTGAAGGCAAAGACTGGAGCTCCTCGGAAGAACCAGCAGCCAGTCCTTTTGTAATTTTTTTAAATACAGCCTACCAGCTCTGGGGGGTTGGGGGTGGTCCTCTACACCCACACCCTCTGCATGGGTCTTGCACAGGCTTAGGATGAATATAAAGTAAGCACCCTGGCTCCCTGCTGAGTCACACAGTTAACCTTTTAAACTTTTTAAATTGACACAATAAACATCCCAGAAGGGTAAGGGCATGTCTTTTTACCCCAAGATGTAGAACTACTGAGACACTTAGCCAAACCTCTAGACTCTCCAAGTTAACACAATGTATCAACCATAATACCACTAAATTTGCTAAGTCTTCTTTTCCAGTGGAAGAGGCCTCTCCACCTCACAGTAGGGACAACTCCCACCCCTACCAAGGGAATTAATGTGAATTTCTTGAAGAAACTGTAATGCCTGTCCTCAGGCAGTTACCGTGCAAAACAGTCTCCTCAGGACCCATCCACTCCACCCCTCTGCTTCTAGACTTATAACTAGAATCAAGTCCTACCAAGCTCCTAAACATGAGATAAAAGTATGTCTCATGAGGATGTCTGTTATACTTCAAAAGAACTACCTAAATTTTCTACTGCATACAGACAGAAATCTAGGGAATCTGTGTAGGAATGTATATTAAAGTTATGACATAATGGTAAAAGGAGCATAAAGTTGTATCAGGCCAAATTTATGGATAAGGTCGCAATAAGAAAGTTTTGCTACTCAGATTTAAAAAGGATTGTAACAGGTTGGTTGGTTGGTTGGTTGGATGGATGGTTGGTTGATTGGTTGGATGGTTTGTTGGATGATTGATTGGTCAGATGGTTGGTTAGTTGGATGGCTGATTGGTTGTATGGTTGGTTGGTTGGTTGGCTGGATGGTTTGTTGGTTGGTTGGATGGTTGGTTGGTTGGTTGATTGGATGGTTGGTTGGTTGGTTGGTTGGTTGATGGTTGGTTGGTTGGTTGGTTGGTTGGATGGTTGGATGGTTGGTTGGTTGATTCATTAGTTGGCTGAAACATGAGTTAAATTGAATTTGAAATACCAAACACCTCCTTGGATTAATGTACAAGAAGGAATTCTAGGCTTAGGGAGCCTAGAATATTAGAGTACATTTGTCATTTAAAATCTACTCACCACACTGGACAGGTCCAGAAGACATAACCTTCACCACCCTGTGCAGAAATGAATTTGCAGGGGGAGCCTTTGTGTCCTTGAAGAACACAGTGATTGTTTTTCCCTCTGTGCTGTGTCTTCAATGAGAACTGTGGCCACTGAATGCCATGGAAGTAATTTGATCTCAGGGTGGCAGAGGTCAATCAGGATACCCAGTTATCAAAAGCAACATGGGAACGGTTATCATAATGGACAACATAGTAAAACCAGCAACCAGAAGAGTTATTCTGACTTTTGCATGGTGAGTTGGTTGTAGTATTCTTAAAAGTAAAATAGGAAGCCTAATAAATCTTTATTTGATCTATATAAGTGGGAAAATTCTAGGTCAAGTGAAGAAAAATCTAACCCAAATCATAAACACAGACTTCAGTCCATTTACATAGTCACAATCCCTTGAATAAAAGAAAAATTAGGTCCTCTTAAGAAAGACCCCAGTGTACAACCAAAAATGTGTACTGTAAAATCTTTGTCCCAGTGTTCCTCAAAGCGATCTCTTGAAGTACTATGCACTGGGTAAAAGGAATTAATCAGACCTTTCAGAGACTACTAGATATGAGCTGGTCTCTGAGCTGACATGAATTCCAAGACAGCTAAAATATACTATGGTCCACCAGTCAGAGTAAGAGCTTATGAAGGGCAGGTGACCACTGGAACTTTAGCTCAGGTCCATCTCACAAGGGCTGCATGTGTCCCTGAACCCATCCAGTGGTTATTTCCTTGGTCTCAGGATGCATAATTGGAATAAATATACTCATCAGCTGTCTCCATGACCTGTGGTATGCGGCTTACTACGATGGGAGAGGCCAAAGGAATGACACTAGATTCACCTGTACCTGGAAAAATGGTGTGTTCCTGGATGGATTGCAGAAATTGGTGCCATTATCAATGACTAAAAATATAATAGTAGTGATTCTGCCTACATCCTCATTCAACTCACCTAGTTCATCTGTGCAGAAGGCAGATGGATCTTAGTAAATGACAGTGAATTTGGAGCCATTGGCAGCCACAGTGCAGGACCCAGAGACTTTGGAGCAAAGTCTTGTCACCCTCTGCAAGTAACTAATCTCCTTTTAACAAGCAGCTTTTGGTTTGCCACTGGATCTTAGTAGAGACTGAATTTTTAACTATGGGCCATTAAGTTGTCATGTGAGCTGAGCTTCCCATCATGATCTGACTCACCAAACCATGAAGGTGGGAGTGCTCAGCAACTCTCCATTTTCAAACAGAAGAGGTATATATGACACTGGGCTCAAGAAAGCCCTGAAATCACATGTAACATAATGCACGGGTAAGTTACATGTGTACAGTCCCCCTTCTTGCTATACTGGCTTTTCTCTTCCAGGGTGCTCCTATGGCCTGGAGAGTAGTTCCTGACCATCAGGAGGTCAGCAGAAGAGAAGATTTGGGCCTGGGTTGCAGGTGACTTTGCATGGTAAGCTGGCAACAACCAAGCATTGACACCTGCAGCAGTGTGCCCATTCTTCAGGATATCCCTGAAGGGCATAGTGAAGGGGAATCCTTCTAGTAGACAAAAAACTTGAAGCTCTGCATCCAGTTGCACACTCTGCTTGGAAGGAGAAACAACATGATGGTACCAATTCATGGACTGTGGGCATGAACAGTGGACAGCGACAGACTTAAAAGAAACACGATTGGGGAACTGGTAACAAGGAAACACAGGAAAGAACTATGCAGACAAACTTTTATGGATGTGTTAAAGAAAATCTGAAGATATTTGTGATTCATGTGAATTTTCACCAAAGACTGACCTCAGCAGAGAAGGATTTTCATAATCAAGGGGGTGGGATGAATAATCACTCTGCAACTGTACTAGCAAGTGTATTTAATTTATCAGCATTTAAGTATTGTTAATCTTACATCATAGTCTTTAAATTATTGCCTATCAAATAGAAGAGTAAATATCAAAGACCTTAGCTCCTCTTCTGGAGCAGGAATTGGTACATTCTCAGTTGTACGCAGATCCGTTGTATCATGTTAGGCAGAATTAGCACCTTGCCACTGTCTTCATTTGAAGCTTCAAGATGGTCTAAGGAGATGCTTATGGGTGTCAAGTTGATGGAGGATGGACCTGGAATGGTTAATTTCATGAATCAATTTGATTTAAAACACTATTTCTCTGAAATGTAAGTGGTGCATTTTTATAACATATTTGGTTGGCAGGGTTTAGTCCTGTAGCTGCTAACGTGACTGTGAATGAGCTGTATGAAAATACTACAAAACCTCATGGAATTTGTTTATGTTCATTAGAGCAATTGCAGCTTAGTTTTCTCAAGGACATAAATTGCAAAAACAAGTTTTTTGTGGATGCCTTTAAGTGACTTTTTTCATTAACATTCTTTGCTGGTTTCTTGTCTTCTTGAGCTGGAAACATTGGAATATCCCAGTGTCCCTTCCTTGGATAAATTGTTTATTCTGTCTATACTTACTTCCTTGTGAAACTCTATCCAGTCTCATAGGTTTGAGTGTCATCATTTTACTATCCAAATTCACTTCGCCATGTGGATTCTGCTGCACTTTAAAGACACATATGAATTCCTATTATACATGTAATGGACATTTGAAAATTGCTAAGCTTAAAAAGAGCACGATATTTGCACTTTCTCATACTCTATGTCTCAATCATTGGCAATTCTAACCTCCTAGTTGCTGACTTTTCTTTAATGTCCTATCTGTCAGCAGACCCTATCACCACTACCTATGAAATACATCAAGAATCTGTCTAAGACAGAATCCCCTGAGACAACTATGATACAATGCACCATTATTTTTTGCCTGGATTATTGAAATAGTGTCCTAACTCGTTTATTTATTTTTTCCATTGGTACCATTCAGGCCAGCCTCAAGAGAACAGCCAACAGAAGTATTCTCAAAATTAAATCATGCTATTACTCTGCTCCAAATCTCCAGTGCCCTAATTCTTTTCAGCAAAATCCTTTCAGATACTTATAACTCTGTATTAATATGTGGTCTCTGAGGCAGATACCAAGATGCAATTAAAAGTGCAAGGACAGGAATGACGTCAACAAGATAGCAGACTAGGAAGCTCCAGATGTTCTTTTCTTCCCAGACACATTAAGTAAATAATTAAAAACTGAATGAAATAACTTTAAGGGAGCTCTGGAACTGAACCAAAGATCTACAATAACTAAGCAAGTGCCATTTCAAGCAAAAACCACAGTCACAACCACTGGGAAATTTTGTGCTGTTTTAATTTATACTTTCTAAAGAAAGGGAAAAACAAAAAATTTACAAAAATTTATAAAAATTTACACTTTCTCCATCCTCTTCCAGTATGACACAATTTGGAAGAACTGACCTGGTCCCCATTCTCCTTCCATTAACAAGATTTGCTCCTTTTAAACCTGTCTGCACTCTCTTAGCAACTGGCTCTTGTATCACGTAACTCAGAACTCAGACAGCCAAAATAAACCCAGATCTCTGGCTAGAACAAACCGTAGAAAGCAATGCTTTGTGAAAACTACAAGAAGTCTGCAGACCCACAGACTCCTCAAGCAAGAGCTCACTGATTGGGGGCTGGGGATTTAGCTCAGTGGCACAGAGCCTGCCTGGCAAGCACAAGGTCATGAGTTCGATTCCCAGTACCGGAAAAAAAAAAAAAAAAAAAAGAGATCACTGATTGAGGAATAGGTCAAAATAGCGAAGGCCCCAAGAAGAAAGGCTAAGATTCAGGAAAAGTAAAATATTTCAATGCAGTCATACATATGGGGGAATTGGCAGGAAAAGTATCCTTAGCCAAAGGAAGATGCCTCCCAGAAAAGTCCTAGTAAGACCTTATGGTAGGCTCATCAGGCTCATCATCATCGTCTCCCTAACCAGAGTCAGTCTTCAAAGACTGGTGAAGGTGATTGCTCTCTCTAATGCCCAATCTTTAACAAAATTTCAAAATGCAAAAGGATACAGGAAAACATGGCCCATTCAAAGGAACAAATAAACCTCCAGAAACTCTCTGAAGAAACAAGTGCATCAGATTTACCTAGCAAAGGCTTTAAAATAACTGTGTTAAATATGCTTAAATACCTCAATAGAAACATGAACAAAGAATTCAAGAGAACTGGAAAAATACACAGTATAAATCAAATGAGAACAGAAAAAAAGAGGAATTATTAACAGAACCAAAACATGTTCTAGAGTTGAAAAATACAATAACTGAATTGAAAAATTCATTGGACAAATTCAAAAGCAGATGCAAACAGGCAGAAAAAAGAATCAGTGAATTTCAACATAGTTCATTTGAAATTATTAAGTCTGATGAGCAAGAAGAAAATAATGAGGTGAGATATGTGGGGCAATATCAAGCAGACCCATGTAAGTATTATAGGAAGCTGGGCATGGTGGTACACGCCTGTAATCCCAGCACTCCGGAGGCTGAGGCAGGAGGATTGTTGCAATTTGGAGACCAGTCTGGGCTACAAAGTGAGCTCAAGGCCACACTGAACTGCATAGTAAAACCCTGTGTCAAAAAGACAAAAAAAAAAAAAAAAAGTATTATGGGAGACCTGAATAGAAAAAGAGAGGGTCAGAAAGCATACTTAAAAACAATAATTAATGTGTTCCAAAGAGCCAGTGTAAAATCCTACAGTAACCACTTGTGTATGAGAGTGTAACTGGAGGATGGGATGAACAGGACACAAGAGGAGAAGGCAGAGGGACAAGAGAGAAAAAGTAAAATGGGGTCTTGTGAGAGATGATGAGGATATTGGGTTTTACTCTACATATAACAACAGACTATGAAGAATATGAGGCACACTAATATAATTAAATCTAAATTTTCTTTTTTGTTGTTTTTTTTTTCTTCCTCCGGTACCAGGAACTGAACTCACGACCTTGTGCTTGCCAGGCAGGCGTTTTGCCACTGAGCTAAATCCCCAGCCCCTAAATTTTCTTTGGTACCTGAAATCAAATTCAGGACCTTGCACTTGCCAGACAGGCACTGTGCTGCTGAGCTATCTCCCCAGGCCAAAATCTAAATTTTTAAAAAATATACATTGCTAGGTTTGGATTTTGTGCATCTGTGTTCAAAGCAAAGTTGATTTAAAACACTGACTGACTGCTCAGCATAGGCAACTTAGTGAGGCACTGTTTCAAACACAAAAACAAAAAGAGCTGGTATAGATGGATGCAATGGTGCATGCCTATAATATCCCAGCTACTTGGCAGCCTAGCAAGACCCATCTCAAAATAAAATATAAAAAGGGATGGAGACATAGCTCAGAGGAACAACTCCCAGGTTCAATCCCAGTACTAAAAACAAAACAAAGCAAACCTCTTTTTCCTTATTTCCTTTGAATGTTCTTGGTGCCAATATTATATTAGTAAAGTAAAATGAATTAGAGAGAATGTTTCCATCTTTTGTTCTCTATAATCTTTGAAGCTAAAGAACCAGACTAGAAATACCTGTTCCTTGAATAATTTATACATATTGCTGACAAGTCTGATTCTGATGTTAATTTCCACATAGATTTGTGTTTCAATTTATTTAGTGGCTAGATGTATCTTTGTATGTTCTAGTTGGTTGGCTGAATTTGGTAAGTGATAGTTTTCTAAAAGCATACTCCTTTTTCATGTTTTTAAAATATATTTAACAAAAACAATTTTGTTAAATTTATTTACAGAGCCTTGTACTCCCGTTCAACATCTAAAAAGACATGGGAGACAGCCATTAATTGCTGCCCTAATACATGAAACATAATTTTAACAAAGTGCACATCAGGCCACAAAGAAGGCTGACCCCTGAGATATGAAAAATAAACAAGAGGAGCACGGTGATTGATAACTTATAGTAGTGAGAGAAGTTCCAGGCTGCAGCACCCTGTGTGGGCGGAAAATCCCGCACTAGGTGTGCATCACTCCCAATGTTTAGAGGCAGAACTGAATCCGGAGAAGCAAAAGTAGGTAGAGCTTGTGGACAGTGTACCAGAAGGGAGAGAAGAGGTCCACAAGGACAGATCTGTAGAGGATCAGCCAGCACTGTACAGATCAGCACAAACGCATGAGAAAACTTCAGCAGGCCAAGGAAAGAATAAAGGAAGGAGCATGAGAGCCCACGCTGAGCTGGGGAAAGTACAAGCCAGGCAGGAAAACCTCATAATTCATGCAGCATTAGGCAGAGCACTCAGAAGAGTCTTACTTCCATAGGGAAAATAATCTGCTCCAGCTTAAACACTGCTCTGGTCCTACCCAGTAAATTTTAAAAGCAAGAACCAGAAAAATCAAACTGTTTCCATGAAACTTAGTTTATACTAGAGTAAAGCTTAGGAATTTTTATACAGGGCAGAAATAGCCAGCATGATACAAGAAAAAGTCACAATGTTTGGTAACTAATCAAAATTTGCTAAGTAAATAAAGTAACAGGGAAATATTAATTATAATGAGAAGCAAGTCAGTCAACCAAAACCAACACAAAACTGGTACAGATGTTAGAATTAGCAGGCAAGAATATAAGAACAGTGATTATAACTGCACTCCATCTGCACAAGAATGAGGAGGAATTAGATATTCTAAGTTGAAATGTATAAAACAAAAAGTTAACCAAAACAATAACGTTGAATGCCAATATTTTTGCAAAGGTCAATAAACGATAAAAATCTAATCCAGCGTTTCTCACCCGGAGGTAATTTTGACTTCCAAGAGACATTTGGCAAAGCCTAGAAATGTTTTTTGTTGCTGTAAATCAGAATGGTGCTGGCATCTAGTGGGTAGAGGCCAGCAGTCCTGCTAATCCATGTCAGGAAAACTCCCACAAAAAGGATCATCCAGTTTTCAAAAGCCTATAGTGCAGAGATTGAAACCCTGCTCTGATCAGATGGATCAGAAAAGAAAAGTAAAAAGATAAGACATGAACTATCAATTTCAGCTAAGAAACAGGACATCATTGTAGATTCTACATATATTAAAAGTATAATAAGCCAAAATTATGAATAACTATTTCAAATGTTTGAAAATTTAGACTGTTGGCAAATTTTGAAATGATGAGAGCTCACTAAAAAAATAGATTATCTATGTCATACCTATTGAGGAACCGAATTTGTACATTTAAAGATATTGCATAAAAAAGTGAAGCTCAGGTAACAGAAATCTACCAAACATTTGAAAAAGTAATATTAATTCTACAAAAATTCTTCTCAAGAGTTAGAGGGAATACCACCCCAAAATGATTCTATGAAACAACATTAACCAAAAATCAATGACATTATTTAAACATACACACACACACACACACACACACACATACACTCTCCCTCTCTCTCTCTTTCCTATATACCAATATTTCACAGAAACAAAATACAAAATCTCCTAACAAAATTTTAGCAAATCAAATGGAACAGTGTATGAAAAGGAAAATATGTCAGACCAAGTGGCATTCATCCCAGCAATACAAAATAAATTTAGCTTTTAAAACAATAAATAAGAAATTAATCAATGTAATTAAGAATAGAAGGAATGCCTCCAACTTATACCTGATAAGAGACATGTATGTGAATGTGTAGCTGTCATATTCTCAATAGTGACAGTGAATCTTTTCCTGCTAAAATAAGGAATAAAACTGAGATATCTGCTACTATTAATCGACATGGTATTGGAGGAGCAAACCAATGCCATAAAAAATTAAAGGTCCCATCTCCCATTCCCACTCAGTAGAACTGAGGAGCCTTTCCCCGCTCAGGTATTCACAGGAGCAGGAGGGGAAGTCAGGCTTCTCACCCCACCGTGGCAGCTGCATGGTATCATTGATACCAGAGGAAGCTACCTAAGATAGTGCTTAAGTAAGATCCAGACTCTCGTAATGTAATACCTAAAACATCTTGGTTTCAGGAGAAAATCATTCATTATATTTAGGGCTGTGAGGATCTCAACCTTAATTTAAAAAAAGCAATCAATTGATTCCAATAATCAGATAGATAACCGAGATAATAAAACAAACCGAGGAATACTTAAAAGTGAACAAGATAAAATACTTAAATGAGCAATGATGAATATGCTTGAAACAAATCATAAAAAAATCTTAGCAACGAAATACAAGATATAAAAAATGGAAATTTCAGAGGTGAAATGCAAAACAGCCAAGATAGAGAATTCACTGAATGGGTTCAATGGAATGGAGGGGGAAGAGGAAACAATCAGTGGAGTAGCAGAGAGCAGGAAAAAAACTACTCAGTCTGAAGAACAGAGAGAAAGTAGGATAGAAAGACGAAATAAGACACTGGGGGAACAAAGCTAAATATCTAAACTCATGTCATTAGGATCCCAGAATGAGCTGGGAGTGGTGGCACAAACCAGAAATTCCAGTGCTCTGGGAGGCTGAGGCAGGAAGATGTCAGGTTTGAGTCTTGCCTGCGGAATTTAGCAAGACCCTGTCTCCAAATTCAAAATTTTAAAAAAGGGCAAGAGTTACAGCTCAGTGGCAAGGCAAGGTCCTGGGTTTGATGCTCAGTGCAAAGAAGAAGGAGGAGGAGGAAAAGGAGGAGGGGAAGGGAAAAAAGGAGAGGGAGACAGAAGGGAAGAGGAAGGGGTAGGAGGAAGAGAGGGGGGGGAGGAGGAGGAGGACAAGGAGAGGAAGGAAAAGAGGAAAAGGAGGAGGAGGAGAAGGAGAGAAAGGAGATGAGCAGGAGAAGGAGGAGAAGTGCAGGGGAGGGAGGGGAGGCAAAGGGCCAGGGGAGAAGGGGGAAGGGAGAAGGGGGAAGAGAAAAGAGGACTCAAGGAGACAATAAGTGAAAAAAATACCTAAATTTGATAAAAGAAAATCCTATAGATTCAAAAAGCTGAGCTAACCTCAAACAGGACAAACCCTAACAAAATTACACCAAGGCAACTCATAGTTAATAAGAAGACAAACTTCTGAAAATTCAAAGCAAAATTTCCCAAAAGAAAATCCTGACGGCAGCAAGCTAGAAGTGACACTTGTGATCATTAGGTACTTGGACACTTTTGTCACCCTCGAAGGCACTCCATACCCACAGTTACACCCACTCTCCCTCCACCCAGACTATCTGTCCCTTCTCTGCTCTCTGTTTCTATGGATTTGACCCTTCCGGGCATTTCATACAAAGCATATCGTTCACTATGTGAACATTGTAACTAGTTTTTCACTTATTATAATTCTTTCAGGGTTCGTCCATACTACTTCTGGTTGGTGAATAGTAATCTATTGTAGGAATAAAACACATGTCAGTATCAGTAGGATATTTGGGGTTCTCCCATTTTGTGGCTATTACGAATAATCCCACTGTGAACATTCACGGACAAGATTTTGTGTGTCCTTTCTATGGACATGTGTTTCCTTTAACTCTGCACTGAAACTTTTGAGGAACCTTGAAAGTATTTTCCAAAATGCCTACACAAATTTAAAATTTCATCAGCAAAGTATGAGGACTGCAATCTCTCCACATCCTCATTAATATGTGTGGTTTTTTTTATTATATCCAGCTAGGTGTGAAATGGTACCTCATTGTAGCATTGATTTACATTTCTCTTAGTGTGAATGATATCAAGTACCTACTTATGTGCTGATTGTCCATTTGAATACTTCCCTTAGAGAAATGTCTATTCAAGTCATTTGACTTTTTAAATTGGTTTTTGTTGTTGAGTTGTATGAGTTCTTTATATATTCTAGCTATTAATACCTTATCAGAGAGGTGATTTGTGAAGTTTTTCTCCCATTCTGTGGTTTGCCTCCTCATTCTATTGATGTCTTTTTTCTTTTCTGTTTTTATGAGCACATGTTTGCAGTCTTTTGATGCTCCACAGTTCTTAATGTTGATGAAGTCCTATTATTTTTATATTGTCACTTCTGCTTTTGTTGTCATAGCTAAAAAACTATGAACCTAGTCTCAAATCACAGCATTTACTCTTGTTTTCTTCTAGCAGTTTTTTATTTTAGATTTCAAATTTAAGTATATATTCCATTTTTAATTTTTGTATATAGTATAAGAGATCCAAGTTCATACTTTCACAAGTAAATATTCAGTCACCTCCATACCGTTTGTTGTATTCTTGTACATTGTAGAATCTTGACACTCATGAAAGTTAATTGACCCTTATGTAATCACCCATTAATATTTATCTATCATTACACTCATATCACAGTCTTATTTGCTATAGCATTGTAGTAAGTTTTTCAATCAGGAAGTGTGTCTTTCAACTTTGTTCTTCTCTGGCTATTCTGGATTGCTTACATTTCTATATAAATTTTAGGATTTCTCTCTATAAATTTAGTATTGGCTTGTCAGTTTCTGCAAAAACTAGTATTTGAACAACTCCTAGTGTTCCCTGAATTTCCTATAAATTTGGCATTTGGATTTATTGACTTAAGTTCAAGTTTGAAAGTTTTGATCATATTACTTCCTAGTGGGAAACACTCCCAGAACAGTCTTCAACAAATACAAGTTTCAAGTAAAATGTAATAGCTTCTACAATGGAAACTTTTCTATGAAAACAGGCTTAAATGATATTTTTTTTTAAAGTAGGCAAAACTTTATTGTAGGGATTACACAGTCCCTACAATATAATGATAAAACTATAAAGCAAAGTAAGAAAATAATTTTTACATAAGCTGAATTTAGTTTACCTATCCAGAGAAGGTGGCAGAGGCTCATTTTAAGATGGGGCATATGATGATGCTTGGGGGCGGAGGGGCTGGATTACCTGGCAAGGGCTTCCTTGGCAAAATACCACAGACTGGGTGACTTCACAAGATTCATTTTATCACAGTTCCACAGGCTGAAAGCCCAAGATCAAGGTGTCAGCAGGGTCAATTTCTCAAGGATTTCCTCTGTTTCATAGGCAGTTACCTTCTTGCTGTCTCTTCACATGTCTTTTTCTTTTCACATGCTGTCTCTTCACATACAAGATTCTCCCTGGTGTTTCCTCCTCTTCCTACAATGATGGTAAATCTTTTAGAGAGGAGTGCCCAGGCTGTAATCCAAAACCCAATTATTTATCACAAGTGCCAACATTGCAATGAAACCTGAATACTGAGGTTTTCATGCAGAAAAATGCAATTTGTATATTAACATGTTTTGACTTAAAAGAAATGCAAATAACATGTGTGCCACAGGTTCGCCGCCACTGGTATAGGTCACCAGTCACACTGGATCAGGGCCCAATCCTTAAACCTCATTTAACCCTAATTGCCTCTTTAAACACTTTATCTCCAAATAGTCAGTGGAGGTTATGGCTCCAAATATCAGTCTGGAGGAGATACTGGTTAGTCCATAACTTGATTATGGCCAACCAGGTTTTCTTCCATGACCTGAGTGGTAGTTATAAGTGTTTACCATGTAATCATTTTTTGTTACACAAATATGTTGGATGTCATTTATCGATCTGTTCTGTATTTTAAACTTTTAAAAATTTTATCAGGATCATGATTAACTTTGATGAGAGAATTTTAAAGGGGACAGGAAAGTTTTGAGGACATGGTTGAATCCTGATTTTTTTTTTAATCTAAGAGATAGCTATATAGATGTGCTTACAAATGTACTACAATACACATCCACTTTCCTCTTTTATGCATTTTTTACTTCAATAATAAAAATCATTTTTAAGAAAGGAGAAGGAAGCACAAGAGAGCCTTCCTTGGCCACTGCTTTAATTTACTCTGCATTTTTTATTTTGGGAAATGTTTCTTGGTATCCTCTGTGTCCTGGAAGAAATACCTAATTTCATCCTTGATTTAGAAAGAGTGGGTTACATTATTTAAGATGCTGTTACATTATTTAGCTGGAGCTATATGGAAGTGTTGCTTAAAGAGATTTTTTTTTTTCATGCCAGAAATTTCTTTGCAATATATCATGTTAGACCTCGTTGATCTGTGTTTTAAATGTTGCCCAATGCTTTCCATAGTATTTGAATTCTTGTAAACTATGAAAGCTATCTGCAGGGAATCCAAGCTTTTCCCATTTCTGATTTCCTTCATGTTTGGAGATAACATCATAGTGTAGAGAAAGGGGACCCAGTTTTTGTTTCCAAATCCATAGATTCACCAGAGCTGGGCAATGTCAAATCAGCACCTGAATAAATAAAACATGAACCCATTAGTGCAAGTTTATGTGACCTGTCAGCATCGTTAGGCTCTGCCGTGCACAGGAAGCCAGCTGAGATCAGGCCGTTCCTGATGATGGCATCTCTCTCGAGAGCCCAGCAAATCCAGGCTTTGCTTTTTGAATAAGCATTCTGGTGTTTACTTTCCAGGCAAGGGTCTCACTTCATTTTCAGCTGCTGTAATTCAAATCCTTTCCTCGTAGGAGTCCTCCTACCCTGCTGTGAATGTATGCGCCCAACAAGACTCCATAGAAACCTTTTTCCACCAACACAACATACATAGTAATGGAGCAGAAACAGAATATTCACCAGGCTTTACATCCCTAATACTGGTAATCTCTGCCAGGACCCCCAGCTTGATCAGACCAACTTGTTAACTTTATAATTCAAGCTGGTGTTATGCATGTTAATGTTAATGTCAGTGTCAAACCCAGGGCCTCACGTATGCTAGGCAAGCGCTCTACCACTGAGCTACCTTTTTGGCCTCATATTAATGTTTAAGAGTGTAATGTTTAAGAGAACCAAACCCAGACTGCCTAGATTTAAATCTCAGCTCTACCTTAGTACCCGTATAAACTTTGGTAAGTTACTAAACCTTCCTGGACCTTAGTTTACTCATCTGTAAATAGAGACCAGTTAATAACTATGGTACAAGGCTCAGATGAAGATTAAGTAGTATTGTTATATCAAAAGCACTGAGAACAGTAAGTACTACTATAAATGTTTGTACTGATTAATATTCTTTTTCTCTTCCATATATATTATTTGCAAACACTCTATGATGATTCTTACTATCTGTGTGAGCTTACACAAATAATTTAAGCTCTCTGCGCTTTAGTTTCCTTGTCTACAAAATAAAAATAACCAAAATTATCACCTACTTTACAGAGTTGCTTTTTAATTACTGAATTACTTAATTTATATATGCAAAATACCTCATGAATTGCCTAGCACATAGTAAGCACTCAGTGAATGTTAGCTATTATTATTTGGTATTTTCTGTTTTCTTGTTGGTAGAAATATAGGTAGGAAGGTAAGCTGAATTTAATTTACACCACATGTTCATTCACTTTTTTCAGGAAAAAGTTATCATTTTGTTTCAATTCATCCATTATGCTTTCCAGATTCTGCTGGAAATACCTTTCAAGAATAAAATTTGTAAAAGAAGAAAACTTAAATTTTATAATTTCACTATGTAATTATATGCAATTTATATACATTACGTTTCTCTTTCCAGCCCCTTCCCTGCTATGCACCAACCTAGAGCAGAGCTAAAGAGCATCATAATTTTAAATTCGGCTCTTGAATTCCTCTAAGAAAGACCTTATCTTCCTTTAGCAAAACTCCTAAATAATATCACTTGTGGGGAGAGCAAGACCGATAAGGCGTTAATAATACTCCAGAGCACAGAAAGAGAGTGCATACACCCCAGAGCAACAGTGAGTGGTATTCTTAAAGTACAAAGCAAACAAACTGAAAGACAAGCAGAGTGGAATCTCCAAATACAGTGACTGCCTGAGGGTCTGAAAACAAGCAGGCCCGTGGTAATACCAGATAACCCAGAAATCTTCCTTCTAGAGATTTATCCAGAACTGAAATCAGAACCTCAAAAAGTTACCTGCTCTCCCTTGCTTGCTTGAGCAAGTACTCACCATGGCCATGATATGAAAACAGCCACGTGTCCATTAACAGACGAATATATAAGGAAAATATAATATATACATACAATAAACACTACTCAGCCTTTAAAAAGAGGAAAATTGTATCATTTGCCATAACATGTATTGGCCGGAAAGACGTTATGTTAAGTGAAAATAAGTTAGTCATACAAGGACAAACAGCTCACAGTTCCCATTGATATGAGCTAACTAAAATAGTCAAACTGATAGAAGCAGAAGAGAAAATGACACTTACCAGAGGATGGAGGTGGGGGATAATAGGGAGTTGTTCGAGATCAAAAAGTTAGTTAGATATTTTGAGTAAATACTAGAGATCTGCCATGCAGCCTTGTACCTCCAGTTATTTGTTAAGGAGGACATTAGTCAGCTTTTCATCAGTGCAGTGAAATATCTAACTTCATAAAGAAAAGAAGCTTATTTAGCTCACAGGTAGAAGTCCACAAAGCATAGCACAGGCTCTGGCAAACTCCCTGTGTTTGATAGCTAGGGTGTGTGCAGAGGAAGGAGCACATGGAGAGGCACGAAGGAGGCAGGGAGAACTGGGTGGGGCCAGTTTGTTCCCTTTACAACAGCCCTCTTATAAACAACCTTAATCCCTCTGCAGGGCAGGGCACCAAACGACCTCTGATGAAGCTCCCCGCTTACCACCTCCACCAGCTCCCAATAACATCACCCTGGAAACCAAGCCTCCGGCACACAGACCTTTGGAGAACATGAAACCACATCCAAACCTTGCATTCCACCCCTTCCCCAAAGATGCATAACCATTTCACAGTGTAACATGCATGCATTCCATCTCCAGTGACCTCAAAGTCATAAATGTTCCAGCATTGCTTAGAAGTCCAAACTCTCCTATGAGACTCAAGGCAAACTCTCGGTCATGAACCTGTAAAAATAAAAAAACAAGTTACATATTTCCAAGGTACAGTGTGGGACAGGTACAGACATTCCAATTCTAAAAGGGAAGAATTAGAAGCAGAGAGATATAATCAGCCCCAAGCAAGACCCAAACACATCAAGTCAGACATGAACACCTAAAGCTCCAACTCTGGCGTCCCAGGCTTTGGACAGCCCTGCCTCTGTGGCTTTGCTGGTCCACAAGTTACTGTCATAGGCTGCACACTGATATCAGTGGCTACCCTGGAAGGTCTTGTATGTTGCTTGTCACTCACTTTTCTGGGTTTTCCTCTGCAGCTCAACTTCCACAGATACGGTGCTCCTTTCAGGAACTCTGACCCTCCAGCACACTGCCTGGCTCAGGAATTTCTTTTAAAATCTTGATGCAAGCCATTACAGCCCTGTAACTCTAGCATTCTATATCCCTGCAAACCAGCATCAAGGGGACAGCACCACACCTGCTGCTGGCAGGAGCTGCATGCACTTGGCCTGCTCCGGTCACAGCAAGGCCTCGAGGCACTTTGCCAGCAACAGGAATCCCAAGGTGATCCTGGGCATGGAGGGTGCCCCAGCATTCTTTCCTGAAGCAGGTCTGCCCTGGAAGGACTCAAACAAATTTGTAATTTTAGGCCTCTGGGCCTGCGATGGGAAGGACAACCTTGCTTTGAAGATTTCTGAGATGCCCTGAATGCATCTTTCCTATTGTCCTGCTGATTTTCCTGCTCTTGGCTCCCTTGCCTTCTGGTCTAATCGCTTTAGCAAGGGCTGCACTGTGCCTTCCTGGCTGTACCCTGAATATCCTTTCTTTGCTCCTTCCCTCATCAGGATGCAAAATTTCCAAAGCTTTCCACTCTGCTTTCTGATGGCTCCAACCCTCACTGGAAATATGACTAAAGTGTGGCAATAATGCTCATGCTGCAAACTGAATGCTTTAGTGTATTGACATAGCATCTACTAAATAAACTAGTCCTCCATTCCTAAGTGCAGTGCTACACAAAGTCCAAGGGCGCAGAGGCACACTTCCAGTGCATTTGCCACAGCAGAAGTGGGATTTAGTGCCATTTTTAATGCAGAACTCACTTCCACATGAGACTAGTTCCCTGGTCTCATCTTTAGCACCTTCAGCAGACTCACTGAGAGTAAAACTCTGCTTGAAACATTCTAGACTTTCTCTATCCAGCTCCCTCAAACTCTCCCAACCTCTGCCCTTTAACTGATGCACACATAGAGAACTGCACCCACATTATTAGGTATGTTGTGTAACGACCCTACCACTTGGTAACAATTTTCTAACTAGTCGACTTTCAGTCACTTTAAAGAAATACTGGACACAAGCTAACTTTAGGAGGTAAAGGAGTTTATTTAGTTGAGTCTGGGAGGCTAAAAGTCCAAACAGCATTGCACAGTCTCTGACAAGGGGCCCAGGGCAGATGACACCGGATTTCAGGGGGAAGTGTCACATCTCAAATCAGGAAGTAGAGAGAGTTGGGTGAGGCAGGCTACACCATTTATAGCAACTCTTTCACAAGAACTATCTTAATCCTGTCCAGAGTGGGGCCCACAGTGACCAGGATCCAGCCCTTAAGCCTTGCCATTTAAAGGTCCCCCCACCTCCCAGTAGTGCCACTCTGGGGACTCTAATACACGTGCCTCCACACATGTACCGTTAGGGGACAAACCACATGCAAACAGTAGCAGAAGGTAGATTGCATGTTAAGTGCTCCTAATGTACACAAACACATACACACACACACAAAGGGACACAAGGAAATTTTGTTTATTAATATATGTTTATTGGTGCTGGGGATATAGCTCAGAGCACAGCACCTGCCTGGCAAGCACAAGGTCCTGAGTTCGACTGCCAGTATAAAAAAATTTTATATATATATATACATGTTTATTACCTTGATTGTGGTCATGATGTGTGCAACATCCAAACTTATTGAATTATATATACTAGATATGTACCTTTTTTTATAAGTAAATCATATCATAATAAAGCTATTAAAAGAATCGGATACAGTTTTAAACATTTGTTATATAAACCCCATCCATCTTCCCAAACTGAATTGTCTTTCGTCATCAAAAAACGTTCTGTGTTTGTGCATGTGATTACACAAGAGTGTAAATCATGGAAGTATGTGAGCTCCATGTTTGGGCCAGTGTGATGTAGAAGAGACACAGCACGACTGGCTGAGACAAAGACTAATTTTCATATATTTTAACTACATTCTAAATAACAGGACTCCTAAATTTTAGCTGAGGATATAGCTACAAGACTACATTTCTGAACTAAAGACTAAAGTTTTGAATAACAAGATGGGAAAGGAAATGGTAATTACTTTTTCCTGGGCCAGGCTATAAATCTCCAACACTTTAGTCCAAGATCTTGGACTCTGAGTCAGACAGTGGTTTGATAAAACTGTATTTGTCTCTCTTGGGAGGGAGGCAATGGATCCTGACCAAAAGGATGCAGGTGGTGAAAGCCACACAAACTCAAATGGACTAGACCATGCAGTGTCCATTCCATTGCAAAACTGTGCAAGTGGACAAGACTGTTCTTCCCAGAAAATACAACCAGAATCCAATATAAAGCCACTCTATAGCTACAGCAAGGAGTCTTCACAACTCTTATCCTTCCACATTTGATGGTTGCTAGGGACCATTAACTGCAATGTTCCTCATTCTTTGCTTTTCCATGTAAGGACTTGTTGAAGTTGACATGTCCACATCTATCACTTAATACTGCATATAGAAGAGGGGATACAGGTGACACATTGATACATTTTAATTTTTATTTTATGAAAAGCCATCTCTAAACATGATAAAGAAGACTGCATATCAACTTGAAATCCTAGCCATTAAACTGAATGAGTCTTGAGCCATTATACTCAGTTAATGAGATATAATTATGTTCTATGCATTAAATGAGAGGATGTACATTAACATTTGGATATTCAGAAAAATCAGTGGCAATAATATTCTCATAGTTGCCCTGCCAAACCCATGTTCTTGTTCTTCCATATTAATAGCTATTGCTGGACCAGTGTCACCCAGCTAAACTTGCATTTTCTAGCCTCCCTTGCAGCTAGGTGTGGATAAGGGATGCAAGCCCTTTCAGATCACTCCCTCAGAGGAATTGAGCAAGCACCCTTTCAGGCTCTTCTTGTTCCTTTCCCAATGCTTGGAAGATTGTGAGATCTTCCATTCACCAGCACTTGCCAATCCTAGACTTTATGTCTCTAAAGCAGTGTTCCCTAAGCTATCGGTTCTAAAGCTCAGTGTCTCATAGACTGCTGCTTTTGACAGTCTATAAAATTAAATCGTTAAGAATCATGAAATGAATAAAAACTGGTACCCCAAATATTTTAGTAGGTACCATAATAATATAATTAGATTTCCATACATGTAACAACATAAAACTTTACGAAAATTGTACAATTAAGTTTAACAAAGACATGCAAGATTTACTCACTGGTAATAATAGAATATTACTGAGAGAGTATTAAAAGACCTAAGTAAACTGTGGATGGTCATGCACTCCTATAATCCCTCTACTCTGGAAGGCTGAGGCTGGAGGATCACAAGTTTAATTCTAATTTAGGCACCTTAGTGAGAACATATCTCAAAATAAAAAATAAAAAAGATCTTGGGATATAGCTCAGTGCAAAAGCCTTGAACTCAATCCTAATACCACACAAAAAAAACCATATATGGAGCAACATAACATGTTCAAGGATTGGAAAACTCAGTATTCTCAGTTCTCCTTCACTGGACTTATGGAGTCCATGTGATCTCAATCTCCTGAAGACCGTTTTGTTGTAATTGATAAATTAGTTCTCAAACAGAAGTGAAAGCTACAGATCTAGAAAAAAGTCATTTGCAAGGTTATAAAGTTGTAAGGAATTATCTAATTTCAATATTTACTGGAAAGCTTCCATAATTAAGATACTAAGACTGGGTATAAGGGGAAACATGCCTGAAATCCCACCATAGTGGGAAGCTGAGGCAGGAATAATGCAAGTTGGAGCCAACCTGTGTAACTTAGTAAGACTGTCTCAAAATAAAGTTTTAGAAAGGTATATAGCATAATGGCAGACCACCCCCAAGTTCAATCCTCAGGATGACAGAAAAAAAATAGTGAATCCAGAAATAAACCAAATAAACCTGTATTTATACAGTGATATCTCAGCTCATAAATGCTTATTTGCCAACAACTTTTCTCACAAACAGAAGCATTTAGCAAAATTTTGTTTTTGTTTGCAAACTCTGCATCAAGTTACAAGCATAACTATGGTCATCTTTCCCACACAAACACAAATGTGGCCATCTTTCCAGAAGCAGGAAGCAAATTCAGTTCATGAGCCAAGGTACCACGGGGTACTGCCAATGCATTTACAAATATACTCAAGAAATGCAATTGGAAAAACATCTTTTCATAAATGGCGCTAACATACTAGCTATCTGTCAACTCTTACTTCATAACATCACAAAAATTAGAAATGCTCTACAAACTTAAATTTACAACAACCAAAAGTTCTAAAACTTCTAAATGAGGTGTGAGAGAAAATGTTTATAACCGTGAGGTAAGCAAAGTATCCTAAACAGGAAACACATACACAAAAAACACAAACTACAAAAAATAAGATAATCTTTGCTTTTTCAAGAGACATCATTAAGAAAACTGAAACACAAAAAGGAGGAACTTACACTATGTATCTGACAAAAGACATGTATCAGAATATATATTAAAAACTCCTACAACTCAGCAATAAAAAACCCACATTTTTTTTTTTTTGGTACCAGGAATGGAACTCAGGACCTTGCACTTGCCAGACAGGCTCTTGTGCCACTGAGCTATATTCGTGGTCCAAAACCCACATTTTTAAAAATATTCAAACAGATCTTTCATTAAGGAAAATATGCAAATGGATGACAAACACACAGCAGACATCAGAGAAATGCACACTCAAACAACAGCAAACTTTAACTATATTCCCCTGGCTAAATATTTAAAATGCCATCCCTGAACTGTGTCAGTGGTGGCACAGGGTCATGTACTCACCTCAGGGAAAGGAGAAAGGAATGTGGGCTTGGTCTTTGACAGCACCTCTGTCATCAAGTGGGAGGACTCTATTACAGGCTTTTCCTAAAGGAAAAGGATACGGTGAGGAAAATGAAAACTGCCTATGGACATACAATGCTCTTGGGAGAAGCTGATTCTAAAGTTCACACATGGCCAAACAAGGTGGCCTGTGCCTGGAATCTCAGCTACTCAGGAGCTGACCCAGAGGATAGCAAGTTTGAGGCTAGCTTGGACAACTTAGTGAGATTCTGTCTCAAAATAAGATAAAAATGGCTGGGGATGTAACTCAGTGGTAGAGCACTTACCTAGCTGAGTTCAATTCCCAGTACCATAGAAAAAAAAAATTTAATTAAAATGTAAAGTTAGGCCGGGGATGCAGCTCAGTGGCATAAGCGCTTGCCTGCCAAGCCTGAGGTCATGAGTTCAATTCCCAGAACCTAAATAAATAAATAAATAAATAAAGTTAGTATATGTAAATACAAAAGCAAAGAGCCAGGATACCGATGAAAAGAAAGAAAAAGAAATAGACATGGAAAGCGTTATGAAATATTAAAACATTTTTATGTCACAATAATTAGTTTGGTATTGTGACATGAATAAACAGATTAGTAAAGCAGAAAAGAAAGTCAAAAAGAAAAGAAAAGAAAGTCCAGTCATAAGTCAAGATACATATGGAAATTTAGTACCTGATGAGGGCAGATAGCATATTAAGAAATGGTATTCAGACCACTGAGTAGAGATGTGAATGCCAACAGTTGGGAGACTGAGGCAGGAAGATTGTTGCAAGTTCGAGACCAGCCTGGGCTACAAAGCTAGCTCAAGGCCAGCCTGAACTGCACAGTGAGACCCTGTCTCAAAAAGACAAAAAAAGAAAAAAAGAGAGAGATTTGGAAAAAAAAAATGTTGTATGTGTAGCTTACAATGTATATCAGGTTAAATTCCAAATGTATCACATTGTAAAAAAAAATTAAAATATGAAAGAAAGCATTAAGAGAAAACATGGGTAAATTCTTTAAAAATTTTAGAGCTGAGAAGTTTTTTTCTCCTGGAGGAAAACTCAAAATTCAGAAGCCATAAAAGAAATTACAGGTATATTAAAAGTTAAGAACTCCTAATAAAAATACAAAAATAATTTAAAAATAAAAATAAAAATAAAATACAAAATAATGCAACGATCTATAAAACTTCCTTTGAGAAGTGGGCTTAAGGGCAATCCACTTTCTAGGTCCCCTCCTGTCCCTCTCAGCCAGGACTTGTCTCAATAAAATTTCCTACTCTTAAAAATAATAACAATAACAATAACAACAATAATAATGCAAAGAAATTCTGGAAAAACATTTCTAGAAAAAAAAGGTTAACTTTCCTTAGCATATAAAAAGCACCTAGACATTTGAAAAATAACCAATAGAATAATAGATACATTAGATGGCTTATGGGAAAAAGACATGAATGGCTCTTAACCCATAAAATCTATTTAATTTCACTTTTTCACAAAGGAAATATGCGTTTAAATTATACTGAAATACTATTTTTGACCAATAACTCTGACAGAAATCTATACATTTAATAGAACATTCTATTGGCAAGACTGTTGATAAAGACATATACTCACAAATTTCTGGTGGAAATATAAATAGGTTCAACTCTCATCATCAGCTAGGAGAAATAGCTGTGGTATCAGAATACTGATCAGCGGCAGTGAATGCTAAAGGCAAGTCAAGTTAAAACTTCAAATTGTTAGTTATTTAATTCTGCAACAAGTATTATATACCTGTCCAAACTTCCAAATGAATATAAGAAATAACTATCAGCACTTCCACATAAACAAAGATTCAGAAAGTTAACATCCAAAATACCATTTCTGAAAAAATTACTTGAGGAGTTATTCTAGCAAAATGAAAGGCAAATCCAAGAAAGAACACATAAAATAAAAAGTAAAATCAAGATCAAGATTCTTTTAGGGCTAAGACCAAAACCTCTAGGTGACTGTTATGGTTGAAACATTGTGTCAATTTGGGGAGTCTAGAGGTTTGGCTAAGTGACTCAGCAGGAAGCCAGGATACTTACTTTGTATACATCCTGAGCCTGTGGAAGAGGAGGGCATGGAGATTATGTGAGAACTACACACCTCTTAGGTGGGGGTAGCCTGTTTACGATGTAAGGCAAGAAAGAAGCTGCTTGCCGCCATTCCTCCGGTTTGCTTTCGCTGTTTGCTATTCGGCTGCCATTCCCCCTTGCTCTTGTTGCTTTGCTGTCTTCTGCCTCCGAGCCAGCCAAGTATGGACTGAAACCTCCACAAACTGTAAGCTACATAACCTTTCCTTCCTTCATTTTGGGCGTTGGGTATTTTGTCTCAGCAATGAGAGAAAAGTAACCAAGACAGTGACCCATATTTATTTAGTTATCAGAAGAAGGGAGGCAAGTACTCAAGAAGGGCAGAACTACTCAAGGACTTCTCCAAGTAAGGTATTAAATTAATCCACCCAGAAGTGAGATGCCTGAGGCTATAGTACTTATCTAGCTGAGGTTGGATTGAGGTGTCCTTGGCTGTGATCTTGTCTCATCCTTTGAGGCTTTCTGGCTTTATTGCCAAAAGTTACAGGCCTTAGTAGGAACCAGGGACTCACAGAGGCTCACTTACTATAAGTCCACTGCCCATCTCCAGACAAGGAGCCTAGGCCTTGGACAGATGCACAAGTAAACATGAAAGGCCAATTGATTAATTTAAGTCCTGCTCAGGGCTGTTTGTAGTGGTTTCCATCACTCTGGGGCACAGGGAGGGTCCTCTTTTTTCCCCCCACACTGCCAGGACTTTAAGTGCCAAGCAGGGTGACTTCTAAACACACCACTAATTTATAGTGACTTGTGATTCAGAAATCCACACAACTGTTCACCTCATCAGTGACCATTTATAACACTGCTCACCCTCAGCTCCCTTGCTTTTTATCACTACTACATCCTTAGTTCAAGAAATCCTTGATGTAACTCAAACGAAATACAGTCTTGTTCTCACAGAAGAAGAGGGTGGCCAGGGCAATAGAGGCACCCCATTGGGAGCTCTGAAATACAGCACTGAATGGGAAGGAGGGAGACCGAGGGAAACCAATGGAGCGAACTGCAGCTCCTTTTCTACAGCCCTTCATTCACCACGACTTGTAAGCTTGTGCATGTATCTGAGTCCTTGAGTGATAGTATTTCTTCTGCTCTGCCAACTTACTCCTGACATACTTTTTATTTTTTCCAATAGAATTGTTCTAAATATTTTTGGGAGGGAAAATTGCAACTTGGTGAATATATGCCAGGATAAAGATAACTTCCAATCAAAAGGACACGTACAAGCAAGAAAAGGGTTCAACCTATGGTTAAGGAGGGCTCTTAACATATTATTGTATGGTTGGTCCATGATATAGTAGTATAGTGCAGTGATGATGAACCTTTTAGAGCTTTCAAAGATACAAATAGCCCACTACAGCACAAGGGCCATAGGTTCGCCACCACTGGTATAGTAGGATGAGGCACATAGCCTTCAAACATTCCCATTAGTTATAAATTGTGAGTGACCATTCTTGGACTCAGAGTCGCTGTAAAACCTAGGGAAGACACGAGCAGTTTTACTCTGAGACTCAGAGGGAAGGATTTACTTTTCAGATTCATTAAGGAGATGTGGGGGCTGGGGATTTAGCTCAGCGGCACAGCGCCTGCCTGGCAAACATGAGGTCATGAGTTCAGTTCCCGGTACCGGAAAAAAGAAAAAGGGAGATGTGATGAAATGTGTTCTCCCCATAGTCATAAAGAGAAGTGAAGCAGCTAAAACACAAGTTGAAACAAAATTTCACTAGAACTGTTATTCCATGGTATTCATTAAAGCTAATGTAGTCCATATTTATATCACACTTCTTAAAAACATTTACAGCTATTCTCATTAAATCTTCACCAAAAATTTGTAAAGCCTCTGTTATCATACTCGTTTGACAAATGAGAAAGCTGAGATTTAAAGAGTTCTAATGATTTACCCAAATTTAGAAACAGTCGCGGGGATAAGACTGAAGTCCTCAGAGTCCAGACTTTGGAATTTGTGGGTTTTTTAATTCCTTCCAGCACAGTTCACTCCAGGGAATTGGACAGAACACACCTGTTTCCATGTTGGAAGTGGATACCGAGGATTCTATAAAATTTCTTGGTGATAAATATATAAGGACACTGGAGATCTGAGCTATGTGACATGGTTGGGTCTGCGAAGAAAAGATCCAGCTCCTGCTGCAGGATTTCCTACTGTGGCTTGAAGGTGGGTGCCCCCCGACACACACACATTTATTTGTACGCTGGAACCCAACCTTATCTTATTAAGAGGTGGGACCTTTGGGAGCTGGTTAAATCATCCGCCTTCATGAGTGGGATTTGTACCCTTGTCAGAGAGGCTCCAGGGGGTCCTGGCCCTTTCCACCATGTGTGGATACAGGAAGAAAGCTCTGTCTTTGGAGCAGAGAGCGTGAGCCCTCCACCATGGTCTTAGACTTTCCGGTCTCCAGTATGGTGGAGCATAAATTTCTGTTGTCTAGAATTACCCAGTTTGAGTTATTTTCTATTATGGCAGCAGGAACAGGCTAAGACATTGGCTTCCTAAAAAGCCAAAGAGGTCATGCTGAGAGAGCAAAGCTGTTTTCTTTCTATTTGAGATGTACAGGTGTTTAGGCCTGGAAGCCAGAAGTCTGTCAGACTGTCCTCTTCCTGAGACATATAACTGGCTTTTTGCCTTAGTTTGCACCAACACTTCCCAAACTACTAGACCTCTGGTTATAACAGTTTTGTTTTATAAAAAGAAGCAGCACACCCATGTTATTCACACCCATGTTATTCATCTCAGCATTATTCACAGTATCCAAGAGATGGAACAACTCAAATGCCCACCAACAGATGAATAGATAAACAGAACATAATCTATCCATACATCTTATACAGGCTTGATAAGGAAAAATATCCTGTGATATGCCATAACATGGGTTAACTCGAACACATCATGCCCAGCAAAATATGCCAGTCACAAAAGGAAAAATCTTACATAGTTCCACTCATACAAAGCATCTAAAGTAAACAGAAAGCAGAGAAGTGGTTATCAAGGGCTGGGGAGGAGGAGTTACTAGTTTTAATAGATGTAGGATTTCAGCTCTACAAGATGAAAAATGTCTAGAGATCTGTTGTATAATAATGTGAATATAAACCGGGTGCACACCTGTAATCTCAGCACTCTGAGAGGCTGAGGCAGTAGGATCTTAAGTTTGAGTACAGCCTGGGAAATTTGGGAGAACCTGACTCAGAATAGAAATACAAAAAAGGCTGCAAATGTAGCTCTGGGGTAGAGCACTTTCTTTGTACTTGCAAGGCCTTGGGGTCAATCCCCAGTAGTACTGCTACCTAACTATGCACTTTGGTGTGGTTAAGATGGTAAACATAATGTTATGTTTTTACCACAATTTTTTTTTGTTGTTTGTTTGTTTGTTTGTTTTTCCAGTACCGGGAATCGAACTCACGACCTCACGCTTGCCAGGCAGGCGCTGTGCTGCTGAGCTAAATCCCCAGCCCTACTACAATTTTTAAAAAGGAAAAAATTACAACACACGCTCACAAGTAAGAAATGGAGTTTCCCAGGTGAGAAGTAGGATGTCGGCCTGAGAAATCAGTTGCACAGCCTTGGAGCCAATCTAAGCAGTAGCTGGGTCACTCACCTCATTTCTTGGGTGCAGTAGGCTTAGTTAGATTAGAACCCAGCTACTAAGGCTTTCAACTATTTATAGCTGCAGTATATTAAGTTCTAGTGATACCAAACCTAGAGGGGAACCGAGGAAAGCAGAGGACTTGAAGCAAATTATTGACTAATAGTATACAAGCAGCACAGGGCTTCTTACACCAAAGACCCTGGGATAGTACTCTCAGTTGGCCTGATCATGCCCCAGTCACTTCCAGTGTGGACTCACTTGCCCTAGAGACATTCTCCTAAGAAACGCTGCACGCTGTCATGTGAAGGGGCCTGAGCACTTGCATCTAATGCCCGGGACACCAGAGGACCTGCAGTTTCTGTTCTTCTGACAACAAGACACTGGCTACATTTGCCTAATTTTGCTTCTCCTCCCTGCTTGCATTTTTCTCCCCTGCCTGTGTCTCTCTGCTATACTTTTTCTTGGTCCTACTGACTTCAGCATTTGCTGTACTTTTCCAACACTGTTTTGTGTTTTCAAATCTTGACACAAAATGCCATTACATTTAACAACAAATGCTGGGGCTCATTAAACACAGTGCTAAGAATTCTCAGTATCTGTGCACAACCAATAGCCAGTAACAGCTATACAACAAGCCATCTATGCAAAATTAGGAATGATGAGTCATTCTTGCCCTCTGAAATAGAGAACCAATCAATGGTTGGGTCTGAAAGAGCGAGCCACCTTCCCATTTCTACCGTACAGTACTCTGAAATTATTTCAGTAAAACTTCCTACTGCTAGTGTGCCAACGAGCATGGCAATATACAAAGGCAATATACAAATATACAAATTCATAAGAATTTTGTGTTAAAGTGTGAAAGACCACCCACAATAACCTGCAGACACTCTACTGGGGTCTAATAATGTTTCCTAGCATCAGATAAACCCTTTCAAAGACAGCAAACTGAGGCTGAGGTGATGGAAACTGGTACTTTCTAAAAGAGCTCCAAAAAGGGAGTGCCAGTTGGATTCTGCACAGAGAGCCTGAGTGCTCATCTTGGCTCTGCCCCTACCATCCTCGCGTGCTTGGGTGAGTTATTTACCAACTCAAACTCTCTTATGTTCATCCGGGGATATAAATCCTGGCTACCCGGTAGGGTTGTTTTGACAATTAAATGAGAAATCTATGTGAGGATATTAGGACTGTAACTCAATACACATAAAAAGATTTGGATAAGTTATAGTGAAAACAACATAAAACATGTCCCTACCATGAAAGGGCAGGTCTTTGTTTTTGTTTTTGTTAATTAGAATGTGATTTAAGCTGGGTGTGGTGGCATATGCCTGTAATCCCAGCACTCGGAAGGCTGAGGCAGGAGGATCGTTGCAAGTTCAAGATCAGCCTGGCCTGCAAAGTGAGCTCAAGGCCAGCCTGAACTGCATAAGGGGACCCTGTCTCAAAAAAGACAAAAAAAAAAAAAAAAAACCAGAATGTGATTTAATACGTTTCTATGGGTACATGTTTGTGACCCATAATGATTGCATTCATTGGGGGTATTCAGTACATGTACAGAACACATCTTAATTCTTTTTACTTCCTCTTCCTTCCCACTCTTGATAGCCTTCCCATTTGCAAAAGATCTATCTCCCTGTTTCCTTTTTCCTATCTTTTATTTTGCTCTTTAATTTGTTTATACTTTGGGTTTGTCATATAAAAGAAATCATATGATATGTAAGCTCATGTGTCTGATTTATGTCCTCTAACATTATGGTTTCACAGTGCATCCAACTTCCTACAAGTGACTCAAGTTTATCCTTCTTTATAACAAAGCAGTACTCTGTTATGTATAAATATCATCTTATCCATTCATCTGTTTCTGGACATATAGGCTGCACCTAAGATTTAGTGATTATGAATTATGCTGCTATAAACTTTGCAGGTTTTCAGACAATACTATTCAGAGCAAATCCGCTATTGGATAGCTGCAGCTTATACTTAAAACAGCAGGTGGCACTAAAACCCTATCTATCTAGTACTGCAGGCACTCAGAGTAGAGTGATTTTGGGGGTTTTTTGGGTTTTTTTTTAAACCATTCTTGTTTCACTGTTTTTCCAGGAATAGTAATATTTCCCCCTTGATCTTTTCATTTTTGTTATTTCTTTATAGTTTCATAAGCTATTTTCAGTAGTATATGGTAAATTGTTGCTATTTTAAAACACAGGCACAAATTCCCAGGGATTGAATCATGAAATGTTTAAATTTACTTTGAGGCTTGGCCCTCTCTCTATTTTATTCTCTAAATTCAATGGGGTTGTTCTGCTGCGGGTCAGGGAAATAAGAATATTCCACATCTCACCTATGGTCTTCTTTAGTCCTAAGAAAGGCCACACCACTTTTTCTAGGATTTCACAGGGCATGCATTCATCAGAAGGAACGTTCAAAGAAAAAACCTGAGCTCAGCAAGAAGCAAAGTACCAATGATGCCGAAATCATGTGCCAATTATTTGATGGATATGTGCATGGTTAATTTTGTGCAATTGTAATTATATTTTCTAATTAGATCTCTCTTGCTCTCACAAGTATCTCTGTATATTTAATTTCCTATGCAGCTGCTTTTGTGATTAATGCCATTTTGTAGCTCAACTTGGGAAGACATAGATCTTCCCTCTCTGTGTGATCAGATTGAACCAGGACATGGCTCCGGGCTCTCTCATACAACTGCAGAGGTTCTTTGAAAGAGTGAACTTGGGCTGGGAGTGGCACACACATCTGTAATCCCGGCGACTCAGGAGCTGAGGCAAGAGGACTGCAAGTCTGAGGCCAGCCTGGCAACTTAGTGAGACCTGTCTCAACAAGTGTGTGTGTGTGTGTGTGTGTGTGTGTGTGTGTGTGGTAGTGGGGGTTGAATCCAAGATCTTTGTGCTGAGTAATATCCATAACATTTTTATTTTTTATTTTAAGAAACAGCCTCATGAATTTGATAAATTGCCTGGTGGGCTGGGCTTAAACTTGTGACCTTCCTGCCTCAGCCTCCGAGTGTTGGAATTATAGGTATGTACACGCCACCATGCTTGGTAAGCAAAATTTTTAAAAAAAAATTTTTTTTTTCTAAAGTCTGGATGTAGCTCAGCATTCCTTGGGTTCATCCCCAGTACTGAAAGATGCGGGGGTGGGGATAACAGAAAAGAAAATGAAAAGAAAGGAAATGAAGGGAGGAGAAAGCGTGAACTCAGTCACCAAGGGTAACAAGTCACTCAGAATCAACATTCTGCAAAGGTGGGCTCCATGCAAAACGTACTCAGGCAACGACCGTGGTCTCACTTGTAACCGCACTTCTGTGGTTAGCGCAGAAGGGGTGCTGCTGACAGAGATCACACTGCACCCCAACCACAGGGCCGGGGCTGTCAGCTCACACTGGCCGAGAGGTGAAAACTGAGGCCCTACAAACGCCTTACACGGAGGTCTTGACCCCAGCCTTGCAAGAAGGGTCAGAATGACACCTTCTAACACTGCACAGGCTCCCTGCACCCGAGGGAGTGTCCCCTCAGCAAGCAAGGGCAAAGAGCAGGCTCGGTCTCCTTAAACTCTTCCGTGACACGTTGTGGGAAATGGCCTGGAAGTCAGATGTGTGCTTCAAAACAAAGGAGAGGGTTGAAATATTGTCCTTGTCATCTGCTGTTATAACAGAATACAGGAGACTGGGTACTTTATAAATAAATGCATTTCTCATAGAACTAGGGACTGGGAAGTCTAAGATCACAACTACAGAATTAGGCAGGTAAATTTGCACTACATCATAGCATGGTGGAAGGCAGACAAGCATGAGACGAAGAGAAAATTGAGTTGAACTTGTCCTTTTTTTTAGGAAACTACCCTCTCCATAATGGGATTAACCCGTTCCTGGGGGCAGAGCTAATCATCTCTTCATACTCTTACAACGGTAATTATATGTCGACACAAGTTGTCTAGGCAATATTAAAACCACAGTATACATTACCTGGTATGGTTCTGATACAGTCAGAAGTTTGTTGTTGATTCTGTTATCCAGTTATATCATCAACAAATCCAGACAATTTGGTTTCTTCCTACCCGTATTTCTTATTTTCCTTGCATTGCATTGAGTGGTTCTGGATACTGCTCTCACTGTGTTATGAAAGAACATTCAGTTCTTATTCTGATTAATGGGAATCTATGGCAGTTCACATTTAAGTGTAATACTGGCTACCAGTTTCTCATAGATTCTCTTTGTCGTGTTGAGGAGGAGCAGCTTATTCTCTGTTTACTAAGGGTTTGGAAAAGGAACGAGAGTTAATTTTATCAGGTGCTGTATTAGTCAGTTTTTTGTTACTGTAACAAATACCTAAAATAATCAGCTTACAAAGAAGAAAGGTTTGTTTTGACTCTCTGTCTCAGAGGTTTCAGAGCATAACCAGTGGCCCTATTGCTTTTGGGCCTGTGGAGAGATGGGAGAAAATGATAGGGAGCCCATGGTAGAGCAACAAGCTCACCTCATGGCAATGGGAAAGCAAAGAGTGAAAAGAGACCTATGCCCACAGTCTTGCAAAGGTAGCCCTCAGGGATCTAAGACCTCCTCCAGGCCCATATGCAAGGATGCATTCCACCTCAACAATGCCCACCTGAGGGCTAAGCCTTTAATACACAGGCCTTTGCAGGATAGAAATTGTAGCAATGCCTTTTGCATATCTATCTAGATAATCATCCAGTCATTACATTTTGATGAAATCTCTTGATAATTTCCCATTGCTGAACCACCACTGCACTTTTAAATACAACTCAAGTAATTATTCTGTATTGATCTTTTCATACAGTGCTTGATGAAATTGAAACAATATTTTGTTTCGTATCTCTGCTTATAGGTATATTTATATTGCATTTGGACTCATATAAATTTATATTGCTGTTCTACACTTAATAGGTGTTACTGCCAGGGTTACGCTAGCTTCATGAAATAAATTAGGAAGTGTTCCATCTTTTTTTGTGGGGTAGTTTAGATGACACTTGGTTGGCCTAGTCCTCGAATATACAAAAGTATTGGCTTTTATAGTTAGGCTGGCACATTCTTTAGATACAGTATTTTGACTTCAATTTTTTCTATGCTGTTTAATCAGTTCAATTGTCCTATTTTATGGCTTGATCTTCTTCACTTACATTTCCCTAGTGAATTCTGTCTCTTTTTTCCATTTTTTTATGGTTTATTTTGTAAGAGCTACATATCGGTCTTTTCTTCAAATTTTATTTTACCTCAATCTCAGGCTACAAAGTGAGCTCAAGGCCAGCTTGAACTGCATAGTGAGACCGTGTCTCAAAAAGACAAACAATAAAATAAACATAAAAAAATAAATGAAGACAATTATTTTACAAATGAGAAGCTTAAGTTGAAGAGAGATTCCTTTAGGAAATCACAGAAGAAATCAAAACATAGCTCCCAAGGCTAGCATGTTCTTGGCTCTTACGTGGGCAAAAACCCCAGTTAAAAGAGCAGACATTAGTAAACAGATAGTTTCTAAATGAAATTTGCATCCTGGAAAAATTTGAGTTTGCTTCTCCTCCTAACGGATTTTTTGCATATGGGATATGAGGTGTTCTATAGGAAAAGCCTTGTTTAAATAAGAAAATTATGGCACAGTAACACAACTAAGGAAATATGTATGTAATGAACCCCAGGGCTCGTCAGCCAGCAATTACCCAGCCAAGCCAGGTAATTGCTGCAAAGTATTTAAAGGTTTATCTTTAAATGTTATCTTGAACAGAATGCATCTGAGAACAGTGCCCAAACCCTTGGACGAGCATACCTGGAGACTGAAGACTGTCACAAGACAAAATTGCTTTAATAACAGTGCCTGCATTTTAGTATTAAAGGTTTGCTGTTAAACTATTATCGATAAGTTTTGCATCACATAGTTGCTTGATTCAAAGAGTCCCTTCCAAAATATCTGAACTCATACTCTTACCATCCAAATTAACAATACCTAAAGCTTCGAATCGCTTTTATTTCAAGTAACATGTAAATGTAGCTTTTCCGAAGAAGATAAAAAGAATGACATTCGAAACCACAAATTCTGAGGACAAGGACCAGCTAAAGACAACAAATAGCTGTCTCAATCTCAATGAGCTAATGAACATTAAAACGTTTTAGAATTATTTCCCATCTGATGCCTGTTCAATTCTGACACCTCCACCTCCCTTTCAAGCCTCGATAAGTATTTCTAGAAGACCCTAAGGTACATTTTCCAACACTCACAAACCAATCTGGCTATTTTGTTTTCTTTGGCTCTGACCTTTACCAGGCAGTATCACCAGGACCTACTTTGCCTTCACAGGTGCTGTCACATCTCCTAGCATCATTCTCTCAGCTGGACCCTGTTCATTTCTGCTGGGATACCCCCAAAATGCCACCTGCCCCCTTTAGAAGTCTAGTGAAGCCTGCCATGGTAGGACACACTTGTAATTCCAGCACTTGAGAAGCTGAGACAGAAGGATTAGGAATTCGAGGCCATCCTCGAATTGACTGCAAAGTGAGACAAAGTCAGACCCTGTCTAAAAAAAAAAAAAAAACTACTTGTTCAGTGGCTACTTGTCCTACAGAGGTTTGGGTAAATTTTTTACTTTCTTATACTTTTTATCTTTCAGATTAGAGTTCTGAGAGGTGCAACTTCTAGACAATTTCTGAAAGCAGATTTTTACTGCCATCAAAAGTGCCCTTCTTTATGATTTTTTTCTTCTTTTTCTGGTATAGGAGATTGAATCTAGGGCTTGCTAAGTCCTCAGCCCTTTTTATCTTATTTTGAGACAAGGTCTTACTAAGTTGCCCAGGCTAGTCTCCAACTATAATCCTCCTGCCTCGGCCTCTCAAGTAGCTGGGCTTAGAAATGTGCACCACCATACCCAGCTCTACCCTCTTACTGCTTACGCAACCTTTATTATTTGGGATTCTTTTCTTCCAATGACTTCTCTTCCAAGGGCTTTTCCCAAGCCCTTATGCAAACAGAATTCCAGTGGAAAAGTTCCATCACTGGTGGGTCTACTTTATCTTCCAGCTGCTTCTCCTGGAAGCCTTCAGCCTTTACATATATTTAAAAGGTGACAGTCAGGGGTTAGCAGTTTGAAAACCCCAGGGCCAAATCTAGCCTATCAGTTGTTTGCATGCAGCCTGAAAGTGAATGTCTTTCATATGTCACAACTGTCAGGAAAGAAAATCCAAAGAAAACTGACATTTCATGCATATGCAAATTCAAATTTCATGCCTACAAATAAAGTTTTATTGGGACACAGCCACACGCATTCATTCACATCTTACCTGTGGCTGCTTTCTTGCTATAATTGCAGAGTTGAGTGGTTTATCGCAATAAACTCCATGTGCTCTCCAAAGCACATACAAACCTTTTCAATAAAAATCCACGAACTACTGGTATCCATTCTGGGCCCTGGACCCTAGTAGAAATAAATAGCTACTATTAAGTAACTACTCAAGGACTTTCTTAACTCTTCTAAACCACAATTTCCTCATTTGTGAGGTGGGGATGACAAGGAATCTTTCGTTAGCTTGCAGAGGGAGTAAATATTATCCGGTAGACACTAGATATCATTCTTACTCTATCGCTGGTGACTGTGAAAATGAAATTGTTTTGACATTAAATAAAAAATTCTAGAACAAGTGTTTGTTTTCTTAACCACAAAGTGATAGGAAGAAAAATCTGCTGAATCTGATCCCCATCTGTACAATATAGTCCTAGTGTCACTGTGACCGAGGAACTACTGGATAAAATTTCACTCTTTTCACAAATAAAGGTCAAGTTTAGGCAAATAACTTCCTTTTCTTACTTCATACCCCAGGGGACTTCAGCAAACAAGTAGTATTCTTTGATTTATTGTGCTCTGAAGAAGGTTAAAGTTTTCAATTTTTTTTCGTGTTTTTGTATGGCAATTTTCCATATAAACATATGAATTTCTTTTTTTTTTTTTGTACCAGGAATTGAACTTAGGACCTTGCACTTGCCAGGCAGGCACTATGCCACTGAGCTATATCCCCAGCCCCCAACATATGATTTTCTATAGTTATAATTACACTGTGGCGCATACGTATTTTAATTGTTTTCACTGAAGTTTACATCATAATTTTTCCATGTTGCTGTTTTGTTTTCATCATCTCTTTTTCTAAATAGTACTATGAAGATTGGTTTTTATTTGCATTTGCAGCACTGGGAATTAAACCCAGGGCCTTCATACTAAGCTACAACCCCAGTGCTATTGAAGACACGGTCTCACTAAGTCACTGAGTTACCAGGCTGGCCTCAAACTTGTGATCCTTCTGCCTCAGCTTCCCAAATTGCTGGGATTACACACCGCCACCACCAAGCCAAGCACAGAACTTTTGTTTTTTTAAACATATGTAGAAATCTTTCAAGATATTTAAAAATAAAGATTTCTTTTTAAAATCAGGTAGCTTTGGTTCCACCTCTCCTGACCATGGATCTAGTTTTCAACACACTAATGACTATCCATTGCTCAGGTTGGCATCCAGTCCTTCACAGTGGCTTCAGCTAACTTAGACATTTGCAGTGAGGTGCATTCTAGAAACAAAAGTAGAGTGTTTTGCTGTTCTGTGAAAAGGGTGAATGTGATGACCAAGTATCAACCTTCCCATGATGGAGACAAGGAGGAAAATAGCACCAGAACTCTGGCACCATCCCCTCTTCCATCAGAATAACTGGAGCTGGAAAGACAGGTTCCTTTCTCCCACCGGCTCCTGACTGACCATTCCAGTCAGGAGATTGGAATTCCAATGCACTGGACCACCTTGTTCTTGGTACCACTTGCTACAGATATACTTGGGTCCACCCTGCTCCAAAGCATTTGCCTTTAGAAACCTGCAAAATACTGCCTAGAATCAATTACAATGGATTTGTCCTTATTGCTATCTTTTCTAGTTCTAGCAGCCTCTGAATCAAGGAACAATCATTCTCCATCTGGGGGGTGGGAGGAAGTCTTTAACAAAATCCATAGGTTCTGGTGGAGAGGTCAAGTCAGCCAGATTTGGCAAACTAAACCTGGTGATCCCCGAGAAAAGTGTAGCTTTGGCAGCTGTTTTACAATCCTGTCCATCCATTCTTAGGTACCGCCAGGGACACTCAGAGAATTTAGGTCAAACCAGCCTCCAAATCCACTTATGTTCATTCCTTTCTTCCAGGCTCCTGCAGGCCAGTCTTGGGAGTGCTCATATCTGCAGAAGTATGCCTATGCTTCATGTGGCTTCAGAATGTGTGTATCTCTGGTTGTGGAATATGGTTAATGCTTGTTCTGCAAAACTATCAGGGGAAAAGGAAAAGAATATTTTAGGGAAGCATGCTGTCATTCCACCTACCCATCTGGCGGACTCTCTCATTTTAAGCCTCATTTAAAAAAAAAAAAGACTTTGAATAGCTATGCTTTTATGATTTAAATGGACTTTCAAACTGGGATTCAACCATCTGATAGAGCAAAGTGGGTAGACTTCAGTCTTCAGAGGGAAAAGAATAAACAGACTGAAAGCTGTAATTAAAATTTTCCACTTTCCTCCAACTCTTTTAAAGCAATTACTGTCAGACTTGAAATCTCCAGTGCCCAAATGACCTTTGCAAAGAGTCTACAGTGAAGGGTGGGTGAGGCAGTTGAAATCGGTTTAGAAGAAACTAAACTGGATGGGCGTATTAATGCTCTGATATGTATTAAATTTAAAAATATGTCCATGGCTGGACAACAGAGATCATCCACTATCTTTGAGCACAGATGAAGAAAGTAACTTCCAGAAGCCTCTGCTCCCCCGAAGGAAGGTCCAATGATCCTGGCAAAAGGCTGCAGCTAGCAACTGTGCCCAGAAGCAGTTGCTGAGAAGCATGTGAATGTGTGAAGGCGTCGTATGCACACCTGTAATCCAGCACACTGGAAAGCCAAGGCAGGAGGCTGGCAAGTTTGAGCCCAGCATGGACAATTTATCAATATAGCGAGACCCAGTCTCAAAATAAAAAGTAAAACAGACTGAGGATACAGCTCATTGGGCAAGGCCCTGGATTCAGTCCCCAGTACCACTGGCTTAAATCCCTCCAAACTTTTCCCATCATGGCACTGATTGAGTCTTTGCGCTGTCATGGTTCCTCTGGCCACCGGAGCCCCTTGAAGCACTTTTCTCAGGCCTCTTATTCAGCAGTCACTCTCACTGAGGGTCCCTTGCTGGGTTGGAACCAGTCACACCCGGCTGGGTGGCCTTTGCATTTGTTGTCCAGGATTACATCCCCACCACCATGACAGATGCTGCCCCAGATCTTCTGTATGAAACCGTAGCACTCCACACCCTGTCCTCTTTGGGGGACTTGGAAGGTCTCCTAAGGCCTGTGCTCATCTGATTTACACTTGCATCGCTCTCACGCTCCCCTTCTGCACCGTGAGCTGTGCAGAGCTAGATGTTTGTTTCTGCTTCTGCTGTGGCCTCCATTCCTGCAACAATGCCTGACATCCTGTAGGTACTTAGTATCTGTGGAAAGAAGGGAGAAGAAATGACCAAATTCATCATGATGCCACTGACCAAGGAAGAGAGATTGGTTTTTTTCCAGGGCTGGGGGATTCCTTCTGGATGTCAAATCTGAAGTGATGGAAGGATTTCTTCAGTGACATGTTGTTTACAGACACTTGGTAGTTGATAGAAAGGAAAGTAACGCCAAGGATTCAAATCCAAAGAGGAAAAGCAGGATTAAAACAAACCCATCCAAAAATTCAGGCCTGGCTTCACAAGTCACCAGTGATCAACGCACTAAATTCTTCAAATCAAACTTTACTATCTTTCACTACACGTTTATCTTTCGTTCATGTTTCAAATAGGCTCGAAAACCTCCACAGGCCGCAAGGACAATAAAATGTTTGCGGAAAGTGTGTTCGCAGACAGTATAATAGGCTGGCCATCTACTCTGTGACTTGACTTTTCACAGTGAGGTAGCAAGGCGCCCCAGGACTCCCCAAGTCCATTTTCCAAGCCTCTCCAAAGGGAAAGGAGTTCCAGAGAGGGCGCCACCTGCAGCCTAAACCACTTCCAATGCGCAGTCCCTGCCCTTTGGATCCTCCTAATCAGAGAGCTAAGAACAGACAGGGTTGCGCTGGGCCTGTGGGAAAGGGGAGGTCTTGCGAGCTGACTTTTCCCCCAGTGAGTAAAAGTCTGGATGACCTCAGCTGGGGAGGGATCCTGGTGTTTTAGGTTATGGGACTTCCAAATTAGGGCTGTGTACCTCACTTCCCCAATGAGGATCCTAGGAAATGATCTGATCCTTCTCTAGCGCCGTCTGCAAACTCGTTCGTTTAGCCCAAGACACACGTTCTGCCTCCGCGGCTGGAGGCGCTGGCCCCGGAGATCCTGTCTGCCCCAACGCAGCTTCCGCCTCTCGGGCGTCTGTGAAAGCTCTCGGGGGCGCACGCGGTAGTCCACTGCTCATTCATTCCACAAATATTTATTGAGGGCCCGCTGAGTGAGAGGCGCTGGGAGTGCCCGGAGGCAAGGAGCAACTCTCCCGAGTTCCTGCTCCTTTGCCGGGCCAGGGCGCACGGAGGGGGCCCAGCCCGAGCACCCCGACCGCCGCCGCCCGGCTGTGCCCAGCGCCCGCAGCGCAGCCTC
>NW_004955403.1:48146083-48177641 GCF_000276665.1 Chinchilla lanigera
TGCAAGTCCGGCCGCCGGGAGTGCGCGCGGGCCGGGCTCAGCTCCCCCTGCTCAGCCCCGGGCCGGGGAGGGGACCGAGGCTCCCGCGAGCGGCGAGCCAGGCTGGGGGTCGCCCGGCGTGTGGGGGGCGGAGTGGCGAGGTGGGGTTGGGTTCGGGACTGTAGTCTCCAGCGCTTCCCCAGGAGGAGGAGCGGTCGGGGCGCGGAGCCGCCTGTGGCCCCGCGGGGTCCCGCTCGCCCACTGCGCCCCGGGGTGCGCCCGTCCGGCACCCGGGAAGCGCGCGCGGGATGCTGCGGTGCTCTCCGCGCGCCTCCTTGAGGTCCTCCTCTGACTCTGACGCCCGCAGTGTGTGGAGTTGGGGTGAAGCCGCCCCCCCCGCGCCTCCTGGGCCTGGGATCCCGACGACAGCTGTGGAGGGAATGGGGAAGCTGGTGGTGCTCGCGGAGGTGACGGGAGAGGCAGGAAGTGTGTGGCGTGGGAGGGGGTGGCCGGTCCCGGGCGTGTGCGATCGCTCTGCACCCACGGAGCGCGGATGGGGAGCGTGCGAGCCCGAGGTTCCCTGCGCGGTCCTGGGCACAGTTCCCCGGCGCGCCGCACTCCTGACCGCGGAGCCGGGGCGCCCCGTGGGTGCACAGGGACTGCTCAGTGGCTTTGATAGGGATCTGCAAAGACGGACACGCGGCTTTGGCCCAAGGGAAAACCACGGCCCTTTCGCTTTCTATGGAGGAGAGAGGTTGCGGTCAGTTGGGAAGCTGCTGCCACTAGCCGGGCCATTACCTGGGAGATTAGGACGGAGCCTCTGCGTAAACAGTTTGTGTGTGTGTGTGTGTGTGTGTGTGTGTGTGTGGACAATTTTATCACTTCCTCTCACTCATTGGCCTATTTGAAATTTAATCTTTTATTCCACTCTCTTTCCTCACCTGCTGGTTATGGGGAAACAGCTCCCGCCCCCACATTAGTCTGTACTTGGACAACTAAATGGGTTTCAGAGACGCTTAACATCTGTAGACTGCACCTCTGTAGCTAGGCGGCAGGTTTGTTAAGCTTCTCCTGTTCGCTGTAGTTGAGATTGACACAGATGGTGAGCCTGCCTGTGTGTATGAGATTATTCCTGTTTTCACTCTATTCCAAAGGATTTTTTTTGGCTTTTAAGTTACTTTTAGAATCTTTGCTCTCATATAACTACAACTCAGAAACTATATTTCTTCTGCCCCAGATCTCCAGGGCTTGGTGTGGTTGTGAGCCTGCAGAGAGCCAGGGAGTCCTCACCGGGTGCTCTAGTAGGCAGCCGGCAGGGAGGGAAATTAAATGCGGAGAACAGACAGGGCTGGGAGTGCATTCAAGTACCATGCCCAAGGACCTGGGTTCAATCACCAAAAGATAAACAAGATGAAATTAATTTATTGTGAGCGTTGTGGTTCAACAATGGTTGAATTTCCTCTGAATGAAAGTATATCTAGTGGAGCCTAGTTACTGTTGCAAAAAGGTTGTCAGTTCTAATTTCGTTTAACTAGATTAAAAGCTGTTTCCAAAAATATTATGACTTTGATGTCACTGATGCAAACCTGTTCCCCAATTTTTTTTTATTGCCATGGCTATAGAAACATGCATGATGTGTTTTCTTTTTAATATTTTCCATATTCTGTAGTCAGTTTAGTGTTACTTATCATCAGTTAAGAAAAACGTTTGGATTGCCCTTCTAGGGCACAGGTGTTAGCAAAATTGCGCCGGGATATAATTGAGGACAGTTATTTCACCAGGTGTGATAGAGTGTGATTGGCGTGGATTTGACAGACCCACTGTTAGGACATGTTAACATCTCCATTGTTCGAAAACGCACTGCTACTCCCATGGCCTCTCTACCTGGACGCTTTGGCCTATGGATGGTCTGGGGAGCCCAGGCTTCTGAGGTCCCCTGATCAGGTTCCACCTCCTTTCACAGGGTTGTCTCTCACCATGCAGCTCCAGTGAACCCTCTCATCCCTCCTGTGGGACTTTGCTCTGTTATGCTTGTGCCCTCTCCAGAGAACCCTCCTGACTCTGCCTCCCACAGTCTGGTCTCTCCCTTGGGGCTCAGATCTCCTCCTACTGCTTCCTTCCTAGTTTGCTTTTTGCCAGGTCTTCTGAAGCCCTCCTGCCCCTTCCTGAGCTGCTTGTGCCATCCCTCAAGTTTTGTTACTCAGCTTCTCATTAGTGACAAGGTTGTGGTTGTATATCCCTGGCACTCAGGAGTACTAGGCAATGTGTACAGGACTCCCCCTTCCGAATCATTTCACTTTCCACAGCCTCAGTTACCTTCTGTCTTCTGAGGTCTAAAACTAAATGGAAAATTCTGGAGAGAGGAGAAGACAGATCCCATTCACCTTGTTTTTATTATAGTATGTTGGATAATTGTTCTATTGTGCTGTTCTTTGTTGTCAGTCTTTACTGTCCCTAATTTATAAATTCTTTACACAGGTGTGGGAGTGTGAGAAAAACCATAATGATACAGAGTTCAGTACTGTCTGAGGCATCTGGGTGGGGAGGTCTGGGAAGGTATCCCCCGTGGAGAAGCGCCCTGCTCTATGCTGCTTGATGTTGGCGTTCTGTTCCCCAGCACGCTGACCTCATTTCTCTGGGGATTTAATGCCCTTTTCTTTGGTTTGACTTTAGCATCTTATTTGCCTCAGTATAACTTGTTTTCAGTTCGGTTAGGTGGAAGAAGCGAGGACTTCTACTCTGTCTTTAGTGCTGCAAGTGAAAAGTATATGAGAGGTTCTGCTCTGGAAGCCGGGCTTAGACAGACTTGTTGAAGCGTGGTGGGAGCATTGGCTTCGTGAGACTGTCTGGGAATGTTTGTTTGTTTGTTTTTTGTTTTGTTTTTCTTCTGGTACCAGGAATCGAACCCAGACCTTGTGCTTGCCAGGCAGGCGCTTTGCCGCTGAGCTAAATCCCCAGCCCCTGTCTGGGAATGTTTGGATTGGTTTCTGGGTAAGGGAAGCCACAGGTAGCTTCCTGAGTCCCGTGACGATGCAGAGTTGCCCCTCGGTGGCCGGAGTGCTGAGGACAGGGCCTTGAGCTCCGCTGGCCATCTCCACTCTTTTTTTCTCTCAGTGCCCCTGTGGGCTGATCCTGAATTAACCTAGATTTTCCCACCAGACTGAATGCAGTCAGTGTGGGAGTTCGTAGTTCTTGAACATAGTACTGTGTGTGACTCGATCTCTAGCATTAAGTGGGCCTAAGTAGCCTCGAGAGCTGGAGGACTCGTAGACTGGATTCTTCAGGGTACTTCAGTACCCCAGTGTGAAGTGCTGAGTCTTGAGTCCTTCGAAACAAGTGCTCTTTCATGGAGCCGGGCAAAGTTTTTTCTTCCTTTTTTTTTTCTCTTTTTTTTCCTCTCTCTCAGTCAATCTCCCTCTCCCACCCTCTCCCACCCTCTCCCACCCTCTCTCTCTCTCTCTCTCTCTCTCTCTCTCTGTGCCTCCTAATGAGCTTTTGAAGTTATGGAACATTTCTGTTAGATTTCAAGCAGATATTAGTAATCAATATGCAAATTATTCTTTGAGTTATTGAAATGTTAGCTCCCACACAAACTCTTCGAGAACAGCTATAGATTATGTTGATTGTAAATTCTTCGCAGAGTAATTTGTTGTCGCATGTTGGGTTTTCTGGTACTTTTATAGCATGATAGGAAGTAGTTTAGGGAAGGTTTGCTTCTGATGTCAGCTACTCGGTAGTTCAGCTGTGCTTCCTTGGTGAGGCCAGAGCATTTGACTTTGTAGACTAGATGCACGCATGTGCGTTAAGGCCGAAGCCAGACACCTGTGGGTCTTTGTTGAAGCCTGTGGACGCCACGTCCTTCCCGCTGCAGCTCCAGTGTGGTGGGAGGGAGGAAGGTGTCCCACAGTGATTAGTTTCCTTTTAAAGAGCAGAACTTGGTGCCTAGAGAGGTAAAATGAATTGCTTTTTGGTCGCATGAACCCCTTTAGCAATCTGGTGAGGCCCGTGCGTAGATCTTTTCCTCAGAATGCAATATCTAAATGCACCAAATAAAAATACAAAGGTTTGAAAATGAGATTCTTTGCATTGGAATAGAGTTTTCAAGCCATTTTTCAAATATGTGTGCTTCTGTATTAGCACATTAACTAACAAGATCTAATGACAAGTCATGATTGTGAATCAGTGATGGGTATGTATGATTTTTCAGGATGTTTGCATCCATATCATAATATGCTCTAAAAGTATGGGTGACTTCTGTTAGGGGTAGTATCACAAGCACGGCTAGTGCAGCTGTGGCATGTTGCCTGCAGTCCTAATGGAAGTAACGGTTGAGCGTCAGAGAACAAGCTTGTAAGTTTCTTTCCTGTCCAAATCATCAATCCTCTAAATTTGGACACAGATTAAAAATCCTGGGTGGTGTTTGAGCTGCTGATTAGGTAGAGGACCATCTGAGCAATGGTAACAGTAGTCACACTTGTAGATCAGCTCTCTGAGTAGGCAGGTTTGTTTTGTAACAGGAATCGAACTCAGGACTTTGTGCTTGCCAGGCAGGTGCTATGCCGCTGAGCTACATCCCTGGCCCAGTCAGCTCTCTGCTAGATACTAGATGTTCCTATAACTGTATCCCATGAACCCAACCCGTGACGTGTTCCTGTTCTAACAACACTGAAGCTAAGGGGAAAGGATGGAAGACAGAATCGATCCTGTTAATATTCGTGGAGAGCTTACATTGTGAGGTCCTGGTCCAACGCTTTTTCAAACAAGTACTGTTCCAAAGCATTTTTTTTTCAGTGTGTTCCAGGGACACGCAGGGGTCTTAGAGACATTTCCAGAGGGCTTATGAGATTAAAAGTCTTTTTCACAATAATCCTGAAATATGATTGGCCTCTTTTCATCCACATTCTCTCGTGATTAGATGCAGGGATATTCAGAAGTGCAATATGCCAACGGATGAGATGCAGAGAGGCGAAGCCAGCTGCCTTCTATGCAGCCACAGAGTAAGGAGATTAAATATGCAGGACAGTGTTCCGCTTCTAAGTATTTCCTTTTCAGAAGCAGTTTTCTTCATAAGAAATAGGTAATGTTGCTAACATGTGTTGAGTTTATTATAGTGATTTTAAAGTAACTTTTTTTCAGTACTGGGGATTGAAACCAGGGCCTTGACCCTGACCTATATCCCTGGGCCTTTTTATATTTTATGTTGAGACACCAACTTAGCTGCCCAAGCTGGGCTTGACTTTGTGATCCTCCTGCCTCAGCCTCCCAGAGGGCTGGAATTACAGACCTGCACCATGACATCTGGCTCTAAGTGTGTCAGTTTAGGTGTCTGATAATAGTAAAAAATGGTGGAAGTAAATCACAAAGACAAAAGCAAAACCTCCTTTGGGGGGTTTTTGATAACTTTAAGGGCATTAAAGGGGTTCTGATAAGAACTAGTTTTGAGTACCACCGCTTTACCCTTCATTTCATGAAATCATCATGGTTGTGCTGTGAGGTGGAGTTGTCCCCTTTTCCAGATAAGGAAAATGAGGTTCCTCCATGATACATGTCTCATGCATGGCCCTGTATCTCACTGCTAAGCCATGAATTTGTACACTGTATTATGCTTCCAAACTCCAGGTATTCACATCACCTGCTTTTTGTCCTAACCAGGTGCCGTGGGGAGCTCCTTCTGGGCTGGAGCCATGTCCACTTGCCATCATCTGACTTTTCTATGAAATACATCAGTAAAGAGACTTTGAAAGGGGTATTTGTTTACAATATGAGACCAGAAACAACAAGATAAAATATTATCTTGTTCAGCCCCAGCTGGAACTTGTGTACCTTTTCCTCTGCTCTACATGGTTGAGGAAATATTGGTATTGATTGTGGAAGTATTGGCAGTGATTTGGGCGTTCCAAATAAGTGTTAGTGAGCAGTGCACTTGTACATATAGAGTCTGTAAATAATGAGGATCAACTGTAGTTAAAAAGAGCTGAAAATGTGTTCCACGTGTGTTTGTTTTTGACACATTTGGTGCAGTTGACTCTTGAAAAGCTAGCCAGCCTGCCTGCCTGCCTGCCTTGCTTCCTTCCTTCCTTCCTTGCAGTACTGGAGACTGAACCCAGGGCCTTTGCACTGAGCTACATCGCCAGCCCTTTTTGTTGTTTATATTGAGAGAGCGTCTCACTGAATTGCTCAAACTTGTGAGCCTCCTTCCTCAGCCTCCCAGAGTGCTGGGGATAACAGGTGCAATGCTTTCTCTTCTGGTCTGCTGATCTCATTTCTCCCCTGTTTTCCTCCCATGTCCCCATCCCCCGCTGCCCTGCCTTCCTGCCTTGCCTGACCTGTTGGCCGCTCTGAGCTGGCTTCTGTGTCTTCATCTGCCGGTGCAAGTGACTTTGCCCAGTCCCCTGGTACTGCTGCTCATCCATTTGTTGCACAGCCCCCTCCTGGCCTCCTCCTGGTGCATCAGCACCTCACCAGGCTGAGCACACTCTTTGGTTCCACAAGGAGTTACCGGTGGTCCCTGCTGAACACGTTCAGAACGGAGGTTTTGCTGCTCTGTAACTCTAGATCTGCACCTTCCTCTGTTCTGCCCATCCAGGAGTTCAGGCTCAAAACTAGCCTGTCAATCTGTCATCGAGTGCAGTCTGTCCTGCCTTCCAAGGTCACCCAAACTGCCCCTTCATACTGTCTCTGCTGGGGGGCGTTCCCCATACTCCGTGTCTCCTTCCCAGTGCTGCTGTCTTGGCTTCGTTTCTGTCGTAGTCAGAATGAGTTGGAGACTCTCAGTTGCGACCTGCAAGGCCCTGCGTGGCTGGATGTGCTGTCTATCTCTGCCTCCCTGCCCTCCCCACACTCCAGCCACCCTGGCTTGCTTTCTGCTTTCTGACTGCTTTTGACTCAGGGCCTTGGCACTTGCTCCTCCCTCTTGTGGAATGTGCTTCCTGGATGCTAAAATATTCAGTTCCCTCTTAAAATCCAGGCCTTCCTTCAGATACCTCTCTGAGCTCCTAAGCTCCCGGGCAGTGCCATCCTGGTCCACACTGCTGGATGTCTTGCCTTTTGCCTGCATGTGTTGCTGTTGATTGCTCCTGCTGTAGAACGTAAAGTTGGGAGCTTGGGAGCCTTTCTCATCCGCATACCCAGCCCCCAGGAGGAGCCCCTGGTTCATCATTACACTCAGGGAGGAGACGAAGGATGCCTGATGAACGCGGAGCCGTGGTCCTCTACCTGCTGTGCCCTGCCTACTGGAGGAGGGGCTTTGCCCACAACGGAGAACACTGCCCTGTACCTGCTTCCCATGAAATCAAATAAAGGACAGTGGGGAGAGGAACACTGAAATAATAGAGAATGTGGATGTAATAAGCTGGATAAGCAAAGGACTATGTGAACACAGTGGGGTATGTTGCATTTATTAGATTGGATAAAATAATAGGGTAAAATTTGCTTTTCCCCCCTTTTTCAGTATTTGTAGATGCTCGCTTCTACAAAGGGCGTTGTAGGATTGGCTAGATGGAAGGTGAAGCTGGACCACAGCGGTGAATAGGCTTGGAGGCTCTGAGATGTGGGACTGGTGCTGTGTCGCTTTCGAGAATAGGAGAGGAGCATCGTTATAGTCTGTGGAAGAACCGAGACCTTGAGATCCACCTAACCCTCACTAACAAATAAGGACTTGTGAGGCTTTACAGTGAGAACATGCATACTGTACACCGGGTAACTAAAGAAGAAAGAAACAATTACACCTACTGTAGAGTATTACACAGGGCTTTAAAGCAAAAGTAGTGGTTTTTAGAAATTAGTTTGCTTTAAGTTTTATGGTGATCATAAGTGTGATACTGCTACCATCTTGGCCGAATTTTTGTTGTGCTTTGTTTTCGTTTGCTGCCTGAGGGATTAAACCCAGGCCTTTTGCACTGAACTATATTCCCAAGCCTTGTTTATTTTTTATTGTGATATGGGGCTTGCTACGTCACTAAGTTGCCCAGGCTGGGCTCAAATTTACAGTTCTTCTGCCTCAGCCTCCCAGAGTGCTGGGATTGTAGGTGCTCACCACCATGCTTGGCTACATTAGCTGATATTTAATTAAGTTGTGGTTTCCCTTTATCTAAATTTTGTGATGTACTAGAGGGGTTTGATGTTTGGAAATTAAGTCTCATTGCAACTTTATTTTCCTATAAAGAGTTTATTCCAGAAATATTCTATACAACAACATAATTATGACTCTCTGCATATAAAAGGTTTTTTTTTTAGTACTTTCAAAAGAATGAAGGAATGATCCAGAATTTTGAAATAAATTGTAATGGACTTGACCCTTATCTCTCAGGTCCAGGAGCCTGACCAAGGTCATAGATTGTTCTTTGCTTAGGATTCCAGTGAAGGAAAAATATCTTACCTGTCATCAAATAGGTCAAATTGCCTAAGAAATGCCTACACTCTGTGAACTTTAAAAGACAGAATACATTCTGCAGGACTCCTTTGATTTATCCTTGGCCTCTGACATACCTCAGGATTAGTGGGGTTTTATTGTTGAGCTTTAAGAAGTGCTTTAGGGAAATTACAGTACTTTGAGACCGAGATGTGGGTGAACAGGGGAAGGCGGCGGATGAACATGTGAATTGTGTTTTTCCAAGTGGATGTTTGTGCCCTGTCCTCTCGGAGCCTGGGCTGGCGGTCAGGGCTCACTCCAACAATTGTCTGAATTGCTGGCAGCCGCTCCCTGAGCAAGAGACAAAGTGGGCTTTGTCTCCCTTCAAGCTCCGTGCTGTAACATAGCCCCTGTTGTTAAAACAGCTTCAGGGCCATTGTCCACCTTTTCCCAAATGTGCCATCCTCTCTCACGTTTGCACACCCAGTGAGACTGTCACTGCCCACATCAGGTGATGGTTGAGCCCCCAGAGCATCCCTCTGAGGGTCCTGGCTGTCAACCCTTTGTCCCGGATGACAAGTTGAGGGAAGGAAATTGCGGGAGAGATTAATTGCCCCTTGCAACTTGCCCCTCGCTGACTCAGCCCAGGTGAATAAGGTACATCCTGTGTCTGGTTTATTACCTGTGTACCGGGGCCAGGTGTGCTGGCCTTTCCTTGTGCTTTCCGTGAGCCTGGGACCCTATGGCTCTCATGCCAGAGACCATTTGTAGGACTAAGTCATAAGACTTATAAAAATCTCACAGTTTTGCCTTTTTGTGTTCAGAATGACAAAATCTTTAGTGCTGGAGCCCGGAAGCACCCTTACGTGGTGAACATGTATTAGAGAAAAACAATGGCCCAGAGGCAAAAGTGACGTCCCAAATCACACTGCTGGTAGGAGATTTTTGTTCCAACTTGTTTCGTAGCTGCTGCTTTTCTCCTTATAACTCAAGCGTTCTCCGTCCCAAGTGGAAAGTGTGTCTTCTGTTTTGTTTTCTGTCCCCAGGTAAAGGTTTTGTTATAAGTAACATCCAGGGGCTGAGTGAGGGTGTAGCTCAGTGGTAGAGCGCTTTCCTAGCATGCATGAGGCTGTGGGATCCATCCCTATTACTGCAATTAAAAAAAAAGATCCAGCTATTCAGATACCCTCTTTTCTTTAAGAGTTCTGGGAAGGAAGTATGTCTTGAGAGCCTGCAAAGTAGAAGGCACCCAGTGGGTTCCACAGTTTGGCCTCTGATTCTCACATGGTATGCAGGCTGTTGCTGGGCCCCGGGGGCCTTTGGTTTACAAGGCTGTGGTAGTGGTGTGACGTCAGTCACAAAATTACTAAGTCATGCAGTGTTCTCGCCACATTATACGCATGTTGGAGAACAAGAGTTCTTGTGTTGGGAGAGGTCCTGGTGGGTTAAAGAAGGGTATTAATGATAAAGGATCCTAATAGTCACCTGGCAGTCAGACAGCATGTGTAAGTTCTTAGGTCTGACTTATGAACAAAGTGATGCTGCTGTATTGGGTGGATTTCAGGTTGAGACAGATTTCCTTTTCTGGCAGTTCGGCGTCTCCTGCTCCATTCTTTCTGGCAGGAGCAGACAGCTTCACACTGGACAAGGTGATGGGGCCTCATCTCTTGCAGAGGCACCGCTGTGGATCTCCTGGAGCAACCTCCTCCTGGAACAGGCAGCATCTGTCTGCCTGGAGTCCCGCACTCCTCCTGGGCTCTGGGCTTCCTTCAGAATGAAAGTCAATGGGAAGATGCCCTTGCTCCTCACAGGGGGACACAGAGAAGGGCTGTGTGTCAGATCCCAACAGCATGATTTTTTTGTAGGTTTTGCTTTCCACCTTCAGGCTTCTGAGGCAGTTTCAGTGAACTTACGTGCTTGTCTATATTTTCTCCATCCATGGATACAGGAAGTGCATTTGTTGTCTTTAGAAAACAGGGAAGGGTAGTACAACTAAAGTCGCAGTGTGCTGTATTTGATAATGGCTCTGTGGGGTTCACTAAGGTCTAAGAAATCCAGTTGTAGTTGGGGTAACCTCTATCAATGGTTAAAATTGAAATGCACGTAGCCTTTGATTTAGCAGTTCCACTTTAGTGGGTTTATCTTACCAATATAGCCACATGGGGGGAATAATGTATGGGGAAACTGTATATATAATTTTTTGCACCATATAGCAAAAGCATGAAAACAACTTAGATGTTGAACAGTTGGGTGATGGGCTTAATAATTTATAAAACATGCCTATAGTGGAATGCTATATAGTCATTAAAAAAGAGCTGGGCTTAGGGATGAGCAGTGTCTGATGAGGAGGACACCAGCATGAAGTGGCTGGAGAAGGAGGTTTTCAAAAAAGGTACTGAGTCAGTGCTTATCTACAGAAAGAACTTATCTAGACCCCTACTTTATACTATGTAAAGGTATATTCTAGATTTGTAAAAGGTAAAACAGTGAAAGTTCTTAGAAGCAGAAGAGCCCATTGTCATGACCTTGGAAAAGAGGAGATTTCTTAAAGGCATGCAAAGTTTATTTGGTGTCTTAAAAGGACACTAAGAAGAGAATTATACTGGGTCATATTAAAATTAAGAACTTCTGTTTACCAAGGGACACCTGTATGAGATTAAAAAGACAACCCACAGAGTGGCAGAAAACATTCCTAAAGCGTGTGTCTGACAGATGCCTTATCTTGAGAATATATAAAAAACTAAATCAATGAGAAAATACTGATATCCAGAAGAAAAATGGGCTATAGAAATGAATAAATGCTTTGTAGAAAACCATATCCAAATGTCCAGGAAGTGTGCGGATGGGTGCTGATCTCTGTCATAAGGGACCCAAACACAGTGCCGACGAGAAGAGCCCCACTGGATGGGGTACCCTGGATGACAAAGAGCAAAACACAACCAGAAGTCACTGTGGGTGAGGCAGCGTGGCACGGGGTGGTCTCGTGCAGGGGTGGGAGTGTAAATTGGTACAACTGCTTTGGAAAATTGTTCAGTGGTTCCTGGATGTACATCTATCGAACAGTTCTACCTTCAGGGCAATGACAATACTTGTATGCAAGAATGATTGTGTTATGTTACTCAAACTAGCCTTAAGTTGGAAGCTACACACTTGCCCAGCAGAAGTTGAATGACTGTATAAATTGTGGGGCTCTCGTACAGCATAAATTGGGCAGAGAGAATGAATGAGTTATGAGTTACATGTACTCACAGAAGTAAGGAGAAATCTCATGAACATAAGGCTAAGCAAAAGAAGGTCAACACAAAAGAAAATGCTGCATTATTCGGTTTGTATACAGCCCAATGCAGGCAAAGTTAACCTGTGTTTTCAGAAATCAAGATAAGCTTATCTTTGATGCCTGCAGGGTAGGGGTGGTGGATGTGCTGGAAAGGAGGTGGGGACACTGGGATTATATGGAATGTTCCACTGTGTTCCTTGATCTGAGTACTGGTTGAGGTGGGTGTGAGAATTTAGTGACATGTACAGGTGTGGTATGCATACGTTTCTTTGTATATGTTAAAGTTAAGTAAAAGGTTTAGAAAGAAAAGGAACAAGGCCGTTTTATATAATGCATTATTATGGAATGCTTCCAGGATATATTTAAGTAAAAGAACAAGATGTAGAAGGTATATAGAGTATGAATTTTCATTCATTAAGCAATTTTTTTTAGCTGTACCCACTATGTGTCAGGCAGTGTTTCAGGCACTGATTATAACAGACAAAAGCGCAGGTCTGTGTGTGTACTTGTAAATGCTGGACTGTTGAAAGAACACAAAATGAATTATCTGCCGCTCGTTTCTTGGGAGGGAATGGGGCGATTGGGGGTCAGAAGTAGAAAAGAGGGGTGGGGGAGTAGCCCAGTAGCAGAGCTCTTCTCTGGCACATAGAAGGACATGGGTTTGGTTCCCCACACCTAAAAAATTAAAAATAAAAAAAAAGCAGAAAGGGAAGTTTTTATGGAGTCTTTTTGTCCTTCTTAAAGTTTGTACAATGCATTTTCAGTTTTTAAAAATGAATTTAACAATTGTGATAACTGGATTACTAATGTTATCTGTGAGTAAAGGACGTCTCTGTGTGTCCTCTACTTTAGAGATCGACTATCTTGGTGAAGCGCGCTATCTTGGTGATTGTCCCAAATCGAACAAGATGTCTCTGCAGGGTTTGGCATGTAGGGCTTCCATGCCTCTTCCAGCACTGACTGTTGCATATTCTAGCAAAAAAATTTAACTTGATAAATGTTCCTGGACTCTCTCATAGCTGCCTGTAATTTAATACACTTTGCATTCTACCATTTAGTTAATTACTTATGGCACTCCTCAGTTGTTTATTTTTAAAAATATTAAATTTTGTTTCAGTTAAGGGAAAATGAGTAGACATTTGTGTTAGCCTCATCTCTGTATAATTCAAAATTTTAAAACTTGGGGAATCACATCCCATTAATGTTAATTTTAATTTGTTGGTTGTTTTAAGGGTCTAAGTGGTCATTTCATGGCAGATAAAGCATTAGTCTTGGGGTTTGACTTTTCTCTCAAAAGATGATGAAGCATGATGTGACTGCCTTATGTTGATAAGGCAGTGGATGGTTAACCCTTGTTCTTGCATTATAGAAAATAAAGTATTTTAATAATGGAATAGAACATTTACAGGTAATTATTTCTTTAGTGTCACTAATATATATCTTTAAAAAATGTGTTCCAGTTGCTGTTGATTTGCCCAGTGCCGCGCTGTAAGCTAACGTTAGAATCATGGTTACTGCTTTAGTTCTACAGACAGCAGAACCTTCCAGCCAGCTTGAAATCAGAATTGTTAAGGAAGGCGCAAGCGCATTTGCTGCAGTGTCACTCTTTGCAGAGCAGTTGCTGGTAGCTGGGAGTTTTAAAGTCCAAATCTACCAACTTTATTACTCTTTGGCTTTGTGAGGTCATTCAAGGCTCTTGGCCAAGTGCGAAGGTAGGAATAAGATTAGTACACTTCCTGGTACAGTGGGCCATGCTGGATCATTATCTGATGTTTGCTAGGCAGCAGCTGCCTGACAGTACCCTGGCCTGGCAGGTAGGCACCCTTGTTTGCACAGAGGGTTGATTATAAAGTAGTTAATATTTCTTGGCTTTGAACCTACCCTTAAAGGTTTATACTAATATGTAGTAGTTCCAATTTTAAAGCCCAACAGGTAGAAAAGGCCTGATCTTGCAAGACTCTTCCTGAGGAATACTTGAACTCCCAGGAGTGTCTGAGTGATGTGACTTTTGCTCTTGGGTCCTCGCTTGTGGAGTAGCACTCACTCACTGGCTCAGGACAGGCTGGAGTCCCAAGAGGTGTGTACTGAGTGATTGAATGGATGAACAAAGTGAACTGATTATATGGGTGGTTTGAGTTCTGCCAACTTTTGTGTGAATCTCCCACTCACTGTGACCTTACTGCTCTGAAACGGTTCTCACTGGAGAATTTTCTGTGTTCCAGTACTTCGTTGAGTGGTTGTGAGGATGACTTAGCGTGCATAGAAAGCACACAGAGTAGGCAGGGCTACCTATCTGGAGTCCTTGTCTTGGGCTTGATAGAGTGGCAGAGACTGCATCCCCATCCTCATGAATTCATAGACATTTGTGACCAGTAGTCCTACATGAGCCATTTCTGGTCCTGCGACCTAGGTAGACTCTGAAGATACGAATCCATTAAGGAGAACCCTGAATGATCGTCTTATGTGCTTATAAGCCTGCCTCAAAGAAGACTGATGCTCACTAGACTCAGAGTTGACTGCATATAGAAAACCCCGAATTTATTTTTCAGAGGACTGTTACGTGCCTTGGGAGAGGCTGGCATCCAATTCATCCTTGGCAGTATTAGAATTGCTGCTCAAGATTGTTTTCAAATTGCTTGATGGCTTCAGGGAGGTCTGCTCGTAAGCTCACAAATTCAGAAACAGCTGGAGTCTGCAGAAGAATTCTTTTCATGTTTGAGCTCTGATATAAGCCAAGAGAGTTGGAAATTTTGAATCTGTCTCTTATATTTTCTTTCTTGAATTAGATGTGGGTCTGCTTGCTCAGTTCAGAGTTTTTGAAATATGGCTTATTTCAAAAGCAAATGGCTTACTTACTCCATGAGGAAAACCATAACCCCATCACTTTTTCCTTCTTGGTGGGATTTTGATTCTGCTGTAATACAGTGATACGCAGACGGGTATTCTTGACCAGGAAAAGAGAGAAAGATAGAGAGCCTCTCATTTGCTGCTCAGAAGACTAAAATTGTAAAGATCAGAGAGGATAGATGAAGGTTTGCTTTTATTTACTTTTTGTTTGATTTTGTGGGGGGGCGGGTACAGGCCACAATTCCATGTTGGAGCGGCATTAACGAACAATTACAAAACCTCTTCCAGAACTTCTCCTATCAAGAAATGACAGATGGAAGATACGGAACTGTCTAAAATGTAACATTGTTCATATATGTCTTTATCTTCTTGAATTTATCAGGCAGCCTGGAGTGACAGGGTTTTATTCTTTAAGAGATTAGAGGATGTTTTTTTTTTTTTTCTTGCTGAAATAGTCTATATATTCATGTTTGCTCTCAGTTCTGATAATTCTGTGCTAGTTTTTTTTCTTTATTAGAACGTTTGCTATATATAATGAATCTGCAGCTAGTCTTTTACTAGGTATCTTTGCTAGTTTTTAACAGTGTGTGTTTGCATCACATAAGCTCTAGGAATTATCCATTTCATAAAGGTCACTTTTTTATATTTGGGGATATTTAGGGTTTAGGCGGTTAAAGGGGAGAATGAAAGTAGCAGGACTATTGAGCCCGGGATTAGGAAGTCAGGCGTGTATTTTAGTTTCTGTTACGGACACAATTTGATGGTCTGATTCTCTTTAGATTTATTTTTTCATCTGTAAAACAAAGATGGTATTTTCTACTACTTTCCAGATTCTTGGAGTGTCAAGAATTTTCAGTTTTTGAAAACTTCTCAAATTAATTAAGTAGTGCTAAGAAGGCCACATTCACTGACCAGAAAACATCCAGAGCTAAGTTGACCCACCATTGAGTTTTCCAAAGACCTCTGCCCAGGGAGGCTTTGTCTAGGAAAAGCTTTGGTGCAGAGAACCTCCTGGCTTTGTGGGCAAGTTTCTTGACATCCTAACTGTAAACTGATAGTCATGGTCCTCATCTAACTTCTTGGTGACAGGCGTGGACTCTTCTGACTGGGTAAGTGATTCCCTGTGATGAATAATTTTCTCCACCTAAGACTGAACTTGTGATCCTGTTCATCTGGTTTCCAGTTCTGAGATCCCAAACCTCCAAGTCATCTTTCCCAAAGTATTTAAACAAGGAATCTGGTTTTAGCCAGGTCCTTCCTGTCTCTCCCTAAATCCATAGATTGAAGCCTGAGCGCCCGGTTTTTGGAGGAAGAAACTTCGAGAGGGAATTAGCTGGAGATAAGGTTATGAGGTGGGGCTCTCAGAAGGGGGTGAGTCTAGGAAGACACCCGCAGAGTTCGTTCCCTGTGGCATCTGAGAACACAGAAAGGTAGCTGTCCTCAAGCCATGATGAGAGTTCATCAGAAACTGAACATGCTGGTGCCTTGATCTTGAACTTCTGGCCTCCGGCACTGTGAGAAGATACGTTTCTGTTGTTTAAACTTGAGGTCCATAGTGTTTTGTTATAGCAGGTTGTGCGCAGGCACAGGGCCAGGGGAAGGTTGGTATTGTTTGAAGTATGAACCTGCTGCTGCCCAATCAGAATTTAATCTTGGCAGTTTAATCCCTGATTTTCTCTCTCTTATACACATTTGGATCTAGTGAACACACACACACACACACACACACACACACACACACACCAGATACCATGTCTTTTGCAACTTGGAAGCCTGTTGTTGCTGATACAAGGCTCACATTAATTGGGGAACTCATGAGTTAGCAGGTCTGGAATTGTAGGTACAGGCAGAGGAGGAAGAGAAGTGTTACTAACACTCATAGAAATAAAATTGCTGTGTTCGTTCGTCATTTACTTACCTGGTATCTGACGGGAAACCAGGTAACCGCGCAGCGTTTGGGAGATTGAGAGAAGCAGTCATGGAGCTGTTCATGGGCCGCTTTAGTGAATTAAAAGGCCCCAAAGTCTAAAGCCATAACTAAGCAGGGGAAGGAAGGCTGAAGAGGAAAAGGGCCGCCTAGAGCGCAGCTGTGGTTAGCAGGGTTTAGGGAAGCGGAGGTTACTCTAACTGAAGGAACTGAGGGGGCCTGGGGAAGAGCTTGAATTTGACAGAGATGAGCATTTGAGTTTAGGAAGACGGGGGGTACAGCCCCGGGTGAAGAGCAACGGCTCTAAGCAAACATTTGTGCCAAGGGTACAATAAGACATTTGTACATTTTGCTTGGAACAAAGTGGTTGAAGGGGAGAGAGGGAAATGGTATAGATTGTGTCAGATTGTGGGGCGACTTGTGTATCTTGTTTGTTTTTGTTTCTTCCTCTGTAACTAGCAGGGCTGTCCAGTTTGTCCTTCTAACCAGGGTGACAGGTCCCGAGAACACGTGCTCACAGATGATAAGAAATGATAAGAAACAGTAAGAGAAACAAAAACAAGGGAGGCAAAAGTCTGGGATCAGGGGGCTTACAGCCTCTCAGACTGCAGCCCCGATTACCAATCTCACTCACCTTTTATTGAGCAAGAACCAAGGGTGTAGCTAGTACAAGTGGGCGAATACCCAATGTTTTAGTAATTAAAGCATTATCCTTCTCCACTTCTGCCTTTTATGCTGCTGCTGGCAACAGTCCCCAGGTGGGCCTCACACACCCAGCACCATGCTTCCTCAGTTCAGCTGGGGGTTATAAATTGACCAGTAGTTATCAATCTACTACAATCGCAGTCTTTACTTCCCATTAATTTTTACAATGCATGCCAGGACTAAAAATTAGGGATCTCCTGCAATTCAAATACACTCTTATCTTCAGGTGAAAGGCTTCAGTCCATTTTTGCAACAATGAACAAATCATTGTGTGTCCTCAGTGCTTTTGAATCTATAATCCAATTGCTTTCCAGGAGTAAAAAAATTTTTTTTTGCCAAATTCGTAGCATTTGCTAACATCTGTGGTGCAGATATTCCCATGGTGGTCAATTACATGCTAGCAGCGGATGAATAGATAGCTCGCAGAGCATTTAGCGGTTTGGCTCTTAGAAAGCAGTAGAAGCCTGCACCAGCAGATGATTGAAAACCCTGGGTTAGTTCCTGTGACCGTTACTATACTTGTCAGCCCATGGCCTCTGTAAAGGGTGGGGGAGGGCCTAGGTGGCCTTGTCTTACACCCTAAGAGATGCCTGTGGCGATTGCTAGCTGGCGATTCCATAGGCGGCACTCCATTCCACGGACGCCGTTCCATAGTCTGGACAAGGATCTATGGCTTGGCGCATAGAAATCAGCAATTGATCAGATTCCTTCTCCTGGGAGTGGGATGACGGCAGAGCCAGGGAGGTTTTGCTACAGACACAGGTTACAGTGTGCCATACGCGAGTGTGGAGTCAGGAGCGAACTGAAGTGACGCGGGAACCAACGTGATGAAAGGTTAGCTGACTGCAAGGAGACTAATGACGCTAATGGTAGACGGGAGTGGAGTGGACAGACCCTGTGGCCCCTAAGAGGGACTCCGGCCCTACAGCTGGCCCTGTTCTTTGCAGGGTTGCAGCTCTAGGTCTGAAAACAGCCCCCTTTCCTCAGGTGACTGGAATGCCTCGCTATTCCCAAGTTTTGGGGGCTGCTCTGACTACCTTGCCCAGCTTTGCACGATTACAGTGCCCCCTACCTCTTACTTAGCCTTGAGGGATGTGTTCCAAGACCCCTGGGGGGCCTGAGACCGCCGAGGACCAGTCACTCCGTATGCTGTGTCCTGCACATGCACACTGATGATAGAGTTTCATTTATGTTAGGCATGGTAAGAGATCAACCAGCAACTCAGCATAAAGCAGAACAATTACAACAGTAAACTGTAATAAAGATCATTGAAAACATACGTATTATTTATTTCTAGCATACCTCATTGAGTGTTTTCAGACCGTGGTTAACAGCAGGTAATTGAAACCTGGCAAAGTGAGACTGTGGGGAAGGGGATATGGTATAGCAAATTTGTTAAGAGTGGACAGGGTCAGGAATATAGGTCAGTGGCACAGTGCCTGCCTGGCAAGGGCAAGGTCCTGAGTTCGATTCCTGGTACCCCCCCCCCACACACACACAAAAAAAATAGGGAACAAATCATGTCCTTCTGAGGTTTAAATATGCCCCGGTTATTTATTTTTTTGCCTTCCCTCCCTGCTCTTGTCCCAAATGGCTGTATTATTTTTTTGTTCTTTTTCATCCCCGCATTTGCTGTTGGAGTGTCCCATAGATGGTGGGGGGGGGTGTGCGATCTTCGTTGGCGCTTACCACTATAGGAAACCACAGGAAAATTGGAGCCGTTAGAGGCAAGGAGGGAAAATGAGTTCTTTCTTTGCTGAGGGCATCTGGTCCGTGAGGGTCTGTGAGGATGCCCTGCATGTAATGCCATTGCCAGAGGCTTCGGGCAAATGTGTGCCTTCATCCAATCTGATGTTCTCACCACACGCAAATTTGTGAATAATCAAATTGTTGGGACAGGGAATGTAACGCTTGGCTGTTTTGACCCGAGGCTGAGTCACAGCGCAGTGAAGCGGCTGCTCTGTGAGGCTGTTGGCCCAGCCTGGCAGACGGGCAGCACAAGGGAAGGACCGTGCCTTCGATCAGGGAACATTGTGAGGGACGCTGTAGGGGAAGGGGCCACCTAGGGCTCAGGAGCCACGGATGCCGCTTAGAACTCTCACTGCCTGCTGCACGACCACACGCAAGGTGCTGCTTTCAGGAAAGTATAGGCTTTTTTCCATCTACGTGAAGAACTTTGCTAAGAGGATTTAAATTTTTTTTGTTGAGGAATAAAGCTTCTTTGGGAACCCAGTGAAAGCTATAGCTTCTTTCCACAGAAAACTGTGCCTACGTGTAGATAACGTGTCATGTACAGTTGTAGGAAGCTGATGTCTCTTTGAGGACTTACGGACCCCAACTTTAAACACCCTTGCATTAGTTGACTTTGGAGCTTTTCTGAAATTGCACTTTTTGAAGACTTTGGATTCTGGAAGGAATCTGGAGAGTCAGCTAGGTCCTCATTTCTTTTTCCACAAGAGACCCATCTGCTCTCTCAGCTCTGCAAACAGAGGGCGTGAACAGCGTGGGAGGCTCGTCCGTCTCCTCCAAGGATCAGAAACCTGCTGGAGGTACATTCCAAGTGGGAGGAATCGGACAGTCAATTAACAGTGCATATAAGAGGTCATCATAAGAGCTATGGAGATATTGATAGATATGCACTTGAATGGCGTCTCCTAATGATGGTTATACACTAAGCTATCCATTTGTTTGATAAGCTCTTTTCTTCCCCGTAGTGTGCAGGGCAGCAAGACTGTGGTCCTCAAACCTGCTTGTGTTTCGACAGCACCTGAAGGACTTTCTAAAGAGAAAGCGGGTCCGGCCTTCCACTGAAACCAGGGTCTGCAGGATAGGAGGCCCAGACCTCAGGTCTGTTTTGTACAAAACTCTGTGGGGACTCTGACATGCACTTGCTGGGCCTGTTTTTAGTCCCCGCCTTCAGGGAGCTCACAGTGGAACAGAGGGGACAGAGGGTGCCTGAATCATGTCGTGCACATGGAAAGTAATGTTGCATAAGAGAAGCACGAGAAGTACTAAGTGGGATTTCAGAGAAGGAAGTGAGTATTTTCTACTGGAGAGGTCAGGGAGGGCCCCAAGGCAGAACGAAGCCAGTTTTGTCACTTGTGAGGCAAGATGACATGAAAATCTACCACAGTGGAAGGACACAGCGAAAGGTACCTGGAGGGCTTTCTGCTCCAGCCTGTTGATCACTGTGGTGGATGAACTAATGGTCAACTTGGAACACCCAGCTGAACTGAATCAGCTTGGTGCTGGGCGTGGAAGGCCCACCTGAGGATTGTTGCCAGCAGCATAGAAGGAGAACTGGAGGGGAAGATGGCGTGCTGTTGATTCTCCTGGAGAAGCCTGTCACGCTTTCTTTCCTGATATGAACTCGGCTGTTCTCATCAGTGAAGGAGCTTCTGTCCTCCACTGAAGCTCAGGGTGGCTGCAGTTCTCTTTGTGGGGAGCTGTGCTCTTTACCTTGAGTGTTGCTTTCTAGCTCCAGTACAGATCCCTCAGCCTGCTGGCACAGATCCTTCATCCCGCTGGCACAGACTTTCTAGCTTCCACCGCTGACCTCTGGGCCTTCCCAGTGCAGATCCTTGATACAGACTTGCATAAGACATTGTCGTGGGCTCTAGGCCTCCAGTTGGACTCGTGGAGGACATTGCCATGGGCTCTAGGTCTTCAGCTGAACTCGTGTAAGACATTGCTGTGGGATCCAGGCCCTCAGTTGGATTCTTTGGATCTCTAGTGTGGGGACATCTCTCTTGCAGTCTTTTGCATTTGACTCTTTGGGTGAATATTATAAAATAATCCTTTAAACTGTGTGTCCTGTATAAAATGGTTTCCCTTGAAAACTCTGACTACAACACTCACATAGCAAATGCTCAATAAAATGTGGGCCTTCAAGTTGGGTTGTAAAGGTTAGAGTTCTGAAATATAAAACACTATCTTTATCATCCAGTTTTAAAATAAAGCTTCCCTGTAAAGAAGCATTTTAATTGAAATAGGTTTTTTTTTTTTTTTTTTTTTTTTTTACAATCTGGCTTTTAGCTTTATGAAAGTCTTAATTAACAGAAGGGTCAAAATTTCCCAAGTCAAAATCAATCTGTATAAACTTACCTAGGAAAAATTTTGTTCCTGACATGGCCTGATGTTTAATCCAATACATGCAAACCCTCTGGATTGTATTTGTTTTATCATTTGACTTGTTAGACCAGGATTGAAGGAAACCTTGTGGGTCAAGCAATGGGCAACTTTCTGGCAAGGCCTGGAGGAGCTTACGTACTGGTAGGGAAATTAAGACGTTCACGTACATCAAGTCTAACTAAGTCAAGTCTTCATTATTGTTGGTGCCACTGGGGAGGGTGCCAGATGTGCCCCCCCTAATGTACAACAGCTGGATCCCATTTCAGTTGGACAGTGTTTAGGAAAGGAAGAGCCAGATACATCACGTGACTGTGACCCTTTGGTTGGAAGTAGAGTGAACAGTGTTAGGCTGATTACCAGTGAGGGCTGTGACCGGCTTTGTGCAGGCCTAAGAGAGAGAAGCAGCTCATGCAGGGCCGGGGTGCTCCAGGGTACTCTAGCTGCAACAAGTCAGGAGACAGAGCAGGCAGTGGGGCCTGGCTTTGTTTAGCTGACCCCTGAGTTGTGACTGCCAAAACCTTTCATGAGGGTGAGTATTCTCGGGGGCACCGGAGGATAATTTCTTGATTCCCAGAAACAGGCAGGGTTGATTGGGTAGAGGATCTGCAGAGCCAGCCAGTGGAGGCTGTGGGTGGGCGCGCTTGTAAGAGGCCCCCTGCCTGGCTCTCCACGGAGTGCAGAACGTGTGGGTGGGAATGAAAGATGGAAAGTTAAACTCTGGGCTCAGTGGGAGCCGAATCCAGAAAGAAAATTTCCTGTGGATCAGGCCCAGACCCACTGGCTGGGGGAGGCCTTTGTGTTTCCGGCCTGAAATGAACTGGCAAGAGGGGAAACAGGATGGGGTCTGGTAACTTCCCCAGGGTCTCTCTGGTGTCCCAAACCCTCCTCACCCAGACGGTTTTGTTTCACACAAAAGTGAGGCTCTGTCTGAAAAAACCCGGCATGAATGTAGCAAAGCAAAGCTGATAATCTCAGTCCCCTGCTGGCTGGTAAAGTTATTTGTAACTTTTCCTTTGTGTGGTGCATCTGTTGATCTGAAGGTTTTTAAGACTTGAGAAACTGGAGACCAGCTTTTTTTAAAAAAAAAAAATCTAGTTTTGACTCTAGTTTGGGGTCTTGAGGTTTTCCTGGTACTACATCAGGGCTTAATTAGCAACGTCTTTCAAACACACTTCCTGCAGGAATCAACTTTCTCTGTGAATAGCCCGCCCCCCACCCCCTAAGGAGAGGCAGTAATGCAAATTAAATGCATACCCAGAGTTGCAATCACTCTAATTCTGACAGCATAAGCACATTTATTCTTGAACATGGCTGCAGTGGAGCTGGAAAGTTTTATGCTTCTCGTGACTATGGCAATATGCTCTTTCACGCTCTTGATCTCTCTTTCTCTCTCTGCTGGAGAGTGAACCTAGGGCTTCATGCATGCTAAGCATGTGCTTTACCACTCAGCTACACCCCTGACTCCAAAGAGACCTCAATAGTTTAGAGAGGGAGGAGAGCTTGGGCATTTGATGAACCAACCTGTTATCAGGATCTCTTTTCTACCCTGCCTGCGTCTCTGCATTGACAGAATTCTCAGCTGTGCTCATTTTGTGGATGTTGACTTTTTCTCTGGATGTGTTTGCCGTACACAGGGTACAGAAAGCTGGGCCAGGACACCATGTCTGGTGCAGAAGTGGGAAGTGGTTTTGGGTCAGGTGATCCAGACAGAGCGTGTGAGTGAGGGATTCCATTTCTGAGCACCTTGGATAAACGGGAAGAAGTATTTCCACACCTGAACTAGCTTACATGCAGTTCAGAACAGTGCCCTCCCCCAATTACCCTTAGGTTCCTCTTTGCAGTTTTAGTTACCCATGGTCAACATGGATTTAAAATATTAAATAGAGAATTCCAGAAGTAGGCAATTCCTATGTTTTAAATTGCATGTCATTAGGAGTAATAGGGTGAAATCTTGTGCATCCTGCTCTATCCTATCTGGGATGTGAGACATTCCTTTGATCAGTGTATCCGTGCTGTATACAGTACCTGCCTGACAGTTACTTAGTGGTCATCTCAGTTCTCAGATTGACTGTTGAGGTCCTCAAAGTATAAGAATAGTGATGGTGGCGATTTAGTAGCCAAACAAAAGCCATACTTTATTTAAGTGAAAAGTTGAAAGTTCTCAACATATCTATAATGTTCTACATTATTAGTGATTTCCAGCATCCGTCAGGGGCCCTGGAATGAAAAGGACAACCACGGCCCTGATTTCAAGCTCCTGTTTATTTATCTCTTCCGTATCCATATGGCTGACACACCCTGTCAGCATCCCCAGTCATGCACCGTGATAGCAGAGCTTGAGGAAAGAACCCCACTCTAAGATTCATCACCAGCCGGCCCCTCCCTCCATGCTGCCCCCAACTTGTGCACTTTCCAAATGTGGAAGGGGGCAGAGGAATAGGACATTGGACTGTGACTTACAAGAGAGGTTCTGTCTGTCATGGGCCTCTTCTCTAAGGTAAAAGCACAGCACAGAAGACCTGGGATGCCTAGAATGAGTGTCCTACCCAACTTTGTGTTTATCCTCCACTGGCCAGCTGCAAGTCTCCTGCCAACAGAGAGTTGGGAACTAGGTTGGAAGATTTTATATAACACTGGCTGGACGTATGGTTGGCTCATTGTGTGTGTGGGCTCCGCATCCATGCATTCCACCAAGCATAGATGCCCAGTGCAGTCAGGCTTATCACAGTATTGTGTCAGCCGAGGAGCCCTGGATTTTTATGGCTGTGTGTTTGTTTGTTTTATGTTTTGCAGTACTAGGAATTGACCCCAGAGCCTTTGCACTGAGCTACATCCCCAGGTTTTTTTGTTTTTTTTTTTTAATTTGAGACAGAGTCTCTCTAAATTGCCCAGGCTGGGCTCAAACTTCCGGCCCTTCCTCCTCAGCCTCTCAGAGTGCTGGCTTTAGGGGCCTGAGGTGCCACCCCCGGGGCAGAGGAGCTCTGTAAAGGATGCAGTGTGACCTGTGTCTCGGACCGTGGGAAAACGTACCAGCTATCAAGTAGGGAACCTCTTTCAGAAAGGTAGCCGTCCTGTCCACCGCTGGGATATGGTTCTCCGGCCCAGGCAATGGTCTCACAATGGCGTGGCTGGACTCTTTGTGTCTGTTTGAAAAGCGTGGGGGAATTGGGAGACCAGTTTGATTTCAGCTTTAATGTGTGGATAAGCTAGAGTGACACGGCTGTGCACGTCTTCTGTGGGAACAGAGCACCTTTGAGCGAGACAGCGTCACTGTGCTGGCACAAGAGCGGGGAGCTCTTTTCTGCCGTGTCCTGGATCTGTGGAGGTGGAGGAGAGGGAGGCTCAGAACTTCTGGTGATCCAGGGGCCAGAGCTGTTTCTTCCACGCCCTGCGCCCCCGCAGCCAGCCCATTCATTGCCAGGTGCACAGCGAGGTCTCCATGGCGACCTGTGTGCTGGTGATAGTGTCACTCGTGGTGAGGGAAGGACAGGCAAGGCAGACAGGAATTGCTCCTCCCAGGCAGGCAACAGAGCCATCTGAAGCCTACTCAATCACTCCCTTGGTCTTTATGTTACTTCTATTTCAGGCAACATCTCTCACTACACAGTATCACCGAAGCACTTTTTATCCCCTTGAAACATAAAAGACCATTTATTGTAGCAGTTGTTCTGTGTTTAAAGCCTGCACAGTGATAAAAAGTGACAGCTATCAACTTTGATGCGACTTCCTCCAATTTAGATGGAGAAAAAGGTTATTGAAATTTCTCTATTACTAGGTCATTAAAAATAAACACATCATAGATTTTTCTCTTAGTCTTTTCAAACCCTGGAAGCCTATACAGAATTTCATATAATTGGGGGAGAATTTTGTTTTATTTTATTTTATTTATTTTTTTTTTGTCTTTTTGAGATAAGGTCTCACTAAGCATTTCAGGCTGGCCTTGAGCTCACTTTGTAGTGGAAGCTGGCCTTGAACTCACAAGGATCCTCCTGCCTCAGCCTCCTGAGTGCTGGGATTATAGGCCTGTGCCACTACACCTGGCTGAGAATTTTAAGAAATTCTTTGCATTAAGTAATTACATCGATGATCTCTCACACTTTAGTAGTGGACAGCTTAAGGAGGTAACGATGTCAGGATTTTGAGTCACCTTTGCTTTAATGAATTCACTACTCTCGGGACTGAGCTTATTTGACAATCTGGGGTTCTTCTTTCCATGCCAGCTGATAAAAGGGTGGAGCATGCCACTTGTCAGACCAAAGGTACCACCCTAGTGCCTTTAGTTCCCACGACCCAGAACACAGCCTGCAAGCTGGTTGGTAAAGGGATATTTTTTTTTTTTTTGGTACCAGGAATTGAACTCACGACCTCAGGCTTGCCAGGCAAGCACTTATGCTGCTGAGGTATATCCCCAGCCCCGGTAAAGGGATATTCTTGTCCAGAGAAACACTTGGAAGGAGGGAACCATGTCTGTGACATCAGAGAGCCATAGAGTAATTCTAGCAGGTGTAGTACCTTGCATTAACCTGACACGGAATCAAATAATGAATGAGGAACTGATTCTTTTTAAATTCTCTTTCAACACTCTGGTTTCCCCAACTAGAACAGCTCAGTGGAGTATTAGCCACAGATCTCTAGCATGCCCCATCTTGGCCTTGTAGGCCACCATAACTACAGGTTGAAAATCCTCCATCCAAAATACTTGGGACCAGAAATGTTTTATATTTTAGAGTTTGTTGGAATATTTCCATAGGCCAGTTGAGCATCCCTGATTTAAAATCTGAATGCTGTGAAATCCAAAACTCTGTGGCCAAAATGTTTAATACTCTGGATTTCAGATTTTTGGATTAGGAACACCCGACCTGTGCTAAAATTGTACTATTTATTTATACTTATTATTTAAGAGGAGTAGTGCTGGTTTTCCAGTTACTATAAAGAAAGAAATATCAGTGAATTGAATTAAACATTTCAAATAAATGTAAACAGCATACATATCACAAGACTAGTGAGTTAATTTCAGAGGATATTAGGTAAATATTGTTATACGCAGTGTACTGCTAAAAGTAAAATCATGGAGTTGGTACATGAACAGAGCTTGGGAAATTGTGACCTAGGTTATTGGTATCTCTAGATTTTATTGATTTATAGTGTTTTGTGTGTTTTTTGTTTTGTTTTGTTTTGTTTTGTTTTTTTTGACAGAGTCTTGCTATGCATAAGCTGCTCCTGAACTCACTATGTAGCCCAGGCTGACCTTGAACTCCTAACCATCCTTTTGGCTCAGTCTCCTGGGATTAGGGGAGTGCACCACCATGCCCAGCCTCTGGGACTTGTTTTAAAATGGATCTCATAGTACACAATTGTAATCCCAGCACTCAGCCCTTGGGCGGCTGAGGCAGGAGGGTTACTGGGAGTTCAAGGCTAGCCCGGGCTACATAGTGAGTTGAAGGCCAGCCTGTACTGCATAGCCAAGACCCTGTCTCAAAAAGACATACATACATACATATATACATAAGATGGGTTTCATGTGTCTCTTCTATAATATGTGTGACCTGATTAACTGACAGGAACACTCGTGCCCTGGTTGACAGGAATGGAGAGAGGTAGCCCTCAGGTTGGTGGGCACCAGGTAGCGGGGAGCAGAGCATGGCGGGGACTGCAGCACTCAGCTCTGGTGTGTAGGGCCCACACCTGGGCAGCTGCTGCTGCGGAGCCCACGGCGCTGCTAGTGCTGCTCAGACTGCAGCAGGTCATCCCCGTGAGGGTTGGACCTTGCTGTGACCCGAGGTAGGCTGGATTGGTGCAGAGGGTGTCACCAACACGACCGGAGTGGTGGTTCTGGTGACTCTCCTGGACCCTAGTAGGATCTTTGTATTCCGTCCATGGCGTTCCTTGCATTCGGCTCTGCGCTGGCTGGTAGGAAATGCAGAAGTTGCTACCACCGCATACTTTCCGCTTGTGAGCATAAAGCTGATACGGAAGAAAGCGCGGGCCAGTTCCTCAGAGCCACCCTGACGGCGCTGTGGCTCTTCTGGGAGACACTGGACGCCGAAAGAGGCAGAGGGCTGCCCATAAAGAGAGGGCAGGTGGCGGGGCCTTGAAGCCTGGGGGACTGAAATGGTGATTGCTTTAAGACTTTAAAAAATGATTTCCTTTTTTATTGGCATACGTCTGTAGTACATAATGATCACGTCCCTTGTAGGGAGTTGGTACGTGTATGTAATGCGGTCTTCATTCCTTTTCATCCCCGCCCCTTCCTTCCCCTCCCTCGGACTGTTAATCTCCTCCCTACTTGAGAAAGATCTATCTCCCTGCCTGCGAGGATCTTTATTGTGCTCTGTATTTATATTTTGGGCTTCTCATGTAACAGAAACCGTGCAGTTTTTGAGCTGGTGTGTCTCATTTATTTCACTTAACATTCACCTGTGCGTGTGGTTTTAAAAATTGAGAGTCCCCAAAAGGATGCAGTGTATCAAGTCACACTTTACTCCCCCTCCTCACCGAAAGGCCGCCTGACCCCCTGGGATCTTTCCCCTGAAGTCGATTCCTTTGGCTTTTATGTTGATAATTCTAAATGTGCATATCTTGCTAGCTTCTGATGCATCCGTTTTAAGCATGATCTTAGACCATTTTCAGCAGCTGGAGCAGAATACCTGAGAGCAGGAAACAGGTTTGTTTCTTACAGCTTTGGAGGCCGGGAAGTAACGAGGGTCTTCATGGTGTATCATCTGGCGGCGGAGATGAAGGAGGAGAGAGGGCGGCAGTGGCGGCCCAAGAAGGCTCTCAATTTACTCTTGTAGCAAAAATAATGAGCCTGTCACAGCAGTCTACCGCCTCTTATTAGGCCCCGCCTCCCAACAGTCACACGTGAGGGTGCATTTAGGGATGCATCCGACACAGTGTTATTCCCTGGCTTGCATTATCTTTGACAGAGGAGTATTTGCTCTCCCACGTGGCCATCTTCCCTTGTCTTATAGTTTCTTGTTAAATGTACATTCAGTGTTTACACGGTGAAACTATGCAGATAAAGTGTGTATTAAGACTTTGCTTCTCTCTTTGCACAATTTCTTTCTTCAGGTGTTAGAGGTAATCTGTCAGTTGTATGGTTTTTTCTTTTTCTTTTTTTTTTGGTTTTTCTCTGGTACCGGGAACCGAACTCACGACCTTGCGCTTGCCAGGCAGGCGCTTTGCCACTGAGCTAAATCCCCAGCCCCTGTATGGTTTTTTCTTTAAAGATCTCATGCATACAGCACTTTTTCTATTTCTTTTTTTTTCCCCAGTCTTATTTGGTTGCTCTTTATATCTGGCTGAGAGTTTTTGTCCTCATCATTTAGACGAGGAGAGAGACTTTTGCCTCTCTCCATGTTAAATTATATTTTCTACTTGTTGGTTTACTCACCAGTCTTCCTGGATCACAGTCTGGGGAAACTCCTTGAGGACAGGACCTTTGGTGACCTTTTTGAAACCTTAAATGTCTGGAAATAGCTTTATTCCACCTTTACATTTGACCACGATAGTTTGACTGCATATAGGACTCTAGGTTGAGAAGGATTTTCCTGGAGAATTGTGTGTGCAGTCATCCATTGTCTTCTGGCCTAAATGTTTTGTTTATTTACGTTTTATGGTGCTGGACATGGAACCTGTGTCTTTGTGTGTTCTCAGTGAGGTTTATTTTAGGAAGTTCACTATCATACTTGATTTTTATCTCTGTCAAAAATGACTTGATTTTCTTTCCTTGGAGTTCTAGAATTTTCTCTTTACTTCTGTATTCTGAAGTTTCATAATGGCATGCTCTGGTGTGAATCTTCTTTCAGTTATTTATTCAGTTATTTTATTCTGTCAGTCCATTGACTGTGGAAAATTATGTTGTTGACTTGGAAATGTTCTTGCCTTGTGAGTAATAATTTCTTTCATAGCCATTTTGTGTGATCTTTTCTTTCTGAAATTTCTAATAGCTCTTGACCTTTGTGAATTGGCTTGTCTAGATTTTCTTCATCTTTTTCTGTTGTCTTACTTTGTTTCTATGGACATGATATGTTGCCTTAATTTTCTGAGAATGTCAATGACCATTTTTTAAAAATTATCATTATTTTATGGTTTTCCCCCTCTGATTTTTGTACCACTTCCCTTTCTGCTGGATTCCTTTTCTTTTTCTTTCCTTTTTTTTAATTAAAAAAAATTGTGTGTGTGTGTGTGTGTGTGTGTGTGTGTGTGTGTGTGCTGTACTTTTCATGTTGGAGAATATCCCCGAGATCATATATAGGGATGAGAAACTACAAACTGAATAGATGCTCTGTGTATGACTTGGTGTGTTGTGACTGGCAGACTTCATTCTGAATCGGCTCTGTGCTTTTTCTATGTCTTTATCTGTGGATTTTTCTCTGGGGCAAGTCAGATTGTCTGGGAAAGGATTTTCTCATTTCCTTCCGAGGCTGGACAAGTCTACCCTTGGGACGGTTGGCCTTGAGGGAGAGGCGGGGCTGTCAGCACAGTGTAACAGGTACAGCCCTTTACCCTGTCGGGGCTGTCTGGTGCCCCAAGCCTGCGTTTGTACAAGGACCAACTTCCTGTCCCCCATGGAAAAGGGATTGTTATCTGCACATGTTGGAGGGAGGGGGTAGGAATGCCACTCATATATTTCGCAGCTCAAGTTTCCCAGTTTTTTGACAGCCCGCCTCTCCAGTCTATTCATAAGCAGCATCATTCCACCCACATCACTTTAAACGTTTTTTATATTTGTATTAGTCCATGTTTGGAGGACATACTGATTATATTCCTCGTGGGGAGTTGGTACCTGTGCATAACGCATCACAATTCTTTTTCCATCCCCTTCCTCTCTCTGTTTCTTGATCCCCTATTTTTTTTTTTTTTTTGTCTTTTTGAGACAGGGTCTCAGTATGCAGTTCAGGCTGGCCTTGAACTCACTTTGTAGCCCAGGCTGATCTTGAACTCGCAAAGATCCGTCTGCCTCAGCCTCCCGAGTGCTGGGATTGTGCCACCACGTTCAGGCTGGCCTTGAACTCACTTTGTGGCCCAGGCTCGTCTTGAACTCACAACGTTCGGCTGCAGCCCTCCAAGCGCTGAGATTACAGGCCTGGGCCACCACGCCCAGTCCGGTCCCCTATATTTTGAAGCCTCCACTCCTGTTAGATATTTAGTTTGTTCATTATTTCTTAAAGTTTATGTTTAAATGCTCTTGTCCTTCTGTTCCTAAAGGCACGTTTCTCAGCAGTGATATTGCTAGATGAAAGAGAGTATTTCAGACATCAGAAGCTTTTCAAGCCTTCGGCCACGTTTTGCCAGATCTTCCATTCCTGTCCTGCTGCTGTCATTGTCATCAGTTGAGCATTTACAGGCGCTGTGATGAGCACTTGGCAGCCCCATTTCATTTCATCCTCCCAGTAGCCAGGAGTGGCTTCGAGATTAACAACCTGTCCAGCATTGCAGAGCCAGCAGGTAGCCGGGCTGGGTTTCACATCCTGAGCTGCTCGGCCCCTGTGGGTCATGCTGGTCATATTTATTACAAGACCCCCCAGGGCTGCCCTTAACCCTGTTTACCAGGGCTCTTCCTCCTGGCCTTGGGAAGGGAAGAACTGTGCTCGTCATCCAACCTCCGAGGCAGCAGGGATCGTTTGCTTTTGCCTGGGTGTCTTTGCTATTGCTGAGGACACTCTTGTCGGAAAGAAAAATGAAGTTTTGGTGTTCTCGCTTTGTTCGTACTGGTCTATTCTGTGCCAGCGTCAGATGGGAATAATCTCTCCAAGGCTCTGGCACATGGGTTATGCTTTGGTTTGGATTATGGGGGATAGATTCTTCCTCCTTTAAACAATTCCAGTGTGATTTCAAAGCGAGCTTGAGAAGTAGACCATGTCCTCAAGGGCCTGTGCCTTCTCCCTTATAAATGGTTCCCTAGCCCGTCTTTAGAACAAATGGGAATAGAATTCAGCAGGCCATATCGTGTTCATTCTGGGGATGAGAGATGTGAGAGCTCTCTAAGGAGACAACTAGCTGAGTCTGCCCCAACTCAGACAGTCCTTTATTTTCTCAAATGTAAATAAAAGCACCCAATGCCCTGTGTCTGGCTATTTCACAGATGTTCCATGAGAAGAAGTAAAAGAATCTCTAAATTGATCATTTTACCCTGTAATCAGATAGGACGAAGACCAAGAATCACTGTGACTGCAACATTATCACAGTGAGGCAGAGTTCATTAGAAATCCTTCCTTCCTTCCTTCCTTCCTTTTTTCCTTCATTTCTTCTTTCTTTTCCCTCCCTTCCTTCTTCCCTCTCTTCCTTTTCTCCCTCTCTCTCCATTCTTCTCTTTTTCTTTCTTTCTTTCTTTCTTTCT
>NW_004955403.1:48177951-48258699 GCF_000276665.1 Chinchilla lanigera
TTCCTTCCTTCCTTCCTTCCTTCCTTCCTTCCTTCCCTCTCTCCTTCCCTCCTTCCCTCCTTCCCTCCTTCCCTCCTTCCCTCCTTCCCTCCTTCCCTCCCTCCCCTTTCTTCTGCCCATTCCTGGCTTTCTGCAGAGGCTGTTTCCAACCTGGGACCTGCTTGTCTTTAGAAGCACACAGCTCACCTCAGCGGAAGGAAACTGTGGTAGAGGCTGAGGCCCCTCAGGATTCCCCTGGCACTGGCAGAGGATCCCGTTAGGTTTCCTCTCCCATTGGTCCTCTCCCATTGGTAGAGAGGCTAAAGCACATGAAGAAATTTGCCCCAAAGTGTCTTCCCAACATGATGCTTTTGACAACTACCCACCCGCCAAGGGCCCACTGGGTAACTCGGGTCACCTGCCCTCTGACCCCAGTGGGGTAAGAGCTGCTTGCTCGGCTCCTGCTCCTGCTCTGTGACCAGCTCAGGCTCCACTGCAGCCCCTGCAAAGGCTCAAGCCATCTTTGCCTGTCTCCGTGACCTACCCGTGGGCCAGCATTGGAGTCTGTGTTCTGGATCTGAGTCCCTTGAAAAGAGTAGATGTGGCGGAATGCTTTATGACTGAGAAAGACCATAGGGGAATATTTCTACTCTGGCCAAAATTGAGACATAAAAAATAAAACAAGGATGAATGGAAAGAGCAGCCTGCAATTATTGTCAAGAGAAGTAACTTCATGAACATACATTAACATGACGAGATACAGGTCCATTTGGGATTATTGGGGTGACTATTTAGATTTGTCAGAACCCTCCAAGATTAAATTTCGGTTAAGTAGAGAGGCCTTGTATTTCCTGGGTGAAGCACTGAATTCATGGCCCATCGAAGCTCGGGCTCATGATATCAGAGGGATTCCCTGAGCAGTTGCTGAAATGTTACCTTTTTTGTCCAGCATTATTTTGTACAGCATTTACCACCTTTCATTTTTTTCTGTTTTATTTCCTGCTATCTCTCACAGCTAGAACAAGGCTAGATTGCAGTCAGTTCGTGTTTGTTGAGTGAATGAAAGTCATTTTCGCCTTTAGCATCCCCCATGCTTCCTACATTTCTATAATATCCTTGAATATTTAATATTCTTTGTAACATCCACATACATACAAATGTTTCTGCTTTACCCTGTGGCACCTGTTATGGACATTTTTATATCTCTAAGAAAACAATAAAGAAATGTGTCATTCTGAATCTCACTCCCTTGCAATTGGAAAAGGTACTAATGAACTGAGAACAGACTGGTGGAGAGAAACCTTTATAGGTGAAGTAAGATGGACAAGAGCCATAGAGGTCAGAGAAGGCTCCTGTCTGTATAATTATACATCTATGTGGTGAGTCAGTTTTCTATCACTGTGATAAACTACTGAAGATAATCAACTTATAAAGAGGAAAGGTTTTTTTGACTTGTGGTTTCAGAGGTTCCAGTTCATAGCCAAATGGCTCATTTATTGAGGGACCTATTGTGAGGCAGGACATCATGCACAGGGCACCATGAGCAAAGCTGCTCAACCAGTCATAGCCAGAAAGTAGGCTGGGGAGAGTAGGGGAGACAGGGAGACAGAGAGACAGAAACTGAAAGAAGATTGGGGTTTTTACTGCCTCCTTAAAGCACACCTCCCATGACTTAACTTTCTCTCACTAAACCTCCCCTCCAAAACAGTTCCTCACCTCCTAGTAGCTTCAGTACTTGGGGCTTTGGAAGATACTTCAGATCTAAACACTATTTAAAGAAAATGTTACTATTTTTAGTGTCACTGCCTGACCCTTGGCCACCTAGACTTGCTCCTTAGGCAACCGATGTGAAGAAAGTTCATTGTCAGCAGCTTAAGAATAAGAATAATAAGAAACCTAGTTAACCCAGTACACAAATGGACAAAAGACTTGAATAGACATTTCTCCATAGAAGATATGCAAAGGGCCCATAACTATAGGCAAAGAATCTCAACACCACTAATCATTAAGGAAATGCAAATTGACCCTGGTGAGGTGAGGTATCATGATCCTCACACCCAGTAGAATGACAGCTATCAAAACAGCAGAAAGTAAGTACTGACAAGAATATGGCGAAACTGGATTCCTTGTGCACTGTTGGTAGCAGTATAAAATGGTACAGCTCTTGTGGAAAACATGGCAGTTTAGAATTACTATAGATCTAACAATTCTACTTCTGGGTAAATTGAAAGTAAAATCGCAAGGAGATGCTTGGTTGCTCCTGTTCACAGCAGGATTATTTATAGTAGTCAAAAGGTGGAAGCTACCCCAGTGTCTATCTGCAGATGAATAGATAAGCAAAATGTGATATTGTACATGTGATGGAATATTACTCAGCCTTAAAAAGGAGGGAAATTCTGATAAATGCTACAGCATAGATGGCCCTCAGGGATGTTGTGCTAAATAAGCTTGTCACCAAAAGGCTAATGCTGTGATTCCACTTTATGAGGTACCTTGCTAATGAAATTCATGGTAGAATGGTGGTTGGCGGAAGCTGGGGAGAGCGGGGACTAGGGAGTTAGTGCATGATGGATATGGGGCTACACTTTAATGGAAGAAAAAGTCGATGTTGGCTTCACAACAGTGGTAATATGCCTAACAGCACTGAACGGTACACAGAAAATAGTGACGATGCTAACTTCTATGTGTGTTTTAGCACAGTTAAAATTAAGAAAAATGAAACGTAGAAAGAGGAGAGAATGTGCTGAGTATGTGAACAGGCTGCTTTTGCTTCTGTTTATTTTTTTAAGTTTTTCTAAAAAAGGATCACAGGCCGGGCATGGTGGCACACCCCTGTAATCCCAGCACTTGGGAGGCTGAGGCAGGAGGATCATTAGGAGTTTGAGACCAGCCTGGGCTACAAAGTGAGTTCAAGTCCAGCCTGAACTTCACAGGGTGATCCTGTCCCAAAAAGACAAAAAATAAATAAATAAATAAATAAAGAGATCACATTGCATACTGACTCAGCAGCCCTGACCCCAACCCCCATTCCACCACTTTTAAACCATTTAACAACATACCATGGGCATCCTTCCAGGTCGGTAAATACAGACCTGACTCATTCCCCTACAAAAGGTGAGTAATTATCCAGAGGACACTGTGATACATTTCCTTTTTCTGAGCCTTCGGGTTATTTCCAGTTTTGTTGCCCCTGTAAGACAGTGTTTCAGTAAACAGCTTTATACACATTTCTTTACACAGATGCTCTGATTTCTGTTTAAATCCCAAAATAATTGCCAGGACGGATAGTTTTCCAAAAAGTTGAGAGCAGCTCCCACTCACAGCAGGCTTTATGAGAGGTCTGCCGGCCACCTCCTGCAAAGGGCAGACATTGCAACCTGCTTGTTCAAAGTGGCATGCTGGGATTTTTCAAGCTTCTAGTTAGGAAGTTGAGTGGGTTTCTTTTGTTTTGTTTTGTTTACACACTTATTGGTTGCCTGTAAGGAGCCTGGTTTCTTTTTCTTTTGGGGAAATAGCTACATATCCCAGCACTGTTTACTAGATCATTTTTCCCATTAAACTGCCTTCATTATATGTATTTTTTTACTTTTCTAAACTATTTGAATTCACTGGCTTATTTTTTTTTAAATTTTCTTTTCTTTTTTTTGGTACTGGGAATTGAACTCAGGACCTTGCGCTTACCAGGCAGGTGCTTGTGCCACTGAGCTATATCTCTGGCCCTATTTTTCTAATTCTGTGTCAGTGTGCAGTTTTTTTAAGTGGGTGGAAACTTTATGAACAGTTTCAGTGCCTCAAAAGTAACATCTTTTGCTGTTTTTCCTTCTTAAATTTTCTTGTCAATTTTCATATTCCTTGCGAATTTGTAAGGCATGTTGTTCAGTTATCTTTGAAAATCCAGTTAAGATTCTGATCATCTTTAATTCTGGCATATACAGATATATATGTATACCTCAAATTGCTTTCTATGATTAAGGAAACAATGTGTGCTCAACATTTTCAGCCAAACTATAAACAAACACATGATACTGTTCCTCTACTATTCCATAGCAATTTATTGTGTAATTTTGCAGATATTTTCTGTACCTTTGAAATACATTTATTTAACAACAAAAAGAAATGAAACATCATGTACATATATTACAGTATGCCTTTTTTCCCCCTTAACAAAGGTTATGGGCATTTTATCAATAACTTAAATATACACTATACATATAGGTCATTATGTAGCTTTAAAATAAGCATGGGTTCAAAACAAGTTTCACATAGACAACGTCTGTCATGTCTGGAGAGCAGTTCCATTTGAAGGAGAAATGTAAAAAAAGGAGCCTGAAGGTAGCTCCGAGAAGCTGTTGCTCTTTTATTGCTTGACTTGGGTGGAAGATACATGTATATCATTATTTCTTAATAACCCAACAAGATATGCAGTGTATGCTGTGCTACTTCAATGAATTCTTTATTTTAATATGTAATGCCCATTTCCAAAAGAGCCTCTAAAAATAGATACCCGTATTCCCACTAGCAGTTTTACGGAGGATAGCCTCCCTTGCCTTCCCAACCTTTGGTAACCACGTACTTTAAAATATTTTGTTACTTTAATTTCCACTTTATTGTGTTGATGAAGATGGACGTTTAAAAACATGCATTCATGGAACATTTATATTTCTTCCATAACTGGCCTGTTTTGTGTTCTTTGCTTGTTTCCTCTTGAATAAAAACCGTGAGGCAGTTGTTGATTGTTGTCTTGTTTCGTACATGGGGGGAGAGTGGAACAGGGTAGACATCTGAGTTTTGGGGAGGAAGAAAACTCTAGGACGGCAGCAGCGGGGCTGGAGAGGGACGAGTCTGAGATAACTGTTAGGAGTCAGGCCTAATGATTTAAAAGCAGAGTTCACAGTCATCTAATTGAAAAAGACCCATTGTCTTCTTTCTCCTTCCTTCTGCATACTGTGCTCTCATACACGAAAATCTTCACTCTGGAGCAGGAGGCTGGACTGAGGTGTGAGCGGGTGTGAGATGTGTTTCTGTGATCTGCATCCCTTAGTCATGATGGCTCTTGATGGTACGAAGAATTCTCTGTTGCGGCTCACAGGGTGGGAGAAGTTGGACCCACTGCTGTTTCCATTAGGAACCCACTGTAGTCGCTATCGGTCACTGCTTACCAACTACTCATTATATTGAGTTATATCGAAATAAAATACCAAATGCTAATGTAGAAGAGCGGTTTTTATTTTCAAATGCCAGAAAACATGCAAGCCCAGATTTCTGGTTGGAAACATGCTATTTTCCTGTTAACATTTAGATTGCGTTGTAAGTTAGATGGTTATACTTTATGGACTATTTTTTCTTTTTATGAGCACTCATGCCTAAAATACTTTATTACTTTGTGGATAACTCAGAAGGCATGTTGAAACTGCAAAAGTTTTTCACTTTGCTTTTTGTTTTCAAATATATTTGAAAATAAAGTGGAATTTAGGTGAATGTTTAATAATATAAAGTGATCCTCAGGAAATACTTTCGGTGAGATTTAGATTTTTCACTTCTAAGATTAAATCATAGAAATAATGTATTTGCCTTTCTTTAGAAGTAGAAATGAGATTGGGATTTTCCACATGTGTGGATTGAATTGGTTCCAACAAATTATATCGCAAAAAGGAAATTTTATTTGGTTGCTAAAATATGGATACATGAAGAAAGTAAATGAAAAGGATTAACTCCTTATACACTCAGATACTTGGTGTTTGCTTTCTTATTTGATTGATCACTTCTCATATGAGTTGTCATTATTCATTTTTTAATCATTTATTCATTTAATAATCATCTGATTTATTTTTGTTGGTTGCATTTATGTGGTACTGAGATTTGAACCCAGAGCCCCATGCATGTTCAACTTGTACTGTTATCTCCGAAGCTACACCTTTAGCCCCCTATTCATATGTTTTTATTCCTCTACTTTTCAGTTTTTAAAAAATATAATTGAACATAAAGTGTAATTTACGATAAAGTTCACTTATTTTGACTTTGAAAAAATTGTTTCACCTTGGTCATCACCCCTGTCTCTGGAATGAGCTATCGGGTCTTACACGGGTCACTTCATTTTACTGGCACTAGAGTTTCCCTTGAGGTCTTCTGAAGATCTCTAAAATTAAGATAGTAGTTGTATAAAAAAAAGTTTCTGTGGCAATCACCAATGTCCTTTTGGTTAACAGAAAAGCCATTTCTGTTAACAATGATTAAAAGTGAACCTGCAGACCTAGTTTTGGGTATGTCCACTCTGTCATTTACCCGGTGGTGATAAAGGTAGTTAACATGTGCCTTGTAAGGATTTAGTGCTGTATGTTTATTATCCCTTACTCATCACAAGAACCCTGTGTGTGCAATGCTGCAATTCTATCTGTTTTACAGGTAGGAGGCTAAGGCCCCAAGAGGTTAAATTACCTTCCAAAAGAATCACTAAATGCAGAGCCAGGACTTGGACATAGGCCATGTGAGTCCGGTGCTGGTATGATTAACAGTTATGTAATACTCCAGACCTCTAAATCTCCCGGTGATTGTTTCTGCAGCTGTAAAATGAGGACCATGTTAGCGCTTGCTTTGCTGGTTTGTACGAGGCTTGGAGGTAGGAATGCCGAGGATTCTGTCTGAAATGTCCCTAAACCAGCGCGGTCAGCAGAATTCGGGGCTGAGGCACAAGTACAGACCCTCAGGCCCCTTTCCTCAGGTACTGAGTGCGAAACCCTGAGGTGAGACCCCAGAAATCTGTGGTTTACCAAACCTTCCTGGTGGTTTTGATGCCTGGTAAAATCTGTGATCCATTGGTATAATACGAAGGCCTGTGTTCATATGCAATAAGTGATATAAAAGGGGCGATTGGCATCATTTTGAGGGGCGTATGTAGGAGAAATATGTTGCTCACTTTTATCCTTTTTGTTGTTTTATTACAAGCAATCATTGTTAGGTAGAATACCCCTTCACAAAACGTCACGTTATTGAGGAGGAAATTGAAGTCTAAAACGATTAACTCACTTTCTTGCGCAGCCAGGATGGTAGATTGTGGCCAACTGCACAGCGCATCTACAGTAAGTGACTCTGATTTTGCTTAACCTTGGTCTGGCACTTCTCAGCTTTATACGCACATGCGCGCGCACGCACAGGCGCATACACATGCGCAGGCGCATGAGGCTTCAGCTTCCTGGTTATGAAGCAAGATTGGACAAGTGGTTTCCCAGACCTCTGGTTTCTGGCTTGCTCCTCGCCTGCTGCTCTCCTGCGTTCATCCTTCTCCGCCAGGTGCAGGGTTTCTCCCTGCACTTCAGTAGAATGGGGCTGTGGGGTGCACAGCAAGGACCCTCCTGAGTGCGACCCATGGTCTTCAGGGAATCTGGCCCGAGCGTGTCATAGACCCAGTCAAAAGTTCCATTTTTGGATGGATGTGTTTACTTCTTGTCTGTCTACCTATGTCTGTCTGTCTGTGTCTGTCTATCTATGTCGATCTGACTATCTATCTGCATTGGTGTGTTTTTTTGTTTTTTGGGTTTGTTTTTTTTTTTTTTTTCTGGTACCGGGGATCGAACTCACAACCTTGCACTTGCCGGGCAGGCGCTGTGCCACTGAGCTAAATCCCCAGCTCCTTGACTATCTATCTGTACTGGGGATTGAATGCAGGGCCTCACACATGCTAGAAAAATGCCCTACCATTGAGCCTCACACCAGTATTTTTAAATTAATGGGTTCTGTAGCCTCGTTGGGGATCCTTCTTTTTTTTTCAGTGAAATGAGTTTCACTGAGTTTCTTCTCAGATTCATGCACATATGGAGAAAATAGACACTGACTTTTTTTTTAACTATCAATTGAAAGTGCTTTTTCTAGATTCCACAACAGTTTTTAGCTTTTGTCTTCAGATTTTCTGTTCCTTTATAGTGATATCTGTCCATAATCTGAATGCAGGAAGGTCAGCAGAATCTTAGATCTCCCTTTAATTTTAGATGGGAGGCTGGTATGATGGCATACACCTGTAATGCCAACATTCTGGGAGACAGAGGCAGGAGGATCAGAAGTTTGAGCCCAGTCAACTTATCAACTTAGCAAGACCCTGTCTTAAAATAAAGATAGAAAGGGTTGGGGATGTTGCAAAGTGTGAAGGCCCTGGGTTCAATCCCCAGTACCAAAAACCAAGAAAGCTGAGACCTGTTTAATTTTCATTTAATGAGAATCTATACCAAGAGTAACCTGATGACATACTTTGATTAGAGGGAAGATTCTGAAATGGTTAGTTTTTCTCCATCATTATAATTTTCTTTATTTATCCTTGGATTTTTTTTCTCTTTTATGTCTTCTGTTTTGCTTAACAAGAAAGAGATCAGTTGGAAAGAATGGAGGCTAATAGAGCCTGTGGTGTGGATAACATTAGAATGGTAACTTCTGGGTTACGTCTACACTGGCTGCATGATTGAGGTATTCTGAATAATGGCCTAGTTCCTCAGATGCATCTTTGCAGAAAGGCCTGGAAGGGACAGCCAAAAAAAATAGTTAAAATATTAACATGTCCCCTGACCCAGGTGCTGATTTTTAAGGGTGAGGTCTGCGCTTAGCTGCCTGCAATCAAATGGCTTTGCTGTCGTCAGGGTTACCTGCATGCCTTGGTCCAACAACCCGTACCTTGGAAGACCCTTGAGGCCCACTTGTTGTCTGCTCTCTACAGACCCAAGTGATTCAGTGCTTGTCGAGTGACTTCCACTGGCTTGTTACATCCTCTGTCTTTGGGGATGTAAGTGCACCATGCTCAAAGTGGGAAGCTGGACAGGGAAAAAAGGGGAAGAGGGTAGAAGAGGGTGATGCCCTTTATTCAGGGCTTGCCAGATGTTAGTCATAGTCTGAGGGGCCCTGCAGTAATTCTGCTTTTTGGGTTCTACAAAACTGTATGAATAATGTACTGTGACCTCCATTCTTTAGATGAGGAAGCTGTGGGGTGGGGGGAAACTCCCCTTGTTGGTAAGACCACAGACTTTGTAGTTCTGTAATTTCGAGCTGCCTTGTTTCAGCTTTCCTCCTGTGAATGTTTTGTGTAAATTTAATCTCAATTTAAATGAGATGGCTGGTCAGTAGTCACTTGGTACCCATGAGCCAATTTATAAACTGTAATTGAATTTATATCTGAGACATATCTATCAGGTTGAAAATACCCAATGCACAAACATAGATAATCCTGAACATAAAATTTCTAAATAATAAATTGGCCGTGAGGTTGTGGGTTTTCGTAAGTGGTTTGGACAGTGAAGACGCATGTCTGGCTGTGTGTTGGTGGAGTGTTGTTGGTGACAAGTGGTGCTTGTGTCCTGGTCTGATGGACCCTGGCCTGGACTAATCTATGCAGAAGGTGACATGGTCCTTTCATGGCACAAAGATGGGTTTGGAATCTAATTGTATTTATCAGGCTAGAGCCATAGATTTTTGCTTATTGATATGAAATCTACTGTTGAATATAATGCAGTAATCCTTGAATATTATAACAGAAGAGCAAAAGTAAATAAAAATCAGCTTGGCTTTCTAGGATATCATGACATTAAAGCCAGGATGAAGATCAAAGATGAGTTGTGCCTCTTTAGTTTTTGTCGAACTAGGCTGAAGCTAAGTAGATCAAGGTACTAATGAACGAGTAATTTGATCATCTTTTACAAATTCTGAATAGTGTTCAACACAAATTGGGACCTCCTGTATTGGCTGGGACCTCCTGTATTTGCTGGACTTTCTGTTGTACATTCTATCGGATGATTAACACAAAAATGCAGTGTTGCAGTTATTCTTCAGGGGGTTGTAATTTGGGGATTCGTGAAAGAACTTAATTCATTAGAAGATTCATTACTAATAACATATATAGACTTCTCATGTTCAAAACTGATGCTGTTAGTAGCAGATAAATCTGTTCTCTTGGTTTCTTACTGCGTAATCGCAAGACTTGGGTTGGATTTTCTTCTCTTCTTTTGTACACGCCTAGTTTAAAAGAAAAAGCCAAATCACAGATTTGGTAAAATGCAAACAATTTCACATTTGTAGACATAGTGTCTTCTTTCTGTAGCTCTGCAAGATTACACTTTCCTGATATAAACAGTAAGCTGCTTAGGGAAGAATTCCAGCAATTTGCCTTTCCCAACCTTGCACATAGCAGCCAGCGAGGCAATTTATGTACAGCGACTCCCTGTTCTTGTTTAATTTCCTCAGACAAAACAAGAGATTGCAGTGGTGCCTGCCGGTTCAAAGCAGCACAGAGTGTTTCTCTGGCCTGCATCTTCACTTCATGAATCGGGAGGTTGGAGCCAGAGGGCCTTCAGAGTCCACCTGTCCCGTCTTTGTTTCACTGATGACAAAGTGACGTCCACATGGACTCAGTAAAAGTTTTGCAGTGTCTAAGTACTCAAGCTGAGTCTTGAATTATGTTTTACGGAACCTTAAGGTTTTCCTTGATGTCCCCTTCCTCTGGCTTTCTTAGTAGTAGTTACTTCCAGTCTAGGATGAAAACGTAACCTACGAAAGTGCGTTAATTGTATTCCTGTTTTTAAAATAGCAGCAGGCGAGCAGACAGTGTGACCACCAGTCACTGTTGGTGTGACACAGCCAGATTTTTGGAGCTAGGATTCTCATTCAGTGAGAGAAGCAGAGGCTTTTCTCTTTCTTTCTAGGGGCTTCGAGGACATACTCTGGCCATTATGGACCAGCCTGGTCAAATGATGAATGGACCCGCTTTACTGAGCCCGGCTGCCTTCGAGCTGAGTTTAACCCTTCTGAGCAAGTCGCAACTTCCTAATTAAACATTGCAGTGGCCTGACATCCACTCTCTACAGTTACTGTGATATGTGTAACTATAAAACTCAGCGACAGGATGAAGCATAGGGGATAGGTGCTAGAGTGAAGAGTTGGAATGAATAGACAGTGGCTCTAAGTGATTGGAATCTTGTTTGTATTTCTGCACAGAGATACGAAATAGATCGTATAAACTGTGTGACTTCTCTCTCTTGTGAAATACGTTGTTGAGGTAAATCTCTTTCAAAGCTTAGGTTGGAAAACCGTCCTTTCTTGTGTGATAAACAGAAATCAGCCGGAGAGGTGATTTTGATATCCCTTTCCTGAGCAGTAGGAAACCACGGCTGTCTGTTTGGATGAAAGCAGAAGTATGTTTGAGTTGGAGGGAGAAGTGGTGAATAACCGAACCACTGGGTGGATTTGTAGAAGGAATACAAATATTGTTTTAAAAATATTCTGTTTAAATTTATTGTTGTACCTGGAGTCCCTTCAGCGGGTTAAGCCTGTGCATTGTAACGAGAAAGATGCAAAGGGATGTGAAACCAGCTCCCTATTCATGAGGGGTTTACTTCTAATGGGTGGCAGTCACACAAGGTTATTGGTGAGGACAAACCCCGACTGCGCTGAGAAGGGGAGAGCAGTTGTGGGAGCTTAGAGAAGAAAGAGTTCATACGGGGTGACGGGGAGACGGTAGCCGTTTGCTAAATTGTGAATGTGAGATTTGGAGTGTTACAAAGAAAAAGCAGGCTGTGGTTAAATTCTGAGTTTAGCATAGAATTTAGAGGAGAATATAAAAGTCTTGGCTAGAGAGGTGGGTGGAATTTGGCAAATGGTAGAGGCAAGCATGAATAATTAAGATCAGGACAGCACTTTGATTTCAGGCCTACAAATAAAGTTTCTAAGGAAACACATTGGTCTTCAGTGTGTGTGTGTGTATGTGTGTGTGTATGCATTTCCTTTTCTAAAAGTTTTTTAAAATTTATTTTAAAAATAAAAGGAAAACATATTAACCAACAGACATCCATTTACAAAATACCATAAAAACAGTACAAGCAATACTGAATTATAGATAAAGTGGTGTTACGTATTGATAACAATAACAATGGTTGTTGTATTGATATCTTCAAAGCGGTTTCTCAGGAAAACAAATAGAGACATGCAAGATTGATCAAATAAGTAATCATTAGCTGTTAAGCATTTCCAATAACCCTTGGTACGTATTTGGCTTGGAGCTCCCAGTACAAGGTGCTGCCTTTTAGAGCTTCTGCTTACACTGCTGGTGACTAAGAACCAGGAAGAGCTGAAGCTGGTCATTACACAACACATTGTGACACACTGACCTCACTGCTTTCTATTTCCATCTGCAGGGGGTCCAGTGGAAGGAACCATTTCAGTGATGTTAGTAAGGCCGGGGGGGTGGGTGTCGTTGATGTGAAGTCTGTGTTTTCTTTAGAAAACATGGTATGTACTAAGTGGGCAAAACATTTGACTCAACTAGCAATTGAAGGAGTTGAACTGGAGTGGAAAAGCAGCTGCAGCCGTGGGTGAGGCCTGTTAACACATGAACAGGTCTAAGAGCCCAAAACTACCGCCTGAGTTCTGTGCAGTTTCAACTTCGCTCATCAGCCGGTCTTTATTCTGAATTCACAGCTCAATAGTGAGTAAGTTCCAGCATAAGTTTTCCAGCCTTATCTGTGCCGCTGTTTGGGTGACTTTCTTTGTAAAGGAGAGGCCACTGGCACAGAGGAGGCTGGCGGTGTGCTCCTTCCCACTCACGTACTGTGCTTGAGCTGTGGAGAAGCAGGAAGCTCCCCGACTGGCAGTGGCGGGGCCGCTGTTCTCTCTTTGCTCTGTGACCCGTGTGAGAGATGCACATAGACTGAGTGAACATACTCATGCTCCCTGGGCCCGCAAGGATGGGAAGCATCGTGGGCTGGAGCTTTGTGCATGGAAGGATCCAGATTGCTCATCAGTACGGTAAAGGCAAGATCTACTTTAAAATAAAATAATAAAGTTTCGAAGCATAGTTTGCCTGCCATAAATCCATATACTTTAAGTCTCTGATTCAGTGATTTTTAATAAATTCACAGAGTTGTGTAATGATCACCCCACCCCACTTTTAGACCATTCCCATCTCCCCAAAAAGCTCCTGAATGGGTGGCTTGCTCAATCACCATTTTGCTCTCCAACTCTAGGCAGCCGATAATCCGCTGTACTGTCTAATAGATTAGACCATTTCAGCACTTCGAATGAATGGAATCATAAAACACATGGTCATTTGCTTCTTTTGTCTTTCATTTAGCATATTGTTTTTGAGGTTTAGCCATGTTGTAGAAAGAATATATATATTTATATATACATATATATATATACACATATGCCTTTTTATTGCTAAGTAGTGTTCCACTGGATGGATTTATAGTCCACCCTATCTATGGATTCCATATGCATGACTTCAGAACCAACCAAAGATGAAAAATATTTTGGAAAATGTTGTGTTAATGAGCATGTACAGATATTTTTTTCTTTGTCATTATTTTCTTCTAATGCTTTACATAGCACGTAAATTGTTTTAGGCACTATATGGAATCTAGAGTAGATTTAAAATATATGAGAGGTGTGTTTAGGTTATATGCTAATACTGTGCTATTTGATATAAGGATTTGAGTATCTGTGGACTTAGGTATTTCCAGGGGTCGTGGAATTAATCCCTTGCTGGTACCGAGGATGACTGTACCCTATTTGGTACCGAGGATGACTGTACCCTATTTGGTGTATGCAGTCATTAGCTGATGAATTGTTTTTACTTTTTGGCTCTTGTGCATAATACTACTGTATTGGTTTCCTTTCCCTCCTGTAACAAATTGCTACAAGCTCAGTGACTTGAAACAAGAATTTATTATCTCACAGTTCTGGAGTCCAAACTTCTGAAACGAAGGTGTGGACAGACTTGAGTTTCCTCCTCAGGTCTCAGGAGATCCCATTGCTTGTTCCTGCCAGCATGTAGTGTTTGCCAGCCGTCCTGCCTGTGAAGCCAATCGCTCTAATGTCAGTGCATCTCTCAAAACTTGTCTTTCCTAAGGATACCTGTGACTGTGTTTAGGACCCACCCTGAGAATCGGGGAAAAGCTACTGACTGAGATTCTTAACCACCTGTTTTGCCATATAAGGAAACACACAGCTTCCAGAAATCTGATCTGGGTATCTTTTGGTGGGGAGATTTTTAAAAATCCTCCAATAGTTATGAGCATTCAGATAAGGTTTTTTTGTAGACATATTTTTTTCTCTTTGGAGCTACATAGGAGTGAGTAGATCTGCTGGGTTGTATGGTAAATTTACGTTTACACAGCCATCAAACTGCTTCCAAAGGGGCTGTCATTTTGCATTCCTGCCAGCCTGATTAGCTGTAGTTTCTCCGCGTTCTTGCCAAGTGACTGGGTTTTTTTGTTTGTTTAATTGCAGCCATTCTTGTGGGTGTGAAGTGGTATCTGATTGTGGTTTTCATTTTTATTTCCTCGGTGACTAATAAGGTTGTATATGTTTCTTGTGTTTATTAGTCACATACAATTTTTGGTAAAATATCTATGCACAGCGCCTGCCCCTCAGCGTTGGCTTGCTGCCTTTGTTGTAGGATGTGAGTCAGTCTGCTGTTTTCAGGAACCTGGACCAGGCGTTGCAGTTGGAAGGACCATGATGGCTGAGATCACCTTCATCAGGAAGTGCTACAGCACTCCCACGCCCCAGGGTGTTTAGGACCCGGGCAAGGTGCTGTCCCTGCCCTGTCCCCTGTGTTAGTCTGTTACCGGAGGGTACTCCTGTGTGACTTTTTGGCCACTAAATACTGTGTCAGGGAAACGAATAGATGGCTCTCCTATGTCCTAGGGATTATAAAATTAGTGTATTTCACACTGTAGTCTGATGAACAAAAACCTTGCCAACAGAACCCCACGGTGTATACACAATAGCCTGGGTTTTTCTTTCATAACGCTTATCCCAGTTTTAATTAAAGTTCTTTCTGTGATTATATATTTAAATATCTTTCTCACCTACTTCCACCCCTGACTATGAAGTTCTGTGGGGACAAGGATCATGCCTCTGTGTTTTTGTCACTCTTTCACCAGTCTCTAATGGCGTATGTGATGTAGTAGGCAGCCAGTCGATATTTGTCTGATGGTGGAAATGAGGCTGTTTCCCCGTGGGTGATTCACAGGAAGCCATATCATAGAGAGTTGTTTGTTGACTACAGCGTTCAGTGCCCCCTGTATGTGCCGGGAAATCACATGCATTCTAATTTGCCCTTTCTTCCTCGTTTCCAGTGATCTATAACTACAATGCGTCTCAAGATGTGGAGCTCTCCTTGCAGATTGGTGACACGGTGCACATCCTGGAGATGTACGAAGGTAAGTGTGGATGGCCCTCTGCCAGACAGCGGCAAAGGAAAAGCAGCGGAGGTTACTTATTAATAAGGCACTTAGAGTCACATTAACATGCTTTACTTCCTGAAGCGGTGCTCGTAAAAATCCAGGCGATACAGTGTGTATTGAGAGTGGTTTCAGAACCCTCTGCTATGAGCGCAGACATGTCTGTTGAGGCCGGTGGATGTGGGAAGGATGCTCTTTTTGTGCCCCAGCCTCTGGATGCAGAAGTCAGCGGCAGAGTTGGCTCATGGGGACACTCTGGGGACACTGGGCTGCCGGTAGCTGGAAGATGTGTTAGCGCGGAATGTTGCCAGGCTGGGGGAGAGTTGGTAACGTTGCTGAGATTCTTTCAGAAAATTAGGTCAGCGCTACTGCAGAAAGTCCTGCTTGAATATTTCCTCTAATTAGGCCAGGCTTGGGGGATGGTTCCGGTTAACCTGTTAGTGGTTGGTAGGGTTGTACGTAGGGCTGTTTATCTGGAAAGCACAGGTTGTGTCTGCACCCTGTATCCCACACCCTAGGCTTACAGCTTTCACTCAGGTTTTCTAAATCCTGAGAGAAGGATCTGTCCATGTGTCCACATTTCCATGCCAGCTCCCACAGCAACAGAAGTTTATCCAGGCCCCTGAAGTTGAGGGTGGAGGCAAAGAACACCTTTAGGGCCTGGTTATTTCCTGTGGAAGTTGGGGCAAGAACAAGGTGGGAAGCGAGGCAGACTTTTCTGGTAGATGCAGCGTGTCCGAACAGGTACTGCGTTTACAAGGTCTGGCTCCCCATGTGGGTGCTTGTGAAGCGGGAGTGGCAGAGTTGTCACTAGGTTCCCATGTAGATGCCTGGGCGAGGGCAGGGTGACACAGGAGGAGGGCACAGGAATCCAGGAGGAAAGGAATTAGAGTTTTCCCATGAAAAGAAAAACAGAAAAACTAAATCACCCTGCACAAGCGACTCTGCTTTTACTGCTGCCTTCCTTTCTTCTTTGGTGGAAGGCCAGGGTTTCGCATTATCCTTTTCCTTCCACAACTCAGTGTTAATCACAAAACTCCCAGGGCCAGGACAGGACAGGGAAGGCTCCATGGGTCTTCTCACTCCATTCTCTTGCTTCTGTTTTCATCCTGGTCATCTCAGGCCTGGCCAAGCAGCAATTCGAAGTCACTAAGGCACTTGTGGCAGCAGACTTCTCTTTTTGAGACTCCTTTGCTTATGGAAACCATCATTGTACCTCTTTATGGGACAAGCAGAAGAATATACTCTGTGGTTTCTTTGGAGGCAGATTTCCCCATTGTGCAAATAAAAAGCATTTGTTCAATTTCAGTGACTTTTCGTGTGAGCTGAACAAGAACATACAGTTGAGGATCCCTGGGTGCAAAGTTCTACATGTGATATTTACTTTTTTTTTTTTTTTTGTCTTTTTGAGACAGGGTCTCGCTCTGCAGTTCAGGCTGGCCTTGAGCTCACTTTATAGCCCAGGCTGGTCTCGAGCTCACAATGATCCTCCTGCCTCAGCCTCCCAAGTGCTGAGATTACAGGTGTGCGCCACCACACCCGGCCGACATTTACTTATTATCATTGTTGTTTTTTATTTCTTTGAAGGTATTGAGAATAATTTACTTCCTACCATTTTATTATGAAAAATTTCAGACATGTAAAAAAGCCACCATTGTTTTATAGTGAATATCTACCTGTCATTTATATTCCTTTTAATTTTTATTTTCATTACTACATGTTGTAGTACATGAGTTTATTCCTCATGGGGGGAGGGGGTTGGTATATGTACCTAACACTTTTTAATTCTTTTTCATCCCTTCCCCCTTTTTCCCCCTCTTGGACTCCTTCCCTTTTACAAAAGGTCTATCTCCTTGCTTCCTGTTATCTATTTTTCATTTTATTCTTTAATTTATTTATATTTTAGGTTCTCATATAAGAGAAATAGTGTGCTATTGAAGCTTGCGTGTCTGACTTATTTCAGTTAACATTATGGTCTCGAGGTGCGTTCATTTTCCTACAGATGACTCATGTAAATTAGTGTGACCACTATGGAAACCGATGTAGAGATTCCTTAAAGAACTAAAGCTAGGGGCTGGGGATTTAGCTCAGCGGCAAAAGCGCCTGCCTGGCAAGCGCAAGGTCGTGAGTTCGGTTCCCGGTACCGGAGAAAAACCAAAAAACAAAAAAAAAAAGCAAAACAAAAAAAAAAAGAACTAAAGCTAGAAATTCCATTTGATCCAGCTATTCCCCTTCTAGCTATTTTCCTGAAAAAGTTAAAGACATCATGTTACATGGATACATGCATACCCATGTTTATAGCAGCACAGCTCATCATAGCTAAATCTTGGAAGCAATTTGTATGTCCATCAACAGATGAATGGATAAAGAAAATGTGGTATTTATGCATAATGAAGTAGTACTCTACATATAAAATTTAAATTTTAATTTTGTGGTCACTTTTTTCAAATTTGCCAATATTTTTCTGTCCTTGATTAGAAATGTATTAAAGCTCTTACTATGACTCCTGTTTTTCTGCATTTTTGTAACGATGTAAGTTGTTTGCTTTATAGATTCTAAGACCTATTTTTAGGTACCTACCAGTTTAGAATTGTTGGGTTATGGAATTCCAGCTTTTAATCCTGCTTTTTAAACCTTTTATCATTGTCTTCATCTTCATAAGGTTTCGTCTTATTCTATTTTGTCTGAAATTATAGCCAGCTCATTGGCGGTGCCAGGTCTCTAATTTCTTTTCTCCTGAGGCAGTCAGAAATGCAGCTCCAAGCCACTCAGACATTTTTGCTTAAATCAAGCAGGTCCCCCAAGAGGAAAGTAGCCACAAATCATGAGCTAGTCCTTTTAGATTTTGGCCTTCTGCAGATCTTCTGTTAATTCTTCATTGCCATGTTTGTGTGTGTGTGTGTGTGTTGTTTGGTCAGACTTTCCTAATTATCCTATAGAATGTGGCAGGGAAGAATGGATTTTTGTTTTGTTTTGTTTTTGTTTTGTTTGGTACCAGGAATTGAACTCAGGACCTTGCGCTTGCCAGGCAGGTGCTGTGCCCCTGAGCTCTATCCCCAACCCCAAGAATGGAGTTTTGATACTGACCTGACAAAAAAACAGATATTTTCTTTAGAATACATTACATTTTTAAAAATGTTATTTTATTTTTTGTTTCTTTTCATTTGAAATACATTCTTAAGATTCTCTTTTATTTTTATGGTAAGTAAATGAAGCCCCTTTTCCTCAGGATATATATTAATTGTACTTTTAAAAATTTTTATTGGTACTTGTTTGTGGTACATTATGATTACATTCATCATGGGGAGTTGCTTGGTGCATTACATGACATTGTTCATTTCTTTTTTTTAACCCCTCCCCCTCCCTGTACCTCTTGGTCCTTTCTCATCTATACATTTGAGTACATGTTTGTAGTATATGATGATCACATTCCTCCTGTGTACTTGAGTGTACATAGCACTTCCCAACCCCCTCTTTTTATATTGATCTCCTTTCCCTTTCCCCTCCTGTTCCCTGCTTTCAGTTCCCTTTCCCTGTGCCAAATAGTAATTTTAAGTGTGCTCACTCTACTGTACCAAGTGGTCTCACAGCAGACTACTATGTATTCCCAAAGGTAGCACTTCTTTTTTAAAAAATTTATTTATTACTATTATTGGCTTTTTAAAATGTATGTGGTGCTGGGGATCGAACCCAGGACCTTGTGCATGCAAGGCAGGAGCTCTGCCACTGAGCCACATCCCCAGCCCCAAAGGCAGCATTTCTATGGAAACAAACCAATGTGGTCACTGAACTTTATTGAACCTGCAGGTAAATGTCCATTGTCTGAAATGCTTGAGGCCAAAAGTGTTTTGATTTCAGACCTTATTTTTTAAAAAGTATTTTAGAACACTGGCATAAGCATAATAAGATACCTAAGGGCATAGGACCTGTCTCGAAACACAAAATCATTTATTTCTGATACAAGCTTTTGCATCTAGCCTGAAGGTAATTTTATACTGTATGTTTTCTCATGAAGTTTCAGCTTTTGGAGCATTTCAGATTTTGGATTTTTGGATTAGGGATTCTCAGACTACTAAATGTAAACACAGACATTCAAATATACCCATTTCAGATACCATGAACTTGAATCTAAAAAGTCTTAACCTCACCGTGCTTCTCATATATTACAGTGTGCACACAGTAGGCTTACAGGAAGTGCTGGCCCACTTGACAGCTGTGCAGAAATTCTTAACTTTATCAATCTGAATGCAGCTTTAGATAATGGTCAAGGAGCTATAGATCCTGCCTCCAAGAAACCAGTTTGCTGGCTGTGTCATTCATAGAATGCTTTCGTGTCAGGGGAGGCCACCAGGGCCTATTCTTTACATGTGGACATATGTCCAGGTGTAAATAGGGAGACTGAAAAAGAGCCCACATCATGGGCTTGCTGAGGTCAGTCACCACCAAATGGCATATCAGCTTTACAGAGAGATTATTATATTGAGTTATAATTTTTCAATAGTGTTAATATTACAGCATTAATTTTTAAACCAGTGCCTGCCCAGAGGCTCAGGGTTAAGTTCTTGTATCTGCTAAGCACTTAAGAGTTCTTGGCTGGAATCTCAAATTCCTTTAGTACTTTAGGCAGCCTAGGACTAAGCGAGGGCAGGAGAGCTTTACAAACATTAAACACCATGGAAATGCTGAGTAACAACTTGTGATCAATCCCTCCTCCCCTGTCCCGTCTTTACTTCAAAACAAATAAACACAATGGAAACACCCAGGGTACTGCGAGTTGGCCTGTAAGGGTAATGCTGGCACCATTTCTTGCTCCAGGGATTTTGTGTCTGGAAACTTCCTGTTAGTGACTCCCAGGGCTCTCCCTCTGTACTTTCTGCTCCACCCTGCCTTTGAGATATGCATACCAGATCTGTGTGTTCTTTTCCGGCCCTTGGACAGCAGTCCACCCAGACATAAAAAATTCTTTTCTGCCCGCAACCCACAACAGAACGCCACTGAAGACTCTCCTTGGGCTGTTTCCTGCCCTGTGGTTGAGTGAGCGATTCCCCAAGAGTGGTGTAGCGCTTTTGATGGTACAGCTGGCTCCCCCTTTACCTACAGGTGTTTGGCCTGCTGCTGTTGCTTCTGACACATGGATGCTCAGCAAAAGCTTGGGGAGTGCATGAAGGTGAAATAGGAGCCCATGGCCAGCTGACGTAGAGGAAGCGGTCGGGATCCCCTCCACAGAAGCCTAGGTGTCACCAGGCAGAGCTGCTTCTGCCCTCTAGGAGGGAAATGCATGAGGTGCCTCCACTTCTCTGTCCCTATAGCCTGCAGAAGGATGTGGTCAATGCCTCCATTTTTGTTTTTATTTTTACCGTAACAGCCTTACTGAGCTGCAACTCAAATCTATCCATTTAAAGTCTGCAATTAAATGATTATTGCTAAGGACCTCGTACCCAGAGTTGGGCACTGTCATCACTAACTAAATGTTTTAGAACATTTTCCTTTCCCCAAAAGCAACTCTGTATTCTTTAATCAGACATTCCTCCATCTCTAGACAGACACAAATCCACTTTCTGCTCCTAAGGACTTACCTATTCTAGAACATTTCATATAAATGTAATTGTGTCAGGTGTGGCGTTTCATGATTTACTTCTTTTACTTAGCATAGCGTTTTCTTTTTTTTTTTTCCCTTTTGTTTTTTTTCCGGTACCAGGAATTGAACTCACGACCTTGTGCTTGCCAGGCAGGCGCTGTGCCACTGAGCGAAATCCCCAGCCCCCTAGCATAGTGTTTTCAAGGTTCACTCACATTGTAGCACGTGTCAATGCTTCATTTCCTTGCTACTGGATGATACGTGTTACATGGATATACCACATTTTAGTTACCCATTCATTCTTCAGTTGATGGACATTTGAGTTGCTTAGACTCTTCAGCTATTATAAATAGACATATGTATGTAAAGTTTTCTGTGGACAGATATTTTCTCTTTTCTTGGGTAGATACCTAGAAGTGAGCTTAAAGTATATATGATAACTTCATGTTTAATCTTTTGAGAAACTCCCAGACTGTCTGAACTTTGGCTCCAAAGCAGGAGACCATAGTCCACGGGAGGGAGCTTCTGTCACCTGTGCCTTTATGACTCTGTGACCTCACACTGGCACTTTATTCATTGCTAGAAGAAGAGATACGTAATGGGCTGGGAAGCTATGTACTGTTCATTTCTTAGAGGTCCCCAAGAATTTGCCTTCATGATTATCAGGGAAGAGGAGTTCTCAGTGCCTTTCTGTGTCTTTGGCACTGGCACGTGCATAGTTGCCACCGTGTCTTTGCCAACAGAAGTGTTTGGCAACAAGACAGCTGTTCTCTCCTGAGTGTTCTTCCTTGCCCTAGACTCATGAGCATGGTGGAAAGAGCATGGGCGACAGAGATTCCAGTTCTAGTCCCTTGTTCATGCAGCAGTACTTGCTGAGCACCTACTATATGCCAAGCACATTCACTGAGGAAGAGATGTTCTGGCAGTGCAGTCACCTGAGTGACCAAGCAGCCTGTGAAGTGCTCCCAACGTGTGTACACTGGAGGAGGCGTCCACAATTACAAATAAACCACTTAAAGAAACAAAGAATTCCAGATGCTTATCAGCGCTATGGGAAAAAGAGGGCGGGGTTGCAGAGACCAGAGGTGGGGGAGGGGAAGAGAGAAGGAGGTAGAGAAGGATGTCTCAGGTAGGTCTCCGTCTAGGTTAACTATCCCTGAGCAAGGTGCTTCACCTGTCTTTGTATTACGGTCATTTCATCTAAATTTGGGTTGCTGTTTGACTGAAAACCAATAAAAGGCAAATGCTACAAAAACTACCTAGCGCCTGGTAAATAGAATGTTTCATCCTCTTATCACCGTCTAGCTTTCCTCCCCTGTGAACAATCAAACCCCAACACGTGTGGTTTCGAGCACAAGGTCTACTGGCTCCCCATGTGTAATTCATATCTATTGACTAACTTTTTTTTAGTTCCATTAACCACCACAAGCTCAAGAGAAATAGAGGCTGGTGACAGAAGTGATTTCTGGGGTAAACACAACACAGCTGGTCCCTGATGGAGCTAATAAGATGAGGTAGTGTTTCAGATGTGATTCAGGCCCCGCAGACGCAGGTACAGTAGAAAGGTTTACGTTACGTCAGGACAGTTTGTATCTCAGGCTGGCACAAAACACTTGGCCTAGCAGAGGAAATGGCAACCCTAAACAATTCAAAGAATCATCAGTGTATTACAAGGGGTCCCTGATGTATGCTGTTACCTCTTCTGTATAGAAGGAGGCCAGTTTTACAAGGTACCTGAATCAAATCCACTCCCTTGTCTCTATAAGAGTTGAATAACTCTTACCCAAAATGTGTGGAACCATAAATATTTTGAATCTCAGACTTCTTTGGACTTTAGAACATTTACATATATAAATGGAGTCCCATCTTGGGAATGGGACACAACTCTAAATGCAAAATTCATTTACTCATATACGTAACTGGAAGATAATTTTATACAGTATTTTTAGTGTACCTGCGTTGGGTGCAGCCTGTCACATGAGATCAGGTGGGGGATTTTTCACTTGTGTCTGCATTTCAGAACAGAAAAAGTTACAGATTTTTGACTTTTGGGTTAGAGACACTCACTCTGTAAAGAGGGGGAATAAACATGTATATGTTTTGAATCTCATCTTTTTAGGGCAGGCCTTTATGGATAGGTAGAGAGGGTGGAGTCATGGTAGGTAAATTACATGGAGATGAATTTAGTCTCCATAGTTGACGAAACTCCAGTGGAGACATAGAAAGAAAAGAATGCTTGTGAAGATTTTTTTCAAAATGAGACTGAGTAATCATCTCTCTGAGGTGTTATAGTAGAAGCCCTGCCTTGGGTTGTATGATGCAGTAATCTGTAGAACTTTGAGAATGGCTGATTTAAGAAGAGGGTTTAGGGGCTGGGGATTTAGCTCAGCGGCAAAAGCGCCTGCCTGGTGAGTGCAAGGTCGTGAGTTCAGTTCCTGGTACCGGAGAATAACAAAAAAAAAAAAAAAAAAAGAAGAAGAGGGTTTATCATTCTGCATGATTTTAACCAACCTGGTAGCCTCAAATTAATTATTTCTCCCTTCCTTCTCCTTCCCTTCTTTTCTTTTCCTCCTTTCTACCTATTTCTTTTTCTATCTGGTCAATCATCCCCAATGATGATAAACCAAATAAGACACAAAATGAAACAAACAAAAATTGATTTTGAAAATCAGAGCACATTTAAAAATGCTGTGATTTCATAGCACATTTAAAAGCTTCCTGGGTATAAGCTGCAATGGAGCATTTGATGAATTTGTAACTTCAGTTTACCTTTGTTTCCCCACTAGTCAAGATAATTGAAAGTATTGTAATTCTTAGTCCATACTGTCATGGTTATATAGTTGAGAAATAACTACCTTCCAAATTAGAAATGACAGCCCAACAGCCTGGGTCTTATGAGAAGTGCTGTGTACAGACATTTTGACATTATCCTTGAGAACAGCTTAGGCCATGTGGCATTTTGTCAAGTGCGCTTGGTCACTTCCCACATCTGTTTGACCTTTACCTTAAGTACAGCTTGTCAGCCTCCACTACTGGGGACATTTGTTCCTGTATATGTTTTTCGGAAGGTGTGTGTGGCATGAGGAGTGTATTTATGAAAAACATCCAAAACCAGAGCCAAGGAAAACTCTCATCTCAAGTGTAAGCTTTTAAAAAAGAAAATGCCTTCTTCTACTTTGAGATATATGTGAATGTGCTTCTGAAATCCATTTTTAAAATGCACATTATTTGGGGATAGGCATCTCTACAATCTTCTAATGTGGAAATTAGAACTCTTACCTGACTAGAAACCTTTTTCCTGAGTGGTACCTTCATTTCGTCTTACCATCCTGAGCTAATGCTTGAAGTTGACTCATTTGACAGCTGCCCATGAACCTAAGAAGGCAACCTCAGCCTTAAAAAGATGCTTTGAAGAATGCTTTGGAGGAATATTCTCATGAGATTTTCAGGGACCCACTAATTTTAGTCTCCAAGGATCTTGATTGGATCAAGGAGTTGGGAAGGGCACAAAGTGGTATAGTAGGCTCCTTCCACCTGGTACACCCACATGCCCACACCTGGCTGTCCTCATACCTCTGCCGAATCATTCATATTATTTGGTATGTAACTTTTGTGAATACATTAGGTATCTTAGCCCCATTGTGAAAAATAGTACATCAAACCACTGAAGGGCTAAGATTCAGTTAAGGTTTGATATAAAGAAGAAGTTAAACTGACTGAGGGCAAATGGGTGTATCTTTCTCTTCTTGCTTCTGTCAAGAGAGAAGTTAAATACATACCTGTGCTTTGTTCATAGTAATGGAAGAGTCTTCATGATCATTGAAAGCATGTAATGATGAAAGAATTCAAATAGTTAAATAAATAGGAGATACTCCATGTTCATGGATAAGGACACTTAATATTTTCAAGATGTTGGTTCTTCCTGACTTGGTTTTTGATGTAACACAGTTTTCCAAAGGAGGCAAGGTTCTTTCACTTTTCACATAGTTATGAGATAAGTTTACCAGTACCCCAAGTGTGTCTCTTGGAGTGAGCACTTTCTCAACTTACCTGCCTATACTATTCTTCTGCACAAACTTGCCTGTCTGGCTAGTGTAGGGAGTGGCTGAAGCTGGAAGTTGGTCACATGTGTGGGGCAAGACAAGGCCAAAGTGCCAAACTACCTCAGGCCTGAGAAAAACATCTTGCCTGAGACAGTTCCAATCATTAGTTGCTAGACAACCCTCTGCATATGATACTAACTTTGTAAAGAGTAATAATAAATGCCCTTACAGTGTTTGGGGAGTTCTCATCCCATTGAGAGAGATAGATATGAGAGAGAGAGAGAGAGAGAGAGAGAGAGAGAGAGAGAGAGAGAGAGAACGAGTTCCATCTGACCTCAGCTTTAAACTTGTCTATATTTTCTAAATCCCCTCACCATTTTTCCCCAGGACCACCAAGAGCCACGCCGGTTCACGGCAGGCTAGATGGTCTTGCTGCTGCCCTCATGAGAGATCAGGGTTGAGGCTTATATCCTCAAGTTCCTTATGAAAAAGGGGACCTCTTTACATTTTGCTTGATTGATTCCTTATGCACTTGTGCCCCAGTCTCATCCATCTTGCAAACTCATGCAGATGACAAAATCAGTACAAAAATGAGTTGAGGCAAGCTCACCGTTATTGCTGATAAAACGCACTCAATCCTGTCATTTCAGTATTGTTCACCTGGTTGGATAAGTTTGAGAAGTACATTGCCTGAAAGAGGGAGGGATTTTTAGAAAAAGAAACTAAGCCCTGGCAGGATTACTTTGGTTTGAAAAAGGAAGTACAAAGGGAATTGGAAAACCAGCATGACAGTATTGACCAGACTAGAGAAACTGGAGTTCCCTCCTCTCACTGAGCTTTGAGGTGACTGTGAAGATGCAGAAGTTGCCTAGTTTTATAGTGGACATTTGACTGTGGCCTCGCTCTGGTCTGTCCACTGGGACTTGGCCCTGCTCCTCTCACCCCTGCCACCTGGATCAGATCCCTTTTGTCTAAGGAGATACTTTCTGGCTAAAAATAGAAGTGCCTGGCTTGTATTACCATCTAGTATAGGCAACTAGAAGAAAACTTATTGGCATTTTTAGCCACAGGGTTAGATTTTATGGGTAATGAGAATTTTAACAAAAGGATTCTTTTATGGAAGGAAATTTAAGAGATTGGAGCTTTCATTCCTTTAAATTGACAGTGGAAGAAATGGAGTCCCTCAGAGCTGGTTAGTGTGGCACCAGGATGGGAGAACCAGGGCTTTGCATTCTGGAGTTACCGTGAGGAAGTGGTACCCTTTCTTTCCTGGACATCCTGGCCTCCTGCATGGGGCGCTCTATCCACGGGCCTTCTTTCCTTGGGTTCCCAGGAAAGAAGGTTCACTCCAACCCCACAGGAGCTGATTGGTTTCCACAGTAATGGCGCACATTCCTTACAACATTCTGTTCTCTGCTTCCCCACTAACTCAAGGAGATCTTCACTCTGTCATTAATATATTCATCAGATATTTATAGTATTGAGTACCTGCTATGTGCTAGGCTTTGCAAAGCACAGATTCTTTTCCACTTCTTAAAAAAATAAAAATTAAATCATATCTCTTTCTCACTTAGAAAGTGTGTGCATGTGTGTGCTTTCACACTTATGTGTGCTTATGCATGTGTTTCCTGGTGGCAAGGTTTGGTGACAGGGATCATGTATGTCACTTGGGATGTGTGGTGAGAAAGTGTCCCCTTTTGCTATCCCCCCATGTGGAGGCAGCGTGGTGTATGGGAAGGAGGTAGGAGCTGGCGGGCAGAAGACCCGTGTCTGTGTCCCAAGCTTAAACAGTAAGTCTCCAGTTGACTTGGACAACCCTTTTCAATTCATTTGCTGTTTCTCTTCTTTTAAATAAGGGTGTTGGATTTCATCGAGCTCTGAGTTCCTGCTGAGGTCACAGTTCTAACATCAACCACCCTGTGCTTATCTCAAAGGCATAACACTGAGCTAAGATAATTAGCCTAAAAGACCGATTCATCGCAGAAGGTACATAAATTAGAATAGTTTTCATGTTCTTTGCTTCTTCTGACTTTCTGCCTATGAGTTTATTTGCAAAAGCCCAGTGAGACAGTCAGTGTATTTAGAGGGTGAACAGCCTGATGCTCACGGCTCTGCAAAGCCCTGAGAGTACCGCCCATGGGCACAGGTGTAGCCACTGTTGCCCCCTCCGCCCCCAGGAGGGACTTCAGACTGAGCCGTTGCTCTTCTACCTTGTGAAGTGTATGTGCCCAGATGTCTGCTCGTTGCCCTCCCCTGAAGGACAGCAGGCTTCTGTTGGAGGGACCGTTTATGGGGGATGGGAGGGCAGGATCTGGCCATGGAAACCTGGCAGGTGTACCTGGTCTGCGGGGGATGTAGCCTTTGACTTTGGCCTAATTAACTGTGTTTTATTCAGCAAGCTACCAGACTCATGACACTTGAAGGAAAAACAACAGGATTTAGCACCTGTTCGTACTTTAGGGACCACTCCCACACACACACACATGCCATGTGGGTGCATATAAACAGTAGCTCTCTCCCTGTGACCTTTCATTCATGGGAGAATAAACACAATTTGTTGATCTTTTATAGGTGTATGTTGGAGAAAGCTAATTTATCTTGTACTGTGAAAAGCAGGAGTGATATTACAGAACACTCCATTATTTACACATCCAAATGATGCTTTCATTGTTCAGAAATTCTTACGCGTCCCCCTCAGTAATTGCTTCTGAGTCTGTAGCATATTCATAACACTCTCCTTTCTGTGCCAGTATCTCCAAGCAGTTCCATTAAAAGCCCTTTTGTGTTTGGTTATTTGTTTATGGATCTACTTCCTTCCTCCTTGAAGACAGTGTGTGGCACACTAGCGGTCAGTAAGTATTGTTATGTGTAATGAATGAACATTAGTCACTGAAGTCTTTGGCTCCGTGTACCTCCTTAGAGAGAATTCTCTGACCACGCTTTCTAAAGCAGCTTCACCTCTCCCAGTGAGCCATTCTCACACAATTCTAGTCCTTTGTAACTTTTAGCCCTATATGAAATTACATTTTTGGTTTATAAGCATATTGTTTATGTGCATATATTTTTTTCTTCCCTTTACAAAGTAAGACCTAGGGCATGAAGATCCTGTGTGTCTTGCTTTCCTAGCATCTGTAACTATTTGTTGACTGAGTAACAAATAGATCTGATCTCATCTTGCTGAAAAGTTTCTGCACATCTAAAGAAATCCACAAGCAGAGTAAAAAGAAAACCCACAAATTGGGAAAAAATTTTAGCTGGCTGTTTCTCAGACAAAGGACTTCTATCTAGAACATACAAAGAATTAAAAAACATCAGCCCTCCCAAATTCAAAGGCCCAATCCAGAAATGGGCATCTGAGACGAATACACCCTTCTCAGACAAAGAAATACAAATGGCAAATAAATACATGAGAAATTGTTCAACATCATTAGTCGTTCAAGAAATGCAAGTTAAAACAACACTGAGATTTCATCTCACCCCAGTAAGAATGGCTAGCATTAAGAAATCAACCAATAGCAAAGGCAGGCGAGGCTGTGGAGAAATAGGAACCTTTCTCCACTGCTGGTGGGAATGCAGACTGATGAAACCACTATGGAAATCAGTTTGGAGGTTCCTCAGCAAACTAGATCTAGAGGTCCCATTCAACCCGGCTATTCCCCTTCGGGGTATTTTCCCAGAAGAACTGAAAACATCATATCATAGCGATATATGTACACCCATGTTTATAGCAGCACAATTTGTAATAGCTAAATCATGGAAGCAATGCAAATATCCATCCACTGAGGAATGGATAAAAAACTTGTGGTATTTTTATACAATGGAATATTACTTAGCTATAAAGAAAGACAAACTCAAGGCTTTTATAGGTAAATGGTCACAACTAGAGACCATACTCATAAGTGAAATAAATCATGCCCACATGTGTAAACAATGTATTGTCTCACTAGTGTAAGATCCTGAAAAAGTGAATAAAATTAGGAGGTATGATAGACATTGTGAAACAAAAGGAAACTGCTCAAAAGTAAAGAGCAAGTAAGATGAGGGAAAAGAGGAAAGAAAGAAGGGGAAAATTATATATATATATGTGTATATACACGTATATATACATGTATATATGGATAGCTAACATAGTTGTACTACTGACTTCTATCATTTTATTGAAAGGAACAGTTAATGATTAATTATTTGATCAATCTTACATGTCTATATTTGTTTTCCTGAGAAACCACTTTGAAGAAATCAATGTGTAATACAACAACCATTGTTAATTTCCTATCAGCTAGTCTAAATTTCAGTATTGCTTGTATTGTTCTTGTGTTATTTTGTAAATGTATGTATGTTTGTTAATATGTTTTTGTTCTTCTATTCTTTTAAAATTAAATCTGTTTTGAAGCTTTTAGACATTGCAAAAACTTACTTAGAATCAATTGTGGAGCATGATATAAGTAATTAAGATTAATAATGTCTTTGGGAAGACACAGGACAAAGTAAAATAATTGAGAAGTTGTTCTGCGATTTTTCCCATGTGACTTACACTTGTTTCAAAGGCAATTCTGGACAAAAGCATTTCAGCAATACCATTCTGTGTCACTGTAGAGTAACTATAGGGGTTACTATAGCAGTTACTTTGTAGAGTAATATTCATTTGACAGTGTGAATTGTTGCATTTTTAAAAATTGGAGCAAGTTTATATGCCCTCAACTTAGGTAAACCATGAGTTTTTACAAATGAATACAGCCTGTATACCTGACATTCTATTAAAATACAGAACATTTCCCTCAACCCCCCAGATTCCCTGATTCCTTCTTCCCTGGTTTCCCCCCTCACTAACAGCCGGTGTTCAATTTCCATCACCACTCAATTGTTTTACCTGCTAGTCAGCTTTCTATCAGCGTCTGTGTGTTTGGGTTCTTTCATTATAATGGTTAGTTCACCGACGGTGTTGTATACCAGTAGTTCATTCCTTTGTGATGCCGGGTAGTGTTCCATTATAGGAATATATCACAGTGTGTTTATCCCTGTTTTCACTAATGTGCCTTTCAGTAGGTTTCAGTTTGGGAGTATTAAGAAAACATCATTCAACATTCTTGTAGAGCATAGTTTGGACGTGTGGTTTCATTTATCTTCAGGAGTGGGGATATTGCTAGGTCATAATGTCACCAATTAGTTGGGGTTCTTTTGCTCAATTTAGATAGAAACCACAAACTGGCAAAGTGTAGCTCCCTCAATGTTAGCAGCCCCAGACTTTGTGTGCCAGTGGCTCAGCTCTTAGTGTTACAGCTCTGAAGTTTGAGTGCTGTCACCTCTTCACTCTTACTGTTACAGCTCCACTTCTACTGTTTTAGGTCCGACTGGCTCCTAGCCACCCCTATTAGTTGCTCAGCAGCCAAAGCTCCTAGTCCCATCGGTGGCTTCCTGGAGCTTTCCTAGTAGCTTCCACTGCCTCTCTGGGGCTCTCCCCATGTCATCACAGGTCTCTGCCAGGGACTGCTGGTATCCACCACTCTTGATTTTTCACTGCTACATTAGTGTCTGGAGCTCTTCAGGGCTAATAGCCCTTACGGTACCAGGTCTTTTTAGAACAATTTAACTCAGTTTGCTTTACCCAAGGATCATGCGTCCAATAGGACCACCTGCGCAAGGGATTTGGGGACCTGTGCTGCAGCACAGCAGGCAGGTGTACCAGAGGGAGCCATCCTGCACTGACCTAAAGAGTGTGAGGCAGAGCTGCTTATGTAGGGGAGGAGATGCCCACACACGCATACGTCTCTTGCATTTTGCGTGCTTATGTGGGGACTTCAGGAACAGTGATGGAGAGGGTGGGTTAACCTGGGAGATTTCATGGTAGAGTCATCTGGAGTGACTGTGGGTCAAATTTGGCTTTCAGGCCTATTGTTGGGACACAATACCTTGGAGAGTGCCTGTGGGGCATCTGGGACAACTGTAGCTGTCATGGAGAGAGCTCAGTGGACCTGCAGAGAAGTAGCTGATTGAGAACTCCTGCATTTTTACACCAGTGGCAGGACTCACATCATAACTGCTGCCACTTTGCGGGTATCTGTAGGAGAGGTGGCTGTGTTGGTCATGGTTGCTGAACTTAGGGGCTTTCAGAGATAACAGCAGTTATCTGATCTTGGTGTCGACAGGCAAAGTCATTTGCTGCTTCTCAGAGAGGTGGCAGCAGTGCTTGGAGCGGCCCTGGGTGGGGAAGGGGCACCGTGGCTGTCATCCAGGCTGCAGCCTACAGAGTAGCTGCTAGGCAGTTCCAGGGGTAACAAGAACACTTGGGAATCAGTGCCCCAGGCCACTGTTGGGGTACCAGGAAGGAAAAGCATGCCAAATTTTAATAGATGATGCCTGCTCTCACTGACTGTCTATCTCAATAGGACATGTGTGTGTTTAACTCTGTAAGAAGCTACCAGCAATGGAGCAATAGTCCATTTGCTCTATATCCTTACCAAAGTTGTGGCCAGTCTAGTGATTCCAGTGAGTATTTAGTCATATGTCATTGTTGTTGGTTTTTTGGGGTTTGTTTGTTCGTTTGGTAGTACTAGAGATGGAATCCAGGGTCTTTGAAGTGAGATATATCTCCAACACTTTTTATTTTGAGACAGCGTCTTTCTAAGTCGCCCAGACTGGGCTTCTGGTTTACTCTCCCAGAGCCCTGGGATTGTAGATATGCACTACCACACCTGGGTCATTGTATCTGTTGTTTTAAAGGTACAACTCATATAGAGTAAAATTCACTCGTTTAATATATAATTCTGCAAGATGTGACAAATATATAGTCATGAAATAAAACTGTAATCATAATATAGAGCCATCCTATCTGCCTGCCAATTCTCCCATATTCCTTTGTAGGCTTTCTCATGCCAAATGCAGCCCCTTGGCAAGTACTGACCTTCTGTCCTTTTCACTTTACCTTTGCTTGGCTTGCCAGGATTTATCAGCTGTGTTTATAATTTTTATCAGTCATATATATAACTTCTAAAAAATCATTTTTACAGATTTTATAATGAAAAACAGCATTCACTTTCTAATTCCTTTTCCTTTTGGAGGAGTTTTGACTTTCTGATATCTTTCAACTCTTTTATTCAATTCTTGTGCTACAGTCCTCTTCATTTCTAAGTAACTATGTTTTTATGACTTGATATTTCCACTTCTAATTTAATTAACTCCTTCCTGTGGTGAATTTATGCCTTTTATGTGCCTCACCAACCGTAATAGCAACCCATTTGTCCCTGATACTGATAATTCAATATAAACACATCATACATGTGGGTTTTTAAAAAATAACTGTTTGATTTATTGTGCCTAAATAGTACCAACAACAGAGGATCACATTTCTTTTTCTTGAATACTCTTTTTAGAACTAAGTCCTTTTTCTTGGTCCTCTGTGAACTGATTTGTTACACTCAGACTTTTTGAATGAAGTATTTGCAACTCTGTCTTAGCCACGTTCCTTTTGCTGGGACAAAATATCTGACCTGCACAATTTAAAGGAGGAGAAGTTTGTTTGGGCTCATGGTGTCAGTGAGTTCAAGTCCATGACTGGCTGGCTCCAAGGCACAATCAGCACACCAGAAGGGCATGGTGGAGGAAAAATGGCAACCAGGAAACAGAGAGAGAGAAGAGAGGAGCCCAGGGAATTATCCCTCCCAGGTCACGCCTTCTCTGACCCACTGCTGCTCATCGGGCCCCACACTGGGATGTGAGAATTTGGGGGAATATTTTAGATACAAATCATAACACGCCTTTTAATATGTTCTGCTATTAAAGAATAATGATTATTAGTTAATTATCAGTGATTCTGCTTGGGCCTGACCCCTTCCTGCCTGTTGGTCTTCCCGTGGTGAATGCCTTTCCTTCCTGTGGCACATGCTCAGTTGCTCTGCTCCGCCTCATGACTGTAACTGTCACATATTCAGAAGGACACAACTGCTGATTCCTTCTCCCATTTTCCAACGTTCTCCTCTCTCCACTCTTCGCATAACAAAGAACAATGCTTTCTACCCATCTGCTCTAGTCCAACAGCTAAATACCCTTGAGTCTCTGTCTTTTCTCTCCACACATGGTTATTCCCAGTGGAACCATGAGCAAGTACTGCTGATTCCAAATATATCCTGTGTCTTTTCTTCTCTCTCCATTTTCACTGCACCCACCAATCGGTTTCCTTACCGTGTTCCTCTCCCTACTATGCCTTGCCTCCCGTGATCCTATCGCAGCCAGCACGTTCTTTTAAAAGCATAAAGCTCAATGACATGTAAAACTCTCCAATGTTTACCATTGTACTTAAAATAAAACCTCAATTCCTTCATGGCATATGATACGTCTGCCTGTGGTAATTAATCCTGGCCAGTGTTACCTTCACCAGGGGAACATGTGTTATTTTTTCCTTTGCTGGTATAGGGAATTGAACTCAGGGCCATCACGCTGAGCTATATTCCCAGCCCTTTTAATTTTTTTATTAAATTTTGAGACAAGAATCTGAGTCAATTGCTAAGGAGAACTTCCTGCTTTAGCCGGCCAGCATGCTGGGATTACAGGCAGTGCCACCATGCCTGGCCACCAGTGGAGCTTTTGAGAAGCTCTAAGCCCAAGTCCAATTAAATCAGAATATTTGGGGATGAGGCTCTGACATCGGCACTTTTAACAGTTCCCTGGTGTGTGTGATGAGCATCCGGAGGTCAGAACTAGGGCTCCCTCTCACACAACCTCTGTGTCGTCTCCTCTCAGCTTCCCCCTTGTCACACTGAGCCTGGCAAGTACATTTTCTCTCTCTCTTTGAACCTCAAGCTTATTCTTGCCTCACAGCTCTCTCATTGGATCTGTTTGTGTCAGGAAGCTTCTTTGCCCACACATTTTTGTGGCTGGTTCCTTCTAGCTTCTCAGAGTGAGCTTTCTTGGATCACCTCACCAGCCATTCTCTGCTGTCCTTGAGCATTTCTTCCTTTTCATACTGCTGATGTCTCAGATCATCTCATGCGTGTATTTTTGACATGAGAGTGTGATCTACATGAAACTGCTCATTCTCCGATACACTCTGGTGCCTAGAATGGTGCTTAATAAATATTTGTTGAACAGCCCTATAGGGGCATTTGTTAGACAAGCCAGAAGGTGTGCAGTGGCTGCAGGGAACACTTCGATAGGTGATTATAGGAAGCCAGATAAAGTCAGTAACTTTCACAATGAAATTAGGAGTTGTGATTTTTGTGAATTGGAGAAGAAAGATTTTTATTCTGGAGAGAAGCAGTTCCAAGAAGACAGAAGTGCCTTGTTACCTTACTGGAAGAGCAACCTTAGTATAGAATAACTTCTGGTATTCACCATGGTTGCTGTAAATTTAGCTTTTGAGGCTGAGCCTGGTGGTGCGTGCCTACAATCCCAGAACTCTGAGAAGCTGAGGAAAGAAGATCTTAAGTTTAAGCCCAGACTGTAAACTCTGTCACTTGGCAAAACCCTGTCTCTCTCAAAAAACCCCAAATCAGAAAGAAAGAAATAACATTTTGTGATTGACATTTCATTAAAATGGAAGGAAGAGTACCCCTTTGGACTCACTACCCCAAACCATTCCTTTCATTTTAATAGTGTGAAAATTAAGAAAGCATCTGAGATTCCTCCAGTGACTTCACATTACCTGTTCATTGAAGCTGCTGATAAATACACTCTTTGCTACCTCTTTGCCTGTGATGCTTTTTGAAGCCTAATGACATGCTGTATTTAATTATGACTAAATACTTGGGATTAATTGGAAAGTTGTGCTTTTTGCTTATGTTTCAAGCTGCCTTGTAATGCAAAAATAGCAAACACATTAGGAGCCATTTCCAGATCCCTTACAGTTGTTAGCAATTTAATTTATGGAGTTCTGACTGTAAGGATATGATGGAAACCAGATACAGACAATGTCCTTTTGTTACCTGATGCCAAGGAAGATGAGTGTTCAGTTTTACAAATCCAGCATGATAATTTTATGCTTTCTGATAGCAGTTATATGTACACAGTTCTAGAGAAACACTAGAAGTTAAAATGAAAGTTTTTAAAAACTGACAGGTTCAGGAAGCACAATTCTGTGATGAATGGGTTTGCAGAAAGCTGTTTACAAAAGCACAGAAACATTCTTCTCTGAAAGTGGATCAAAGTCTGTTTGTTTTTGTTTGTTTGTTTGTTTTTCCGGTACCGGGAATCGAACTCACGACTTTGCGCTTGCCAGGCAGGCGCGGTGCCACTGAGCTAAATCCCCAGCCCCCTGGATCAAAGTCTGTATTGTGGCATCTTGGCTCTCTAGGGCCTATGAAGATGAGGACTGGTTGGAAAAGAGTAGAATGTTGTTTTCTGGCTCTGCCGCTGGCTGTGTCCTTGATTCAGGGTAAAGTAGAAGCCCGACATTCATGTAAACACTAATTTTGTGTTGAAGCATAACCAGGCAAGTACGCACACTCAAGGGTGAGTTCAGGTCCTTGGGCCCTGGGGCAAAATGTGTGACTTGTTGGTCTTCCTATACTTGAAGTCTTACAAATTGGTGTCTGTACTGGTCAGATTTCTCTTGCTGGGACAAAATACCTACCATGCACAATTTCAAGGATGCAGGATTTATTTCCATTTCAGAGGTTTCAGCGCGTGGCTGGCTGCTCCAAGACAGAAACACAGTGGCAGAAGGGCATGGAGGAGGAAAGCTGCCCAACTCGTGGTAGCCAGGGAGTGGAGAGCAGGCAGAGAGCCCAAGAGGAAGGGGGCAGGCACCAGATACAGTCCCCATGGTTACATTGCCCTGACCTACCCCGAAGTGTGCTTTCCTAACATTCTAGGTGTCTCTCAAGCCAGTTGACAGTCAAGATTAACCATCACCATGTCAGAAAATGAGGGCGGTGTTTCCTGTTCTAATACCTTTTTCTCATCCCTGTGCCTTCAAGTAGACCAGAATTCCATAGCAAAGTACCCCACTGCTCCCTGCAAAAAGAGCCAAGTCACATAAAGGTTTGGGAGCCACCAATAATTTAAAATTTGTGAAAATATTGAAACTGTGTCCAAAGAAGGTAAATTCAATCTGTTTGTAGCATGTACAACATAAATCATATAAAAATTTTCTGGTTTGTTAAATATAGAATAATAGCTGGGCGTGATGGTGCACACCTGTAATGCCAGGACTCAGGAGGCTGAGGCAGGAGGATCGCTGCAAGTTCAAGACCAGCCTGGGCTACAAAGTGAGCTCAAGGCCAGCCTGAAGTGGATAGTGAGACCCTGTCTCAAAGTAAATAAATAAATAAATGTAGAATAGACTACAAGAGAGTTTATTGGCAGATGCCTACGGTCCTAATTAGTTTTTGCATTTTTGTACGTGTGTGCTATTCACAAGATGGTTTTCCTAGGCAAGGTGACCACATTGACATCTTAGTTGATGGGTATAGGGGTGAGGAACATTATTTCAGTGAAATATCCATACTGGGTGTTGAATAAATGTTTAATATAAGATATTTGTATATGGACACATTGTTGTACAAGATAAAGGGTGAGAAATTATCTGTAGGTATATGCGTCTTTATTGGATTTTTGAAAAGAAATTAAAGTCTTTGCCTAAAGCCTCAGCGAACAATCTCATAAAATGTTTTCACTGGTTTAAAATCTTCTTCACGCTCATAGCATTATTACAGCTGTGCCAGGTGTTTTAGTGTGTGTTTAAATATTTCAGGTGCAAATGTTTTATAGATAAGTTTTGCTGCTCCAATTTAAAAATTAATCCTGAATGGTGGTTCTTATCCTGAGAATGCATAAGAATGAGACAGAACAAATATAAATTATCTTAAAAATATCTATTTTCATAGTATAAGATGACCTATAGAATGTATGTATGCAGTAAAAGTTCATGTTCCTTCATGCACAAATAGAAAACACCGTCTGTTAAATGACTTCAGGTATTAAAACGTTAGGAGCTTTTGTCCTTTCTCTGAAGGAATCAAAATACGAAACAGAAATCTTTCACTTCGTTCTAAGTGAATTTTAAATCTTATAGATGTTAAGACAACACAGCTCTAAAACAGACCTGAACTTCATCGTGGAGCAAAGCAATTGTTCATATTCTAGCAAATTATCTGCTTATTATCTCTTGGATTCCATCTCAGGGTTGCTAACAGAGCCTGAAAACATATATTGCTAATATATTACTCCAGAAAACGTAAAAGATTTTGTGTTCTCTTATGCCCTGACAGGTTGGTACAGAGGCTATTCCCTTCAGAATAAATCCAAAAAGGTACGTCTTATCATTTAATTTTTCGTTTCATTCAAATTCTTGTCTCCTAGTATCTGTTCTTGCTAGGCCTAGTCTGGTTGGGGTTTTGTTGTTGTTATTTGTGATAACCTTTCTTTTCCCTTGCAAACTAATTCTCTGACTTCAGTGCTTCAGAATAATAGTGTAAATTCCACCGACTCTGTTTCCCAGTTCAAGAAGTCGGTCCTGGCTGTCGTGATGGTGCTCCCTGTCCCCAAGCCGTGTGAGGTGGTCGTGCATCCCAGTGCTCTAGTTGCCCTCTCTCAAGGGAAGGAAGGGCCCGCTTCTCCTTTACCCTTCATTACAGTGCTGAAATCCCAGAGTGTATGGGTCTCCCTGTCACCATGTGAGTCTTTCCTACACTGTCAAGTAGAAAAACAGGAGTAATTTCCAAACTGAGCCTTGGAACCTCTATACATCACGAAGTCAAAACAGCAAATTCTAGGGCGGGGGATTTAGCTCAGTGGCACAAGCGCCTGCATGGCAAGCACGAGGTCCTGAGTTCAATTCCCGGTACCAAAAAAACCCCCAGCAAATTCTAACATTTGATGAAAAAAGAAACTGCAAAACAGAGAAGAAAATGGATTGCAGTGGGAAGTACTGTTTCTGAGACTTTTATGTTAGATAAAGATTATCATCTACCTCATGCATGTTTATTTCATTTGATGCATTTGATGTGTAATACTAGGCTGTGATAAAAATGATTATTCTTTGTGGGCAGAGTTTGAAAAATACTGACGTAGATGGTTCCTTTTCCCAGTGTCAGAGCGACTGAACATCAAGCTAGAGAGAATCCATTAGTTATGTTAGTGCCTATCTCGGTTCATTTTATTTCCATCAGCACTTTTCCTTTGAATCTGCTTGCTGGGGCAACATAACATGTCAGCACTTTCTTTTGAAAGAGCAGAGTTGATAAGCTCTTACTATTTCACAATTAGTTCACATGCCAGATAGAGAATTGCGAAGGAGGTGAGAGACATAGTTTTTAATTTATCAAGAAGGGAGAGAAAAAAGAAAACCCTGCGGTTCTTTCTCTTGAGGCGCAGTACGACCTAAGTTTTCACATGCAGATGGGCTGGTGTTGAGCACCCACAAAAGAACACGGGGCCCCAAAAACACCTTCGTAGAAGGTAGAGGATGTGAAAAACTGAGTGCGACTGAAGTTGCTGATTCCTGGGTCACACTAAGTATTTGCACATGCGTGTGTACACACACCTTGTGTTTGCTTTGACAATTCAATGATCCAGCAAAACCGGGGGGTCTTTACTGTTCATGTGGGTGTCAGCCCCTCCGTTTGGGTCCTTCTGCCCTTCTCTACACCCTGATGCTGAAGATTTCTACCCACTGTTAGATTCTTTTGCATATGTCATTTCCACATGAATTATTTCTACTTAATCTCCTGCTGACTTTGGTTTGTCTGAGCTTCTAATAGAGACCTAAGGTGGCAGGTGCGCTGGAGTGAGGAGGGTGGTGAGGTTGAAGTGAAGACCCGGGGCCCGGCACGGCCACTCCTGCTTGGTTTAGGGTTTGCCCGCTTGGTATAATTCCACAGTTATGGAAGTGCTGGTTATTTTGGAGTAGACTAAGAGTTCATGGTTATAATATTCTGAATTTGTTAGAGAGTAAGAAAACTCAAGTCGCTGAATTCCTAATCCTGTTTTTCTAAGTGAATTTAAAAATTCTCAGACAAAATCAGATGAAACGCACACACTGAATTCTTGATTTTATTTTGTATGTGTGTATGTGTGTGTGTGTGGTTCTGGGAATTGAACCCAGGGCCTTTGCACAGAGCTGTATCCCCAGCATCTTAAGTTGTGAGACAAGGGTCTTATTAAGTCACTAAATTGCTCAGACTGGACTCCAACTTGCAGCCTTTCGCCTCAGCCTCCTGGATTGCTGCGTTCACAGGTGTGTGCCACCACCCCCAGCTTAGAATTCTTGGTTTTTAACTGGTAAATGTCACACATGTCGAAACAAGGTCCCAGACCCCAGGGCTTCCCTTTCAGAGTCTGCAGTATGTGAGGAATCTTTGCAGCACAGAAGACCTTGGTTTCCAAGGTGTCCTGTGATTTCCTATTGCATGCAGATCCATCTCGCAGCGCCCTGCTACCTGATGTGAACAGTAGGTGGACAGGTGCCCCTCTAAGGTCCCAGAGAGAAACATGAGTTCTCGGTGTGCTTTTAACTTGTTATATTCATTAAAGGGTTGTTAAAACTCTTGTTTAAACTGTCAACTCACCCTTTAGAAGAATTATTTCAGGAAGAGCGTGTCTTTGTTCTTGATAACTAAAGAACAACTTTGAAATGCAGTGATGTGAGGGTACAAACAAGGAGCATGCACTGGTGTGTTGATTTTTTTTTTAAGTTGAAATATATATTTTTCTTGTGGAGCAATTCAAGAAAAATTGGAATGGAATTCAAAACCAGCTGTCATGAATTATACTCAACTTGTGACACCCCTTCATTAAGAGATTCAGCCCATTAGAAATCTTCTCCTTAGTGTGGGTCCCTTTCTCTCTATCCCAGGGAAGAGCTACTTGAAAGGTATTGTTTCAGTGGGAATTTTTGATGTCATTTATAAGCAGAGCTATCTGTTTAGGGTGGTGATAACAGGAGCTAGCAGCTTTACAAATGGAAGAAGCCAAGAGCTCTGCAGAAATGGATGATTGATCCTGGCGGGACTGTGGGAGTGTGGCTAGGGGCAACTTCTAGAAAACCATTAGTTTTTTTTTTTTTTTTATTCAAGTGAGTAGGTTTTCTTGAGAATGAAAAGCAGAATTGAGAGAGGGGCTGTAAATCAGATATACATGGTCGAGATCAGCTGTGGCTTTTTGTGTATTATAGCAGCACAGGAAATGTCTACAGCCTCAGATTTATACCAGAGCAGTTAAATGACTATGCGTGCCCCCCAGCACTGCACAGCACCGTGACACCTACGACAGGGAGGTAAATGACCAAATGAATGTTCTGTCCACGCAGACATTACCACATCTGTACACAAATATAAATTACCTGCTTATGACTGGCTTAGGTGTCACAAAACCATCAGTGTATATTTCTGAGTACCTCGGTCTTTGCTATCTCACACTTATTAGGAGGCACCAGTCATCAGGTTATGAAAGCATAATCAACTTAATAATCATAATCAATGTAATTGGCTTTTCATCTTCCTGACTTGGAAATCTCTGCAAGGATATTCCTCTGGACTCGCAGTCTTATTTTTTTTCTGATGCTGGGGATGGACCTCGGGAGCTCATGCACACTACACACCCGCCAATGAGTGACACCCCTGCCCCAGCAAGGTTGAGTCTTACTTTAGTCTTATAACTGCTAATTTAAGCAGTTCATCCCTACCCAAAGCCTCCCTTTTTAAGAGTTCTGGAATTTTTTTAAAATTGTAGTAAAAAACATCACCAAGTTTGCCATCTTACCCACTGTTGTGGTGCCCATCGCCACCATCCATCTCCTTCTTTCTTTTTTTTTTTTTTTGGTTTTTTTTTTTTTTTTTTTTCTCCGGTACCGGGAACCGAACTCACGACCTTGCGCTTGCCAGGCAGGCGCTTTTGCCGCTGAGCTAAATCCCCAGCCCCCACCATCCATCTCCTGAACGTCTTCTCCTCCCCCAACCCAAACTCAGTAGACATCACACACGGGCCCCTCACCCCCACCCGCCAGCCACTGGCAACCCCATTCTACTTTCTGTTTGTAAAGCGGACAGCCCCAAGCGCCTCACTCAGGTCTTTTGGTGACTGGCTTTTTGCACTTAGCATCATATTCTCAAGGTGCGTTCTGGACAGCCAAGCCCGAGTGTCCACGATGACAATCACCACGTCACTGGCCTCAGCTCCGCAGACAGAAAGAGCATGCCCACTTCCTTCTGCATCCTGGAAAGAGATCTGGAGCTTCAGGACTCCAGAAATCAGGCACCAAATTGATTATACACACACCCTCTCTGAATTTTTATTTATAACTGTTTGATCAGTTTCACCGAATCACTGCTTTCAGTACCTGTAATGAAAGACCTATAGCTCACCTTGTCCATGTGTGGGTTATTGGTCTTAGCAATTATGGGATAGACAAAGAGCTTTCTCACTCATTCAGCTCCACCTGCCTTAAAGGAGAAAGAGAAGCATACGATTTCTTTTGGGTTCCGTCCTCCTGGTTGGAAAAGGTGGGCCCTTTGCTTCTGCCTTGAGCAGTTGCAGGATCCACTCTGTCATCAACAGTGCTAATCCCAAATGTTCTTGCTGTTTCCTGTGAAATTGGCAGAAGATGAAAAGAGCGAGTAGAGAGTATCATACAGACAAATACAGCGCATGAAACGGGACGCAGAGCCACCCCGTTGATGCTCACTTGCTTCCCATCTCTGAGTGGGTTGAGGATCACATGGTGCACACAGATCTTGAACCTCAGTCCTCTGGGTGGTGGGATGTCCCCCCACACTTGTGGTCAGTCACTCAGACATGTGCTGTCCCCGAGTTTATGGAACCTCTTCTGGAAGTGAGGCTAGGAGCATCTGAGCCAAAGTGCACCTAAACAGGTTCTTCTGCCTCGACTGGTCTGGCATGTAAGCTACCCTGAAGCAAAGTGTTTTCTCCAGATAGCATCTTCTCTCTCGCTTTAGGAGCATTTGACACAGTGAGACAGCAGGAGCTTTCGGTTGATCAGAAAACCCATGTATGTGACTCTCTTCCTATTGCTGGATCTGATCCTCAGTGCTTTAGTTCATATCCAGGATTTTCCTGTCATTCTCTTAGGTCTTCCTGGGCTTTAGATCCCCCTGTGAGCAGTGTCACCATACCAATGTTGAATTGCTTCTTGTCCCCGTAGGAGGGGGAACAATTTGAGACTGCGAAGTGCTGGAAAATAATTAGGTAACAAATACCATTGATTTGGGATGTGTGTGCTGTGGGTGAAAGTGCTGAAAGAAAAATGACTTGAGAAAATCATTATCATTTTTTACGGGCGACCGAGTTCTATGTAGCTGTACATCTCCCTCATTCTGTGAGGTCCTTTCAAGATGGGAAGCATCTTGAGAGATGCTGGATCTGAAGGAGTTCCCTGTTGCTGTGGCTGTGAGCTCACGAGGGCGTGTCTGCCTCTTCATTTATGAAACACTTACCTTATGCTTTCTGCACCCAAACGCCTCCCTCGCCCGCGTTCCCAGCACGCCTGTGTTGAGCAGTTGGTATAACTGATGTCCTACAGACCTGGTGGAAGCATTTTCTGTTGTCCAGGTGTTGCCAGTCACACTTGCTGCTGTTCATGCTCTTGATTTGGGCCCGAGGTTTTCTACAGCCATGTAACCAGACGTTCTTCTCTCTGTAGGGTATTTTTCCTGAAACATACATCCATTTGAAAGAGGCCACTGTGGAAGACCGAGGGTAAGTTCCCACCTAGGAAGACCCCAAAACAGTAATGAAGATGTAAGATTTTCATGATACAGTGCCTGCTGCATGTTGATATTTCTCTTTTCTCACTGAGTTACTTCTCTTCTGTGAGAGAGAAATGAATAAAAATATCTCCTTAGTATAATGCTTCTCTCTGTCTGCTCTTTTTATCCTTCCTAGCATCCTTCTGCAGAAGAGTAAAGACAGCAGCAGTGAGCTTGAGGGCTTTGGCCTCCCTCTTGTATTTATTGCCCCCTCACAGTGTGTGTGTGTGTGTGTGTGTGTGTGTGTGTGTGTGTGTGGTGTGCATATGGGTCCATGTGTGTGCCTGCGGTGTGCATGTGCATGTGGGTCCATGTGTATGTATGATTGCACACAGGAATACTCAGTCCTGAGAAGCCCCCTGTTTGGGGTCTCTGTGAAATAGCAGAGTAAGCACCAGCTTGCTTTTCAGTGCTGAACTTCGGCCAAGCCATTGAGCCTCATGTGCCCCCTGAGGTTTTCACTGCGTATTGGGGGCCATAAGGAGAAGTAGGACTGGAACCCCAGGGCTGATAGAGTAGAATGGGGCTAGGGAGAAATGGACAACTGGGTTACAGTTTTGCAGCCCAAATCTGAAAGATCATTCTTGGTCCTAAGCTTGGCACTCACATTTTAAGATGGGAAGTGGAGATCTACTCTGGTCCACTCAACTCCCTGGTGGCAGAGCCAGGACCAAGAGCTGGGTCTCGTGTCCTCCTGGAGAAGTCTTTCCAGCTGGCCATTCCCAGGCAGCTGCAAGTGTTACTGTGTTGTAGAAAGGCAGAGTGGGAGGCCTTTTCCATCTAATTAGGAGCCGGATGGAATGCGGGATCCCCTGCCATTCAGATACCAAGTACAGACGCTGCTTGGCTCGGGATGGGGTTATAGCCCAATAAACCCATTGTAAGTTGCAAATATCATAAGTCAAAAGTACATTTAATACATCAAACCAAGCAAATGCCATAGCTTAGCCCAGCCTTCCGTCAATGCTCAGAACGCTTCCAGTAGCCTACAGCTGGGCAGAATCCTCTCATACAAAGTCTATTTATAATAAGCATTGGAGACCTCATGGAATTTATCAAATGTTCTACTGAAAGTGAGAAATAGAATAGTTGTAGGAACCAGCTTTTGACCCTTCATAAAATTGCAAAATAGTAATGTTTCATGAGTCCTATTTATTCTCAGTCATTACCTTTTGTCCCCGAAATTCACGATCCTCTGGGCATCCTGTATTTGCATGTATTAGTCCAGCGGACCTATAGCTCTGCCCACTCGTTCACCTGCTCTTGCTCTCTCTCTTTCTCCTGCTAGTTAGGAAATACCAGAGAGGACTTATATGGCTAAATGTAATACACAGAGAGGACTTATATGGCTAAATGTAATATTGCATCTGCTACAACCAACGATTTTAGTGTATGCACATTTTCTACCCTGTAAAACAGCAGATGAGAACAAAACCCAGTCCATTCCAGAAGAGCGCCCCTCCCCAGTCCCTGCCACTGGGTCAAGGATGAGGTCACAGTCCCCAGGACCTTGTCCACCCACCTCCTGAATGAAGCAGCAGCTTGGTGGAGCCAGCTATAACATGGGATTTTTTGCTCTCATCTCTGAGAATTGCTAAAGGCAGCCTGGCTTAGTCAGTGAGGCTCCCAGAGAGAAACATGGAGAGGTAGAGCCAGGCTGCAGGCCGAAAGAACTCCTCTTTTCTCAGCTGCTGAGGTGTGTTTAGGTCCCCTACCCTACGCCCACCATCCCCACCCCCATGGTCAGATTTAACTTTATTTCAAGCCAAAGCAGCCCCGTTCCTGCCCTTGAGCATCAGGAATGTGATAGTCAGAATAACATCTCCAGTCGCCCCGCAGCAAACTGAACTTCTGTTGCTTCTCATCAGGCAGCACGAGACAGTGATTCCTGGTGAACTCCCGCTGGTGCAGGAACTCACATGCACTCTTCGAGAATGGGCCGTCATCTGGCGCAAACTCTACGTGGTGAGTTTCCCAGGGCTTAGGGCTGGCAACGGCATAATTTCTGGGCCCTCAGCATGTGGTGCCACTGCTGAGCCACCCTCTGTCAGGTATCAGCCCCTCATTAGCTCTCTGCATGGAGTGGGACACAGAAAGACACAATGGCTGGACCACACTGGCTGGCAGCCAGCTGCCTGCGAGTCCCCAGCTTTGGGTCACTGATGTGCAATCATGGTGGGACGTGAGTACAGTCACTAATTCAGTCTTTTTGCAACTGAGAAACATGATTGGGAAAGTAGTCATGACGTAAAAACAGTGAGCACTTACCTCTTCTTCCTGAGTGCCCTAAACTATGAATCCTCACAATGCATCTGTAAATAGGTGCAATTGGAATTATTAGTGCATCAGTAAGGAACAGAGGACTTGCTCTTACGTCTCCGTGTGCATCAGTGGGTAGAAACTGCAGTTGTTTCAGGGCTCAGCTTCCCGAGGTTGGCATTCTCGACCGTGGCCATGGTACAGACTCAGATACTTGAGTAGTGTTAATCCCCAGTCAGGGCAGAGTTCCAAGTACTCTTTCTCACAACACTGGCCTGACCTCAGAGTGCCAGTGTGATACTGTGGCTCAGTGGGAGATTACACAGGGCCGGACACATCCTGCCTGCAATAAACCACAGTCGCAAGTTGCGTGTAAGTTTGCAATGGGAACTTCTAAAGTATGGGTATGGTTTTTCCCCTCCGAAACTCATGCTGGAGTTCAGTCTCCACGGTGGAGTATTAAGAACGTAGAACTGTTACCCACCTAGGCTGTTTAGAGGTGGGGGCTTTGAGAGGTGATTAGCATTTCATAAGATCATCAGGGTGGAGCCTTCAGGATTGAATACTGGTGGCTTCATAAGAAGCAGGAGTGAGACCAGAGGGGACACACATACGCATAGTCTGTCTCTCGCCTGTGGTGCCCTGTACCGCCTCAGGACTCTGCCAGCCAGAAGGCCATCACCAGCTGTGGCCCCTCAACCCTGGACCAGAACCAGAACCAGAACCAGAACTCAATGTGTAGGATTGTGTTATTTTCAGGGGAAAAAAAAAGTGGGCCAGGACAAGGCCCTGTAAATCTACCCTGTCCCATTCCCAGACTAAAAACCGCTCTTCTGCAAGTGCCCAAGGATGCTCCACATCTGCTGCCACCATGCCTGTTCCACCTCCAGTGCAGGTGCTCTTCCTTCAGCATTGGACTCCACAGACTGTTTTCTAACGTTGCTTCTTTCCTTGTAGACGAGCACACAGGCCTCATCTTTGTAATTGGCTTCTACAGCTGACCAGGAGTCCAGCTCTGAATGTTCATTCTCTTGTTAGATGTGTGAATGAGTCCAGTGACATACACTCGATTTGGTGGCTTGGGAGCCATTTGCTTTTCCTTGATGTGGTTTTGTGTTATGTAGGTTTTTGTTTGGTCATCTGTTGATGGCTTTGGTTTTAGTTTCTTTTCTTTTTTTCTTTTAATCTTAATTAGTTACTAGAAGCACCCCATTCTAGACCCTGACTAACCAAAAGCAGTAATCAGAAGCTCATTCCAGTGTAACTTCTAAGGGTTCATGTATTTTACTTCTATGTAGGGCTGTTTTATCCTTTGACAGGTGATAGCGGTGGAAGTCACTAACCCCGGAACATCCGGTGGTGTGTCTTTGCCTGTGTACCCTTCAAGACCTCATTTAGGTCCTTTGTTCTTCATAATGTGCCTTCCAGACACCCCAATCCATAATGCTTTCTTCTGGACTGTGGGGCACTTACCGCCAAGTCCATCATGTGACCCTCGGGGCGCACTGCCTTGTAATGAAGGTGATCTTTGATCTCTTTATGGTAGTTGAGGAGAGCTGACTCTGAGTTCCTGAATCATAAGCTCCAGGAAGATGGAGATACTGCCCTCAGCCCTGTGGCATCCATTGATCACCTTGCACTTAAGTTGAAAGCACTCTCCGGTTTGGTTAATCGATTATTTAGCGGCAGACATCACAAGGCTGATGGATGAGGCACATGTGCATCGGTTCGTTCCCTAACATCCTCTTTCTGAGAATCGTTAAGTGAGGAAATGCATTAGATAAGCACGGGTGAAGCAGCCCTGCACTGTCCATTATCTGTTACTGTAAGGAAACACTGGAAGCTGGGTAACTTATAAAGAAAAGAGTTTGTTTAGCTCACAGTCCTGGAGGTTCAAGAGCATGGGGCCCAGCATTAGCTTGGTTCTGGTGACGGCCCCATGGTGTGACAGTGTGGGGACCTCGTGTGATCGGGAGAGCTTACATGGCAAGACGAGAAGCCAAAGTGTGGGGAGTGAACTTGCCAGTGAGATAACCGACTAGGTATCAGTTCCTTCCTACAGCAGTGTCCTCGATGACTCCCACTGCACCCCACACTTTAAAGCCTCTGCCACAGCTGAAGGTCGTTAGAGTCCTACCCAGCTTCTAGTGCATGAACCCTTGAGGGACAAACTCAACCAATATCCTATCCCAGCCATTGACACTCCTTATCTGAAAATCCAACATCCAAAGTGTTCCAGACTCTGAAACCTTTGAGTGCCTAAGTGACACAAGTGGAATATTCTACACCTGTCCTCATGTGAAGTTTTGCTTCATGCACAGTATTAAGTGACCTTCGGGCTGTGTGTACACAGTGTATATGAAACACACATGAGTTTTGTGTTTAGACTTGAGCCCCCATTCCTCAGACATCTCATTATAGGTAAACATCACACACCCTCCCCCCAGAAAAATTCTGAAACACTTCTGGTCCCAGGTATTTTGAATAAAGGATATTCAGCCTATATTTGGAAAGGAGATTTTTTAAAATGTCACGTGTAAGAGTAGAAACTACGAATGAGGTAGGCTTTTTTCTTACTAAACTACAGCCACTGTGCTCGATTTTATTACTCATGTCCTCTACATGTGCACAAGTCATTGCGCATAGAATTGGGAAGTAAGTGAATGGGAAGAAGAAATAGGGCCGGGGTATTAGGGCTATTGAATCCCTTAGCAGGTTAACAAGGGTGGTAAGTGGTTGTTGAGGATTTCTTGTGTGGGAGTTCCCTATTTAGTACCAGAATTGGGTGTTAAATGGGAAGTGAAATGAAAGGGAGGGAAGGAAAAGGAAGGGAAGGAAAAGAGACAGGGAGCCAGAAAGGGGCCAATCCCTCCTTACAGGGCAGCACATTTTGCACCTTAATTTAGATATCTAATGAAATAATCATTTTGTTATTTGTGAACATCTGTAAATGTCTTGTAGCTGCTATAGATTGTGAAGATTCTTTTTTTTTGTTTTTTTTGTTTTGTTTTGTTTTTCTCCGGTACCGGGAACCGAACTCACGACCTTGCGCTTGCCAGGCAGGCGCTTTTGCCGCTGAGCTAAATCCCCAGCCCCGATTGTGAAGATTCTTAATCCGTCGGTAGGGCAGAGCAGTTTTGCTTCTGTTTTTGATCCATGTTTATCCGTTCAGGAATAATCCACCTAAATGGAAGTGTTATTATTATTATTTTTCCCTCGTCCATTTCAAACACATCGGCAGCTCATCTTGGGCAGAATTCCTGAACTTCTTTCCCTAAAAGTTGCATGTAAAAGTAGCAAAACTCAAATAGGTTTCCAGGGGAAACAGTAAAAGGAAACCGGATTCCTAGTTCGTGTGTTCCCCTCCCCCATGCACTTTTTAGTGTTTTGCTTTCTGATTCTGTAAATTCCTTTAGTCCATGTAAAGATAAATACAGATTTTTACTAGCATACACTGATCCTTGAATCCTGTCTCTCATCTATTTCTTCTCACAGATTGAGGCCAGGCGCTCTGCTTGGTGTCTTTCACAATTCCTATGATGCCTGAAAAACCACATACTTCTCTAAAATGCATTTCCTGGTTCTGTTCTTTTCAGTCTAAATTCACTGGAAATTTACATTACAGATCCAGACTCTTATGGTAGTCTACTAACTAGATTAAGCCCCGCTGTGTAGACACTGGTGATTATTCTAGAGACAGAAGATATTTGCGGCACTGTGATTTGTTTTTAGCAGTCATGCAGTGGTCATGTAAAATAATTATAAATCTATTTTGAGGGGAGAGGAGTTCCCAAGCAGAGGGGAACTCTTTGTCCAAAGTAGAAAGAAGAGATGATAGCTCCTCACATTCCCTCCTTTATGTTGTAGTGGTACTGTTATTACTGTGTGTGTGTGTGTGTGTGTGTGTGTGTGTGTGTGTGTGTGTGTTATGAATAACCAAGGTTATCAGGTTTTTTCATCTTTTTTATTGGTTGTACAGATTCTTGGGCATCATTTTGGTAGATTCACACATGCACATAAATACTTTTATCACTTCTACCCCCCAACCCCATCTTGCCTTACCTTCTCCCTAGTTTTACTTTGGGGGGGCTGCATTATGTATATTTTGCTCATATCCATCCCCTTATGACCTGCCCTTACTCCCTATCCCCTTTCATCCCTTTGTCTTGTCTAATAATAGTCTCTCTTTGTTATCTTTTTTAGATTACACGGGTCAGGAAGAGCACATGATGTTTGCCTAAGTGTGGCTTCTTTTGCTCAACATGATATGCGTGTGTTTGTGTGTGTGTGTTTGTGTGTGTGTGTTTGTGTGTGTGTGTTCAGTACTAGGCACTGAACTCAGTGTTTTTTGCTGAGCTATCTCCCTAGCCCTTTTTAATTTTTTTTTTAAAGTTTTGAGACAGGATCTCACTAAATCATCAAATTGCTCCAGGCTGTACTTTATTTGCAGTCCTCCTGCCTCAGCCTGGAAAGTGCTGGGATTACAGGCATGCGCCACCATGCTCACGATACTACTGTCTTCTGTTGAATCATCTTCCCTAGTGATTGCTGGCCTTATGCTCCAGGAGGGAGCAGGCTGCAGAGGCCAGGCACTAGCCTAGAAGTAAGGAAGCTGGCTTCGCCATGTAAACCCTGTGCTCACTAGCTCTGTGGCCTTGAATAAGTGACCTGTGATCTCTGAGCCTCTGCTGGATTTTGCCCCCCTTTAAAAGTGTTGCATAGCTCCCGTGGGGAGCCCACAGAGTATGAAACTATGAGAAGAGATGGTGGCTTTGAAACCGCTCTGCAGACTGACCGTTCAGGGCTCTGCCGGTGGGAGCCTGTGATCCTTGATATGGTCTCCACTGGGAGTAGTCCCTGCTCTGCACACCCTCCTCCGGGGCAGCCTTGGCCCGTGGCTTCCCTCTCATCCAGGGACCCTGAGCTCCCCTCTGTGTGCCACCCTTATCCAAGGCCACTGTCTTTGTCTCCTGGAATAGTCAGGCGGAGTGGCCTTGAGTGCTCAGCGGCAGGCCGAGTTTCCCACCGTAGATAAGGAACCTGCTTGGGTTAGGTTCAAGTTCAGCAGCCACAGCTCTTTCCAGATCTCAGAGCGCAGCTGACAGTGGTTTCTAGTTTGCATCGCCTGCACTGCTGTTCGCAGCCGGAGCTGGGCAGTCGAGGTGGGGATGTGGGGACAGTGGCTGATCAGGAGGAAGCATCTTATCACTGAGCTCCCCAGGGAGGCACCAGGACCACAGGCACTGGGGCCAGACAAGTTGACTAGTTTTGCAGTTCTCCTTCACTCACCAAGTGTATACTTCTACATCTAGAAAAAATTACAGACCCAGTAATAGTTACCAAAACAAACACACCAAAGAAGAAAGAACTTGGATTCAGAAAGCTAGCAGCTGATCCAGTGACCCAGGAAAAGTCCTTTGACTTCCCAAGTTTTATTTTCCTCTCCTAGAGTGGGAATTATCTATAATTTGTGCCTTGCAAGTTTACTGTGAGAATTCAGTGGGATTAACTCTATCAAATTCCCAGGACAGTAGCTGCAGGTCATTATTACTAAATGACAGCACTGACTGTCCCCTTCCCATGCTGCTTTTTGAAAGAAGCGGTTCATCTTGAGAAGTTTAGAAGAGCTCCGTCCCCTGGTGACATTTGTCCTGAGGTCATTTAAGGGAGCTTTTGCCTCCCTAATTCTGGTCATTTCCTCATCTTCCAGCATGGGGCTGAAGGAGGCGGAGACGCAGATCAAACCTGGTTCCCCTTCAGCCCTGTCCTGATTCAGTTGCTCTCCTCAGTAGAATTTAAGTTTTCAGTCATTCCCTGCTACCTCTAAGGAGCTTCATTTCCCCCGGCTTTGGGAGGCTGGTTATAAAGTCGGCTAATATGTAGTATGGGATCCATGCAATTTAATTGCTGACTCATCGTTCATAGGAAGCACTGACCTCCCTGCGTTCAAAATTTGCCAGCAAAATAAAATCCTGGCCCTGTGTGGAAAACTCTGGAGCAGAGGGCGCTGTGGCGGGCTGGGGTGGGGGCAGGAAACCCTGTGAGTCGCACCGTCTTCCCGTTGCTGCGTTTGCACGCAGATTCAGTATCATCTCCATGAACTGGTGGGTTCCAGGAGCTGCCAGAGCACAGGCCCTGACGTACAAATAAGCTGGTCCCATGGCTCGAAATCAGCAGCTGATCATTTATTACCAAGCACAGAAAATTCCCGCAGCAAACTCATCCTCTGGTCAGGACATTTTTATCTGTGACTTGTAAGCCCTGCCTGCACCGAGGCTTTGGTGAGAGAGGGGATGGGATGTGGAGATGACAGGGACGAGCCACAGGCAGTGCTTCGGGGGTTTTTGCAATTCTGCTTTTTCTCCAAGTGGTTGCCTGGCTTTCAGGTTTTCTTTCATTTTAGGAGCCCAACAAGGTCTTTCATTTGAATCTCTTTTCAAAAAGTCAGACTTTCTCCAGGCAGACAAAGCTTTCATGTGACGGAGAGAAGCACTGGACAGGGTAGGAAGCATGTAGGGACATGGGGCTCTATGCAGCCCAAGGACACAGAAGGACCAAAGCACCAGGTCTGGGCCGTGGGAGTTACAGCTGTGTGAGGAGACGTGGGGTGATTGTACAGGTGTGTACATGGGAAAGCTGACGTAGTGATTTCCGCATCTGCGAGTGCGTGAGGAATGAGGTGATTGACTCAGACGCAGTCGGTCAGGAAGTTGCTTGGGAGAAATAATTGAGTTGTGTAATACTTGGGAATGAGTCCATCTTCGTGCCTGGGCCTTTATTGTACAGATCAGCTAGCCCTGGGGGAATAATTTTGCCCAAAGCCACAAAGCAAGCTCATGATAGAATTAGAGACAGACTCCGAGTCCCATATATCCCTTCAAGCACTTTTTTCCTCTACATCATAATATCTGCAAGGAAGAGGAAATGTTGGTGGGCAGAGCTGATATTGATCCGGTGCACGTGGAAAGCTGGCGCACCCAGCAAAGGGCTTGGAAAGGTGGAGGAAAGAATCTGCTTTTGCTGGTACGCAGTGAAGCAGCGCCATTGTCCGCATGGCCCCTAAATTTCTCTAATACTCCGTGAATATCTTCTGCATTCCTCTCAGTGTTTCAGCATGAAGATAAAACTGCTTTTCCTTGTGACTTGGCTTTTATCTCCAAAAATCTAAGAAGGAAAAAAATGATAAACATCTGGACCAGAAATATAAAAAAGTGAGGCCTTAGATGTCTTCAAGTAGAAAAGGGGGAAAAGTCCCGAGTGAACACAGGAAGGTCCTCATTGAGTGGTAGAGCAATATCTGAGATCTCTTGTTTCATGTAGCTGGTCTTCACTCTAATAGAAACCAGAGCACTATTTTCTTTTAGTTCCAGAGTGTTATTTTAAGTTTGAGCCATCAGATTTGTTTTCAAGTTCCCACCATACCCCGGGATTGTGCTGACCCTTTTGGAGAGGGTCAGAGGTGTTGTGAAGTGATGCAGTAGTGGCTGGGAGTGCAGAAAAGTCCACCAGCAAAGACTGGCAGTAATGAAGAAAGAATGCTGCAACAGGCAGGCCTGGGCTGTGCAGTATTTAGAAAATAGAGCAGGCAGTATCTCAGAGCACCCATTTTCTGTTGCTGTTACAAAATACCGGAAGCTGGGTATTCATAAAGAAGAGAGGTTTATTTTGCTCACAGTTTTGAAGGCTGCAAATTAGACAGCTCCATCTGTTCAGCCTCTGGAGAGGGCCTGTTAGGCTGGGTCATGACACGGCTGATGGTTTCACCACCGGAATGTGTGGATGAGATCAGGGTGAGACCAGAAGTCACAGCAGTTGAGGAGCCAGCTTGCTTGTTTGTCACGAAGCACTGTAGCAAGAACTAAGTCACTCCAGGAGACCAGGGTTCATCTCTCCCAGGACAGCACCCCTGTGCCCTGATTACCTCCTGTTGGGCCATCTTAAAGATCCTCCCCCACCTCACATCTCCACATTGGAGCCCAAGCTTCCAGCACATGGACCTTTGAGGGACCCACCACATCCAAACCCTAGCATAGGGCGGCAGGAGAACAGCGTCAGAGAATTGGGCCCTGCGCCTGCTGGACTGGGCAGGGCTTTGTCCTCAGCTGTCCCCTCACAGCCCATGCAGGTCAGGGGCCAGTGACCCTCCACCTTGCTTAGAACAATCTGGGGAATGTGGTGGTGGAGTCCGTTTCCTTGAAGTGGATGGGGAAATTGCTTCCTCCGGTCTGTTCCAGCTTGTCTATTCAGTATTAATTTGGCACCGTGAATCAGAGAAGAATGGCTGTCTTCATCCGTATTGGGGGAAGAACTTGGCGAACAAGGCTGATGTGGACAGGCAATAATTAAATTGCCATGGATCGTGTCTAATATAATTGAGACGGAGGACTTGGGAACATGTGCCCCAGACAAAGCCTGTCTTACACGGAGGATTCCCTGAGCCTTGAGCCTTTTCTTTGCTGCAGTATGAAAGGCAGGATCTTAATTAAAATTAGAAACCATTTTTAAAAAACACTAGGGTGGACAAATGGATTGCAGGAAAGAAAAGAAATGATCTGTTTTATGCCAAATAGTTTCTAAAGGCAAAAACCTTATAGGCTTAGTTTTTCACTTTTTTTCCCAGTTTGGAAGATAATGAAATGGAAATGTTTTATAGCAGATTGAACGAACAAAGCAGGGATTTTACTTTGGCTTTTTAAAAATGGAATCTTTGCCTCATTTTATGCTTTTCTAAGAATTGGGATATGAAGAAAAAGCAATGTAGAAAATGCCAAAAGCACAAAATGTAGGTAGTTCTGCAGTTTTTTTCATGTGCTGGTACAGGACTAGGAACTGACCCAGGGGCACTGTACCACTGAGCCACATTGCCTGACCTTTTTATTATTTATTTTGAGACAGTTTCTCACTAAGTTGCCCAGGCTGGTCTCAGACCTGGGGTCCTCCTGCTTCAGCCTCCTGAATAGCTGGAACTATAGGCACATGTTACCGTGCCGGGGTAACTTCACAGTTTTAAACAGGCATTGCTTTCTGTATTTGCTCTGTTGGTTTGATTTTGTTTTTTGAGACAGAATCTCACTGTATAGTGCAGGCTGGCCTTTAACTTATTAGCTCAGGTTGACCTTAAACTTGCCAGCGATCCTCTTGCCTCAGCCTCCCAAGTGCTGGGATTACAAGTGTGCACCACCAGGCCAGCTCTACAGTGTTAAAGCACTTTGAAGCCCCAGATCCATGGGGCTCCCTCTGTTTCTTTGCGTTCTCATGAACTTTTACCACATCAGCTGTGCAAGGCATTCAACAGTGCCGCTACCCCATTCCTTGGCCCAGTGCTCTTCCCTCACCTGCACTCTGCTCAGGAGGACCCTGGGTCTCTTCGGTCCTGTTTCTAGTCCGTACTTCACCCCAGAGCCTGCATCCCTAGATTGTCATGGAAGAATACCTCTGGGGGCGTGCTGCGCAGCTCTCAGCAGTGTGCATGTGTGGTTTGTGCATGTGTTGTTTTTGTAACGTACTGCTGTATTTGTTTTTGTAATTTTAGAAGTATATGGCTGTATACTGTGTCGTGACTTTTACCTGTAAATGGGAAAAAAGTAGTTCCACAGCATCTATGAAGTAAGTGAGATTGTGCAGGTTTTTATTTAATATATTTCAAAAGCGGTATGCAAAGCATTTTTATTGATCACTCTAAAGTGACCTCTTACCCCTATGTATACAAGTATCATATTGCCCTATTTATTTTCTTATTTATTTTCAATTTTTTTCTATTTTTTTGCTCTTCTCATAACCTGAAATTATCTTGTGTGTGTAGATATACTATGCATAACATATATATAATTATAATTACTGTCTTTTTCTAAAATATTAGCTCCTCAAAGGCAAAAACCTTATTTCCAGCACACAGCACATGCTATAGACTGTTTTTACATACACACACAAATACACGTATATGTGTACACATACAATGTATACATATGTGCATACATATGTACTTATAGAAATTGATACATATGCAGATATGTATATACCTGTATATATTTGTGCATAAATATATGTAAATATATATTTAAAATGAAGCAGTTATTTAAATAGAATCAAGGTTGTGATAGCTAGCATCAAGCATTTGACTCTTAAAATGATCGAGGCATAAATGATTCACTGGTGGTTAATTACTTCAATTACAGTAAGATATTAGTAGAAACCCAGAAGAACAGTTCAGTGTCCAAATGACCTAACAGTTTTCTGGAGAAATAGAGATTTTAAAATGATGTTTGCATTTTTATTTTCCAGTATTTCTTATTTCTGAAATTCCAGTTATTTCTCCATTGTTAGTTCTTTCCTTCAGTATATTATGGAGCATTTACCCTGTATCAGCTACATGGACACCAAGGTGACGTCTTCCTTGTCTAAGAGGAGTGTTCGCTAAGGCAGGAGTCAGGCAGGCCAGCGTCACCCAGGGCTCTGTAGTTGGGGACAGTAGTAAATTCCAGGTGCAAGTAGCCCAGTTAGAGTCTCAAGGAAGAGCTTCGGCTTGGAGGCCGAGGTCAGAATTAGCCAGCTGCTGGAAAGGACAGTGTGTGCTTGAGAAGAGGCTGGGGCTAGAGATAGGTTTGGGGGAATCAGGTGCAGAGTAGTTGCAAGTGGAAGAAATTTCATACTGAGAAGGTCTGGAGCATTTGAAAGAAAGGAACATAGCTTTGCACAGAGCACAGATTTTGCAGTGAAGGTTGACATAACCTGGATGGGAGCATGGGCAAGGGTGGCAACTTGAAGAACTCACAGTGGGATCTGTTGTGCCCGGTGGAAATCCTTGGAGGCTTTTAAGCAAATGACTCAAGTTTATCCTTTATGACAGAATAGTACTGCATTGTGTATAAATAGTACATTTGCTATAACCATCCATCTGTTTGTGGACATATAGGCTGCTTCCAAGATTTAGCTATTACAAGTTGTGCTGCTATAAACATGAGTATGTGTGTATTGCTGTAGTATGATGTCTTTTTTGGGGGGGATAGACATTAGGCATTTTGTTTTATATTCACTTATGGAAAAAAGGTAAAACAAAATTTCCTAACAGAATAAGAGAATAACAATAGTTAATGCATCACATGTTATCTTTAAAGTAGTTGCTCAGGGTACAAGATATGGGCATAAGAATTTCTCTAATCAATATTAGCATAAACCTTCCTTATTAATGAACTAAGAGACACTAATAGTATAACTGACTTGCATTTTTTCCCTTTTCCCTACTTGAGATAATACCTAGGAGGGGAATAACTAGGTTAAATGAAATTTCTAGTTTTATCCATTTTTTTGAGGAATCTGCATGCTGATTTCCATGGTGGTTATACTAGTTTACATTCCTACCAACAGTGTAGAAGGGTTCCTTTTTTCTTGCAGCCTCACTAGCATTTATTATTATTTGACTTCTTGATGATGGCCATTCTCTCTGGAGTGAGATGGGATCTCAGTATTGTTTTGATTTGTATTTCTCTGATGGCCAGAGATATTGAACATTTTTAAATGTATTTATTGGCGATTTGTACTTTTGAAGAAGTGTCTATTCATTTCAGTGTCCCGTTTTTTTTTTTTTAATTGGGTCTTCTATTTTAGGGGAGGTCTAATGTTCTTTGAATTCTTTATATATTCTAGACACTGTGGTGCCTTGGTTCATGAATAATTTGTTCTCCAATTTTGGAAAAGATGGCTACATCTGTGTTCATGCAGGAAAGACGGCCGTGGCTGGTTTGTCACCCGATGCAGAGTTTGCAAACAAAAACTAAATTTTGCTAAACACTTCTGTTTGCGAACCGAACTGTTTGCAAAGAAAAGCATTCATGAACCAAGGCACCACTGTAGAGGTCCTGTCTGAGGAATAGCTGGCAATAAAACTTTTCCTTTCTATAGTTTGTCTCTTTACTCTGTTAATGATTTCCTTTGTGTGCAGAAGCTTTTTCATTTGAACTTATCCTTTTTTAAAGTTGCAATACTGGATGAAGTAGGCCTGGCTCCGAACAAAGCCATCCCTAGGTACATTTGAAAAAAAAAATCCTGAGCACACACAGCTTTCCACGTGACACAATTAACTGCTTAACACTTCATAAACGATCAGAATTGCTCAGTTTTCACCACACCGTTCTTCTCTCCTTCTGTGTTTCCTCTACCTTGTTTTCTCATCTTAGAACAACAAGACCACACTCTTCCGCCAGCTGCAGCAGATGACCTACAGCCTGATCGAGTGGCGCTCCCAAATCCTGTCTGGAACACTCCCCAAGGATGAACTGGCGGAGCTCAAGAAGAAAGTCACAGCCAAAATTGATCATGGGAACAGGTGACTGGGGACGATCTTTCACTGGGAACTTGGAGCATGACTGACACCTTCATGGAAGGATACTGTTTACAACAAACTTCGTTTTAAGTTAGCACATAGTGATTGGACGTCTTTATAGGTACAGTGTTGTATTTCAGGACAAGTGTACAATGTGTCATGATTAAAGCGGGGTAACTGGAATATCCATCACCACAGCCATGGATTGTTTCCTTTGTGTTGGGGCCATTCAGCATCCTCTCCAGTAGCTATTTGAAATTCTCAATGAATTGCTGTCAGCCATAGGCACCGTGGGGTGCTGTAGAACATTAGAAGTTATTCCTCTCCTCTAGCTTCACCCCAGTGTACTCCTGACCACTCCCTAGGCCCACATCTCCCCACCTCTCCAGTTTACCAACAGACTTTGGATCTTAGTGTTCCAGAGAATGATGCTTACTGCTCCCTTTGTGTCCTAGAAAACATTCTTTCACTGAAAAAACTTTCACAGCCTTGTATGGGGTGTGTGCTGCGCTGCGTGTCAAGATGTGACAGGGACGCTGGCCCAGTGCTGAAGAAGCACAGAGAGGCCTGGCACTCTCAGATGCCCGAGACCGTGTCTGCTTTTGCTCCAGCAATGGTTGTTCAATCAATATCAGACTCATTCGACCTCATTCTCTCCATCTTTCTCTAACCGGGACTGTGGTTTGCAGTGTATGAAAACTCAGTTCTCCAAAGCAGCAAGCGTGCTTCCAGGCTGGGGGTTACAGCTGCGGTCACCTCTAACGTGTCAGTCTCTTCATTGATCTCTTTGTTAGCTCAGACAGCTAGAACATGGGCTCCAGATTTTATCACCTTTGGAAATCAGAAATTCAGTCACTTTATCCAAATTAATGTAGCTTAGGGCTCATGCCTCCAGGCTGGTCCTTTCAAAAGGGCAGAGGTGGCCCCTCAGTTGGTGTTTGGGGGGGATTCATGTGGCTTCGGTTTCTTCTGTGTGTATATGATTTTCTCCTCCCCCTTTACCCTGCTCCTCTAACTTTTGAATATGTGACTTCTTCCCCCTCCACTTCCACCCAGCTGCTTCAGCCTCAGGACTGCTGAATACCCCTCACAGACCTGCTAAAGTACGGCTCCTTGCCTCACCACATAAATGCCATATTCTGACGGCTGCATTCGGAAATGGCTGGAGTGAACAGAGCTTCAGGATTCAGATTCAATCAGTATTTAGGAGATGCCTCTGTTGCATGTTTCACAGCCTTATAACCCTATGAAGCGGCTGTTCTCATTTCCATTTTATGCTGCAAGAAATGGACCACACAAGCGCAAGTGATTTCCTTCCCAGTCGCGCAGTCAGTGGGAAAGTGTCCCTTTGCACTCAGGCCTTTTGATTTCCTATCTAATGCTCCCCTCTTAGGGCCGAGAATTCAGGCTGCTCCGTCCTGAAGACTATAAGTCTAGTAATTGCACTGCCAGTCATGTAGGACCAGAAGACTTTAAACATTTTTATCTTATTTTATTTTATTTGTACATGTTTGCAGTACAAGCATTTTACAGTCATCTTGGGGAGTGGGTACAGGGACATAATACAGCTTGATTCTTTTTTTAAAATCCTTTCCCTCTCCCTCCTCCTCTCGTTTTCCTTTCCCTTTTTTCGTTCTTGTTGATAATGTTCATCTTAGTTCATGTCTATGGCATGCAATGTCCGTACTCACTGAGGTTATGGGGGCCCTGAACCTGGCACATCTCCACTCTGCCTGTTTCCTCCTCCCCTCCCTTTCCCCCTCCCCCTTCCCCTCCCCTTGATCCCCTGGACCCCTTCCCATTTGCAAGAAGTCTATCTCTTATCTCCTTATATCCTTCCTTTGTTTTCCTCTTAGTTTGTACTTTGCCTGTTTTAGATGAGAGATACAATAGTAAAAGTTTGTCTAATTTATTTCATTCAACGTTACATTTTCACCAGACCTGGTGGCACACACCTGTAATCCCAGCACTTACGAGGCTGAGGCAAGAGGGTCACTGTAAGTTTGAGGCCAGCCTGGGCTACATATTGAGGTCAAGCCCAGCCTGAACTATATAATGAGACCCTGTCTCAAACAAACAAACCATTATATTTTCTAGGTGCATTCATTTTCCTACAAATGTCTCAAATTTGTCCTTTCTAGCCAAGTAGTATTCCATATATATACAAGCCATAATTTCCTTATCCAGTAATCTGTTGGTGGATATACAGGCTGCTGTAAACATTGGCATGCATGTATTACTGTAATATGACGTCTTAAGCTCTTTGGGGAGGATACCTAGAAGAGGGATAGCTGGGTCATATGGAATTTCTAATTTCAGTTCTTTGAGAAATCTCCATACTGATTTCCATAGTGGTTGTACTAGTATACATTCCTCCCAACAATGTAAGAGGGTTCCTTTTTTACTACAGCCTGCTAACATTTGGGATTTTTTTGATTTCTTGATGGTTGCCATTGTTCCTGGTATAAGATGGAATCTTAGTGTTGTTTTAATTTGCATTTCTCTAGTGGCCAGAGATGTTGACCATTTTTTCATATATTTATTGGCCATTTGTCCTTCTTTCTCTGTGAAGTGTCCGTTCATTTCACTTCCCTGTTTTCAAAGTAGGTCTTTAACTGTAGCTGGTTTAAGTTTTTGGAGTTCTTTATATGTTCTAGATATTAGTCCTTTGTCTGAGGAATAGCTGACAAAAAAACTTTCCTATTCTGTAAATTGTCTCTTCATTTTACTAATTGATTCTTTTGCTGTACAGAAGCTTTTTAGATTGGTATGATCCCACTTGTTGATTCTTGCTGCTATTTCTTGTGCAACTGAGGATCTGTTTAGAGAATCCTTTCCTACCCTTGTGCAGAAGACTTACTGTGTTTTGTTTTACCTTGTTTTTTTGAGATAGGATCTTCCTATGCAATCCACGCTGACCTTGAATTCATGGCCCTCCCTCCTGCCTCAGCCTCCAGAGTGCTGGTATTCCAGGCATTCACTGCCATACCCAGATGTCTGATAACTTTCTTAAAAGCCAGCTAAGATGGGATAAGGCAGTTCCCTTTGCACACAGACAGCCTCTGTCCTTTGGGGTCTTGCCACACTGACTTTGGCCCAGAGGTCCCCCAGCCACTGAGGCAGGACATTAGCCCTCCACAGATGTGGGATATGTGTCCTTTCCCATTCCAGCCCTTAGAAGCAGCTCAAGAAATGAAACTCTGGGGGCTGGGGATTTAGCTCAGCGGCAAAAGCGCCTGCCTGGCAAGCGCAAGGTCGTGAGTTCGGTTCCCGGTACCAGAGAAAAACCAAAAAAAAAAAAAAAAAAAATAAAACTCTGTCAGTGCCACCACAATCGCGTCCTTGAGCAGCCAGCAAGGCCGACGTTCAGGAGTCTGGGTGGCCCGTAGGTCTGGCTGTGGAGGAAAGGGACCTGCCAGATCAAATCAGTTGGTGGAGATGTTATAACACAGGAAAGTGGGAAGTTAGGAATTTTTGCTTTGTTCCAGTAGACTTGGCCTGTTGCCCCTTCCCCTTGAGTCTCCTTGCTCTTCAGACATCCCCACTGCCAAATCGCTGGTGCCTGGAATGCACACTTGGCATTGACACAGCGGTATCCTGTTTCACCAGTCTCCAACTTTTTGGAACTAAGCAAATCTGTTTCTACTTTTATGTACCCATTGGGCCCAAAAGCCTGGAAGAGAATGGGGATTTTGCCCACCACACAGCCCCGTTTCCGATGCAGCCCTCCGAGCGGCAGTTTAATCCAGCCAGGTCTTCTTGTACCGCTTGTTGCAGTAAGAGCTCATATTTATTGAGTGAGTACTGTATGCAAGCAAGAGATTTGTATTAAGTGCTTCTCATGGGTTATTTCATTATATCCTAACAGCCTTGAAGGATAGGGAACATTGACCCTTGAAGAAACTCAGGCTTTGGAAAATGAAGGGACTGCAGTGCTAGTATGTTAATAAAGCCAAGGTTTAAATCCTAGTCTAAGCAACATCGCAGGCAGTGATCTGAGATGGGATACGAGAGAGCGAGAACCAGGACTTACTTCCTCAAGCTCCTTTATGGCGGTCCTAAATTGAGTAAGGAAGTCAGGGTGAGCTCTTAAAGAGTCGTGCATTGACGCTTCACACTGTACCCAGTCACAGACAACCAAGCGAAGAGGCACTAGAAAGAGGACCTTGATGAGCACCAGTGCCAATTTAGCCTTTCTTCCCGAGGACCTGTGGACCGAGTTACTTCATGTGTCCTTACACAGGTTTTGCTGACATCATCTCAATCGTTTTGAACATTGCTCATATAGAAAAGAGGCAGAAATGGAAGGAAAGGGGTCAGTTAGCCATTCTTCCCTTCTGAGTACTGACTTCTTCAGTACTTGGCCTTTCCACAGAGTGCCCGGGTTCTTTGATCAGGGCTATTGTGCAGCGTCACCTCTGGAGGAGAGAATCACCTGGCTGTCTCTTTCCCTCCAGAATGCTCGGGTTAGACCTGGTAGTGCGAGATGACAATGGGAACATCTTGGACCCGGATGAAACCAGCACCGTCGCCCTCTTCAAGGCTCATGAAGTGGCCTCCAAAAGGATCGAGGAAAAGATCCAGGAGGAAAAGGTGTGCTTTCTCCCGCGGCAGACTTCGGCTGCTGAGATTTGATTTTTGCTTTATTTTTTTAATGAGAGAGAGTTGTTGACATGAGGTAGAAATGACTAGAAAATCTTATGTGTTCTCATTTTCAAAGTGAAACACAGCAGAATGTGTTCTATTGCAGAATGAATGCAAACATATATAAATACAGTGGGAAAATCAAGATGCCAAACAGGATATAAAATGCCATTATTTGTGTTTCAAAAATACACACAAGCCAGGTGTGGTAGCACACGCCTGTAATACCAGCACTCGGGAGGCTAAGGCAGGAGAATCACTGCAAGTTCAAGACCAGCCTGGGCTACATAATGAGCTCAAGGCCAGCTTGAACTGCATAGCAAGACCCTGTCTCAAAAAGACAAAAAAAAAACAACACACACACACACACACACAAAGGCATACATACGTCAGTGTTTGCATGTGCATAGACTAATTCTGAGATGATCAGCAGTGGATATCTCTGGGAAGGAGAACTGAGGGCAAGGGAGACTTTACTGTATAATCTTCTGTATTTGGTGCCTGTGTTATGATTTCCAAAACAGAAAATTATAAAATGTTCAGAAGGTGTAGAAACTGGTAACTACATTAAAGAAAAATGATGAAGATATAGGAAGCAAAGAAAAAAGTCACCCACGTGACTGCCTAGATCAGTGGGGGCAAACCTGCGGCACGCATACCCCAGCGGGCTGCTTGTATTGTGGAAAGCTCTGAAAGGTTCACCATCACTGGCCTAGATCCACCGGTGTTAACATTTTGATGTATTTCCTTCCAGTCTTTGTGCGCTGATGAGTAAAGATTATATTCTCTTTTGTTTGTGACTTTTAATTCTTTAGTGTAGTCACACACATTTCATCATGTTTCTGAATCCAGTGGCAACTGCAATGCAAGGTGACACTTTTCTAGCGGAATCTTTCGTATCCCGTGAGAGTTATTCCCATAAAGAGGGATGATGGATCGGCTTCACCAGCAGCCATCATAAGGCGCGATAATTCTGTGTCCCCTAGAACCTCAAATGATCACGCTCAGCCACCATGCATTGAATTACTTGTATTCAGGGCCCTATACGTGGCAGCCTTGATCATCTGAGCAATGGTGCTTGTATCCTGCTCACCTAGCAGATCATTGGTCCATTCTCACGCACTGTCTTCTCAGCAGGTGCTTCTCCTGGGTGGGGGTTCTGTTTGCTCCCGAAAATAAGACGTTTTTCTCTTTCCCTCTGTCCAGTCCCTTCTGCAGAACCTGGACCTGCGGAGCCAGGCCATCTTCAGCGGCGCCCACACCTATGGCCTCTACGTGAACTTCAAGAACTTTGTCTGCAATATCGGGGAGGACGCAGAGTTGTTCATGGCCCTTTACGACCCAGACCAGTCCACTTTCATCAGGTAGTGGAGCCCCAGATCGCTTGCTGTTGGCCCTGCAAAGTACTCAGCCTTCGCCTGCCCCTACCTGAGGAGCCTTTGCTAGGTTGTGGGACGGGACTCAGAGGAGAGGCTGAGGGTTTCTAGGCAGTGGAGAGGGAGTCCCCTGGGCTCCAAAGCTGAAATAGTGAACAGCGTGGGTGCACGTCGTGCATATCATTAGACACCTCCAAATCCACAGAATGCGCACGACCAAGAATGTAATGTCACCTGTGGGCTTTGGGTGGTAATGGCGCTGTCCACGCAGGCTCAGCATTTGGGACCAATGTGCCGCCCTGCTCAGGATTGGAGTGGCGGGCGTTCAGGTCAGCTCTGCTGGGAACTCAAAACTGCTTTAAAAAACAGTCTGTAGAAATTTATAAAAGACCAGGAAGTAATAATGGGTATTGTTTAATCCTAGGATGACAACCTACTGAGCAGCTCGGGGGACATGGGTTTACTTTTGAGAAGGTGATAAAAAGCACTTACTGGGGCTGGGTGTGATGGTGCATGCCTGTAATCCCAGCACTCAGGAGGCTGAGGCAGGAGGATCTCCATGAGTTTGAGGCCAACCTGGGCTACAAAGTGAATTCAAGGCCAGCCTGATCTGCACAGGGAGACCCTGCCTCAAAAAGACCAAAAAAAAAAAAGCAGTTACTGATGAATTGTTTCTTTCTAAAACAAATGTTTTAAGTGTGATATTGTAGGTTACAAGGATGGGTTTGGAATGGCTATTGGAAAATTAAATTCCTAGCCAGGTGTCATTTCACATGCCTGTAATCGCAGCACTCTGGAGGCTGAGGCAGGAGGATGGTTGCGAATTTGAGACCAGCTTGGACTACAAAGTGAGCTGAAGGCCAGCCTAAACTGTATCGGGAGACTCTGTCTCAAAAAGACAAAGGAAGGAAGGAAGGAAGGAAGGAAGGAAGGAAGGAAGGAAGGAAGGAAGGAAGGAAGGAAATTAAATTCTTGATTGAGCAAAGCTCAAACTTCCATACAAAGCATTTGTGAGTTGGAAAGAAGGCCCCAGACAACTGGTAGTACAGACCTGTAATCCCCACATTCTGTGAGGCTGAGGCAGGAAGAGCTCAGGTTCCAGCCCAGACTTGGCAACTTACTAAGACCCTGTTTCAAAATAAAAGGGGCTGGGCCTGTAGCTCAGTACAAACACCCTGAATTCAATACCGAGTACCATATGAAAAATAAAAGGACAGTCCCATCCCTGACGGTGTGCTGCGTCTGCCCCATCCTGAGTAGCGTTTGTTGTGATCCAAGTGGAGGCTTCCTGTGGGGCTGCAGCCAGGGACATGACAGAGCCAGAGAGCCGCAGTGACTCGAGGGACCAGGTGTGCGTGCTCAGGTCCTACGTTTATGCAGCTGCCTACAGGATTTCCAGGAGCTGTCTTGCCCCTTCTCCTCACTCTTATATTTCTGTACTCGGGGCAACCTCCATGCCTGCTTGGTCTCTCCTTAAAAGCAACGTTTTCTTTCTCTTGCCAGTGAGAACTATCTGATTCGTTGGGGCAGTAACGGGATGCCCAAGGAGATAGAGAAGCTCAATAACCTGCAAGCGGTGTTTACTGTAAGTCTCACCGTCTGTTTCCTCATTGTCTTTGTTGCCCTGCTGCGATCGGGTGCACATGGAAAATGTAAAAGATGAGAATTCCTCAGAAGCCTATAGCGGGAATAACCCATTCACTTACTCAGCAGAGATGTAGCGAGCATCTATTTGATGCCAGGCCCTGGCTTAGGCACTGGTGGTACATCCCTCAACAAATCACGGGGGGATAAAGTACCTGTGAATAAAATTAGGAAAGAAAAAGTCCCTGCTGTTGAGCAGATTTTGCCCTGAGGGGGAAAACAGGTCATAAACAATCAATAAATGAGTAAAGTACATGGAATTTGAGACGGCCTGGGTGTTTTGAGGGGGCTGCCATCGTCTCATGGGGAAGCGCTGTATTTTAAATAGGCCAGTGGGGATGAGGCCCAGTGGTTAGAGCATCTGCTTAGCAGGCACAGAGCCCTGGCTTTGGTCCCAGGGACCCAGGATAAGGGACTGTGTGAACCAGGGCAGGTTTCTGTGAGAGGGAGAAGTTGGTGAGAGCGTGAGCTGTGCGGGGAAGTGGGGCACTGCCTCAGACCTAGGTCCCTGGCCAAGCAGAGGCAGGGTGTAGACTTCTCTCTGTATGCATTTGTCCAAATGGACCGTTCCTTCGCCTCCATCCTGAGAGCTGCCACCTGGTATGAGCTGAAGATAGGGTGAACGTTTAAATTTTTAAGAAATTTATTATAGTAAAAGAAATTTTGCCATGATTCCCCCCAACGTCGTCCCTTCACTTAGAATATACTTATCCCATCATTCTTGCTGCTTTCTGAAGCAGTTCTGGAAGTGCTCTTTCATGAGTGTCTTTACACTGTGGTACCTGTGTCAGTGTGTTGAACTGATTCAAAATATGTACCTGTCATGGTAATGTTAGACTTCAGGAAAGAACCAGACATCACACAGTGCCAGGTCTGGTGAATAAGGTGGACGAGGACAGAGCACGGTGTTTATGAACCTCCCTTTCCCCTGGATGGGCCTGGGCAACAGCATTTGCAGTATTTTTGATCAAACCAGATGACGATACGGAAGAGGACTTCAGAACTACTTCAGAAAGTGGCAGGAACTGTGGGCTAAGTGTGTTTAAAGCAAGTTGGAGGAGTTTCGGGGGGGAAATAATGGCAATGCATCTTTCACTGTAATAAAAAAAAATTTTAATGTAAATATTCACTGTATTTGGCTCACAATGTGTATGTGTGTGTCTGCCTGGGGGGCTCCTTCTCTTTTTTTTTTTTTTTGTTTGGTTTTTCTCCGGTACGGGGAACGGAACTCACGACCTTGCGCTTGCCAGGCAGGCGCTTTGCCGCTGAGCTAAATCCCCAGCCCGGGGCTCCTTCTCTTCCTCCCAGAGTGCACTGTGTCTGGCTCAGAGCAGGAAAATGCCCTGGGCTGCACGTTCAGGCACGTGCACCATCTTCTTCCTACGTTAGGGACTTTCTGGGCTTCTCCCACTCATTTACGACGTTGGTCCTGGGGCCTATAGGGGCGACTCTCCTTGTTCTGCTCTCCTCAGCCCACACGTTATGTCCTTATTCTCTTCCCGTTCTTAGGGCAAGAAAAAGTGTCCAAGTTACGGTGCCGAAGGGAGTGACAGGAAGGACCTGTGCTCCCTGCAGGACCTTACTTTTACTCCTTCTGTTAGTGTCTCCCTGCTGGGATAAGCGTGGGCTGATTCCTGTCCCTGCACTGAGTAAATCCAGCCCCCTGTCAATGCAGTAAGGCTCTCCAGTATCTCCTTAGCTCTAAGATACGTGGTTTTCTTCTCCCTGAAGTCAAAAGGCATTTATCTGTCTATATGTCACACTTTAAAAGGTGTACAGAGAAAGATACTGAGTTGAGCATGCTGGGGTGTGTCTGCTATCTAAGCACTGAGGAGGCTGAGGCAGGAGGATTAAGAGTTTAAGGCCAGCGTGGACTACACGGCTAGGGTAAGGCTGGCCTGTACTGCATAGCAAAACCCTATTTCAAAATACAAGCAGGGAAAGATGGGTACTGTATTATTTAGTACTTGGTCCATCTTCTCACCGGTACCATTTTCCAACAGCGGCTGTTCACCATCCTTGCCTCTCTGCCCCACCAGTCCACACCCATTAGGACCACTTAATATGCAGATGTCACGTCTAGCCTTTTCAATTAAGTAAAATGTGGGAACCATTTCTCTGGTCATTGAGCAACCTTCAAAAACTTCATTTATCCGTGCTAGCATATTATTGGATAATGCGCCATACTGTTTTCATCTGTTTCGTCTGTGATTGGAAACCTTGCAGAACTCCCAGCAGAAATCTGGGCTGGACGTTATTATTGGTGGATACTCCTGCCTTGGTGACCTGAGTTAACTCAGTTGCAGGGAAGAGATTTGGAATAATTATTTGAAAAGTAGTTTTTGGTTTAGTCAAGAGGACTCGGGCAGCTGTTTCATGAAGATTTCAAGCTGTAATGAAATTAACTCTGATATGAAGTGAATGAGATGCGAGAGCTCACTGCTGGGCCTACTCACCCATCCCGACAAACACAGAGGAGTGCGGCCCTCAGCTCTGTGCGGGAGCAGAGAGCTTTGCCCTGCACACTTCACGTTACTCAGCACCCCCTCCCCCCACCGGAGAAGCCCTCGGTGGGTTTCTCTCGGAGAGCAGGTGGATAATGGCACAAAGCAGTGCCTGCATCACCCTTGCCTCCCAGCACTGCTTTGAAGATGAAATGTCACAGGCCTATGTGGAGACCCAGTAAATGTCACTGTCACACACATTTGTATTCCTCTGGCACCAAAATGCAGCCTGTCCTGAATTAGGAGGATGCAAAGTGACAGCAGTGACTGTCCTGATTTTTAAATACCCCATTCACCTGAGCGAAGCCCGACACTTTTGACTGACTCCAATCTGTTCTAGAATTTTGGAGTTGGAACTGGGGAATGAGAAAAGTGCTTTTGTATAAATAGGAAATCGTTTTCTCTGATACTGCGATAGCTTAGGGATGGGAATGGGAAAGGGAGGAGTCTCTCTGGGGTTTCTGCGTTGAGAAATGTGCTCCAAACGGGATTCTGCTGTAGGGTGAAAAGAGAATGTCACAGGTGACTCGGGTGACCTCTCCTGGGTTCTCTTTCCATGCTTCAGGACCTCAGCAGCACAGACCTCATCCGGCCCCGCATCAGCCTTGTGTGCCAGATCGTTCGTGTGGGCCGCATGGAGCTGAAGGAGGGCAGAAAGCACACCTGCGGGCTCCGGAGACCCTTTGGAGTAGCAGGTACAAGAAAGGCCTTGGGACCGATGTGCAGTGGTGCAAATACTGCCCTCAGCAGGAGGCAGTGCTTGGAAAATCAAGTCCAGCCAGACACGGTGGTACATGCCTATAATCCCAGAGCTCTAGGAAGCTCAGGCAGGATTAAGTCCAGTTGGAAACTTAGCCAGACCGTTTCTCTAAATAGGGATAGGGTTATAGCTCAGTGCAAAGGCCCTGGGTTTAATCTCTAGTAATGGGGAAAAAAAAGAGAGAGAGACATATAGGCAGAAGAAAGGAAGGCAGGAAGGAAGGAAGGAAGGAAGGAAGAAAGGTAGTTGGTCGGTCTATAGTACAATGTAGCCATCCACTTGAGAGCATGTGCCCAAAAGAATTGGAAGCCAGGTATCAAAGACAAACTCATAAAGTGTTGTTCATAGCAGAATTATTCACAAGAGCTAAAAAGTAGAAGCACCCTCAGTGCCTATCAGTGGCTGAATGGATTAAGAAAATGTGGTGTGTTATCTGCCAAAGGGCGTATTATTTAGCCTTAAAAGGAAGGAAGTTCTCACCCAGACCACAACGCAGATGAGTCTTGTGAACATTATGCTAAGTAAGCCACACACCAAAGAAAGTGAATATTGTGTGAGTTCATGTCTATGGCCCACCAAGGGGAACCTCAGTCGTAGAGACAGAGAGTGGAGTAGGGACTGCCAGGGTATGCATTGGCCAGGGACATTAGAGAGTTCTAGCTTGGGAAGATGAAAGGTTGTGCAGGTGAATCTGGTGACGGTTGTACACCACAGTGAATAAACTTCGTGTCCCTGAGCTGGACACTTACAAACGGTTAGGATGAGCCCATCATGGTGGCACATGTTTGTAATCCCACCACTCAGGAGGCTGACGCAGGAAGATTGCACATTTGAGCCCAACCTGGCCACTTAGTGAGTTAAGGATCAGCCTGGACTCCATAGCAAGACCCAGTGGAGAGAGAAAAAGAAAGAGGGGGAGGGATAAAACGGTTGATTTTGTGTTATGTATATCTTCGGGCAATTTCCAAAACTAAAAGAGAGGGAAGAAGGAAGGAGAGCAGGGCAGGGAGTGGCCAGAAGATGAGCCCAGGACGGGAGAGACGGGTCCCGCTGTCACGTCAGCATCAGGCACATGGCATTCACTGCCTGGGCCGCCGGTCCTTTGCTTGGGTCCTTTATCCCCACCTTCGTTCTCCCGCTAGCGCTGTGGGCAAGTCTCCTACACAGCGGAACCGCAGAACTGGCTCAGGGGATCCTTTGCCTGTGTCTGCATATGGATGATGGTGATAGCTGCTGTCATTTTTTGGTGGTGGTGATGGCGCAGGGAAACGAACCCATGCCTCCCACATGCCACGCAAGCTCTCTGCCACTAAGCTTCCCTGAAAACTAGTGTGCCTATTTGAGACATGTAATTTACTGCTCGAAGGCGACAGTATATCTTGAAGTGCTTTCAAAGGGAATCCATGGCTTAAATCCAACTCTGGAACCTTCCAAGAGGCCCTGTATCTTCCTCTGTAATTTGTTAAACTGAGAGAACAGATTTTTGGTCTTACATTGACGGTGGGTCCCCAGTAGCTTGGAAGTCATTGGTGAAATGTCGTCATTCTGCTCATGCAACCAGGCAGATATTCACCGTTCTTGGGCTCAGCCTCATGGGTTGTATGAATAATAAGGTGGCCTCTCTCCTATACCCTGTCCGTGTGCCACAGCCCTGGAGCTGCCCCATCCATGGGCTGCTCCAGGGCTGACCAGAGAAATAGCGTTGAGGATCAGAGAAGGCAGGGAGCCCTTGACCACGACTGCTTAGCTACTTATAAAGCAATGTATGCATTATTCCCTGAAAGGACTTAGAATATACTCAAGGTCCCTGTCATTCAAAATAGGTCAGAAAAGCCAGGCCCGATGGCACATGCTTATAATCCCAGCAATCTGTGAGGCTGAGGCAGGAGGAGCTTAAGTCAGGGCCCAGGCTGGGCAGTGTAGTGAGACCCTGTCTAAAAATAATTAAATAAAAAAGACTAAATGTGAGGACCCTGGGTTCAATCCCCAGCACTGAAAAAAAGGGGCAGGAGGAAGATAGCCTCAAGAATTAAGCTTAAGGCTTTGCTTTTCTGCTTTAGCAGAAAGGTGTGTGTGTGTGTGCGCGTGCACACACACGCAAGTGCATGGGTGTGTAAAGTGTTAAACACGTGGAATGCAGAGGATACTAATTTACCAGCGGAAGTCAGGAGTCATTCATAACAGCTGGACAAATGCACCGTCTATTTCTGGAGAGCAGAAAATTTTGTAGGTTTTGTTTTGGTGGCGGTGGGGATTGAACCCAGGAACTGACCCGTGCTGAGCAAGAACTCTACTACTGAACTACACCCTCAGCCTCAGTATTTTTTTTTTAGCGTGTACAGTTTTTACAGGCTTCCCATAGGGCTGACAGCACGTGGATGTGACGCTTTGCTTCCCACACCTTCCTAGCACCAACATTATTTCTCACGTCTTACACACCATGTTGCCTGAGTTACTGTAGAGAACACATTTCTTCTCTTCTTTCTGGTTTTTTCACGTGAGACCTGTCTTACATCCCAGCACTTCCTGCAGTCTCCAGACAGGTTATCTGGGTGCTAGATTGTTAGTGTGTGTGTTTTATGGCCAGACTAATTTATTAACAGAGGACTCAGCCTCCTGCCAACAGCTTGATAGCAACCCATTTACCATTTTTCTAGGCAGCCGAGTGGAGTGGTTACACGATTTGACTCTGGAGTAACTGTTGGACACATATCCCGGCTTTCCCACTTAAATTTATGACTTAGGCCAGGTACTTAATTTTTCTGCACCTCAGCTTTTAAGGAAGACCTAGTAATAGCTCCATCCATACACCAGGCTTAGCACAGTGCCCTATGCATTTCCCGCACAGGGGAAGAGCAAATCACTGTTGGATTTATTCTGTAATGCTGCTCCCCAGGTTTATGTGGGAGCCAGGTGAGAGCATGTCAAGTCAAACAAGTACATGACCCCTTCAAGTTTTGAATTTCTCTCTGAGTCTTTAATTCTCCCGACAGTCCTACCAAAAATGTGTGTTCTCCATGGCTTTGAGCACAAGCTCGCTAGAAAATAATTGTTCTCAAAATTCTGAAGAATTTAGCAAGTTACTCTTGCAGAATTTTTCAAAGGGGTGGTCTGCAGGGTGGATGGGAGAAAATCCAAAGCCCCTTTCCTAGCACCTGCTGCAGGGCTGGCTATGCTGGGCAGTCATCGTTGGCAAAGAAAGAAAAGAAATGTCCCTGCGTGGTATCTTTCTTCCTCTCGTGTTCAGGGTTTGCTGATACTGTCCTTCTCTATAGCAGCTTAGTGAGGCATGAAGCAATTACTTTCTTTAATGAAGCTTATCTCTTTCCTAGTGATGGATATTACTGATATCATACACGGGAAGGTGGACGATGAAGAAAAACAGCATTTTATTCCCTTTCAGCAGTAAGTACTTTGGCATGTATCCCAGGTGACTTGAGACCAGGGTTAGCTGTTTGAATGGCGTGTGAACTCGGAGCCAGGTGCTGGGAGCCCTTTTCTCAGGGACAGAAAAACTCTTCCGCTGGAAGACTCTCAACGAGGAGATTGGCAGAAGACATTTTTTTCAAAGTCTTTTATTTTAGACTATAGTTTGAAAAGGTAAACTGGGCTTTTCCTGATTCTGTAGAAATAGCGGAAGGAATGGAAAAGATAGGACAGATGTGTGTCTGCACAGAAAGCCAGAGAAAGGCACCCTGCAGGAGTCAGAAATGCTGAAGTGTATCTGCAGACTGCCATGTGGAATGGATATCTCAGGAGACCAGGGCTTACGCTGGACAGTGTAGGGCTTCCCACACTGTATCACAGACATGAACCACTAAGGAATCTGGTTAGAATGCCAGAGTTGACCCAGGGGGCCTGAGGTCTGCACCTAGCACACTTGCCGGCTGGTGCTGATGACACCGGGTCCACACAGCACTCTTCAAGTAGGAAGGGTTTGGGAGGCAGGAGAGGGAAGGACTGCAGCCCAGGGCTTAGTGTGGCTGCAGGGAGGAAGGCAGCGTGGGAGGACTGGGAAGGACCCCGCCCTCCAGAGCTGCTGTAAGGGCCCCATACTGAGCTGCAGAGCTGGAGCTGTAGACAGGCCACTGGGGGCGGAGAGGGAGCAAAGCTCAGTCCTTGTGACTCGGAGAAGCACAGGTGTGAGCAGGGGACTGCTCTGCATTCAGGCTCCTCACCCTCTCCGGAGATGATGGTCCCCTGCAGAGGAAGTGGCCCTGCCCAGGGGCCATAGTCCCACTGGAGGTGTCTCAGCTACCTGGCAGCTGCCATCATGGATCAACAGAACAAACACTTCCAGAAACCAGCCCAAGGATACTGGAGTTAATATGGCATTCTTACAAATGATACTGCAAACGAATACAGAAAGATAAATCATGCAAAGGAAATACTATTTTTGGAGAAAATCTCCTAACCATTTCACTTATTCTCTCACTCTCTTTCACGCGCACACACACACACACACACACAAACACGTGTGCATGCATGCACAAAGAAATGACCTGTAATTCATTGAACTTCAGTGAAATGTAAATTAAAACAAGGTTTAGTTTGGGGCTTGACCAAGTTTTAAAGTTATATAAGCTATCCAGGGTTTGAGCAGATGTATGGGAACCCTTCTTACTCATAGGCGTATGGATTTGTTACAGTGCATTCAAAGCCTTAAGATTTACTGCAAAGAATGGACTGCATCATTGACAGTAATTATTGCTGTTGGTTTCACTATTTGTAGTTCCACCACTCTGTTTTTCTTCCACAGTAAATGCACGTTACATTTTAGATTATTTAAAATAGAAATATCCTGATCTTTACATTTTCAGTCCAACACCTTTGAACCGTTCTAAGTGTTATGATACGAATAGCTCCTGCTAGACAGTACTTCCCGATGTCTTCCAGAGACTATTAATTCTTTTAAAAGTGTGCACTTATCTGATATTCTACAACCTACATGCTTACCTTCCAGCAGTAGGATGAGCTCAGTATTTTATGTGTCTTAGCTCTGATACTACGAGATAGTTGTCATATCCATGCATATGACCCCTAACACATACACAGAGCTTGTATTGCTTAACGATGGGATATGTTTTGACAGATATATCCTTAAGCAGTGTCATTGTGGCAACTTTACAGAGTGGACTGACACAAAGATGACCACAGTGTCTTTAGGTGTAGACTGCTCTGAGACCATCAAATATATGCGGTACATTAGTGACCAAGATGTTTTCATGTTATATGTGTTGTATTATATATGTTATATAAGTACATTTCACTAAGTGTACTACAGAAGTTACTGAGTTTAACACAATATTAACTAATGTTACATTAATATATTGAATCTATTAAGCAAATAAAACATATTGAATAGATATAAATGCATAACATTCATATCCATGGTGTACATATAATCTTATTATATGTGTTCCATATATTTTAAATATTTATTACACGTGAGTATCTTCATAGTAGGAGCAGCACTCACGAATAAGAAAGTTATTTGAACTGTGACCCTGGATCTGTTTTCGTTTTGGCAATGGGCTGTCCCTGTGGTCTGGGTCTCCCTGCTCGATTTCTGAATCAGCAGCAGCTATGTGGCAACAGTGAGCCCTGAGATTATCTCCGCTGTAGAATGATACGCGCTTGGAGTCCCCGAGGAACTGAACCCTAATTTGATTACCACTTGCTTTGCAGCCAGCAGCCACTGTGAAGCATTCCCCTTGCCAATCGCAGCCTCTGGCGCTTAACTCCTAAGATACATGGCGAGTGCTTTCATGATCTATGATAGTGTTTCATACCCGAAGGACGTGTGTGTATTCCGCAGATCCCTTTACCCAGAGTCAGTTGGTGGAGCAACCCGTCAGGTTGTAGCAGTCCAGTTCCCGGGCACATGTGGTAATATGTTTTCATCCTCAGAGTGCACGGGGAGCTTGTTGGCTGGGGCCCCCTCCGTCATGGTCTTAAGTATAGTTTGTTCCTGTGTGGGGATCTCGGGACACATCCAAGGGCTTGCACGCAGGCTGTACCTGTGTGTCGGACGGTGGGGTCGATGGTGGCCTTTGAAGGCCTGGGAGCCAAGCCGGTTGCCAGACAGCTGAGGGAACTGAAGCCCAAGGGAGAGCCCTGCAGAGCACATGTTAAGTAGAACTAGAGCCGGAAGCCAGATCTCCTCCCTTTTCGGCCTCCTCCTTCAGTCCCATCCCAGCAGCCACCGGAGAAGAGCTTTGAGTGCTGGCTCTGCCTTCCCTTGTTTACAGTTCGCCTTTGGTTGTAGTTGTTCTTGAGTTTGTTTTTCCTTACTTGGCTCCAGTCGTTTCCAAGCTGTATTCAGTGCTTACGATAGGCACTCAGTGGAAACATAACAGGAAAGATGATGAGTGTTAAGGACAAAATTATAACAATTTTTTATTGTGTGTGAAACACTGGAGATTGAACCCAAGGCCTTGTGCAGCTAGACACACACTGTACCACTGAGTCACAGCCTCAGCCAGTTTCATGTTTCATTTTGAGACAGTCTCTCACTAAGCTGCCCGGGCTGGCCTTGAATTTGTAACCCTCCTGCCTCAGCCTCTTTAGTAGTTAGAGTTACAGATGTGTGTCACAGTGCCCACCTGACAGTTTATTTTAAAGATCTTAATTGGCTTTATTTTCTGCTCTATGATTGACCCAAATTGCACTCCATAATATAGTGTTAGCCAGCCAGGTGTGATGGCTTATGCCTGTAATTCCAGCAGTCAGGAGGCTGAGGCAGGAAGATCACAAATTTGAGACCAGCCTGGGTTACATAGTGAGTTCAAGGCCAGCCTGGATTACAGGTAGAGACTCTGTCTCAGAACAACAGAAGAATCAAGGCCCCAGCAGAACAGATTAGTTGTATGGAAAAGTGCTGACAAAAGCAAAAGCACCAAAAAAAAGAAACAATGGGTGGGTCATTTCAAAGTGACTTTCCTTGCAGGGCCAGGGAGACAGAACAATAGAAAATAATTGATGGGTTACCTTTTTTGGGAAAAGGATTAAGGCAGGGGAGCTTCATTGTCCTGCCCGTTGAAACTGTCCTATTTGAAGTATGGCTGTGTTCTTTCTCTCCTGATTTGTTAGCAAGTCAGAACTAGCTTAAGTTCAGCCCCCACGACCTGGACCTTTACCAGGAGTGATTCCTTGTTGATGTTTAGCCTGGTTCATTGGAGCCCAGTGCAGACCTCTGTAATCTGTCCTTAACAATACAGGGCGCCTTCTGATAAGATATAGTTTAAATTTCCAAATTATTTCCTGAAACCCACTACCATCTGAGACTGTGCTATAGAGATACATGCATGTACGCACATATGCGAATGTGCACACACGTTGTTTCTCCTCACCTCTCATTCTGTCTTCCCTAGAATTGCGATGGAGACCTATATCCGGCAGAGACAGCTCATCATGGCACCCCTGATAACATCAAATGTGATTGGAGAGAACGAGCCGCTCACTTCAGTCCTGAATAAAGTGATAGCAACAAAGGAAGTGAATCACAAAGGACAAGGTACAGAGCCTGTCAGCCTGGGAGAGGACTCTGGCCAGGTGGGAGGGATGCTCAGAGCCCTGGCCTTGGACTCCTGCCTTTTCTCTGTTCCTCCCTGATAGGAAACACCCTGTGCTGGGAACCACCCACTTGAGATAGGAACGCAGGGAACAGGAAAGGGATGGATCACACTTGGATTGTGGAATGCTGTGGAGCTCACTTTTATCTCCTCAGTCTTCTAGCCTGCATTCCCAGTGTTGGCTCTAAGTAAATGCGCAAAGGAAAAAAAGATTCAGGAATAACTATGTTCCACTCTCTGAATAAATGTATTCCATGGTGTTTCTTAAGCCTGGGAGGAGGAAGACTAGCATACCCTCCATGGGCATGTGTTTTTTTGTTTGTTTGTTTTTGTTTTTGTTTTTTTCCAGTACCGGGAATCGAACTCATGACGTTGCGCTTGCCAGGCAGGCGCTGTGCCACTGAGCTAAATCCCCAGCTCCCATGGGCATGTGTTAACGGAAAATAATGCGCCCCTCACACAGCCTCTGTGGTTAGTTCCACCGTGTATTGTTCTGTTGAAGGAGTTCTAGCTAGCAGAGGTTCTGCTCTTGGAAACTCGTATTAAACACAAATGGTAATGAAAATAGTCAAAAATTTTAAAATTCAAATACCAAGATGGCAACCATATTTGGATAAATTTAAAGATTGATCCACTTTTTTTTGTCACTACCCTGTAACTGTTTTCTGAAAAGTCAGCAATCAGATAATACATTATTTTCAGGAAGTTTGGGTTCTGGTGTATACACAAGTATCCTAAGTGGAAAAGACATGTGAGCAGTAAATAATTTGTAAATAAATAACTGAGCATATTTGGTCACTTAAGAATACACTTTTAGGGTAGAAAATGCTTGTACTAAGTAGATTGCTATCTGTATACTTTGTGTGTGTGTGAATGTGTGTGCCGGGTGTGGTTGTGCACTCCTGAAATTCTCACTTGGGAGGCTGATACGGGAGGACCATGAGTTCAAGGCCAACCTGGACTACATAGCAAGACTGTGTCTCAAAAAACAAAACAAAACAAAAAAACACTGTATTTTCTTTTTGCTACAGAACAACAAACAAGCACTTTTCAAATGTTTTTCTGTTCTTTACAATAGTTTTTGCAGCTCCATTAATATTTTATTGATTGAATTTGTCAAAAAGAAAAATAGTTAAAACTAAATTTAAAGGGGTTTTTGCTTCTTAATTTTTTTACTTCATTTTCTCTTATAGAATCAGGCACCATTTCATTAAATAAAATAGAATAAGTGTTCTAATGGGCTGAGTGGGAAAGGTTGATTTTATAGACTGAGAAAGGCTGAAAAAAAGAGAAGGAACAAAATAATGGCTGGTCATTTCAAAGTTTCTTTTCCTGTAAGGTGAGCGCAAAGACATAGAACAGTAGGAGAATAACCAACTGGCTGACATCAGGTTACTTGTTTTGTAAGAGTGAAAACACAGGAAACTTCTTTATTATGCCACTTGAAACTGGCCAGTTTAGAAAATGTAGCTGTTACCTCTAATCCTTATTTCTCTGAAAACCAGATAACCCGTTAGTTTTCTTTTGATGATTTGAACTTTGACATGGTGGATTCCATTTTGACTTTTAGCCTGGTTTTTTGGGACCCAGTACAGGAGCTTAGTCTAAAACAATGGCCTTCTGTAATTTTTACTTAACAGATTTTTAAAAATTCAGTCTCCGAGGTGAATACTTAAGAGCTCTCTAATTTGTCACCACTGTACATGTAAATGAATCTATCATGACTATTGTTATAGTGAAACTTTTCCCACATTTGGGGATTAACTCCCCAAGAAAATTCTGGAAGTAGGATATCTGGGTCACATGACAGAAACAAACTTAGACCAAAGACATCCCCGTTGCCAATCCTAGGTCTCTCCAGTGGGTGCCAAGCACCAGACCGGAGTGCTCACTCTTGTGCCCTGGCCTGCTTCATGAACTGATGTTTAAAAATTTGTACTAACATGTTTGAAGGTAAAAAGAACACTCCATGATGCTCTTGCATTTTAATAAGCAGTTTGAAGATGAATTACCCAGCCTTCATCTGTGCTAATGAGTTTACACACACATGCGTGCGCGCATGCACGTATCATGAATTTCCCATCTCGGATTTTATGAGCTTTTTATATCATGAAGATAACAATCTTCTCTTAAGATAGATTTTTCTAGCTTTTGATTGGCTGCATGATTATAAACTCTTATTTTTCCCTGTGAATTTTCTTCATGCTATTTATTTGTAAGAACTTTTAATGGCTGTGCATTCATAATTTCTTACGAGTACCTCACCATTTTATACTTATCATTTTACATTTTTATGTGTGTCAGAACTAGTTGGTGTATGGATAGTTGTTTTGCTTTTATTTTGTCTCTACTTTGGAAAATGTTCCTTTTTGATTTAATAACTATACACTTTTAATTTCATGCCTTTTCTTGCTATTTAGTAGGAATTTATCTTAATGACTGTAGGAGGTAAGAAGTTTGATTTACTCTGCTTTAAAATAGCAAGGACATTGCACCAGTATCTTAATGAAATTCAGTATTTCTGTTTCATAATTTGCTTAGGCTCTTTTGCCATATATTATGGTATTTAATCTCATGGCTTGGAGTGCCTTGGATATCTTTCCTGCCACTCATCCCACTACATATTTTGGGATTCGCTGGGGTTGCCTTCCCCACCACATACACACACACACACACACACACACACACACACACACACAAAGTGAGGATCTGTTCACTTCTCTGTCGACTTCTCAAAGCCCTATTATGAATTTGATGACAGTATCATTAAAATTATAAGTTAACTGGGGGAGAATTTACATTTTGACCTTGGGGGTTTCTTTTTGAAGTACTAGGGATTGAAATCAAGACCTTGGTACTGAGCTACATCCCCAACCCTTTTAAATTTTTTTTTATTTTTGAGGCAGTGTCTTCATAAATCACTAAGTGACCCAGGCTGGAATCAAACTTGTGATCCTCCTGCCTCAGCCTCCCAGAGTGCCGACATTACAGGGATGCACTACTACGCCCAATCTATAACATATATCTTTACAATAAGGGACCTGGTTTTTATTATGCAATTCATGCTTTTCTTGATCTCTGTGTGTAGCAGAGGGTAGTAAGATCATACAGAGACCTGAAAGTTTATTTTTTCTTTCCTTAAAGGGCTTTGGGTGTCCTTGAAGCTATTGCCTGGTGACCTCACGCAAGTTCAGAAGAATTTTTCACACTTGATTGACAGATCGACAGCAATAGCCCGGAAAATGGGCTTTCCTGAAATAATACTGCCAGGTAAACCCTTTGCTTGACTCCTCTGTTTTCCGTTCTTCCATACAAGAGTTCCCCGATAGGATAGGTGGGGCCATTTGAGTCTGTAAGACTCAGTTATTTACATTCACTGGTGCCCAGACGGTGGCAGGTACAGAGTGGCAGAGCTGCCCAGTGGGTAGAGCCAAGAAAACCCTGTGAAATGTAACTCAGCGTCATCTCCTTACTCTCCTTCCCTCTTTGTTCTTACAAGTCCCTCCCCTATACTTCCGTCCCTGGGAGTGGTGATCACTCAGGGTTCTTGATCCGGGAACCTCATGTGCTTGATTTGTTTGTACCTTTCCTCATTGGGGTGTCACCAGCCCTGGGGGCCCCTGAGTCCTGCTTAGTCTCAGTGGACCCTCTGCTCCACACCTTGAGCTCTGGCATTCCTCACTCTGTGACAAGAATGTCGACATTCTGCGCGTTTCCGCTTTAATTTCACCTTTTTGCCACCACGTGTTGGTGATCTGTATGTACCTTCTCTTGACTGACTTCCACCATTTAACTCCTTAATCCTCAGAGTGGTCCGAAATGTCAATGTTGATATTAATATGATATGAACAGAATTTCTAGAAAACCAGTCATCATGGTAGAAAAATTCTAGAAAACCATCTTGTTATCTACTATATAAACATTTCAGTTCTTCTAGAGTTATACAAGATCTTATTCCTCCTTTGGGAAATTGATGGACAGAAATGATTTCCTGCAGCAATTGTTGTTACATACAGTGGCGATGAAATGATCTCTGTGGAATGAATGAGTGGAAGTTATGAGAGGGGGATTATCCACTCTTCTCATAAGAGAAGGCAGCTCTTGGTGCACTTAGTTCATCCATTCCAGAGCGATTTCACCCTGCTACCTGTTCATCAACGTCCTGGGAAAGTGTTTTGTGTTCTTGTTAAAACAGATGTGGGTCACGGTCTCTAATAAAGGCATCTTTACAACAAGGCAGGACAGAAATCGAAAGAGTAGAATGGTTTATCACTTGGACAAGATGAGTTTATTTTTGAAATCTGGCATGAAAAAGAAAACGTTACAATGCTTTTATCAACAGGACTGGTTCACTGGGCAACAATGGGCTTTAAAATTTGTCTAGGACCGTGCTTCCCAATGTGGGTCTCCTGGGTCAGGGACTCGGCTCACTTGGGAAACGTGATGATACGGACACTCAGGTTCCCTCAGTGGCTGAATCAGGCTGCCTTGGGTGTGTCTGGGGTGAGGCAGGCCTGAGAAACACAAGTGTAGAAGAAGCTCCCTCGGCCTGCGGCTCCTTCCTTCCTCTCCTCATTTGCAGGAGTTCAGTCACTTTTTAGCTGTTCCCACCTCCCCGGGCAGCTCAGGCGCGCTTCCTCATCTTCACAGACAGGGCCTTGGACGTATCTCCACTCTGACTCTGATTTCACCCCCGACCCCGCATCCCTTCAGCCTTTCCACCGGTCCTTCCCTAGGGTCACCCACAATTTCAGCCTAAGTCTAACGGGTGTCTTTGAGCCTCCTGGTCAACTCTGGCATCTCAGCAGCATTTGGCACGATGAGTCCCTCTTCCTCAAAGCACCGTCTGCCCTCTCGTTGGTGACCCTGTGCTTGTCTTTCTCTCCCTCCCCTTGGGACCACTACTAGGAATCCGCTGCTGCCTCATTTCCTCTTCTGCCTCTCTTCCTCCTGCTCCATGGGCCCTGTGTGAGTTTTCTAGGGCCCCTGTGACAAAATACCTCAGACTAGGAGATGTGAAAACAGGAATTTATTCTCTCAGTTCTGGAGGCTGGAAGTTCAAGCTCAACGTGTCTGGATGGTTGATTTCCCATGAGGCCTTTCTTCTTGGCTTGTGGGCAGCCATCTTCTTGCTGTCTTTTTTTTTTTTTTTTTTTT
>NW_004955403.1:48260994-48373608 GCF_000276665.1 Chinchilla lanigera
AAGCTAGCCAGCCCGAAGGCTGGTGCTCCCCACCTTCTTGCTGTCTTGACAAGGGCTTCCCTCTGTGCCCGTCTGTGTCTTCCACCCGTCCACCGCCTTTGCACACTATCTTCACCACTGAGACCCCTTCAAACTCTGTGCCCATGTGGCCAGTTGCTCCCTGGGTCAGAACTTGAGTGGAGACTGTTCCTTCCCCTGCTTGGATCTGTCTGCTCTTTACTTTAATTGGTTAATTCTTCCTCAGCGTCCTCTTATGCACCTCATCCTCCTATGTGTCTAGAGCTGGTGCTCCTCTGTTGTATCTTCTCCCAGGGGAAGGCACCCCTGTGCAACCATCTTCACACACAACAAGCTGAAAGTCACTTGGATGTCGCACTTTCCTTTCCTCACACAGTGAAGCCTGGCCACTTTTGCCTCTGAAGGACCTCTCGAACCATCACCTTCTCTGCCTCCGTTGCCGCTGTGCACACTGACACCCTCGTATTTTATTTCTGACACGGAAAGACAGTTTGTATAGTGCAGTTGTTGCCATCATTTTTTAATACTGAGTTTTCTCTCCCAGGAATGTGGCATACTTTTTGCATATTTTACAGTCTTTTGTGCACACCAATAACACTTACCCTTTGATCACTATGAGAGTTGGACATTTATTAATTAATTAATTTTAGTACTTTTTTTGTTGTTGTTGTTGGTTAACAAAAAAAAAAGCAGAAATTACTCTGGCATTGTTTTTTAAAAAGCTGATTTAAGGAACTATAAGGTACACTGTGACCTTTCAGAAATAGTGTCTATCTTATCAGGTTGTTCTGTAGCTTAATAAACTAGTTCATAATCTATTCAATTAATACACAGAAGACACTGATCAGTGTCTGGCATGTAGTGCTCAATTAAAAAAAATTATTTTCATTATTAGATGTATTTCCAAGGCACTATTTGAAAATAATTGTTAGATAGTAATTAATCATTTACTTAATAGTAGAGTTGCTACTGAAAAGAATTGATTTTTTGTTTGTTTGTTTTGTTTTGTTTTGTTTTTCTGGTACCGGGAATGGAACTCACAACCTTGCGCTTGCCAGGCAGGCGCTGTGCCGCTGAGCTACATCCCCAGCCCCAAGAATTGATTTTTTTGCAAAACTTGTATTTCAGAGACATTGTGGTAGACAAAACAAGCTAAAGAGACAAACACATGAGATTACCCTAATTTACCTTTTGTATTGCATTACATCCTGAGAATCTAAAACACCTTTCCTCAGCAACACTCACACGTGAGCTGTCCCATTGCAGGAGACGTTCGGAATGACATTTACGTCACCCTGATCCATGGCGAGTTTGACAAAGGGAAAAAGAAGACGCCCAAGAATGTGGAGGTGACCATGTCCGTGTTCGATGAGGAAGGCAACCTCTTAGAGGTGCGTGGTGTCTCCTGGGACCCCCAGTGCTATCGCACGCTGCTTTACAATGTGATCGACTTCTGGCCTTATTCATTGTTCTCCATGTGGGGGTGGGTTTGGTTGTTGGCAAGGAAACCATAGAAAACCTGTGAAATTTGCCATTATCGAGGACCATGTTTACTAATGAGGCCATTTAGAGTCCTACTTCTCCTGGGCTAGGAAATAGCTCCAGCCACTGAGCATCGGGGAGAAGCCTTGACTGCATGGGTCCGCCGTCATTTTCAGTGATTCTTAAGCTTAGTCGTTTCCGCTGGTGCTTGAACAGGGTGGCATGGATACTCTACCACCTTGAAAGGCACCTCGCTTCCCAGTGGGCTAGTGGAGTCTGGGGAGGCTTACCCACTGTGGACCTGCCGAGCTCCGAGGGCCCTGGGGCAGAGGTCAGCTCTGCACTGATCTCTGCTTAATCATTAGGAGTCTGAAGCCCCAGAGAGAGAAGTTCCTTTGTCTGGAAAACATAGCAGTTAGAGGCAGAGCTGGTATGGATCCAGCCGTCCTGACTTCTAGTCTGTAGCTTCTCCAACTCTGGCAGCTTTCTGCCTGTACAGACAGACCACGTGGACAAGACTGGGAGGCCTTGATTCTGCCATTAAAGAGCAGGAAAGGTAGGGTAGTTACGGGAGGCCACCACCACCTCCACTGAAACCTCTGTCCTCATGGATGAGTCATAGCTACACTGTGGAATCTGAGGGTCAAACTCCTGGTCCACAGGATTCCTGGTCTTTGGACATAGGACTGTCCAAAGGACAAATGAGTGTCCTTTCGTAAAGGTCCTTGAGGGCACAAAGAGCTACAGTTCTCCTCTTCCCCATGGATGTTTCCATCTTTGAAGGAAGCAGATACCCAGTTTACTAAGCCAGGCCATGTTCTATATTAGAGGGATGAACAGTGCTGTGGACTATGGACAGAGCCTTTGAACTCTCTGAGTCCAAGTACATATCCTCTCCTGGTTGCTCATTTCCTAGCTTTGCTAACCGGCTAAGAAGCGCCTCCATCAAGTCCTTGTTCTGCTGATCTGGGTGATTCGTTCCTCAGGAAAGGCATAGCCCCGGGTTTGAACGAACATGCCGAACCATTACACCAAGTCCCTAAAGCAGCACACAGCCAGTTGTGGTGTTGCCAGCCTGTAATCCCAGCACACTGGGAGGCTGAGGCAGGAGGATAGCAAATTCAAGCCCAGGCTGGGCATCTTAGCAAAACTGTCTCTCCCCAAAAAGGCCTGGGGATGTATCCCACTGTGAAGGCCCTGGGTTCAATCCCTGGTGTACCACAAAGGGGGGAAGGAAACGAGAGAAGGACAGGAGGGAGGAAATAAGGAAGGAGAGAGCACATTTGTATACTTAAGCCCTTTAAAAAGAGTGGTAGAAATTCAGTCCTGCTGTACTTTTCAGCCCCCATAATTGTATGCCAGCTTGTATGCCAGTATAAGGTGTGCACTCAGCATACCGGGGTGGGGACTCAGGCATAGCATATGAAGTACTCTTAATTTTCAAGACGGAAGTGTCTGCTCCAAATTTTTTCTTTCCATCCAAGAAAGCGATTCATCCTGGTGCTGGATACGAGGGCCTGTCGGAATACAAATCAGTGGTCTACTACCAAGTCAAGCAGCCCTGTTGGTATGAGACTGTCAAGGTAAGCATTCGCTGTTCGTCACTTCTGTCGTCTAGTGAACTTCACTTACGTGCCTGTCTTCATTTTGCTCCCCAATCACTCCAACCTTACCGGGAGTTTTAGATGCGCTAAATGAGTTGGTCATTGTCATTCTATGTCAGAGCATTCATCCTTAATAAACACAGCGCTCTTCACCAACATTCTTATGCACGAATATATAGAAATGTAAATGAGACACGTGGGGTTTTGTAACAAGGTAGAGGCCTACCACAGTGGCCCAAAACCCAATGGAAATTTCACACTCTGAGAGCAGTTTCCTAACATACTTTTTTCTTGGCCCCTACCCAAGGCGTCTGGACTTCTTTACAGTTTAAAAGACATTTTTACAAATTCCGAAGTGCTCCTCAGATGAGGCATCTCCTTTGGGCCCACAGTGGCCTTGCATTGCATGTGACTAATCAAGCAGGGGTTGTAAACCCCTCTTTCTGACCCCGTAACTGGGTTTTAAAGGAGACATCTGAGATGCTGGAGCTCCTCTGTGTCAGATCCTGAATTGGAGGCACTTCTTCTCGGCATAATCACCCACTTCCTCATTCATCTTCCTAGCCAGACCAGGGGCTCTGGGTGGCAGTGGCCTGGGTGGCTGCGCCCCACCTTCTGATTGCCAGAGTCTTGGGAGTTCTTCACAGAAAACCAAAATGAAAATAAAGCCCCACCCCCAAACACAGCACTCTATCCCACTTCTGAACCAACTGTTGCAGCAGTCTTAGAGCTCATGTTTTGAATGATGCTGTTCATATAAATTCATTTTGTGTTTAAAGCGAATTATCTCAGGCATTGTGCATTCTCCAGAAATACATTTAGATACTTGCATAGTGTTCCATTATAGAATCACGCCATAGTTTATTGAACTATTTTCCACACGTTGGCTGCTCCTCTTGCCCGTGGCTCTATTTCCCTGTCCCCTCTCTGTATCTCAACAGCAGCCTCCTTTGTCTTTTCCTTCCCATCTAGACCCGGATTATTGCTGTATCATATACAACTTGCAGTCTGGAAAGGTTCTGCATGGATCTCAAAGTACTGACTGGTCCTTTCCCACTGAAGTATTAACTGTTTTATAATCGAGAAAATACTAGAAATTTATAGTATCTCCATACTCTGAATTCATGATAAACACCAAGCTAATCTCAGATTCTTGTATCTTACAGATAACTCAATCTCCTGTTAATGAAACCTTATATCAGCCTCACTCTGTATTTATGGCATAGTAAGATACTAAATTTGAATCTAACTATTGTTGTATATCTCAAAATATCTGGGAGCAAGAATTTTGAATATACTCACCAAAACGAAAGGATAAGGGAGGTGTACATGAATCAACTCTATGATGAAATATAATCATTATGCATGTACCAGAAACATAATAAAAATTTTTAAAAGAAAAGGTTTGAAGTAGAGATGTGTTACCTTGTTTTGATGATTGGGTAATGTATACGTGAATGGAAACGTCCTATTTTACCTCATAAGTACCTACGATGTTGTGTCAGCATCAATAAATTCATTAAAATTGGACCTCCTTCTGTAAAATGGGCCTTGGTTGCAAGGTACTGAGCATCTCTAAGCTGTTAACTCCTGTCATGCAGGTATTCATTGCTATAGAGGACGTCACACGCTGCCATATACGATTCACCTTCCGACACAGGTCATCTCAGGAATGTAAGTATTAGGAAAACTGTGACATAGATCTATTTTTAAAACATTTCCTTGTGCTCGACAGCGCTTTTGTGCTCCAGTTTGATGCCTGGAAACTAGAAGCTCGGCGACTTTATATTAGAATTTATTGGTGGAAGGGAAATCAGAAGAGTTTATCTTGCTGGGCTTCCAAAGTTTGTGTTGTGACTGTGTGTCAAGCGTGTCCGCCGTGTGTTCTCTGAACATGGACATTCTGTAAGACACGGGTAGGTGCTGTATGGCAAAAAAAAAGGTTGCACAGTTAATGAGGTGTAGGAAACTGTGTTTCCTCTGAGACAGTCCCAGTGTACCTTGCCACGCAGCCGAGATGTCCTGCAGCAAGAAAACCACTGGGTCTCTTGTTCCTCGCACTTGTCGTTTATCCCATGAAAGAACTGTTTCAAATGTTCAGTCCCAGTTCATGCAGTGGCTTCTCTCAAGTGGGAAACGAATAGAAAACTGATTGCTTTGAGCTGATGACAGCGCTTCTGCCAGGGTCTTGCTATCATTCAGCACAGTCCAGAAACAACCCTTTCGTCCAAAATGAGTGGACTGGACAGGTCCACGTGCCAGGCTGCAGGCAAAGCTCGGTATCTAACAGCCAGGAGGACAGTGCCATCCAGAGCCCCTGCGTCTAGCTAGGAAGATGAACCAGGAAATGGGTGATTGTGTCCAGAAAAGGCTGACTCCCACCACACGGGCGGAGTTGTGAGGGAGTACGAGGCAGAGCTCCTCACCCGATCTGCGTAATCATCATAATGTTTGTGACGTCTTAGCGGAGACTCGAGGGTGAGCAGAAGTTGGTCCGGGGAAGTGTGTGTTTGGAGATCCTAAGTGAGCTCAGCATGGGTAAAGTGGGAATAGTAGAGCGATAATATCTGGTTGATGGCGAATCCCTATAATCCCAGCACTGTAGAAGGCTGGGGTGTGGGGATCACAAGTTCAAGCCCAGCCTGTCAACTTAGAGCCTTAGCGAGACTCTGTCTCAAAATAAAATAAAAGAACTCGAGATATAGCTCAGTGTGGAGGCTCTGGGTTCGCTCCCCAGTACCAGAAATAATAATAATAGTAGTAGTATTATCTTGCTGAACTTTATGAAATTGCCATTTTTACAGTCTAAAAAAGTTCCGTATCAATCATTTCATATGGTTGTACATATGTCCTTGGTCTCTCTTCTGGGACTACATGCAGATACTAAAATCTGGATGTTCAAGTCCAGATAAAATAGTGTAATAGTTCCCTGTAACCCGTGTATCCTCTGCATCGCTTGTGATCCCTGATTCAGAGCAGTGCTGTGCACATAGTTGTCATGCTGTACTGTTTAGGGAACGATGACAAGGAAGAGGGTCTGTACGTGTTTCGTGCAGATGCAGCTATCCCAGCCTAACCGCATGGTCCACACCAGCAACAACATGAGATTACACCTACAGTCCCAGCACTCTGGGAAGCTGAGGTGGGACGTCACAAGTTTGAGCCCAGCCTGGGTAACTTAGTGAGACCCTGACTTAAAAGAAAAAACAAAAGGGGGTTGGGGGTGTAGCTCAGTGTGAAGGCCCTGGGCTCAATCCCAAGAAGGGGAGGAGGAACAGGAAATGCAAGAGGTGAGGGTGGCCTGGCCTTAGGTAGGGACAGAAGAGATGGAGAGAAAGGGAGAGGACAAACCCCACAGGAGTTTAGGATGCAGCGTGGGTATGGGTAGAGTCTGTGGCAACTCCAGCATTTCTGTTTTGGAGGATTCTGTGGATGCTGGGCCCACTTATTCGGGGATATAGGAAGAGGCACATGCTTGGAGTAGCAGCTAATTTCATCGTAGGGACCCGTGACACACGCAGGCTCACTATGCCTTTCTGACGTGTATTTGTTATAGTTTGATTGAGCATCACACTTCAGAGCAAATGTGACATTAGCTGTCCCAGCCATCGCCTCCTGGTGTTTTCCACACCACTCAGACACACATTTCTGTCTTTTCAGCCAGAGATAAATCAGAGCGACCTTTTGGGGTGGCCTTCGTGAAACTGATGAACCCCGACGGAACCACGCTACGGGACGGGAGGCACGACCTGGTGGTGTATAAGGTGCTGCTCACAGAACAAGGTCCAGAGCAACCCAGAACGTATTATTCCCTTTGAAACTGGCTTCTAAGCCTCCTTCAGGGGTACACCTACAATAACATCAGAATCCTGTCATGAGCTATATGCGTTTATCCATTGAAGTCTAGAAATCCAGCAGGTTCTCATCATATACACTGTGTGCTTTCCGGTCCCTCCATGGGAGCGAGTTGCATTATTATTAGGCCTTGGAAAAGCATCTCACCCACATGCCAAGAGCTGCTGTAACCCCGAGTAGGGAAAGGGACAGCTTCCTCTGCTCTGTATCACCCCAGGTGGTAGGCAGATCCCAGTGGGGCCTGGTTAGATGGTGGTGGGCATTGCAGAATGTGGTTTGCGTATCACCATGGACCAGGCACCATTCCTGTGTTTGCGGGACCTCGCTTCCTTTCCTGGTGTGTGTATTTCCATCCTTTCCTTCTACCATTGCTGAGTTGTTGCATCTGCTGAGATTGTAAAGTATAAAGTCGATGCTAGGAGATCTCATGCATCCAGGAATATCTGGGGCAGGAGGAGGCTACACAAGTGTCAGCCCTCAGAAATGCATCCACCTGAAGAATGTTTTCCATAACATTGCCATCATTTGTAATTCTTCTAGAAGGCATAGCAAACTATTTCTCTCTCCCTCACCCCAAGGAAGTATAGCATTGACCATTTGTACGTTCAAGAGGATGAAATAATCCAACCATAATTCTGTAATATACTTACTTCTGGCAGAGACTAGGTTAGTCTAGCTTCTGGTTTACAACATACTCTATTTTCATCCTGTGTAAAAATTACTTCTGGGCTCAAATTTAGCCAAAAGATATCACAGTGCCTGGGTTGGTGAGGTCGTGAGTATAAACTGAGGAAACCATGCATCTCGGGTGGCCCTGCCCTGGATCCGGTGGAAGCTCTCTCACGTGTGTGTAGGAGCTGCTGCCTGTTGTTTGGTGTCTCTGACACGCTTCCTCTTCAGGGTGACAACAAGAAAATGGAAGATGCTAAGTTCTACCTGACGCTGCCGGGGACCAAGATGGAGATGGAAGAAAAGGAGCTCCAGGCATCCAAAAACCTGGCCGTCTTTACCCCCAGCAAGGACAGCACCAAGGACAGTTTTCAGATTGCCACCCTCATTTGCTCCACAAAGCTCACCCAGAACGGTAGGCATGGGGATGACAGTGACACACAGGAGCTTTCTGCCTCAGCCTCCGGGCTCCCTGGTCAGGCTTATGGGGCCGGGCCACGTGGGCCAAGTCTTTGGAGGCGGGTGCTGCACAGCTGGGTTCTGCTGCGTGCTCCTCAGTGATGTTCTAGGTTGTGCTGATCTAATCAATGCTGCTTCCCAATTTCTCTGTCCATGTTTCCTTCCTTCCTTCAACAAGAATCCCAGGGACATGCTCTGAGAAGAGGCAGCAGGAGGGCCTGGTAGGAAGAGGAGAGTGCTGGCAAGGACAGAGTCAGTCTGCTGCCCAGTGGAGGTGCCAGAGAGCAGGGATTCCTGTTATCATTCATTCCTTCTCTTCCTTCCTTTCCTTCCTTCCTTCCTTCCTTCTTCCTTCCTTGTTTCTTCTTATTATTTATGCTTTTGGATGCAGACTCTGTGTCTGTAGCCCAGGTGAGCCTTGAACTCACAGTCCTCTGGCTTAGCCTCCTGAGTGCTGGGCTGTCCACATGCGCCTCCTGCCCAGCAGTTTTTCTTTCCCCTGTGTGTTCTTTCCTTTTCTATTTTATCCAAGAATTCAAGACTTTTTCATAAAATCGCTGAATAGCTCAAATAGGGCTTCATTTTTCTTTCTCCTTCAAACCTGCTGTCAGTTGTAGCCTCGCTGTGCACCGCGGGGCACGTGGTACCCATCAGCGACTTCTTAGTCCTTTAACCTGCAGCACGCGAGGAAGGAGGACTGCAAATCGGAAGTGAGCCTGGGCCATGGAGTGAGGCCCTGCCTTTTAAAAAAGAAAAGAAAGAAGAAAAAAAAGAATATGGAGTCCTACTGAATATTGCAAGCCAAAAATGTCCTGCCTTAGAAATTCTGTATTCCCTGTGATGTGTAGACCGTCAGTCCCTTTGGCCTTGTGGGTGACTTGGGTGAGGTACCTGCAGGTGTACAGCCTTACAAAAGGCAAAGATGGACCAAATAATTCCAGTGATGGCGAGCCTTTAGAGCTTTCCGTGATAACAAACAGGGGCTGTAGCACATGGGTCAGAGGTTTGCCACATGATAGACCACGAGCTGCACTGAAGGGTCAGATCTGGGCTGCTGGTGGGAAGGGGTCAGTCGTGGCTGGCTAGAGAATAGGGATGGGGTTTCTACTTGGAGAAACCTGGACTTAACAGAGTGAAGGAGGGGCAGATCCATAGGGGAAAGTAAGAACTCGCTCATCAGAAATGAAGCCAGAAAACTTTATGAGCTTCGTGGAAGACATGACAATGTTGTACCAGTCACATAACCGTGGTTAAGAAGAAGAGGTGGCATAATAAACTGCTAATAGGTGCTCAAAGGGTCCAATATATGTGAAAAATGAATGTGACTTAGAAATTGAACCTTGGTAACAATGATTTATGTCCGAGCATGTTTCCCTGTATTTATAGTAGGAAAATACTAGACACAACCCCAATGTCCAGTAGTTAAGACCAGTTTGAATTTCATGATTTTATTAATTTATACTTTTATAATTAAATGATAAAATATACATAGCTGGTAAATGCTAAATTTAAAACATAGTCAAGGACATGGCATTTTTTTTTTAATCACATCCCTGTTTTGTTTAAATCTGTGGGGACGATTTGGAGTCAGACTCCTGGAAATCAATGGGTACTCAAGAAGAGAGACAGCATTCATTGTACGTCTAACAGGTTATCTTTCCGGACTGGAGATCAAAGATGAACAGGGAATAAGAATTTGTAAAATTAACTGTAGTAAAAAGGAAAAGGAATTCTGGCAGTGGGAAAGATCACCACTTGGCAAAGGTATTGTGAGTGGGAGAGGACTGGCTGTCTGTTCAGGGGACAGTTGTGAAGGGCTCCTGGGTTTGCTGGAAATCAGAGAGAACCAGTGTCATTTATTTGGGGAAAGGAAGAGCTGAAGATCATGAATAGCCATCAGCGGGATGGAGGGGACAGCGTTCCCTGGCACTGAGTCCAAGGCCCTCTCCACAGCTGAGGGTCACCGTGCAGGCTCAGGAGACCACCAGACAAACCCCAGGCACTAATTACAAATTTATCTTGTTGGCTCTTGTGTTTACTGACTGATTTAATTTGTTTCAAAAAACCCAGAAGAGACCAGTTTGTATAGAGCTGTTTGGTGCATGGCCTGGATGCGGGGTGAGAACGGTTTGTGGTCCAGGGAGAGAAAAGAGATCTCAGGCTGTGCAGGAGGAAGCCTGGTCCCAGGTGACTCCCACACACCAAGTCACCTTACTCTCCGCACCCTGGGACGAGAGGGCACTGAGACACCTCTTACCATTCCCAAATTAATGACCACAAAATTTTAAGCACTGACCGCAGGAACTTTGCTTTGATCTACACCCACAGCCATTTTTAGTTGCTTTTTTTTTTTAATTTTGAGACAGAGTCTTGCTAAGTTACCCAGTCTGGGCTAGAACTTGCTATCCCTCTGACTCAGCCTCCCAGAGTGCTAGTATTACAGGTGTGCGCCACCACCCTGCTCAAAAATCAGATTTTGCACTGGGGAGACTGATGCAGGGGAATTGCAGGTTTAAGGCTGGTGTGGGCTGTGTAGTGAGACCCTATCTCAAACAACAACGAGAAAGATCGAATTTATTTGTGTATTTACTGGTCCTAGTGATTGAACCCTCAAGCAGGCTAGACGAATGCTTTATCGCTGAGCCACATCCCCAGCTCTTTTTATTTATTTTGATGCAAGCTTTCACTAAGTTGCCAGGCTCGCCTCAAACTTAGGTTGCTTCTGCCTCAGCCTCCTGAATAGCTGAGTTACAGCCATGTGCCAATACGCCTGGAAGAAATTAAACTGAGGCAAGAGGATCGCAAGTTTGAGCCCAGCCTGAGCAACGTGGCAAGGTCCTGACTCAAAGTACACAGTACAGAAGGGCTGAGAGCGTGGAGCAGTGTAAAGGCCCCGGGTTTCCATCCCCAGTACTGAAAAAAAAAGAGAAAGAAGAGGAGGAGCGTGGAGAGGGGGATGAAGGGAGGAACAGGATAGGAGCAAGTGGGAAGGAAAATACAAAAGAAAGGGCAGAAAAAGATTCATTTTTCAAGTGGACAGTATTTTGCCTGAGCTGTGTGATAGGATTTGGCTTTGCAAACATATTTGTATCTCCAAAGCTCATAGTCTATCCTTACATGTCTTTTCTTGTTTAATTATGTGGCCTCTAACTCTCTCCCACCAGTATTACTTCCCTGAGCTTGGCGATTCTCATTCCCTCGCTGTTCTTCATAGCTTTATCACATGGTCATACCCCTAAAATCTGTGCAGTGTTACTTGCTTTGTCACCACTTCCTATTGCTGCAAGCCTGCTTCTGAATTTGCTTGTCTGCTTGTTTCTCTGAAGAACTCTGAGGGAGGTGAGACATCAACTTGTGATTCGGTTGTATTTCTAGTACCCTCTAGCAGTTATGTGACCTGTAACAAGTAATTTGATGTCACAAAGACACAAATTTCCTCATCCAAAAAAATGGAAAAAATAAAGTTCCTGCAGTGCCGTTAAGGCAGTGAAAGAATTAATTAGCATACTACAGATAAATTCCTCCTCGCCCTGAATCCACCCAGCCACAGGTAGTGGGGAGGGAAAAAGTGAGCAAGGCAGCAAAAGAAAGACAGGAAGGTTACTCAGGACACGAGTGCTTTGCTTTCCCCCAGGACTGGGGATTGAACCCAGGGCCTTTGCACTGAGCTACACTCACAGTGCGCCCCTCCCCCTTTTGAGATGGGGTCACAGTAAGTTCCCCAGACTGGCCTTGTACATACTTGCAGTCCTCCTGCCTCAGCCTCCCAAACAGTTGAGATTACAGCCATGCCCCACCGCCCTTGGCTCCGTATCACTGCTTCCTACATTTACTTTTTTATGATTATAATGTCATTGTTTCAAAACTGTGAGTTCTAGTCAGATATTATTTTATGTTCCTGTTGATTAGCAGTTAATTTTTTTTTTCTCTTTGAAGAATGAAAGAGGATCACAAAGTTTTCCCTGGCAGAGATAGGAAAAAGAACAGATAAGGCATTCTTTTTTTATTTTTTTATTTATTTTTTTTTTTTTTGGTTTTGGTTTTTCTCCGGTACCAGGAACCGAACTCACGACCTTGCACTTGCCAGGCAGGCGCTTTTGCCACTGAGCTAAATCCCCAGCCCCCAGATAAGGCATTCTTGAATGAGCTACCATCAAAAGCAGTTGTAGCTGCATCCTGAAGTGGTCTGGATTGCTCCTTCTAACATCTATGGTTTGTCATCCTTCTTTCCAGTTGACCTGTTGGGATTGTTAAATTGGCGTTCCAACTCCCAGAACATTAAACACAACCTAAAGAAGTTAATGGAGGTGGATGGAGGAGAGATTGTTAAGGTATGTTTATATCTTTGTATCTAGGACTCTACCTAATATATAATTCATTCAACCTATTAAACCAGCCGTTGTCACTATAAGGCTTGTTACCTATATTGCTAAGCAACTGTGCTGCTATTTAAGAAAATGCTATTTTTAAGCCTGTTCTGTTGAGACCTAATTGTCCCCAAATTTCTACAGCTTGGAGCTGAATGACTGCGCTCAAATAACGTATCTTTCTTATCTTCAGTTTTTGCAAGATACACTAGATGCACTTTTTAACATTATGATGGAAATGTCAGACAATGAAACATACGACTTCCTTGTGTTTGATGCGTTGGTAAGCAATTAAATGTATTACCTACTATTTCTTACCCAGTGTTTATTCTCACTGCTGTGTAGTTTTCTGTGTCAGCTGCATGTTCACCTCTCAGTGACTTCTTTTCTCTGGATCATTTAGAAGTAATTGCCATAAATCTGCTTTTGCATAAATATTTGTGCACATCATCAGGGTTTCTTTAGGCTAAATTCCTAGAAGCAAAATTAGAAACAAAGAACTTATTTTCCGGGCCTTTATTTCTTTGTTTTCTTTTAGATCTCACTTTTCAGCATGCTTTCACTTTCATGGGGAAATCAAAGTGTTTAGTTAAGGTAGAAAGCAAGAAGCCGCTTAACTCACTCTGCCATTGTCTGATCAAAACCTAGGAGATATGTGTGACCAGCAAGGGCGTGGCGTGGTCTAGGTATTTGCCCTCCTGTGTTCAGGTGAGGGAGGCTGAATTCTCAGGTCAGGGAAGACATTCAATTAGCATCATTAGGTGCCATGTGCAGCCCAGCAGACAATTGAATTTGTCGCACAAAACACTGAAACCCATTCTAAGGACTGAAATCAGACCAGGGGTAAGTGATGGTCAGAATCTGGGAAGAGCAGAGGTGTTGGTGGAAGCCATGGACACCTCCATAGCAACCATCATTTCTTCCTGTTTGGGGAAAGTTCAGGGAAATTTGACTTGAGTATGACAGCTGAGGAGCAAGGTAAGCGCAGCTGTGGCTCGCTCACCATCTTGGAGAAATCGGTAAGTTCAGCAAGCGATCAGGACATTAAAGATGTAAGGGGAAGGTGGAGTCAGATTTCTGAGAAAGGGAGACTGTGGGTAATGAACTCAGTAGCACGAGGTCTGCAGATCCATCCCTGTGGGACAGAGCAGCTGGCCATGGGCCCATGTGCAAGTCCTAGGTGCCTTTTTCCCTGCAGAATTCCGTCATGTGTAGGTGCAACGTGGTGATTTGTAGATTACGTACTTCGCAACCGTAAGAGCTAACGTGAGGGGAGAATCAGGAGACAAAACTCTGGTGAAGTTCAAGTTGTTGGGGATACTTGTGCTGCACTCAGGATAAAAATGTCATGGGCTGTGCTCCCTGTGGTAGCACATACACCAGAAATGTCACAGACCATTTCATTAGCTGTGTCCTTGGGTTAGCCATTATTATTCCCATAGATAACCCGTCTCCATATCCTCCTCCTGCTGTGCTGTTTTGAGCCCAGACTTAAGTTACCTGTGCATGACTATTCTCCCTTTGACACAGTAGCTCCCTGAGGCCAGAGATCCTGGTTTGTATTGCTTCATTTATACCAGTGATGGCGAACCTGTTGGAGCTTTCAGTGATACAAACAGCCCACTGCGGCACATGTGCCATAGGTTCGCCGCCACTTTCTTATACCGTGCACTGCAGTGCCTGACGCATAATAGTTCCTGCTTCCATGTTAATTAAATATAAACCACAAGACTTGACTTTGGTTCTGTGATAATAGAATAGGAATGTTGTAGAAATGATCCAGAGAGAAAAGAAGTCACTGAGAGGTGAACATGCAGCTGTTGACAGAGTGCCTGAGATTGTACAGGGCTGCCATTGATATTTTTCTGCTTTGGCAGGTATTTATTATTTCACTGATAGGAGACATCAAGTTCCAGCATTTTAATCCTGTACTTGAAACCTACATTTACAAGCACTTCAGCGCCACTTTGGCATATGTGTAAGTATGACTCCAGAGACCTCCATGCAGTTGGATCATTGAATTTGTGCTCCTAAAGCTGGAGTTTTGAAAAAAATGCAAGGAACCTAAATTCTTGTTTTTTTGGTACCGGGAATTGAACTCAGGACCTTGTGCTTGCCAGGCAGGCACTTGTGCCACTGAGCTATATCCCCAACACAATGAATCTAAATTCAGTGAAGTGGCTTTGAGTACAGAACCTGCTAAGTATTCTAGCCTCTGAAGGAGGCATCTGGTTCTGACCATTCCCTCTAGACAAGGCTGTACCTCTCTAACAATCCAGAAAAGTAGTGGTTGAAGCCAGTTAGGAGCAGACTGAAGGTCAGGTGGCCAAACTCAACATCTTAGGAGTTGGAGGTCGGCGAGATGGGTGCAGTACCAGTGGGGTCAAACAGTGAATTAAGCAAGACCAAGTCTGATGGAAGAACCGGGCATGCTCTCAGCCCCACTCCACAGCGGTGTGTGGAATCAATTAGCCATGGGATGTAAGATTTGATTTTTCTTCCTTTTGTGTAAAAGGAAGCAGTTTCTGTGTTTCTTATAGTGCAGTCTTCTTTCTACATTTGGTTTATGAAGCCCTGAATGAAGAAAGCAACTGATGTTCGCTGTGTTTCTCCCTGGTGTGCTCAGGTCACCCTGGTGCATGTGGCCTGTCACCCCCACCTCCTTGCATTGCAGTCATGGTACAGACCAATGCAATAAACAGTGCCAGGACTGTAGCGTGGGTTGGTAAACAGTCTTTTGGACAATGACTTGTGCTGATTGCTGCTGGCTGATGTGCCCAGTCACGTCATTGATCTCTGGTTTCTTTCCTAAACTGAACAAACACGATGGTGCAGAAACACAAGTTCCATAAAGGCGGTGTCGTGTAGCATAGTCACCACCTAACATGATGGCCATGATGCCCCCTCGGTTGGGGAGGTGGCACTACACCAGTAATAGAGATCTTCCCAGCCAGCAGCCTCACTTTCCAAGTTGGCAGCAGCTACAAGTTAAATCTTTGTTAGCTATGGATCCTGGCTACACTAAGCCAAATGGGAGCCCCCAACTAGAAACAATCTCGATTTATCCGTGGCATTCAATTAATTCCACATTTCCTTTAGATTCTGTGCTAATTCTAGAAAAGCTCATAGATTCTCAGAAGAAAAGCTCACACTATCCAAGCCTTCCAAGGTCTGAGTTACCAGAAGATCAAGACCATCCATAGTCCAGGGACTGGAAAGACAAAGAACAATCTAAAATCCCAAAGGGTTTCGTCTGTAGACATGTTCAGAGCCATGGGTGTTCTGGAAATTCGGACTGGGCTTCGCTCCCCACACTCAGCGAAGTTCCCATCTGGCGCTGTATTTATGGATCGCAAAGGGTTGGGGCAGAATGGAGGGAACTATATCTGAAGGTGACTCCCCTAGGCTGTCATCATCACTCCTTCCAGGAGCATCTGAGGATGTCTGTCTTACGTGCCAGAGATGAAAACACCCTCACGCTTTGCAACCTTTCAGCTCTTTCATTGCTTGGTCCGTATTTTTAAGGAGGAAACTTTCCACCATTTGTAAGCAGAAGAAGGCACGTTCCAAACCGACACTGCAGATGACGAAACTAAATTGCAGAGGGGTTAGTTTGCCTGTGAAGGGCACGGTCTAAAGGACATAATGAGAGCTATGACTCCCACTTCCCAGTGTGCCTCCTCCTGCTCCACACAGTGTACCCCTCCCTCAGGGTGCCTACCAGGTTACCCATTTGCTTGAGTCTCCTTTTTTTTTTTTTTTTTTTAAGGAAACTCTCCAAGGTACTGAACTTTTATGTGGCTAATGCAGATGACTCCAGCAAGACAGAGTTGCTTTTTGCCGCTTTGAAAGCCTTGAAGTACTTGTTCAGGTTCATCATCCAGTCCCGAGTGCTGTACCTGAGGTAATGGTTCCCGGGGCTTGGGCCCATCGCTGCCCTCTCCACACCGTCTCCCTCACTCCTCATGCTTGTTTTCAGCTCTCTGAGCAGCTGCTCATGGATTTGCAGGTTTCATAACTTGAGTGCCAAAGATGGTGGTGGATGGTGGCCCCTTGGAGAAGGTCCGTGTGGGGTACCTGTGCGTCGGCAGAGTGCTGAGGAGTCATGACAGCAGGACTGAGGGATGCTGGGGGTTAAATGTGCTCACTGCTGGAAGCCTTTTTTTTTTTTTTTGTGATTACAGCTTTAGAGAGGCGACTTCTTGTGGCTAGTAAAGAGCTTGTGTTTGATTCCAAGTGTGGTAGGAAGCATGGAGGGGCTTCAGTTGAAAAGTGGTACAATCCGATTTATGTTCTAAATGATCATCTCCTCTCTTGTGTGGAAAAGGGGTTATGGCGGGCTCAGAGTGCAAGCCAGTGGCCACTTCACGTGCTGTTGCCATTCAAGTGTGGACGTGGTGGCTCTGCCTGAGGTGCAGATGAGAGAATGGCTGACAGGGAGGAGGAGCCCATGGGATGTGCCGTTGGATTTGATGGGGGCAGGCAGCCAGGGAAGGCAAGGACCACAGACAGCCTCAGGACTGGGGTGGCTGGTGGTGCTGTTCGCTGAAACTTGGAATATGAAGTGCCTAGCAGGACATCAGACGGCTTCTGTTCAGCTGTACTTTGAGATTCTCTAAGAACTAACTTCCAAATAAAATTCTTTTCTAATTCTGGCAAATGAGTGAATTGAGAATTACCAGTCACCTTCTGATGGAATAATTTTCTTAGTGGAGTTCTTACTCTGTGGTTACCATAAAAGGTGCAAATCCCTCTTCCATAATGCTTGGGATTAGAAGCATTTTTGGGTTTCAGATGATTTTGGTTTTGGATGATGTCTTAGGGACGAGATCCAAGTCTAAACACAGTGGATTTAGGTTCATACACATCTTACGCACGCAACTAGAGATATTTCATACAGTATGTTTTGTGTGCCTGCTTTTTGACTGAAACTGTCGCAGGTCAGGTGTGGAATTCTCCTCTCGTGGCATCATGTTGGTGCTCAAAAGGTTTTAGATTTTAGAGCATTTTGGGTTTTGGATTTTCAGATTGGGGATGCTTATGGTGTGTAGGTAAATGGAAGAGGCTCGTTTAAATGTACTTACATGTGTGTTTGTGTTTGAGTATAAAACTCTGACTTCATAATCCCTGCTCTTGACTGTTCAGTGTGGAAATTGCCACCTGGTGTGTACTCACGTACACTACTGTTAGACATCTACAAATTGGCCAAAGGCTTTTTGATTTCTTTTTGATTTGGGGAAAAGAATCAACGTTTGAGTTGATGGGCACATACTATGAGGAAAAGGAGGACACTTTAATCAGAGCAAGTCTGTGTCAGTGCCGTTGAAGACCCTGTGGTAGAAGAGATCAGCACCCAAGGTAGACAGAATGGATGTTGACTGCTTCTGTAGGCCCAGTGGGTTCAGAACCCTTCTGGGCTAAGGAGCTTCTGTACCCATTGTCTGCAACCTCAGCTCATAGGATCAAGGCTTGATTAGGTGAGAGAGGGTCTTGCTGAGTTATTGAATTGCCCAGACTGGCCCTAAATTTGTGATCCTCTTGATTCAGCCTCCTAGAATGCCAGGATTAAGGGTGTGCACTCTCTGTAGCCATTCATCACAGAATGGATGTGGAAGGAAGGAGGGATGCTGAGGAGAGAAGGTGATGGGTGTGTGTGTTGGGGACGTTTGCTGGAGTCCCTTACACACTGGACCTTCTGCTAATGAGCCGAGAAGGCAGGCAGCCAGAGTTCCCCTATTGCATCAGGCACTGTGACTTTCTGATGTTCTCTGTCCTGCTGGAAGTGCCCATCAACCATTGGCTGGACTGCCTCTCCCTACTCAGGGCCTCTCAAATCCCTTCCAGCAAGTCCTTACCGATGGGCTGATCTTCACTGACCAATAGGAGAGCCCTGTGTTAGGGCCTTGCTTACAGATGGCCACCCTGCTCTTCTCTAGGAAGTAATGTCCATTAACTCTATTGAGGTAGATTCTGGTCCCTCCAAAACCACCTTAGGGTGCCCCATGAGACATCTCTCTACACAGTAGGAAGAGGTACCTAGTGAGGCATTGACCTCCGGTATTGTTTTCATTTTGGTTTTCTGGGTTTTGTTGTTTTTTTTTTGAGGCCACAAATCTATTTTAAAATTTCTTTTAAAGATGGGAAACTCTGACTACTTTTCTCTTCTTGCTTTTAAGATTTTATGGCCAGAGTGAAGATGGAGATGAATTTAATAACTCAATCCGCCAGTTATTTCTCTCCTTCAATATGTTAATGGACAGGCCTCTGGAGGAAGCCGTCAAGATCAAGGTCCGCTTGGGGTCCTCGTGGGTAACTCTGTAAGGCTGTGGGTAAAGATGAACTTAGAACTAGCTGAGGCTGGAGAGAAACAGAGCGAATCATGCTTCATGGGAAGCATGTGTGTCTTCGTAGGACTTAACAGCAAGTAAAGATTTAGTGGCAGTTTGCAAAAGATAAGCTACCTGTTTAGAAGCCAAAAGAATAGCTGTTATAACCATTGTGGCACCCCTGCGTCCACCAAACTGATCCCCATGCTGGAACAAGGGATCGTTTTCTATTTCTTATTTGTCTCATTACTGCCAGAAGCACAAAGTTACCAGTGTCTTCAGCAGCAGCAATTTTGTAAAAACATAACATAGCAATTTTGTGAAATAAATGGTTTAAACTTTATCATATAACCCTTGTTCTTTATGTAACTATGTGAGAACTGGGGCTGGGGATTTAGCTTAGTGGCACAGCGCCTGCCTGGCAAGCGCGATGTCGTGAGTTTGATTCCCGGTACTGGAAAAACAAACAAACAAACAAACTGTAGCTATGTGAGAAAGACTTCCAGAATTTACCTCCTTAGAAAAATAATTCCAAATGAGTAGGACACAGGATTATCGAAATGGATCAACTCCTCCTCATAGGGAGGAGGAGGGGCTGTGTCTCCCCTACTTTCAGGAGAAAGGTTTTAGGAGGTTGTGTTTGGCAACGTGAGCTTTTTCCTCTTCATCACGAGGGCATCTGCATCCAGTTCCCTGTCTAAGATCCCAGCGCAGCCCTTTCTACCTGGGATCCAGCAGGAAGTTCTGTATTTGTCTTGTTCAGCAGCTGAATTTGCCTTTGGTGCTTTTCGTACAGGGGGCAGCTTTGAAGTACCTTCCTAGCATCATCAATGATGTCAAACTGGTGTTCGATCCCACTGAGCTCAGGTAAGTGCCACAAGACGATTTATTTCCCGCTCTCGCGGCAGCAGTCCCCTGCTTGGTGGGGACCGGGGCGCTGCACATGCTGTCATTGTCCTAGCAAGAATTAGTGGAGCCCTTTTTGTGCTGAGTTCCTGCGGTAGATACAAAAGAACACACAAAGCCTACCTTGAGCGAAGTTTGCACTTTCTCTGGGGAAAAAAGACAAACAGACATAAAATTAACTCCAAAGGAAAGTACATAATAACACGCTTCCAGCCCTTCATCTAAGTACCCGGGAATGCAAAGTCAGGCTGCAGTTGGCGTTGGCGTGGAGTTGGCCAGAAAAGGCCTCTCGTGGAAGCTGAGCGTTGAGCAGGCCTGGGAAGCCGTGATGGACGTGGGTGTGCTTTCCATCTGTGGAGCAGGCATGTGTGGCCCTGGGGACATTCTCGGGCCTGGGGCCATTTCAGAGTTTTCCAGGTGACCTTCCCCACGCCCGGCTCTCACAGTGGAGGAGGAATATTTGTCAGGACGCCTTTGCTTTGGCAGAATGAGAATGCTGACCCTGGGCTTTCTCTCTCAGCGTGCTCTTCTGCAAGTTCATCCAGAGCATCCCAGACAACCAGTTAGTGCGGCAGAAGCTCAACTGCATGACCAAGATAGTGGAGAGCAGCCTTTTCCAGCAGTCGGGTGAGTCTCCACTGAACAGCCGCTTCCTGGACTGCCAGTCCTGTTTCTCAGCGCTCGCTTCCTCGCCTTTGTAATTTTAAATGTCAGTCATGCCCTTGCCGCTTTGTCAGTACTTGAGGACCTCTGAGGCACCGGTTTTAAGAAGCCGAAGCCAGTTTAGCGGTTCCCATAGTTACAGGAAGAGCACAGTCCTGTGTTAAAACTTGAATTAGAAAAGTCAGCAGGTGGTTCATTAATTAGAGACCTTTGTTCTCAAAAGAGGAACTCCAAACAGTGACAAGCAAGTAAGACAGGTGACTTTTAATCAGATCTACTTTCTTTGACCTGTGCTTAGTGCATAAACTTGCCCACCAGGAGCCAGGGCGGGCAGAGATGTGGCACTGTGCAGCTCAGGGGGCTGATTATGGCTTCTCTTCGCAAATCTGTTCAGTGACGTCATACAGGTGTATTTACACAGAAATTGGCCACCACTATCCATCGGGGATTTTTAGGATGAAGGAAGCCAGATTACTGGTATCCATTGGGAGGGTGCACAAGGGAGAGAAATCTCTTACTCCTTACGCTCACGCTATTACTGTAGTAAGGTTTCTTTTTGTAAATAGAATGGAACACGCAGCCACCAAGTCTGAATCGGTGTGCTCTTGCCCTTCTTTTGAAGCTCCCGTAGCCAAGTCAAGAGTCTGAGTGTGGGGCCTCATGCTTGGTGTATATCCTAAGCCTCCTTAGCAACTGTTGAGGGTGGGAGAAACCTCCTAGCCTTGCCTTTGGTGAGTTGTGCAAAGGCTCAACTTCAGGTTTCTACACAAAGGAGAACGTGAACTAGGTGATGTCAGTAGCCTTTGTTTGACTGTGTGTACTCTGGCCCTGTTAATTTGTGCTTAAACTTTCAAATGTTCCCACGACATAGTCAGAGGTAGTGCTGACTAAGCCAGTGGATGCTGTTGAGGGGAAAAATAATTTTTAAACACCCTAATAGGTATGATAAACTCGGCCTCTGTAGACGCAGAGAAGATAGTGGAGACAATAAAGGGGGGGTATTTGAGTGCAAGAGCGAGTACACACAAAATAATTTTTTGTTTGTTTTATAGCACTAGGGATTGATCCCAGGGCCTTTACTAACTACACCCCCTGCAGCCCCTAACCCCCACATTTATTTAAAAGAGAATCTTGCTAAATCACTGAGTACCCCAGGCTGAGCTTGAACTTGTGATCCTCCTGCCTCAGCCTCCTGCAGTGCTAGGACTATAGGAGTGCATCACCATGCCTGACTGCACTGGGTAATTCTAGTTAGAGGAAGTAGGATCACAGCTAACAGGCACTTCTGTACTGTCCAGAGAACCTGGACTCCTCCTGACAGGGTATATCTTCATGAAAGGCCCAGAAGGAAGACATAATACATTATCCTCTACTTTCTGTAAGCCCCGTATCTGCAAAAGCGGGACTAGAGCAATGGACTGGGGAAGCTCTGTGTTCGTGGGAATTAGTAACTTTTCCCCGTGAAGTAGGAAAAGACATTAGAAAGTATATGACTTGCTTAGTTCTTGTTGGTGTCATAGAGTTGACATTTTAAAAAGCAAGAGAGGAGCTGGGGTGTAGCTCACTGTAGCACGTGAGTGAGAGGCCCTGGGTTTAATCCCAAGAAGCAAAAAACCCACAAAATTTAAAAGCTGGAGAAATTGTAATTTGCACATTGTTAGGTCTGGCTGTAGAGTACTTGCATAGCATGCGAGAGGCCCTGGGTTTGATCCCCAGCAATGCCAAAAACTAATTTAAAAATTAACATTGTGCTAAATGCTGGCATTCCTGTGCAGGAAAAGTATTTCTTAGTCTGTGTAACTCAGGGGTAAGATTAAAGTTCAGTGCCTAAAACCACCTGCTCCTCAGTCGCCTGGAGAGGCTCCACCTCGCAGGGCTGCATCCAGAGAACTCCGGGCAGCCAGAGAGAGTCTCGGAGCGAGTGGGCAGTTCCAGATGTGCTGCTGCGTTTCCTCCTCAGAGTGCAGAGAGGTGCTGCTGCCCCTGCTGACGGACCAGCTCAGCGGCCAGCTGGATGACCACTCGAGCAAGCCTGACCACGAGGCCAGCTCGCAGCTTCTCAGCAGCATCCTGGAGGTGCTGGACAGGAAGGATGTGGTGAGTTGTGTCATCCTCAGTGTGGCACAGGGCTCAGCTGGTCCCTTCTCCCCGGGGAGGGGGACTCCAAGGCCTTCCTGGTCTCAGCAGTCCAAAGCTCCAGTACCAGGGAAGCTGTGTTTGTTTTAGAGCTGCCTGGAGAGGCCAGCGCCTCCTGTACAAATGTGGGGCCTAGTGAAGTCAGCTGGCTGCTGGGGCCCCATTGGTGGGCTGTCCCTGCCACTGCTGAGATCCCAGTGAGCCTCTGAAGTCCGCGAGCTGCTCAGAGACCCTTGGAGATTTGGTCTTCTGCAGAAGCCTCTGCCTCCCACCCTCTCATGCCTGATGCTATCGTAAACACTTCTGTGCCTCTGAGGTCTGTTTTTCTGCTCTCTCTGACACTGCTGCTTTCTCTGGACCCTGGTGGAAATTATATTTTCTTATCTTGTGTCTCTTCTGTGATCTAGATCCAACGCCTCCTGAAAATACAGGGCTGAGCCTGCCCGGATGTCCCATGTACTAAAGATAGCACCGCCCATGGGCCTAGCAGGCCCACAGGAGAGGCTAGAGGACAGAGCAGAATGTGTGCGGTTGAAGTTGAGGGCTCAGAAGAAAACATCTCAGCCCAAACGACCCCCATGGCGGCTGCAGGCCTCGGGGTTCCTGCAGAACAGGGGGTGGCTCTTTGATTTTGACTACAACCAGAGCTCACCTGTCCGAGGATAGCACTTTGGCCCCAGACCTTATCTCCCATTCCTTGTCTCCCTGGTGTTTCCCTGCTGCTTCTGCCAGCCCCGCCCGAACCTCAGAAGCACAGGAGGACTCCACCACTTTCTCCTGCTACTCCCCGACCTCTGCCCTCTACAAAACACAGCATGTGTGACCTCCTTACCATTTGCTCTCTTTATCTGATATTTATTCATTAGAGGCCAGCCTTCACCCTTTTGTTTGTTTGTTTAAGTGTGTTTCTATAGGACCATATTTATAAACTGGAATAAATTTTCCCAAGAAGTATTTTGGTTAGGATTTTAGTCCTTAACCAAGGACTTTGGAACAAATAAATAAATGTGACTGGCAGAAATAAAAGGAGAAAGAAAGAAAAATTTTCAGGAGGACAGGCTTTATTTAAAATAAAGATCCGAGAGGGGCCATTGGCTCCAAAATGCCAAAAGCAGCCCTCTCGTACAGAGCAAGGGTTAACGGGAGTGCTCAAGGTAAGCCCCTGGTATTCTCAGGCTCAGGTCTCTGAATCTGTGGTCACTGGTTCGTCTCATGTTTGTGAAAGGTTTCTCATTCAAGAGGCTGAATGCCCCTTGATCAGGAAGGTTTTTTTTTTGTACAGTACGTACAGAGATTTCATGGGCTCCATAGTTACAGGGCACAGAAGAATGCGGTAAAGGTCACAACTTATGGGTAAACATCCACTGGCTTTTCCTGATAGTGACCAATCATGGTATAGACATCATTATTTCTTAAAGTAACTCTTTTGACTCAGTTTTATTTAAAATAGTAGAATCAAGTTGCAAGCCGTATAAACATGGCCTCATTGTACTAAGAACGGTGTCCCTTGGCCAGGGTTTTGGTGTTCTGGAACGCACACATCTGGGATCTAAGGCTAATCTGAAACGAAGGAATTAGGGTGTTTGGTTTGTAGTCCCACTGTGAGCACCAGGCAGCAGTTTATCCTTCGGGACATCTCAGTGCCTCAGTTTCCTTTTCTCTAATGTGTGAAAAGTGTTGTGGGTAATTACAGGTCTCTTCCACTGCTGAGCTGAGAGTTTATAATGTCTCTCCCTGCCTCCGCCCCACACAGAATTCTCTAGAAATAGCCTGAGCAAGACAGCTTTGATGGTGCATCCCTCCTAGGGTGCTGAGACAGGAGGACCACAAGTTCAAGTCCCACCTGAGAAATTTAGTGACATAATGACCTCGTCTCAAATTGAAAAGTAAAGAAGTTTGGGACATGGCTCAGTGTGAAGGCTCTGGGTTAAGTCCCCAACACTGAAGTAAAACAAAGTTTAGCCCAGAAGCAGAGGCTAGAACAATAGTTACCAGGTAGTGGGCGGCAGGGGAAGAAATCTTAACGAAAGTGTATGAAGTCCCAGTCATAAAATGAACACATTCTGCACATGTTCTGCACAGCATGAGTGTGATGGATGTGTTCATTTGGTTGTTGTAATCGTCATACAATATCCATATATGAGGGGCTGGGGATTTAGCTCAGCCTCAAAGCGCCTGCCTGGCAAGCACAAGGTCGTGAGTTCAATTCCCGGTACCGGAAGAAAAGACAAAAGACAAAAAACAAACAAATATCCATATATGAAATCATCATATACACATTGATTATGTAGAATTTCACCAGTTAAATACTTTTAAATAGTAAATATAATATTAAGGGAAAATTATAGAGCAGTTGCTAAGCAGGAATGCTGAAGTATCTGTTGTGAAGCAAGAATGGATAAAGACTCTGAAGAACCCACAATGAACATGGATAAGTTGGAATTGAGTGAGTAAAATCTAGCAACAGAAAAGGAAAGAAGGGAGAAGAATGAATGGACCCTTTAGGTGCTATTTTAACCATTGGCCTAATTATTAGATGTAAGACAATAGTAATTATCCTCTTTTTGCATTTCTCAAAACTAAAGCTTCTTAAGTTGAGTAATGACTTAAAGTCACAAATTAAATCTCACAGATCAGGAGGCTGGAAGCGTGAGGTCGGGTGGAGCCATGGTCGAGTTCTGATGAAGGCTGTCTTCCTCCTTGCAGTCGGTCATGGGTGTGAGCCTGCACCCTCCTGTGTGTGTAGGGGGGTGGGGGGTTGCTAGTGGGGACTGAACCAGAGCGCTCACACTGAGGTACATCCCTAGCCTTATTTTTGCTTTTTGAGACACAGTCACTCTAAGTTGCCCAGGCTGATCTTGAACTTGCAAACTTCCTTTCTCAGCCTCCCAAAGTGCTGGGATCACAGGTGTGCAACATACCACAAGAGACACCACAGGCTTGGTGTCTCTTCTAATAAGGGCACTAATCCCATCAGAGCAGGGCCCCACCCTTTGGACTTCATCTAACTTTAACTGCCTCCCAAAGCCCCCAACCCCTAATATCATTAGGCCTTAGAGCTTCAAGATAATTATTTGAAAGGAACACAAATACTTCATAGCAAATCCTCTTGGCTTGAGTTTCTTTTCTATCTTTCCCCTACAGAGAAGGTGGCAGGAACTGTGTAGCTTTGCTTTCTCCTCCCTCATGTGTGCCTGATGTCCTGGCAGCTTTCATCTCCTCAGCACCACAGCCTCATGCTCCTGGGCCTCCCCGTAATAATTTGTGGCCATAGAGAACTCACAGCAAACCTGAGCTGTCCAGGTTTTTATTTAGGGAGCAGTGATTTCATTCCTGTACGTCCACGTTCACTTTTAAAATTTTTTTTTACATTCACCTTTTAAATGATTTAAGTGATTGTTCTGAACTGATTTCCACTACAAAGTTACATATTGTTTCACCATTGTCCCTTTTGGAGAAGAGATTGCTTTAAGGGAAAAGTAGGATAGGTTCTACCGAGAGGACTCCTCTGTCCAAGGTTTCCTTGGGAAAAGGGAAACGAAGTGAGAGGAAATGATGTCACATCCTGTGTTTCTCCTCCAGGGCCCCACGGCAGCACACATCCAGCTGATCATGGAGCGGCTGCTGAGAAGGATCAACCGCACTGTGATTGGGATGAGCCGGCAGTCTCCCCACATCGTGAGTGTCCCTCACGGCAGCTTCTGCTGCTTCTGTGTCCTGTTTGCCTTTGAGGGACCAGTGGTTGAAGACTCACTCCATGTGGACCCTCACATCTCAGTGTATTGGGTGCATTCTCAAGCAGATCTCAGTTCTGACAGGGGTTTTCTGTTCCCTGGTGTGTTTTCCCTCAGTAGAACCACAAGCCCCTTTATGTTCAAGGAAGAATAGACAAATGAGTCGGGCATGGTGGCCCACACCTTGTAATCTCAGCACTCTAGAAGGCTGAGATAGGAGGACCCTGAGTAAAGAAAAGGATGAGGACCAGACATACAAAGAGACACAAGCACAGTCAAAAAGACAAATACATGAAAAGAGTATAAATAGTTTAATATAGTTTATTCTGGTTATTCAAGAATGGTTAAATATTAGAAACTACATTAATAAAATGTCTTAATTCAATAAAAAGGAAATAAGCCTTATGATTCTGTCTATAGATACCACAATGGTGTAACATCTACTCCAAGTTAATAAGAGGTAGAAATGTTTTTAACATACAATCACAAGGAATCATAATACTCAGTGGTCATAGAAAGGAGATTCAGAATGTTCAATCTCAACACCATTGTTTAACATTCTTTGTAATCTCTAAACAATTTAATAAGAAACAAATGCTAAATATAACTGTTGATAAAGGAGCCATCATGATCATAATTGTCATTCTTTGTTGCAGAAATGGCCAGCATTTTGAGGAACCTCAAAAGAGCTGAAATTTTCATAAAACTGAAGAATAATTTCTTAAACTAGCTGATTTTACAATAGGCAATATTCAGGACCCTTTCTATGTAACACTGGTGTCTACTTAGAGACTGTAAAGAAAAATTCCATTTAACTGAGCCACAAATACATGAGAGTAAAAATAAATAAGATTTATGTCTGGGGATGTAGCTTAGCTAGTAGAGTGCTTACCTATGGTATATGAACTGTGGGTTGAAAACTCAACCATGCAAAAAACAAAAATCAAGATTCAGGTAAATGAAGGGCTTACTTGTCAGATTGGAAAATAATAATTAAATAATATTGGACTCATGCAGTACTGTACCTGTATCAACAGAACTGAGAGGATTGAAAAGTAGACTTGATTATATGAACATTGCTTTACCTTTAGTAAATTTTGGAAAAATTTTGTTTGATTTATATCTCCAAAAAAATTTTGGAGATTTATATTATCCTTTCAAAATAAATGTCAAAGGAAATGAAGAATTAAGTGTAAAAAATTAAAAAGCAGCTGGAAGAAAAATGTAGATGAAAATATATCTGATCTTACAAGAAAAGGGATTCTTAGGCATTGTGGTTCATGCCTTTGATCTCAGTACTCTGGGCAGCTGAGGCAAGAGGATTGCAAGTTCAAGCCCACCCTGGGCAACTTAGTAACTTAGAGAATGTCTTAAAATTCTAAAAAGGCTGGAGCTGTAGCTCATTGGGTTAAATACCCAGTACCACACACAAAAAAAGAAAGAAAACAGATTCTTGAATTTCAGAGAACTGAAAAGGAAAACAAAGTTAGATTTTGCTAAATAAAAAAATATAAAGCCCTACATGGGAAAATGCATATGCAAATTAAGTGTCAAGTGCCAGACTCTAAAAATTATAACCTATGCTGCAAGTAGCTAGTAGCCACAATCACACTAATAAAAAGACATGTCACATACATAAACACATGGCAAGTGGCTAACAGTCTTACCTGTAATCCCACTACTCAGCAGGCTGAGGCAGGTAGGTGAAGAGTTCAAAGCCAGCCTGAGCTACACAGTGAGACCCTGTCTCAAAACAAAACAAAAATACACAGTGATATTTGGAAAGGGCACTTAACATACAAAACACTAAGAAAAAGATCTTATTTAACAGAAAAATGAATCAAGAATATGAGCAAAAAGCCAAATGAGAATAATAAATGGTACAGGAAAACCAGGAGTGCAAATTAACCAAAAGTACTCAGAAAATACCCAGTAAAGGCAAAGGCATAGAGAAACATACAGTGTTAGACTGTTGTATAAACACAAACTGTATGAAAATTTACAGTACATATCCAAAGCTTCAGCACAGTAAGTTTAGGTTGCCTTATAATAAGTAACATTTTTTTTTTCCCAGCAGAAAAGTGCAAGACATTCATTCAAAAAGGGAGCACACAGGCAGTCTTGCATTGTTTTTGTGCTCAGGGAGACAGTCCCTCCCTGCAGTGACTGGACATTCATCTCCTCTGTGTCAGACTTATTTGGATGTGTGACGTTTTTATATCTGCATGGACACAAGATAGTAGAACCTCTAGGCTTTTGGCTCTGGCTACAAACTAGTATGTGACTTCTTTGCACTTACGTGTACAAACCATGGTAATCATCAAGTTACTCATTTTTTGGTCAAGTCTGGGGCACATTTCCATGTGGGTCACATACCATGTGGGTTCTCGAGATAGCAAGTGTTAGAGCAGGGAGTTGGTATAACCCCTATCCTCCTTCCACCCGTCCACTCTCGGTATTGCTACAGCTTGAACAACCCTTATTGAAAATTCTCGGGACCAGAGTGTTCTGAAGTTTAGAGATTTCTGGATTGGACTATTTGCAGACTTTACTAGTTGGGCATCACTAATCTAAAAATCAAAAAATCCAAATTCCACAGTGCTCCAAAATTTACAATTACTTGGAATATTTCAGATTCCAGGTTTTCCAGTTAGGGGTGTTTCACCCGGTCCTCTTGTTTTCATACTAGCTCTCCTCCACATTCAGATATGTAAACTGATGTAAGGGTTTCAGGCATTTCTTCACGAATTTCTATGCACTGCTCTGCTTTAACACGAAACTCAGAGCTCAGTGGGTGGGAAGAACCAGAGTGCCTGGCGTCCAAGTCCTGGCCTTGTCTGTGGGTGGTCTGTGGAGCCTTGGATCTGTGTTTCCGTCTTCCCTTCCAGGGCAGCTTTGTGGCCTGCATGATCGCTATCCTGCGGCAGATGGACGACAGCCACTACAGCCACTACATCAGCACTTTCAAAACCAGGCAAGATATCATCGTAAGTTGCTGGCACTGGGTCCTGATAGCCTTAAGATTTCTTACAGTTGCTAAAAAAAACAACTGAAGCTCAGCACTCAAATCCGGGCTTCTCTTCCTACCCACCTGCAGTGCTACGGGGCTACATCCACAGCGGTTATGAAAAGGAGAATTGAGTCTTACTTTCTCTGCTTGATAAGGAAGAATATATTACATACACTGCATGGTCACGTCACACTCCCTAAGTCTCATGCATTTAGAGAAAGCCCTTATTTAGAAACATCGGGAGATCTTTCTTACTCAGAGAAGAGCTAGTGTCTCATGTAAAAGGACACTAGTTGCCTCTCCCTGTCTCAGCTGGAAAGCTGTTCTTATTGTTACTCTGAAGTATTCATGCAAGAGGCCAAATTAGGGCCCTGCTGTTAGTAGAACTGAGCTGTCCATGAAGATGTCATCTGGCCTTGTGGAACAGTGGCCTGGACAGGGGGCTGGACTAGCAAACTATAGCTACACTATACTAGGCCTTGTTCACATGACTTCGTCACCCATAGGTATCCTAATCTTCACGTACTAGATTTTCTCTTTGTGTGGCCATTGGACCTGAGGATGTATAGCTACTTCCTCACTCCCATCCTTTTTTTTTGACGATGCCCAAGAGATGGATAAACTTAAGGAACTGGAGAAAGTACTGTTTATTGTAATAGTTCGGAGATGGAGCGTCCTCATGCTGTGTTGGTCTGGGCGGCTCAGGTGGGGAGCCCGAGTGCAGGTGGCATGGTGTGGGGAGCACAGCCATAGGTGATGTGTCTGCAAGTGCCGGGTGGGAGGGGGAAGCGAGAGTTGGAGGCCAAAGGCAGCTGTGTTTTCTCCTGCACAGTTGGACTGTATAGCAGATGAGAACACAGGGTTGAATTCTTACTCTTCTCCTTCCTCGTAGGAAACTTGGAGCAAGTTATTTAGCCTCACCAAACTTTGGTTTCCTCACCTGTAATATAGTACTTAGCTTGTAATATACTTACAGTATACAGAGGGTTCATGTATACTGATTAAATTCCATGCATGGAAAATGCCTAGCTTTGTGCTTGGCATGGAGTTAATGCCTGTTAAGAGTAGCTGTTTGTAATAACTGTATTATTTTTATCAGAATCTAAGATAAAATTATAGTTAATCTATAATTGGCGGTGGCAGAGAATAGGAGCTCCCAGATGCTCTGCTTCCGGACGCCAACCCTCAGCTTAGAGGACCGGGTCCAGTGCAGTCAGTGTCAGAGGCAGGTGACTGGCATCTCAATCCAGTCTGTGCCTCACCAACTATGAACGCTTGTTCATCTGAACAAACAACTGTAAAGGGCAGTTAACTAATGGGTGAGCACTTAAAATATGTGCTGTAATAGTTGTAAACTCTTGAAAAAGTCTGTCATTTCAGAACTAGTGATGGGTAAGTCATCTTGCTCTCTCATCAAAAGGACAAATTGGTAGCACAGATTTTCTGGCCAGACAGGTTCCCATCCCAGTGCCCATGGGCACTCAGCGTGCAGGAAGTTACCAGATTGACCACTGGCTCAAACAAGGTCGCCGGAAATAGACCCCCGGGGGCTTCCTGCCTCCCTACTGCCTTGCGCTGATCACTACATGAGGTGCTTCACAAAGTCGAACTGTGAGGAGAAAGCAGACTGGATCCCAGGAATCCCAGTGGGAAGGGTTTAAGGTTAGCTACCTCAGGAAAATGTTTTCCAAGCCAGGCGCAGTGGTACACGCCTCCAGCCCAGCACTTGAAGACATTCAGGAGCTGTGTTCAGGCAGCACCTGGCAATGAGAACTAGACATAAAGGTTATGAACTTGTGTCCAAAGCCCCAGTGCTCATTCTAGCTCTCCTGCTACTGGGCCCTATGACCTTAGGCATATCTTTAGTTTCCATCAGCCTCAGTTGCGCCATTTGTAAAATGTGGATATTGTTTGCCTTCTTTTTCCTTATAGCATCATGTGATGTATACATCAAATGCTATGATTACTTGCTGTAAGCATAGTTCCTTATCCCCCAAAACCTTAAGGAAAGAGACTGGGACTACATCTAATCTGCCGTAGGGTCCCTCCGCCCACCCGCTGGAAGGAAGTCTGTAAATGGACTCGCTCTCCCCAGCCACTGCTCTTTCGTTCTCCGCAGGACTTCCTCATGGAGACCTTCATCATGTTTAAGGATCTGATTGGAAAGAATGTCTATGCCAAAGACTGGATGGTCATGAACATGACGCAGAGCAGGTACAAGAGCACGGGGCCGGCCCAGAGGCGTAGACTGAGCGCCACGCTCCGCTGTGTGCACCTTGGGAGGTGCTGTAGGCGCTGCTAACTGTGTCTCAAAGCCATCATCTGTAAAGTAATGTTCTCCCCACTTCCGGCCGCGTGCGCCCACGATCTCCATCTCACCTGGGCCTCAGGGTTGCTCCGCCCAGGTCCTGTGGCCTCTTCTGTCTGCAGTCTCCTTCCCACTCTCACACGGGTCCCCCACATCATCTTTCGGCGGCTCCATGTGGCCTCCTCAGCCTGACCTTCAGGGCTCTCCCTCTCCTCCAGCCTTAGCTCCCACAATCCCCCCAGGGTTACCTGCGCTCCAGGCAAACGAGCTCCTGGTCCCCAAGCACACACGGCTCTGCGCTTCCACCTGAATTGCCTCCCCGTGGTCTGTGGCTGTCAGCCTTCCTCCCATCCCCTCAGCCTCTTCTCAGTGTCCCCTCTGGCTGAAGCCTTTCTGTTTGTCTGCTCCTCCTCTGGTTTTCTATACGCCTTTGAGATCGTCTCATAAAATTCTTTTCATGTTCTCTGTTAGCTCATGGTTAATGTACAAGTTCTAGGTTTCTCCCACCATGGCTTAACCTTCTGAAGACCAGCCTCCGTCTGTCCAGGGAGCACCTAAGCCACGCCTTGCCATTACAGGCCCACAGCAAGTGCTTGTTGAACAGAGCGAAATAAAGCAAATATATATTATATGAAAGGGGGCATGGAATTAATGAGCTAAACCATGCGAAGCGTTATTATACGCACTATGTGCTGTTAACTAACTTCACACTGTCCTGGTACCTGGTTAGAAAAGCCCCTCTCAACTATGTACCAATTAGAGAAAAATTACATGAGAAACCTTAGACTCTAAAATGAGGAGAAGCACCCTAGCACAGAGCGATTCCTCGCTCTGAGGCTCACCCAGCCTGAGTTGCAGCCTCAGCCCCATCCTCCACAGAGCTCGGCGGTGCTGTGGTCGGGGATTCTGCCAGGCGGTTCAAGAAACGGAATGCCTGTGCTGCTTTTGGTAGACTGCTCTGCCCACTGATAGAGATTGTATGGTCTTTTCTGGCCAGGCCATAGTTATTTGCTGGCTTTTTTTTTTTTCCTACAGTAAGGATTGAACCTAGGACCTTCACATTAACCGGCATCCCTAGTCCCTTTGGGATTTTTAAATTTTAGACAAGGTCTCCCTAAGTCACTAAGTTGCCCAGGCTGGGCACAAACATATTATTCTCCTGCCTCAGCCCCTCAGAGTGCTGGGATTGCAGGTGGGAACCACTGTGCCCAGCCTAGTTTCATTGTTTTTTGTTTTTTGTTTTTTGTGTGTGTGTCAATACTTTAATACTAAATTTACTGAGACATCGTGGGATTAATACAAGTTACCATTAACACAGTGGGGGAGCTGTCTCCAAGGACACAGAGTCCCCTGCTCTACCCAGCGCTTTCCTCCCCAGGGTGTTTCTCCGCGCCGTTAATCAGTTTGCTGAGGTTCTCACAAGATCTTTCATGGACCAGGCAAGCTTTGAACTTCAGGTGAGTGTCTGACCCACCCAAAGATCCCTGGGTTTCTAGGCCAGAGCAAAAGAACTTTCCATTTGGGAAAGGGTTGCCTCAGACGTCATCACTGTCACATAAAAAGGTTTTCCTGTGTTTTTTCCTTTCCCATAGCATACATTCCTGTCATGTTGTCCTCTAAACAAAATAAGGTTTTTCCTTTCTTTCAAATAACATGTTTTCACAGAAAGGTAAAGCATAAAATGTAACTAAGAAAGCAAAAATAGGAAATCTGAAACCAGTTTCAGTGGTGTATACCTGGAATCCCTACTGTTCAGGAGGCTGAGGCAGGAGGATTGCAAGTTCAAGCTCAGCCTGGGCAACTTAGTGAGACCTTGACTCCAAAAACAAAATAAAAAGGGCTGAGGGTGCAGCTCAGCAGCAGAGCATTTGCCTAGCCTGTGCAAGGCCATGGGATTGGATTCTCGGCACTGCAAAAACAAAAATGAAAAAATAAGAATATCAAAAATACAAATATACCAGTTTCCCTTCTTTGCAATGTGTATGTTCCAGGACCAGCAGGGGTTGCCTGAAGCCACAGATTAAAGTTTAATTTTTATTTATTTATTTATTTTGTCTTTTTGAGACGGAGTCTTACTGTGCAGTTCAAGCTGGCCCTACGCTCACTTTTGTAGCCCAGGCTGGTCTTGAACTCACAACGATCCTCCTGCCTCAGCCTCCCGAGTGCTAGGATTACAGGCATGCACCACCACGTCTGGCTTAAAGTTTAATCTTTAAGCTGGGGATTTAGCTCAGTGGCAAAAGCGCCTGCCTGGCAAGCGCAAGGTCGTGAGTTCGGTTCCCGGTACCGGAGAAAAACCAAAAAAAAAAAAAAAAGTTTAATCTTTAAATCTGACACAGTAAGAGATTAAAAATAATAACTGATAATGATATGGAACAATTAATGCAATAGAAGTCTAATGATTGTGGTCAGTCTTTCCTGAAAGAATCAACATAAAGACTGGTATTTTCAGACCATAGTTGGCTGCAGAAAATTTAAACCTCAATAAGCAAAACCACACAGGCAGGGGGTTTACACTTACACTCTGCTGTCAGCCTCTTGGGGTTGATCGTGTGTATATATGCGTAGATATCCATAGGCCCAAGTATGGATTTCTCCTGTACCTACAAATGGGTCTGTTCTCAAAAGCAGTTCCTGTGTATTGTATTTGAAAGCCCAATGTAACTGCAATATGAATGACGACTAGCTCCATCTTTCTTCCTTCCTTCCTTTGTCCAACAAGTATTAAGAGTATTTCCATGTACAAGATGCTATTCTGTTTCCAGTGAATACACAAGGTGCCTGTTATTGTAGAGCTCATATTCCACAGTGTGTTTTGTTTATAATATACGTTTTGTGCCATGTGCCTTTGTTTGCATCTGTAGAACTTTTAAATTGGGCCATCCTAAGTAGAGGATGCTGTGTTCACATTCATACTTTTATTTAGAGAGAGATGTATATGTGTGTAAAGATGTATGCGTGCACCAAAGTAGAACTGAGCTGTGTAATTCTTTGGTAATTTGTTAATCTACTTTCTTTACTTTTTCTATGGCCTGCGATTTTTTTCAGTGGTGCTAAATATTTATGCAGTATTTTTAACTGGTGAATACAGTCCCTTACATGGGTGGGCCATGATTTATTTTACCAAATTCTTCTTAAGAACATTTTGATAATTTCCATTTTTCTGCTATACTAAATAGTACTATGATGACCTTCCTTGTTTTAGATATTTTTTAATTAGCCACAGTTACTTTACATGGAAAATTTTAGAAGTCTTTGCTAGTTCAAAAGTTTGGCAGAATGTTAGGGCTTTTAATACATATTGCCAAACCACCTACTATAAATAGGTATACTTCTTGGCAGCAGTGTTTCTTTATCCCAGGAGAAAAGAAAAATGTAAAGTTTGAATTTTTTAAAAAGCCTAATGTTGAGACCCTAAATGCAGCCCTGAGTCATTGAAACCCAAGAAAGAACAAAACGTCCTGTGGATTTTATTTTGTTTTATTTTTTATTTTTTTTGTGAGTCCCTGGTTAGTGCCTTTCTACCATGTGGCTCTGTCTTGTTATGACTCTTGCTAATGCTATTTTCCATTTCTTTTTGCCCACACAATTCACTGTAAACAGCTCTGGAACAATTATTTCCATTTGGCAGTAGCATTTCTCACCCATGAGTCCCTTCAGCTTGAAACCTTCTCCCAAGCCAAACGCAACAAAATTGTGAAAAAGTAAGTGTCCTTTTAAAGTTGCTTAAGATTGGGAAGATGATTTGTCTGTTTATATTCAGAGTGATGTGTTTGGTGTGGCTGAAATTACCGTTCAGTGACTATCCATGCCATCATTGAGGTAGGTCGTAATCATTTACTTCATAGACCTAAAATTCCTCCAGCTTCACTCTTTTTTGCTCAAAATTCCATCCTCCTTCCCATCAGTCATCCCATGCTTTTCTAGAAGCTACCTGGATGGCCTCCTGTGCCGGGAACACCTGCCATCTGCTGGCAGCTCTTGCAAATTGCAGGCTTAGTGCCTCCCAGACAAGGCCAGCTCCTTTGGTGCAGCCAGTCTGTCATGGTCACTTCTACAAAAGAAGCCCAAATTCCAACACAACCTACAGATGCTCTCCACGTTTCATCTCTTGGAATTCAAAAGGGAATTATGTGCAAGACTAAGGAGAGGTTAAGGAATGTGTTGAGGAGAGGGTATGGGATGTGTTCCATTGTGTTTCCCTCAGGTCTGTTTTAGGATGAAGAGAAATTTTTAAATACGGTTTTTTAAAATACCAGCTTTTGAAGAGATTTCCAAAGAAGGAATTTGAAAAAGAAAAAAAATCCTACTGGGAGCAACTGCAGTGTGAGAAGAATAGTATAGAGCAGTGACCATACGACCATAAGATGTCCTAAAGGCCTGATTTAAAGTATATCAGCAACACTTGCAGTATTCTGCTTTTGACTCCTAAATTCCATTTTCTCACTTCCCAGCCCCAGATGTGGTATGTGGTATGGGTTAGACTCGGGCATGAGAATCTTTTAAGAGATTTTTCAAGCAATTTTGTTTTACCTCCAGCCAAAAATCATCGCCTCCTAGACCAATGTTTCTTGAGTAACGCAGCTCTGATAAGGAACCTTTTTTTAGACATTATTTTCCTACTCACACCTCCATGAAATTTCAGAAATACAGATAAACTGTGTCTGTTGATGTGCTACATGAGTTATCTATGCTGCCGACATAAAAACAGCCGGGCATAATGGTGCATGCCTGTAACACTCTAGGAGGCTCAGTTAGGAGGATTGAAAGTTGACCCCAACCTGGACAATTTACTGATTCAGTGACACTATGTTTCAAAATAAAGCACAAAGGGGCTGGGGATTTAGCTCAGCGGCAAAGCACCTGCATGGCAAGCGCAAGGTCGTGAGTTCGGTTCCCGGTACCAGAGAAAAACCAAAAAACCAAAAAAAAACAAAAACAAAACAAAACAAAAATAATAAAGCACAAAGCGCTAGGGACATAGCTCAGTGTAGAGGCCCTGAGTTCAGTCCCCAGTACTACAAAAATGAATCTATGCATAAATGGACAAACGGATGAGTAAATTATAAAATACAGTAAGATTTGTTTTTGCTCCCAAGAACCAGGTTTTATTCCTGTGGGCAATATTGCCCCCACCAAGAATGCATGGTCTAGAGCAGTGGTGGTGAACCAGACTCTTTGTTATCACTGAAAGCTCTACAAGGTTCGCCATCACTGGTCTAGAGCTTTGTAGTACGAGAACTTTGAAAAACGGGCTGGTGTGGATGAATATTACCCAAGTATGAGTACAGAGTGTCACCCTGTGTGCTGGCCATTGGTCTCATCACTGTAGAAGTCATACCTCACTCGTCTTCTTTCCCTCGGTGTTCAACTCTTCTCTCATCGTTTGGACTCATCTTCTGAGTTATTTCTCAGCATTTCCACTTGGTCCCTTCTGCTGTTAAAGTTGCCTGGTTGGAACTTGTTTAGGTCCTGACCTCGTTTCCTCAGTGCTTCTGTCTTACACGTGACCCTGAGAGAAGTGGGCTGCCTTTACCGCCTTCATCCTCATGTACTCAGCTCTCTGTTTCTGCGAGTTCTGCGTAGTCCACCAACAGATCCACCAAAAAATACTAGGGGGAAAAATTACATCTGTACGTAATATATAGAGACTGTTTTCTTGACATTATTCCCTAACTAATCCAGTATAGTAGGTATTTATGTAGCATTTACACTGAACAAAGTGTTCTAGGTAGTTTAGAGATTACTTAAAAGCATAAGGAGAGATGTGTGCAGGTTATGGGCAGATACTGTGCCATTTTATATACAGGAGGTGAACACTGCAGATTTGGGAATTACAAGGGATCCTAGAGCCAATCCCCCGCAAACACCCAGGGACAGCTGTATTGCATCCATCTCGTTTCCGCTGCAAACCTTTTCTTGGTTTATGATCTTCTTCCTAGATATGGGGACATGAGAAAGGAAATCGGCTTTAGAATCCGGGACATGTGGTATAACCTGGGTGAGTGTCTGACCTCGAGCAGGCCCCAGCACGGTTCCTGTGTAATCAGCATCCCACAGTGACTTCTTTTAATTCACGTAAACCTGAGACTTAATTGGTTGTGTGTCCAGAAGCAAAAGTTGATTTGTGGGTTCCACACCTTCATCTCGACTGGGACATTGACAATAAACCACCCATTACTATGGTGTCCATGTACCATCAGAATACACTATTTCCTCACTCCGTTCTGAATTGAGGTGGTTTACCCACAGAAAGCTTTTCTTTTCTTATGGGCCCTGTGGAGGAAGATTATAACACTTTACTGACCGTGAAGTAAATTTTAAATATTTTCATTTACTTTCATTTCAGGTCCTCACAAAATCAAATTCATCCCATCCATGGTGGGTCCTATTCTGGAGGTCACTCTGACCCCAGAAGTGGAGCTCCGGAAAGCCACCATCCCCATTTTCTTTGACATGATGCAGTGTGAGTTCAATTTCAGTGGAAATGGCAATTTCCATATGGTAAGGAGTGGGGGACCCTGGACTCTTACTAATGCACATGTCCCCAACCCTTGTCTTTCTATAGAGAGAAGCAGTGGCCTGAATAACACAAATCAAACCCCGTGTAAAAACTCCTTTTTACATTTCATTTTGTAAAGCAATTAGTGACATAGTCAGACCTCCCAGCCCACAGCCTAGAAGCGATGTTTTTGCTCCGTGTTTTTCTAAAGCAGCCGTGGCTCCAGGTGATGCAAATGGACTGTGTGCTCTTGACCCTGTCTCCCGCGGGGTAGTAGTGACTTGAGGGAACAAACCTGTCTGCTCTAGGAAGCTGAGGGAAGGGTGTAGTGGATGCAGCTCCCATCTGTCGCTTTCCAGCTTTGAGGACTTCATCAGTTTGCCCGAGTCCTCTCTGTGCCTCAGTTTCCCATCTACAGAGTGCATTAATACTGAGAAGATTTTGGAGCTATGAAGCTCAGCAAAAGCCACCCCACTGCTAAGACAGACAAGAAACAAAAATAATACAGATAATTAAATCATTAAGCTATTTGTGTATGCATAGGTGTAGCAGAAAGTAACATTTCAGGTTTGTGGTTGTGTTGTGTTATGTTTTCAGGAGGGCAAAGCAAAGGACAGAGTCGCACCAGACTGCTGCCGTGTTTTGACAGGGCCTTGGTGTGCTAGCCTTGAGTGATGGAAAGTGAAATCCTCCCCGACCTGTGTCGTAAACAGTTCACCATTCAGTAGGGGGGTTGGGCTAGATCTGGGAAGATTGGACGTGTGTCCCTCATGTCCTTTGCTAAGGAGGCAGCATCCTTCTGTGAAATCCCCACTGTGCTTTCAGTTTGAGAACGAGTTGATCACAAAGCTGGACCAAGAGGTGGAAGGAGGCCGAGGAGACGAGCAGTACAAGATTCTCCTGGAGAAGCTGTGAGTATCCCAGGGACAAAGCCCCGAGCAGGCGGTGTCCCTGAGCAGGGGGCAGAGCAGGGCCTCTGCTGCCTGTACACGCACTCAGGTGTCCTGGCCGGGGCCGACAGGATTTGCAGCACCCTCCGCTGACACTGTTTAGCTGGTATGAGTCAAACGCCTGTGTTTTCCTGGCCACCGGGCCCTGGAGGACAGAGCAGATGGAAGAGCCGAGGAGACATGCAGAGCTGTGGCATTTTGCCCAGTCTTTGAATTTTTGAACTTAGCAAGGGTGTTAGCACCTCTAATTATGGCTTCAAAGCGACCATTTAAAGGAAAAACATTTCAAGGTCTACTTTATATTTTAAAATACTTCATGTTCCATAAAAGACCTCTAAGAACAAAGCGGTTCTCTCCCCTGCCAGCTTGGTCTTCCCACTGCCTGGCCCCCACCCCGGGCAGCGTGTCCATGGCTTTGTCTGAGCTCGCAGGTCACCTCTGCCCTGCTCCATTCCTCCCTGTCCACACACACTGCCCTCTCCGTCTTGCCCTCCCCATTGTCTTCCATGCGTATCCCAGAATGGTAGGAGTATAAGTGGTTTCAATCCCACTGGATGTTGGTGTCAGAGACTGAGCTTCCACTCGTGTCTTCCCCACTTACTAGGCGTCTGGCTTTGCATCCAGTGATTCAACCTACCCAGCACCTCCTTTTGTTCGATCAAGGAGAGTAGCATGTTTTTTAAATAGCACTGTTAAATGATATTTTTATCAGATGATAAAAATGATTACATGAGATGATACGGCCAGGCATGGAGATGATCCTCCATCAAAGTATACACTGTGGAGTTCATGCTTTTAAAAATGTCGGTTGCTCTGTTGTTGTTATTATTTACAAATCTTCCATCATTCCCTGGGAATGTAACAGCTCTAGGCTCGATCTCTCATGTTGTCTGAGCTTTTATAATACTGACCAACTGTATCATCCTCGGCGTATTCATCTGGTTCTTTCTATTTTTCACCACCTGTTTTGTGGACCAGACTGAGCTAGAGGACAGAGAATCCCATTTTGTTTTCTTTTTTTTTTTTTCCTAAGATGCTGTAAGGAACCAGCACCCTAAATAGTCAGAAGTACAATGGAATTGATGAGTCGCTGTGTTTGACAGATCTAGAAGTCTTTCTGATTTTGTTTTTAATGATGTTCAGTAAGCCCTTTTGGAGATGTTTTTATCCTGCCTGACCTTTAAACCTCCAGTCTGTGGTGTTAAGCTATCCTGATCCCATATGGAATCAAACAGACCACTTACATATGTATAGGAACACATGCAATATTTACACATGATGAATTCCTCATTTTTAAAAACTCCTACAGCTTATATTCCATGTGAAAATCTTTGTTCTCTCTGTTCTTTCGGGATCACTGGTTCAGAAAAGTGTGACTGCACCAATCTCCAACGCCAAGAATAACCCTGCAGCCCGCACTGGTTCTTTGGACCCATTTCTTTCCCGCTTTTTTTTCCTTCTTCTTCTCAAGTTCTCTTTTAATCATCCAATCTAAGAATCTGCAGTACTCTGCTCCACAAACTTCTTGTATATCAACCAAAGAGAGAATTAAACCACACGTTTAGCCCCAGTCTGCTTATTTACAATTCTGCATTTCTATCTTTTAAAAAAAGTCTTTTCTTGGAAGAACCACGTCTTGATGTCCACCGGTTGCCTCTGGGCTCTGTACCAGCCCAAGGCTTCCCAGAATGTCCATGAGATGCCAGGCTTTGTGGAGAATAAAGACACAGGAAAGACGGTCTTACACAGCCCGATTACAGTCACCAGACAGCATAAATGAGCCCTGTAGAGAAAGGTCCTTATTTCTGTGATGTCCAATGAAAAAAATCACAGGTACAAACTGACCTTCACAGAAGGACATGGTGGGCTAGGAGTTGCGCCAAGTCCTAATGCAAATGTAGGCGTTGAGGGAGCAGAGAGGCAGGGCCTAAGCGAAGGTACCAAGAGAGGGTGGGTGGGGCTGGGGATTTAGCTCAGCGGCACAGCGCCTGCCTGGCAAGCGCAAGGTCATGAGTTCGATTACTGGTACCGGAAGAAAAACCAAGAGAGGGTGGGGTTCTGCCAGCCATGTGTGCACCCATTTAACTTCATCCTGTGTCACTGAGTCTCATGCCACCTGCTGCAAGGACTATGGTTGTTGCTCACAAATGTCCTAAAAGGACAGGGTAGCAACTGGGCACTTGTCTCTACCGCAACCCCTCCAGGCTCCTAGAACATTGCCGGAAACATAAGTACCTCTCCGGCTCTGGGGAAGTCTTCGCCCTCCTGGTCAGCAGCCTCTTGGAGAACCTGTTGGACTACAGAACCATCATCATGCAGGACGAGAGCAAGGAGAACCGCATGAGCTGCACCGTGAATGTGCTGGTAGGTGCCCACCCACGCTGGGAGGGCCGGACGGTGCTGCCTGGCCACCCTGCTGCCCACAGCACGGTGCTAGGTCCATCTCACAGGTGCACAGGCTCCCTGGGTCACCTTTATGGGTCAGTCTGTGCTGCTGAATCGTATAGCAATGGCTGACGCAGCTTTGGACTCACAGATGCCAGCAGGTGTGGGCCTTGATGAAAACTTTGGAAACAAAGAAAATACAGCATCAGCACCCAATTCAGCTCTTCCTAAAGACCATCCTCAACCTGCATCTCTATTTTACTAATAACGTGGTGGTTGCTTTACTGCTGGAATTATAGGAGATGGACAGAACCTTTGCACCACTTCAGCATGAGCTCAGAGTCTATTTGCTTAGGTTTCTCATATTTCTGGAAGTGTGGTCCTATTAAAAAGTTGTTTAACTTACCTTCTGTATAACTTGTCTTGTCTTAGGGAATTTGGTAAAGGAAATGATAAACTCTTTGGAAAAGACATGGTTAAAAAGCTTTACATTTACATTGGCATCTTATGATCCCCTTTTCTTTGGGCAGAATTTTTATAAAGAAAAGAAGCGAGAAGACATATACATCAGGTAAGCGGAAGGGAACTAAATGCTTCTGCTTTTTTTGGCCATGGCTTTGTGATTTGGTCCCTCAGCCACAAATACTATGCTGCAACACCATGCTTGCTGCTCTGAGAGACTCCATTTCTCCACTAGAGTGAACTCTTGCAGAGAGAAACACAAATAAGTAAACGTGAGGGAGCATGTGAGTCAGGTCCTGTTAGGGTTGAAGGAAAGACAAAGACTTGGTAATGTGGAGAGGCCCAGCAGGGAACAGACATAAAAATTCACCTACCTTGGAGGCTTTGTCTGGGGCCCTGAATCCCTGAAGAAGAAACACATTGGTGTGTAAATTATGCATGCTCTTGGGGCAAGGTTCCATAACTTTCACCTCCTTCCCAAAGGGGATGAAGGCCGGGCTGGTGGCACATGCCTGTAGTGAGGCTGAGGCAAGAGGATCCTTGCGAGTTCAAGGCCAGCCTGAACTGCATAGCGAGACCCTGTCTTAAAAAGACAAAAAGACGAAAGGGGATGAAGACCTGAAATGTAGTTAAGTACCGCTGTCCAAAGGAAGAGGAGAAGGAAGAATAAATAGAGTGGGGAACTTACAGGGTGAAAAGCAGGTTAATGAGAATAAGAGATGGGAAGTGACCGACTCCTGTGCAGTAGTAGAAGAGAAGGCTGAGCAGCAGGCTGGGGGCATGAGCTCAATGCTAGATCCACCTCCAGGCTGACAGAGTGCCTCCTGTCTGCCCTTCTTATCAGATACTTGTACAAGCTTCGAGATCTGCACCGCGACTGCGAGAACTACACGGAAGCTGCCTACACGCTTCTCTTACATGCTGAGCTTCTGCAGGTAAGTGGGTCAGCGAGCCTGTGTGGACGGGGTAGAAGGCTACTGCAGAGGTCCCGACCCTGTAGTACCGCATTCTGAACATTTCAAGAGGAGAAAGAAAACCTTACGCAAAGGAAATCCTTTATCTAAGGACATTTTTCTACCTTCTGGACAGGAGTAGCTACTTTTCAGTCCAAGCTTGGGGAAACTTCATTTATCATGTATTTGAAAAGCCTTAGGAAGCAGAGCACAGCTGAAAAAGATGCTTGGCAGTTGACATTCTAATTAATGAAAGAAAGCACACATTGATTAATATATAAAGAGTTTTGTAAAACTGCACTAGATGAATTATAAATAAAAGTACCATAGAAATACTTTCCTATTTATACTCGCTCCCTGAGTAGAATTATATTGTGGCAGGATATAAAGACCCATATATTGCAAATTATTTCCAGCCCTGACCACCGCCTCTAACTTTGGATTTGTGCATAAGCCGTTGACATCAATCTTTGAGTAACTAAGATGCACACTTAACCATGTCAATAGCAGGCCCCTTTATTTCCCGCTTCTGCCCCTCCCAGCCCATTCCTACCACCTTTTTCTTACCACGTCACTAAATGGCATCACCATCTGTTCATGTGCCCGGGCAACAACCTCATGTGCATGTTTGATTCTTCTCCTTTAGTCACTGCCTTTCGTATTCTCCATGAACAGTTTAGGGGTTCCAGTGACCAGCGGAATGTCCCATTAACCTGCCCACTTTTCTTTATCTTCCTTCTTCCCCACCCCCAGCCTAAGCCACCAGCATATCTCACTTTGAGTACTACAGTGGCCTCCTCTGAGGCCTCTTGGTCTCCATTCTTATCCCCAGCAATTAATTTTATAATTAACTGATTGTTTTATGGTGCTAGGAACTGAACCAAGGGCCTCAAGCATACTGGACAAGCACTCTTCCACTGAGCTACAATTTTATTTTATACTAAAGTAATCCATTGTTCTAAGCTAGGAAACAAAGGCGTTCCCTGCTTCGTACTTCCCATTGGAAATTCACTGAGGTCATATCCCAGATCAGGACACTAGGGAGCTTACGTGCATGGGTTAGTGGGTGAGGCTTGTTGACTGTGGGTTTCACTATAGGTTGACCCTGAAGAAACCCTGGGGCTTCTAACTCTAGGTCTTTTCATGTGGGCCGCCAGAAAGTTAAACTCTCCTACCCTGGTGTAAGGTATGAGGAGCTGACACTGCTTTTTTCTCAAATAGCTGCTCGACAGGGATGACTTTCATTAGGTATAGTTCATATTTTCCTGGCTGACCTGAGACCCTAGCTCATCACGGGTCCACCCTTGTGCCCCGCAGTGATCACCTGCATGTAATCACGCAGGTACCATAATCACCTGCATGTTAGTTTCGGGTAATGCTTGCGAGGTTGACTCTAGCTTGTCGTTGCAGTTTCTGTTAGGTTGGGCATTTTCTATTCTGTATGCTTGTCTCATACTCTGAAATCTGTTTATTTTCAGAGCTATTACTTTTTGTTATCCAGCTACCCACTTCTCCTATTGTGTGCCGTAGTTTGTCAGTGGATGGCATTGTACTGTGAGAAATACAACCATGACTGCAAACAGTGATAGGTTTACCCTCTCCTTCCCGTATTCAGAGTCCTAACGTGTTGCTTTCATCTGGTTGTGTTAATGGCTCTCTCTTGACACTAGTCACATTGGTTACCAGTCTTCCTTTAGTCCTTATTATGCTGGGAATGTTGTGTTTGGCCCTTTGGCATTGCGCTTGTTTTGGTGCTAGTATGTTGAGATTGTGTGTGTGTGTGTGTGTGTGTGTGTGTGTGTGTGTGTGTAACTTTTTCATTAGTAAAGAATTTAAATTACAACATGGTTGAGTCAAATATATATGCATATAGACACGCACATATATATATATATTTCACTGATACTTTGTCAGAAATATTGGTTGCACTACTCTTTTAGTTATTGAATTTGATGCATTAATTGCTTATGTTCCTTTGTTCCTTTTTAGTGGTCCGACAAGCCCTGTATGCCCCATTTGCTTCAGAGGGACAGTTACTATGTTTACACCCAGCAAGAACTGAAAGAGAAATTGTACCAAGAAATCATATCGTATTTTGACAAAGGCAAAGTGAGTATTGGCTTGTTTTTATACCAATAGAAAAGAAAATGACTGTAATCGATGTAGTTTTGGTGCTAATCACCCAGTCAGTGCAGAGTTCACAAGTTTTTTCTTTTTCTTTTAGCTTTTTATTTTGTGGTAATGAGGACCAAACCCAGGGCTTCCAGCTCGCTAGACAAGCATTCTACCACTGAGCTAAATCCCCAGCCCTGAGTTCACAGCTTAAACAAACCATCACCATGAAAACCTCCCTCACTTTTGATGGGGTCCCCAGACCATCCACACTTCTGGCCAATGGGCTATCAATTTGGGAGTTCCCATAATCCCCAGTAAACAACAGAACTCAGAAAAGTGCTATATGTGACAATTACAGTTCTAATATAAAGGGTTCACATCAGTACCAGTCAAATGAAGAGGCATCTAGGGTGAAGTCTAGAAAGGTCACACACAGATGTCTTGTTCCTGTCCTTTGAACTTGAGGCACATCGCCTCAGCAAGTTGACATCCTCACTAGGCATGTTAGCTTATGCCTGGGTTCCCAGTACTCAGGAGGCTGAGGCAGGAGTACCATTTCAGGTCAGGAGTTGGAGTGTAGCTGGGGCAGCACAGACATTCAACTCAAAAAAAAAAAGGGCTGGGGATTTAGTTCAGTGGCACAAGTGCCTGCCTGGCAAACACAAGGTCCTGAGTTCTATTCCCGGTACTGCAAAAAAAAAAGAAAAAAAAAAATCAACTAAAAAAAAAAAAGTTGACGCCTTTGCCAAACCAGGAAGCTCACCTGAGCCTCCGCTGCAGAGCTGTTCATGCATAGATGTGATTGATTGAATTACTGGCTAATGATTGAATTCAGTCTCCAACCCCACCCCACAGAGTAGAGGACAACAAAGGGGTAGAAGCTGCAACTCCCTGTTTACCTGGTTGGTGTTTCTGGCCTGGCCAGCCTCCTTCCTGAGACTATTAGCATAAATGTGGGCAGGGCTTATCCGAGTCACCTCATTAGTATAGTCTTGTGTGGTATGGTGCAAGGGGCCCACCCCAAAAATAACAGACACTCCTGTCCTGGGGTGACCTCCAAGGGCCTCTTCCCTAAAATTCACTGATTCTTTAATAATCAACAGTGAGTCAATGACTTTTTATTATCTCCTTGTGCATCTTTGCATTTGAGTATTTTTTATGAGTGAGAAAATGAATAGATACATTGGGGTCTGAAAGGCAATGAAGATACTTCCATTGAGGACACTTTAATAATGATGAATAGAAGGGGCAGGCCCACATTTTCATAAGCCTAATTTCCTTTTAAATTTTGCTGGACGCCAGGAGCATCAGTTGCTATGCATTCTCAAGAGGTTGTTAATAAAACCGCGGCACATGCCTCATTCACGGGTCACCCTGGCTCGGTACCAGAGGCTGGCGGTAACAGGCAGCTTAAATGGCTTCAGGAGCAAGAAGGTAGAATAAACATAGAAACGGGGCCAGGATGTCATGGAGCCTGTGGAAGCATGTCCCCTGGGAAGGCGTTTAAATTAAAAACGGAAAAACAAAAGTTAGGGGAAGAGTGGGACAAAAGAAAGATGTGTCATGCTAGCCACACAAACCTCAAATTCAGCCTAGACTGTTCTCGGGGACTGTCTCTTCCATCCTTTACATTTGTGTTATTGGTAGAATCTAGTTAAATTACTGAATAGCAAATAAGCTAAATAATCCTCATGATAGAATGTCATCTATTTAGTGCTAATTGCTGTTTTGGATACATTTAATTCTTCCTATAACCCTAGTAGGTAGATGCTATCTTTGTTTTATATGTAAGAATCTTGAGGCCTAGACAGTAGGTATATTTGCTCAAACATTTGAGTTCCTGAATGCTTTGTCCTCTTAAAAAAGTACTGAGGATCCCAAAGCACTTTTGTTCATCTGAGTTCCATCTACTGGTATTCGTACTTTTAGAAATAAAAGCAAACAATATAAATATTACTTACTCGTTCTTTCAACAACAATGACAAACCTATTACCTGGTAACGTAGATCATATGTATTTATGAAAAATTACTGTACTTACCAGAGAATTCCTAATATCAGTTGCACTCATTTTGCAGATCTTTATGATGTCTCGGTTAGTGGAAGCATTGGGATGCTTTTATCTGCCTCTGAATCGCTTCCACTATGGGATCATATACTGTGTGGCCTCTGGAATAAGCATGAAAAGAGATAATACTAGTATTGTTACAAAAGTAGTTTTGACCTCCTGGGCTCCTTGAAAGCTCTTCAGGACCCTTCCCCAACATGGTACTGAAACTTTCAGATTCTGGCTTGAGGTTGCTCAACCCATAATGTATATGCAAATATCCAAAGCCAAAATACCCTGCAGTTGGAAGCCTCTTGGCCCCAGGCATTTGGGATGAGGGATGCTCCGACGGTAGCATCCTTGTGGCTTTAGGAAAGAAAGATTTTGTTGCCACAAGGGCTTAAGTGTGTCGAGAAAACCCTCCGACTTTTAGCCCACCTGACTACTGCCTTGGGCCTGGCCGCTGTCTCACCCTGCTTTCCTTTCTCTGGAGATGTGGGAGAAGGCCATCAAACTGAGCAAGGAGCTGGCTGAGAACTACGAGAGCAAGATATTCGACTACGAGGGCCTTGGCAGCCTGCTGGTGAGTCTGGGCCGACAGGGCTGCTGGGACGGGTGCTCCGGAAAATGTTCTTTTAGGGATGAAGGGAGTCAGGATCAGTGCTGCTCTTCCTAATGCAGAATGAGCTTGCTTGAGATGTAAAAACGTGGCCCCAAAGTTCTGGTCACTGTGCTCCAGATTCCCTTCCCAGGAGGGCTCAGGGATGGGAGACACTGCTGCCTCGAGGGGAGGCGGAGCACCATGCCTCAGTGTCTGGACATCTCTTCCCCACAGCGCCCTCCTTCCCAGGGTGGCTGGTTTTCCTGTGGATCCTCTGTGTTCCTGGCTCACCTCCTCTTTACTCTCACACTTGCACTGAATTCTATAAAACAGCCTACATTTCAGATGCTTCCAGACAGCTTTTGTTCTGAGTTAGCAAGACCCTGTCACAGAATTTTAAAATAGAAAAGGTATTGGCTCAGTACAAAGGCCCTGAGTTCAACCCCGAGTAGTACATGGATGGATGGATGTTGGCTTTCCTTAAGCCACAGCCCTTGTGGTTTAAAGAATTAAAAGATAGGAGTGAAAGACAGGGAAAGCACAACGTCACCACCTCTTCTAAGGCACAATGTCACAACTTCCTCTCAGACTTGTGCAGGTGAACCAGGGACTTCTCCTGGAAGGTTCCTTACCTTCTTCTGTGGCATATCTGTGGTGACGTACCGTGACTCTCAGAAAGTGCTTCCTAGGCCTGTGGGGGCCCTGAGCTCCCTCCAGCAACTGTGAAAGCCACGCATTGCCTCTGTCCTGGGGAGCACATCCCGTACACAGCTTTCCATGCAGCCCCCGGGATCCAGGCCTCTGTGCTGGGACCTGAGATCCAAAACTTCCCTCCCACAAAGCCGGGCCTTCTGCCCCTGGGCGTGTTTTCTAAAGACCTTTTGTGTCTCTGAGCTACATGCAAAACAACAAAGCAAACAGACTGATTTTTTTTTTTTTTTTACACCATCCTTGTAACCTCCCTGTGGAATGTCTTATTTTGTCTTTCAGAAAAAGAGAGCATCGTTTTATGAGAACATCATTAAGGCCATGAGGCCTCAGCCTGAATACTTCGCCGTGGGGTACTATGGACAGGGCTTTCCTTCTTTCTTGCGGGTGAGGAGCCTGAGGGTGGTCTCCAAGGCCAGGAGGCCATAGGGTACAAAGGAGGGAAGAGATTCCCTGTTCTTCCAGATGGGCCGCAGCGCTTTAGCAGGAGTGCCGCAGCACCCCCTTCGTTCTCACCCTGGGAGGTTGGGCAGGAAAGCGCTGACCTCTTCACCCTGCAGCCCCGGGCCCACAGCCTTCTGCCCGGTCTTTCGTAAGTTCCTGCCCCATAGAGAGAGGAAAGAGCCGCAGCGCTGGCCTGCTGCTGCTCCGGCTGGGGATGGGTGGATTGATCTGGTTAGTTACTTATTTTATTTCCAGCCAAAGCTACTTGGAAAGCAAATATTGTACAAGTAAGACACTTAAGAGTCTTTGCACAACAAAAACAGTGTAATTGTGACAGGACAGTATTTTTCTTCTTTCTCAAAAATTTCTATAATGCGGTAGGGTGTTGTCATTTAAAAAACAGAAAAAATGTTGTCTTCTACAAAAAGAACACCTCTTTTAGGTCTGAGGATGGTTTGAGCAACTATTATTCATCATCCTTCCTCTGATGAAAAAAAGAAAAAGTGAGAAAAGAAAGCCTTTATATTCCCAGCACTGCTCAATGGAAACATAGTTCATTTCATCATTCAGTATCCCCTGTGTATCTGTTCTTTGCCAGGCACATGGGAGGCACTAGAAATACCTTGCTGGTACACTCAGAGCTCTCCTGCCCTCATGGATTGTACAAGCAAGTGGGGGAGGTGCTGAGTAATTAATGAAATTTAAACTGTAACCAAGAAAGGTATCCTGTGCTGTAAGACCGTGTGAATGGGGATTATTTGTCCAAGTGGAGTAGAAACCTATCTCTTCACAATGATTGTAGGGAATTGTATTAGTCACTTCCCCTTCACTGGGGACGAAGTACTGTACCTGACACAACTTAAAGGAAGAGAGATTTATTTGGCCCATAGTTACAGTGGGTTCAGGCCCTGGTTGGCTGGCTCCAAGGCAGAAGTGGCAGGGTGAAAGAGCGTGGCAGAGGACAGTTACTCAACACATGGAAAGCAGGAAGCAGAGGGAAGGGAGGAGCCAGAGACAAAAATAACACACTTTCCGGTCACACCTCCAGTGACTCACTTCTTTGGACGAGTCCCTACTTGGCAACAATATATTCAGCCATGAACTGAACAAGGCATTATCCACTGATGAGTACAGCACCCCTCCATGGCCTAGTCATCTTCCAAAAGCACCATCTGAATTCTTGAGACTTTGGGGGACATTTCAGATCTAAACTATAATAGGGATATTTGTAGTAGCTTTCATCAAAGACTGGATCCATCCCAGATGTCCGTCAACTGGAGTTGGAGAGTGTGTTGGTTTTGGGGTTATTACAAGGGGAACAATATAATACAGGACACATATTTTATAAGATTATTTATAATAATTACCCAAAGAATCATACACAAAAGAGTGCAGGAAATCTGTCCACACACTAAAGACCAAAGAATCCAGCTGAGGGCCTGGATCCCATGGCAATGTCCTGCATGAGTTCAGCTGAAGACCTAGAGCCCATAACAGTGCCTCCCATGAATCCAGCTGGAGGCCTAGAGCCCACAACAATGTCTCACGTGGGCCTGATTCACAGATCTACACTGGGAAGGCCCAATGGTCAGTGATGGAAGCGAGAAAGTTTCTGCCAGAGAGATGAAGGATCTGTGCTAGCAGGCTGAGGGATCTGCACTGGAGCCAGGAAGCAGCACTCAATAAGAAGCAGAGCTCCCCACCAAAAGTATCGTAGCCATCCTCAGCAACAGTGAGGTCCCGAGCTCCTCTGATGATCAGGACAGCCAACATGACAAGCTTCTCCAGGAGACTGAGCAGTGCACCATCTTCCCCTCTGGAGCCAGGAAGTGATGCTCAAAGTGAGGACCAGAGCTCCCCCAAAGTGAACCAAAGCCATTCTCAGACACAATAATGTCCTGAGCTCCTTGGATGATGAGAACAGCTGAATTCATCAGGAAAGTCAGCATGACAAGCTTCTCCAAGAGAACCAGCAGCTCTTTACAGCTTCTAACAGCACCCAGCAGCCTCTCTCAGCTCCCAACAGCCTCTCTTCTTGTCCATTTCTGCCTCTTAGGCTGCTGGCAACACTCCTCAGGTGGGCCTCCCACACCCAGCACCACACTTTCTCAGTTCAGCTTGGGGTTACAGGTTGACCACCAATTGTCAATCCACTACAGAGGAATAAACTGCAGTCTCCCTGTGCCATGGAATACCACTCGGTAATACAAAAAATTAGGCTTCTAAAACACTGTCACAGAGGTCAGTCTCAAGTGTATGATGCTAGGTGGACAAGTTAGACTTAAGAGGCTCCATGCACTGGGACTTTATGTGATACTCTTGTGGAATAGTCTGTATCTTGGTAATGGTCATGGTTACTGTTGTCAAAACTCACAAACTTTACACTAAAAAGGTTCATTTTATTGTATGTCAATTATGCATTAAGTTTTTGAAGAGTCAGGAAAAACTTCTTAGGGCATTTCTGCTTCAGCTGCAATCTGAAAGGTGAGCTGAGAATTGAGGAAGTAAAAGCAATAGGAAAAGTGTTCCAGGCAGAGAACACAGCAGGTGGGAGCCTGACAAGGCCCAGGGAGAAGAGAGGACCATGCAGAGCCAGGAGGTGAGTCAGGAAGAGACACAGAGCCTTGTCTTTTTGTAGGGTGTTTTGTTTGCATGCCAAGAGCAGTGGGGAGCCAGTGCAGAATTTTCACGTTGGAAAAGTCGTCTGGCCTTGGTATGGAGAATGGGCAGGAGCTGTGTGCTGACAGGCTGCTTATAAAACATTACAGATGTTCAGGCAAGAGATGACAGGCTGGATCGGAAGTATCGGGTTAATTACCCTTAGTTATTGTGAGCTGATCTGGCCCGCAATCTCCCAAACAAGTGGACACTGAAGGCTTAAATAAATGAAACAATTGAAATGATTTTAGGGCTCCAGGAGGGTTCAGCCCTCTCACAGAATTCAAGATTCTCTGGGTTAAGACGAAGACTTTCCTGGGTGGCCCATATTTATTAGTTTTTCAAACAAAGGAGTGGAATACTGAAGAAAATGCAGGAATCTGGGCAGGACTTGAGAATCCCCTTAAGGACTTCTCCAAGTAATACTTTATGTTAATTTAGGAATGCTGTGTTATCTCCAAGAAGGCCTTCTCAGCAGGAGTGAGACGCCTGCAGGTACAGTGTCCCATAGTTAATTGGGGTTGGAGCCAAAAGTCCTCAGCTGAGGCCTTATCTTGTCCTTTGAGGCATCCCAACTTCACAGGCCAATACAGGCCTCAGCAGGGACCGGTGACTCATAGAGGCTCACTTACTATGAGTCATTTGCCCATCTCTGGACAAGGGCCTAGGCCTTGGGCAAACTTACCCATAAACATGAAAAGCCAATTGGTTAATATTAAATCCTGCCCAGAGCCGCTTCATAGTGGTTTCCATCATGGGAGGTGGTAGTGGTGGATGTAGGGAGAAGTGGAAAGATTCAAATGATGGAGACAGTAGGAGGATTTGGTGATCAGTGGGCTGTGTGGTTGAGAAAAAGGAGATGTCAAGCATGGTCCCTAGGTTGCTAGCCTGCACTGTTGGAGAGGCAGTAGAACCAGCCAGTAGCACAGCAGAACTGGTAAAGAACTGAGATGTGGGAGAGGGACTTAATCATTTATTGAATAAGTATTTATCAAACTCCTACTGTAGGCTTGGCCCCAATACAGCCATGGAGGCCAAGCCCAAAATGAACCCAAATGCTGGAACTCAAGTTTATATTCTAATTTGGAGCAGCTATGATTGAGGTAAATCAGTAAGACTAGGCGGTAATGGCCTAGAACATGGCCTTGTATGTCTATGATCCAGTGAGTGTGGTGGGAGACATGGGTCAGGGAAGGTGAAGAGAGACTGGCATTGAGAATGGAACTGCAGTTTTAAATAGAGTGAACAGGAAAGACTTCAGTAAGACAATGACATGGGAGCAGAACCTAAAAGTGTGTTAGCCATATGATACTGTAAGAGGATGAGCGAGGGTCCTTGATATGAGACCAGCAGGTTCAGAAGCGATAAGGCTGGAGCATTAGGAACAAGAGGGTACCGTGAGAGTGGGGCCAGAAAGCTTCGGTACCAGGCTGCAGAGGGCCTCTCAGGCCATGATGAGGGGGTTGTGACAGTTTGGTGTGAGATGCCTTTGGAAGCTCTAGTACACAAGGCAACCGTCCGCTCCATGGATCTGGAACTTAAAGAATAGTTCCAGGGTAAAGACTAGTAGGTGAGTTGTGTAGATTAGGGAATGCCATTGTTGTGGGTGAGATTGCCCAGAGAGAAAATAGAGTGAAAGTGCAGAGGGTCTCGAAGGGAGCCTTACATGTTTTCTAGACTTAGTTTCACCATTAATCTGATTAAGACAAGAGAAGCCGCATATGCCTCTTGGTCCATTGGCTTCTTGTATCACGTGAAATGAGGACTGTGAACTAGGAGCCATTAGAAAACTGACTCAGAAAATTCAAAATTTAAAATTCCCTGAAATCTGATGCTTCTTCAGTGTCATGTTGGTGCTCAGAAAGCTTCCCACTTTGAAGCATGCTGGATTCTGGATTTGGGGATTAGGGACGCTCAGCCGGGATCCTGTTCTCTAAGGCGGTGCCAGTGAAAGCGCTGGTCCACAAACTGATAAGATAGATAAGTAGTTGTGTTGGTTTGGAGGATATTTTGCAAGGGAGAATATAATACAGGGCACATATTTTGTGTGATTATTTATAATACTCACCCAAAGAATGATATACAAGAGAGTGCAGGAACTCAGTCCACGCACTATGGACCAGGAATCCAGCTGAGGGCCTGGATCCCACGGCAATGTCCTGCATGAATCCACCTTAGGACCTAGAGCTCATAATAATGCCTCCCACAAATCCAAGTGGAAGCCCAGAGCCCATAACAGTATCTCACGCAGGCCTGTTTCTCAGATCTGCACTGGGAAGGTCCAAGGGTCAGTGGTGGAAGCTAGAAAGTCTGTGCCAGCGGGATGAAGGATCTATGCCAGCAGGCTGACGGATCTGCACTGCAGCCAGGAAGCGACGCTCAATAAGAACCAGAGCTCCCCCGAAAGGTACCACAGCCATCCTCAGCAACAGTAAGGTCCCGAGCTCCTCTGATGATCAAGATGGCCGAGTCCCAATGCAGCAAGCTTCTCCAGGAGACCGGCAGTGCACCATCTTCCCCTCCAGAGCCAGGAAGCGATGCTCAGAGTGAGGACCAGAGCTTCCCCAAAGTGAACCAAAGCCATTCTCAGTGCCAGCGAGGTCCTGAGCTCCTTGGAGGATGAAAACAGCCAGGTTCATCAGGAAAGCCAGCACAACGAGCTCCTCCAACAGAACCAACAGCTCCTTACAGCTGCTACCACCTCCCAACAGCCTCTCTCAGCTCCCAACAGCCTCTTTCTCCTCCTCCAGTTCTTTCTCTTATGCTGCTGGCAACAGTCCGCAGGTGGGCCTCCCACACCCAGCACCGTGTTTACTCAGTTCAGCTGGGGATTATAAGTTGACCACCAGTTGTCAAACCACTACAGTCGTTTACACCTGAGTACAGATGAATGTACTTGTTTCTCCAAGAAAAGTCTTGCTGTGGAAAATACTAGCTAACCTGAACAGCGTGCCTGCTGATGTCATAGATTTAAACTAGGACACAGCTTCCCATTTCCTCGCACACCTGCACAGACTGTTGGCAGACTGGCTGTGGCTGTGGGGCCGTGCTATGAGGAGCACTGTGCCAACTAATTTTTATGCCTGTGAAGCAACTACTCAACCCCCAAGATCTTGTCAGGTGTGATGCTGTTGGGCCTGTCTTAGATTCTCAGGAGAAGTGGGTGGGGGACTGAGGTGTGGCTGGGAATCCCGTGCCTTCCTCAGTGTCTAGAACCCTCTCTGTGGTTACTGAGTTCTCTTGTCTCCTCCCTGCAGAATAAAATCTTCATCTACCGGGGGAAGGAGTATGAGAGGCGAGAGGACTTCAGCCTGAGGTTGCTGACGCAGTTCCCCAGTGCTGAGAAGATGACCAGTACCACGCCCCCTGGAGAAGACATTAAGATGTCCCCGAAGCAGTGCATCCTTGCTATGGGGAAAGTGATCCTGTGGCCTTTATCCTGGGGCAGCCTGGCTAAGCCAGGGAAGCCCAGGGTCACACAAGCCCTTCTGGGTAGGGTGTGTGTGCCCTGGGTTCTCAGGACTCAGCCTCCCGTGCCATGTAAAACCTTTGGGGCCTTAATATCCTTAGAGAAGAGACGAGTAACAAATCTTTAATAAGACGGGATGCATTTTTTAGCCAGCTGGGAATCTCGAGGAAAGAATAGACTTCCTGTTCTAAAAGAGTTTGGGATTCTTTTATAGTCTTGGAGACAGTGTATAATTATCCCTTGGTATCCTCAGGGGATTTAGTTCCCAAGTCCCTCAGCCTTCACCTTGTGGATTCCACAGTCTACAGATGCTAAATTCCCTTGTATAAAATGGTGTGGTATTGGAATATAATCTACATACACCTTCCCTTATATTTTAAATCATCTGTTCGTTACAGTACTTAGAATCTCTAACACAATGCCAGTGCTATGTAAAGAGCTATTGCACTGTATTGTTTTAGGGAATAACGACCAGGGAAAACAGTCTGTGCGTGTTTCGTACAGGCACAGTGTAGTAAAGAATATTTCTGATCTTCAGCTCTTTGACTCAGATACAGAACCGGAGTGTGGAGGGCCTGCTACGTCTGCACTTGTGACACTGCAGGGAAGAAGCTATTTCTAAGACGCATCATTGAATCAGAGACTGCAGCCTCACCCCTGAGTCCATGCTGAGGCCTGACTTCATTGCCTCCCAGGTGTTTGCTCTTGGGTTTTAACATCTCTGACCCTGAGGAGTCCTCCTCTGCAGAAAGGGAATAATAATAATATCCACCTTGCAGAGTTGCTGTGGACTTGGAGAAATAACAAATTTAAAATACCTCGTGCAGCCCCCAGCAAGACACTTGATAAACAGATGGTAGTCAGAGATCAAAGCAATTTCTGTGCCCCAGGCTCTGAAGTCTGGCTGCTTGAGAGGGTGCTTTTCCAAAAGCAATTACTCTAAACCATTTCTAACCACCTATTTCCTGATATTTCATTGACACTTATTTTTGTGTGACAAGATTTGCCAGGTGCTTGGCCGCAAGAAATGTCCTAAGAGTAATCACTTCACCAGACATTTAGGTGACGCCTCTGGGAACCCCATTTTGCGGGCGGTTGAGGGACTGTTTAATGCCACTGTGGCTTCCGACTGACAGTCGGGAGAGCAGGGACACTCACTGGTGTCACAGCTGCCGGGCTGGTCTCTTCCTTTCCTTAACGAGGCCCCAGACCTGCAGTGCTTCACCGTGAAGCCTGTGATGAGCCTACCGCCCAGCTACAAGGACAAGCCAGTGCCGGAGCAGATCTTAAAGTAAGTGGTTTTGTTTTTTTTAAATAAAAATTTCTCTTCCATCCTTTATTTGGAGTACATCAAAAGCAAAGCTTTAAATTCATTACAGTTTGGAAGACCAACTGCCTAATCTATTTGGAGTGTAAGAGCAGAGCTGGGTAATTCAAAAGGATGTGGATTTTGTTGTTTAGACAGAGCGGCGTCAGGAATTTCTGTCTCACGGGTCAGATCCCGTAGCTCTCACTCCCGCTCAGAAGCATCGCTAGGACTGGCTGGTGCTAGAAGCTGAATCTCATCTTTTGAGATGCTAAAGTCCTACTGAGACTGATTACAGAAATGTAGGTGTAAATACCTTACCTGTTAACATTGTGAGCTGTGAAATATGCTCATAAATAATAAAAATAAGATGATGAATAAAGTCAGAGCATTCACTCCTCAAGGGTCAGCGTGGGCCCTGGCGGCTGTGAGAGAGTGTTGGGGGTGAACCTCAGCACCAGAGGACTCCAGTGTCGTGGAATCCACAGCCAGGAGCACCTCGTCCAAGAAAAAAGTGTAGCACTGTTTCTCTTGTCCATCCCCAGTTACTACAGGGCCAATGAAGTGCAGCAGTTCAGCTATTCCCGGCCGTTCAGGAAAGGAGAAAAAGATCCAGACAACGAATTTGCTGTGAGTCCGTAAATTCACCTTCTAAAATGAGGTACAGTGGTGCTGGAGGCGTCCATTAGAAACGACAGCACCCCTGAGAAGAGAGGCTTGACTGCTGATCACCTAGATAGCAGACTGTCGTCTCAATTGGGGACTATAGATCATAGGACCGGAAACAACTGCTCACATGACCTTGGGCAAGTCACACCTCCCAGGCCTCTGTTTTCCCTCTTTAGGGATGGGGGAGGACCAAGTAGACGATCCCAGTCAATCTTAAACATCCAGAATCCCTACACCGAGGAGTAAATGTGACCCATTCACTGGGAGACATGTGGGAAAGGGTTCTCGCTTAACTGCCGCCCGCCTCAGTGTGGGGTGCGGTGGGTGGCTTGCACCTTGTCCTGGAGCTGACCAACATTTTTTGTTCCTTCCTCAAAACAGAACATGTGGATTGAAAGGACCATGTATACGACGGCCTATACCTTCCCTGGTATTCTCAAGTGGTTCGAAGTCAAACAGATTTCAACAGTGAGTCATTTGAAACTGGAACTTAGGGGGGGAAAAAAAACTTTCTGTCTGCAAATATAATAACAGCCTTTGTTAAATTCCCTTTGCAGTTTGCACCAGTGGCCAGCTTTATTTTTCAAAAGAGAAATAAAAGGCGTGATTGTAGAACAGGGCTGCTTTGTAAAACTGATGTTCCAGCGCCACCCCTAAAGGTTACTCGCAGTGAATGACTCTTTTATGGCTGGAGGAGCATTGTGTCCCCCAAATCGGCAGTGCCCAGAAGCATTTCTGGAATGCTCTTGGGAGTTTCCTGTCCGTCACATATCCCCTCCCGAAGCCTCTTCTCTTCTTCTACTCTTAGCAAATCACACCCCATCCCCTCACTTCTTTCCTTTATCACTGCCTCAAGCAGCCCGCTTACTTTTAAATATGTATTTAAGCGTTGTTATTTCCAGTCCCCTTCACAGTGGCCCTCTTCTTGTCCCTGCTCCACCCTGGTTAGCGTCCCTGAAGAAGCTTCGCGGACTCCTGCGCTGGCCTCTCAGGCCCATGTCCCTCGCTGGCTCCTGTGAAACCCCACGAGGATTCCATGTCCTTGAGCTCGCAGCCCTCCTGTGGCTCCCTGGTGCCTGCGGAGCAGAGCCCAGATCCTTCACATCCGTGGATGGGCCTCTGTGACTCAGCCATCCCTCCTCCATCAGTCTCCCTTCTCCTATAAACTGAGAGCTCCATGCCAGTGCAGTCCTTTGTGTCACTGGCTCTTTTGCTCTGCCCGAAGTGTCCTCTCAACACAGCTGAATCGACAACTAACTCCCGTCACGATCCAGTGTGGCACCTCCTCCTCCACAAAACCACCTCTGGAACACCCGAGCTGCATTAGGTGCCTTTTGTCTGTGCTCTCGTAACCTGGACATCTTTCCAACCTATTTTGTTTGCATGGTGTCTCAGTTACTGTTCTCTCGTTTACTGAGACAAAATACCTGACACCCACAATTAAGGAAGGAAAGGTTCATTTAGCTCACACTTTGTGGAGGTTTCAGTCCATACTCGGCTGGCTCCAAAGCAGGGTGGCACATGGCACAGGGCAGCAGTTCCTGGCTGCAGAAGACAGCAAAGCAACAAGAATAAAAAGGGAGGAACTGCAGCAAACAAACCTCTTTCCCTCCCTTATTTTATATGCAGATTATCCGCCCCAGGATGGGTGTAGCATTCATACCCATAATCCCATTGGACTATGAGTCCATCAAAAAATCCAGAATCCTGCCCCATGACTGCATGAGGCTTTGGGGGGACATCTAGACACAAACCATAACACATGGCTTCAGTCCCTGGTAAACCACAAACTTCTCCCAGCCATAAGTTACAACGGACTCTCCCTACCTGCAGGTTGCCCTCACAGAAATTAGACAACTAAAGATTTAACCAAGTAGAACGCGCACCTTGTAGTTAGATCTAAGATGGTTGCATCTGCGCTGAACATGCATAGACCTTTTTCTTGCCGTTATTCCCTGGCTGCAGACTTTCTTATCCTCAGTGGCCCTAGACCCAACCCCCTACAGATAATGAGGTGTGACTGTATATCCTAATCACACTGAACAATGACTGTATATCTTAATCACTTGAGTAACTATGGTGGATAGCATGGTACTTAGCGTAGTTGCTCAAGAAATGTTTTGTGGACTGGAGATGTAGCACAGCAGCAGAGCACTTGACTAGCATGTGTAAGGCCCTGGGTTCTATCCCCAGCAATGCAAAAAAAAAGAACAAATCTGAAGTTTGCTGTATTCCTCAGCACCTTCTTCAGATAAATCACTGTTCAAGCATGGATATCATTTCTGGATAGAGACTCTTGAATGAAGTCTGGACTAGGTAGCCCTGTGGCTGATAATGGGTCTTTCTAGAAATCTGGATTGGAACACACATCCATAGTAGGAGTTCTTGCTGTTTATTGCATCTGATTTTGTTTTCTTCTAAAACTCAGCCTGAATATTATAATCCATCCTATTATTTCTGGCTTCTGTTAGCTATAGAATCTATCTGTGGTCACTTACATGTAATGTGAGCATAGGGCTTCCAAAATCATTTGCCTTTTGTCACAGAGGTAGCATCAAACTCTGGGAAGGGGACCTTTTTGGTGGTGCAGAAGTCTCAGATCTGCTGTTCTGCTCTTCTGCTCTCACAAATCTCAAACATCTGAGGATGCTTTCCCTAAGAAATAATCCTTGCAGCAGCTCCAGTTTTCTCAGATGTTCTGGAGACACTTTGCTTGAAGGATTAATCACTACCTTATCTCCAGTTTTGAAGTCATTGTCTTACTTTCTGAGGAAATTTTAACCAGCGTATCGTCTTTCTTACCAACACCTCTGCAAGAAAGTATGGGATCCTAGTAAGCATAATCTTGACAAGCAAAACTTCACTCTCCTGCAGCTCGTGGGCATTTGACCCCTCTAGAGGGGGATCACTGAGCTTGTTTCAGTCTTTGCTGTGGTGTTCACAGCTGTCCACTTTCCTTATACTGTGCCCCTCAGGAGGAAATCAGCCCTTTGGAGAACGCCATCGAAACCATGGAGCTGACCAATGAGAAGATTAGCAACTGCGTGCAGCAGCACGCCTGGGACCGCTCCCTCTCTGTGCACCCGCTCTCCATGCTGCTCAGCGGCATCGTGGACCCAGCCGTCATGGGGGGATTCTCCAACTATGAAAAGGTGCGCAAGTCCCCGAATCCCAAGCGTCTCAGGCCTCCCTCGCTGCCATTATGCAGCCGGTGAATTTGTTTCCTACGCTTTCTCTGATGTTTCACTCTCCCGTCGGTGAACAGGCACGTAAATTATCAAAAATATTATCTAAGAAATAATAGATGTCTCAGAGGGCAGCAGTAACCCAGCCAGGGGTCAGCTACTGCATCAGGGAAGGAACTCCAGCTCCATATGCTTCTGGCCCATGCACCCGCTCTTTCCTCTAAGAATGGACAGGTGCGCTCCAGCATTCAGGATGTTCTGGGAGAGGAAGCTACATCTACGGGGAAGGCAGAGGTCCACTATTTAGAATAAATTGCTAAGAATCCTTGTCCAGGCTTTTTCTGCCATAGGACAAGTGACGGCCTTGGATCTACAATGAATGGAACAAGTTCAGTGAAGTGGTGTATCTGTTATTCTGAAAGCGGATAAAAGAAATACTAGCCACATTTTGATTCATTGCCTAGGGTGAGATGTAGCACCGTGTAAAACGGAGGTCATGCATTCACTTCAGGTTAAGTACAATTCAAGGAGGCAGGATTCAGAATTGCTGTGGTATGTTTGTGGTGGCTAAATACTTCCAGAGTCCTCTTAAATATAAATAAACGTTAGGGAACAGAATCCCTTGCTGTCGGCTGGAGCAGAGGGGGCAGGAGAAAGCGTTGGGACAGGTGACGGTGATACTTGGCTGATGCTTTTCTTCTGTGCGTCTGTGATGTCCCGCAAGAGCAGGGACTTGGCGGTCCTTCACTCTGACGGATTTTCCCCGCCTGTCTGTGCTCTCAGATGACATCTTCACCTCTCAGCTCCAGGTACCTGCAAATGAGGAAAATACCTACCTCGCAGGACTGATGTGCGGATTAAGGGTGACTCCCGCGTACACTCTTGCTGCACTGACAGCAGGGATCTGTTCTGAGAAATGCGCCATTGAGCTGTTTCTCACTGAGCAAACATCATGGGCTGTTCTTCCATGAGCTAAGTCATCACTCGGTGATCAGATGTTAGGAAACACCGTCGTTCACTTGCTCAGTCATCGACCAAGACTTCATTATACAGTGCATGACTCCATAAAGGACATCATCCAGGCCTGGGGTTGGGGGCCAGTTTCCTGTCTGCTTCCTCTGTCCACTGGGAGCAGAATGGGCCATTTGGGTGTCAACATGGTGCCACCATGGTACCACCATGCTCTGTGGCTGCTGCCGTAGAAACAATCTTTCATCTCTCTTTAACTTTTTCGCTGCCCTTAGTCTTACTGTACTCAGCAGCTGAGAAAGACTCAACACCAGAAATAAATTCTGGTTGGCTCATTTTCAGTTTCAGTAACCATTTCCAGCATTACAATAGAAGTCAGTACAAAAATGGGATCCAGAATACGTTGCTTTTTTAATACCACAGTGCTTTGAGTGGGTATTTTTTTCTGGTGCTAATTTTCATGTATTTCTTCCAAGCATTAATGGTTCACAGAATGCCCCTAAACCATACATTCTCCTGTGCAAATATCTGTAAGTAATTTCCTAAGTTTTTTCAATATGATAATCTTCTACTTAAAAAAAAAAAAGAGGTCATCGTAACGGTACATGCCTGTAATTCCAGCACTCTCCGAGGCTGAGACAGGAGGATGTAGAGTTGGAGCACAGCCTGGGCAACTTAACAGCTTAGTGAGACCCTGTCTCAAAATAAAAAATAATAAGAAAGGGCTGTGAATATGGCTTAGTGTGAAGGCCCTGGATTCAAGCCCCAGTACCAAAGTGGAAGAGGGGAGCAGAGAGAAAGAGAGATTAGTCTATCAGTCAATCAAGGGAGATCAAGATTACAAAGATACATAAACAAGTAAGTTTCAGTACTTTTGGCTAAAAGTCTTTTTTTTGTCTTTTTGAGACAGGGTCTCGCTATGCAGTTCTGACTGGTCTTGAACTCACTTTGTTGCCCAAGCTGGCCTCGAACTTGCAACAATCCTCCTGCCTCAGCCTCCCATGTACTGGAATTATAGGCATGTGCCACCATGTAGAGTTGACCTAGCAAACTCTAGAGAAGCCAAGACACCTGGCTTCTTTGGCTAAAAGTCTTAATTTATACTTTTAATTAATACATATGACTCTGCACCTTTCTAAATATGAGAAAAACCTTATCCTTGATCACGATGACCTAGGGCCCTCAGTCAGGGAACCCGTCATTACATACCCAATACAGCTGACCTGTTCTGAAACAGGCCTTTAATAATCACTTCAGTGATAGGAACACAGGGGCTGTGGGCACAAATCATCAGTTCTTTATGTTGCTGGGTAATCATCTCTACTCAGAGATTGCTCACTCAACCAGTGCTCTGGTGCAGTTTATCATTTATCAGCAAATTGCTTTCACTTTCAGAAATTGAAACTACTTGCATTGGAAGTGATACACAGATGAAAACCTGAGTAAATGCTACTTTTCCATTTATATTGCTGTTCCCTGTAATTATAGTTCTGGCTTGAATGAGGCGCTTTGCTAATGCACGCTAATGCTTCCTTTTGCTGATCATCTAGATGCATATGTTTATATTCTCTGTTTTGTTAACTTTTCCAGGGATGCCATAGCAAAGTTTCTCATCATGTGTACCTTAGAGCACCAGAAATGTGTTCTTTCACCTTTCTGGAAGCCAAAAATCTGAAGTCAAGGTGTTAGCAGGGTTGGTTTCTTCCAAGGGCTGTAAGGAGAGTCTGGTCCATGCCCAGCTCCTGGCTGTTTTGTTGGAATGCTTTAGCTTGTAGATAGATGTCTGTTGTCATTTTATGTCTCCTTATATAGCATTCAGATTTCTCTTTTGCGCAAAGACATCAGTCATAGCAGAGTGGGGTCCACTCAGCCCCGAGTATGAGCTCTGCATTTTTTTTTTTTGGTACCAGGAATCAAACTCAGGACCTTGAGCTTGTCAGGCAGGTGCTTGTGCCACTGAGCTATATCTCCAGCCCAAGCTCTGCATTTTAACTCATAACATCTGCAACCGTGAGATTTCCAAATAAGGCCACATTGTGAGGTCCTGGGGATGAGGACATCAACCTGTGAATTTGGGAGGATGGGGAGGGAGGACTCAATTCAGCCCACAAGAGTTTGTTCATATTGTTTGTCATGTAATATGGATCAATCACTTTTATAACTCTGTCCTGTTTCATATAGTGGGGTTTTGCTTTCACAGAAGTAGAGGAAAAGTGAACATGAAGGTTGGTCTTGAATACTCTTCCAAGCCAGGCATGGTTGCACGTGCCTATAATCTCCGCATTCTGGGAGGGTGAGGCAGGAGGATTTACAAGTTTGAGTCCATCTCAGGCAAATTAGCAAGAATGTACCTCAGAAAGTTGTGGGGAGGCTGTAGCTTTGTGCAAGGGCCCTGGGTTCTGTCAACTGAATACTCTCTAAAAGAGCATCTTCAGAAATGAAGGTTAGAGTCCTGGGAGAAAATATATAGCTCCTGCTGGAAATATCTACTGCAGATGTCGCTCTCTCTTTTTTAATCAATCCTGTCCTTAAATATTCACCCAGGTAATCGTTTCTCGGCCTTTTGGCTAAGATCAAGTGTATTCACCCAGGTACAGCCTGTATTTGGAAGTTAGGTTTAGGGTTTATTTTCCTATTCCACAGCCTTTCATAGTGGTTCGTGTTTATTACAAACGTGGAGTAATGAGGGCAGCCAGCCTGTGACAGCCTCAGAACATCCTCAGATCTGGATCTCATTTTGTTTTCAGAATAGCCTTTTGCTAGGTGATTAGTGAAATATAAAGACTCTCACCTTCACTTACTACCGGGAAAAAGTGTGAGACAGCCAAAGTCAGGAAAGAACAGAAAAGCTCCCAGCCCCATCTCCTACCTGTTAACATTTGGGTTTTGTTTTTTCTTTTTCCTAATAATATCTATATAGGTAATTTAACTATTCTGTTCTTTGGTCTTTTTTTCATCCTTTGGGAACACTGTATTGTAATGAGTGATATTTTGCTTTGCTGGTGATTATTATTTGCTTAGTATGTGAGCATGGTGGTTCTTGAGAATGAGCTCTCACAAGGAATTTGCTTGATTCCAGAAAGACCACCAAATAGGACGTATTTTTTTTTTAAATTGTCCACTGTGGGATAGTCATCCCAGGAAAGGAACAAGTTTCTAGTTAGACTTTGCCGGTTTACCAGAAGACGTTTTTCACCTCTGTACGCTTCCTGCCTCTGTGTTAGAGCCCAGTGCACAGATGGGAACGTCCTGTAATCAGTGCTTATGCATGCTGTGTTTTTAGGCTTTCTTTACAGAAAAATACCTGCAGGAGCACCCTGAGGACCAGGAGAAGGTGGAGCTACTGAAGAGGCTGATAGCATTACAGGTAAGTGGCCAGGGAAGCGTGCAGCTGGCCACAGCTCTCCAGGAGCAGCCGCAGCCCAGGCTCTGAGCTGCTGTCCGGGGCTTCGGTCTACTCGGCCACTTCTCGGTTACTTTCCTTTTTTTCCCCTTTAAATTCTGTGGAACTACAATCTATCTATGCGTGTCTGTTTGACAGAGAGGGTGAGGAATGGCTTTGACTTGAACTGCACAGTGAGAAATGTGTCTTCTTAGAGCTGAGATCAAAACCCGTCAGCTGCTTTCCTGGCCTGTGTGTCCAGCCGAGAGATTTTCTTCCTCACTGTTTCAGTGGATAATGATAGAAAATGCAGCCATCAAATTCAGTCTGGGGCCAAAACCTCTCGGTGTCCATGCACAGAAATGCCCAAGCTTAGGTGGATTTGCCTTCTTCAGCTCTTCCCGGGGTTGGGGCTTTCTTGTATCCTCGGTGTCAAATTCTCTGGCTCATGGAGCAAAGCACCTGAATTCCCAAGCTCTCTGCTGAGAGATGAGTTCTCATTTGAAAGCATTGCCTACCACTTAACCCGTCCACCCCACCTCTGCCCTTCCCCAGCCTCCAAACCTGCACCATCCCTCTTCCTAGACCATACTTCATTCCTTTTGTGCCCTTCCTTCTAGATGCCTCTGCTCACAGAAGGGATCCGGATCCATGGGGAGAAGCTGACGGAGCAGCTCAGGCCCTTACATGACCGGTTGTCTTCGTGCTTCCGGGAACTCAAGGAGAAAGTAGAAAAGCTCTACGGGGTCATCACACTGGTAGGCTTTGTCTAAACAACGCTCTAGCTTTTTCTACTCTCTTCCACACCATTGTTCAGGTTTTCAGATGCCAAGTGAGTCAGAATAGTTTGGGTTAGACATGAAAATACGGGCAGGGAACAGAGCACATGTTCTGCTTTTGATGACCTTGACCTGTCCTTGTGCTAGATAGAGGTTCTCAAAGTGGAATGTCCACCCAGCTAGTGTAGGGCTTGTGAAAACACAGATCGCCAGCCTTTCTCCCCAGAGTTGCTAATCCCACTGATCCGTGTGGGGCCCAAGTTTCTTTCTAACGAGTTTCCGGGTGACCCTGAGGTTACAGGGCTGGCCACAGCCCTGAGAACCACACAACTTGCGGTTGAGGTTTTCTTAATCCCAGGCACTGGCTATTCCTATAGATTAGTTTTTCCAAACCTTTTCTATTTTGGTAAGTTTACAGCCTTCACACCTTTAAAGGGGAAAATAGTTGTAAACTACATTTTGTAACATATACAGCTGGTTCCATGGTTTCTTTGCCAGGCTTAGCACATTTCTGCAGCTGTAATGTACTTTTCCCTGGCTGAGGAGTTTGGTGAGGGATTCACATGCTAACCATTCTCTCTAAAGGAAAAGGAAAAGGTTGTTGTCTTTTGCACACAAGTTCCAGACAGCAGGACTAAACCACTGCATGACTAAACACAGGCATTATCAGTTCCAGGCCACTATTAGCAAGTAAATGGCCCATGGTGTCCTGTTGGGGTAATTCCATTGTCACATTTCTCGTGAAAGTCATCAACAGATTCACCAGGTTTGGCTACAGGTCTACAAGTTTCCTTAGGTCAGTGTGTCATTAAAAAAACAAAACAAAACAAAATAGAAACAGTGTGTGTCTGCACCAGGTCACATGGGCTGAGTCCCAGGCTAGCTAACCCCAAGGGGTCATGTGTTTTTCAGCCGCCCAACTTTCCAGAGAAGAAGCAGAGCAGCACAGGGTCCCTGGTGCTGCCCTACATCATGTCCTCTACCCTCCGGAGGTTGTCCGTCACCTCGGTGACTTCCTCGGTGGCCTCCACCTCTTCCAACTCCTCTGATAATGCTCCTTCCCGGCCAGGATCTGATGGGTAAGCTGGGATCGTTACTCACCTGGAGGTGGGGTGAGGCCATATTGTTTTTGTCTTTGATCTCCAGAGTGAGACTCGACCCATGTGGGCACATAAGTCCTCTGAGGAAACTCACTCAGAGCACACAGGTATTAGCCTCCAGGTCATTTCAATTTTTAAAAACAATTTTACAACTTATTTTATGAATTGGTAACACAGTCACATAGTATGAAATTCCAAGGTGGAAGAAGATATATCATGAAGAATCTCCAGGCACCCAGCCACAAGTAGCACTCTCTGGAGATGGCAGGTGTGATGTGTAGGGGCCAGTGTCTCTCTAGCTGCTTTTTGTAGGGAGCACAGCAATGCCTAAGTGCATATTCTTTCCCAGTCCCCTTCTTTGTGTGTGTGTGTGTGTGTGTGTGTGTGTGTGTGTGTGTGTGTGTGGTACTGGCCGTCAGACCCAGGAGAATTCTACCACTGAGCTACATCCCCACTCTTTTTTTCTTTTTCATTTTGAGGTAAGGTCTCACTAAGCTGCTCAGGCTGACTCTAAACTTGGCAACCCTTCTGCCTCAGCCTGCTAAGAAACTGAGATTACAAACATGGGCCACTATGCCCGGCTGCCTATGTTTTTTAAACATAAAAATAGCATTCTCTTTTCCTTGCTTTTTTGGTGTAATATATCTTGAAAATCACTGCAATTTCAGAACACAAGGAGCCTCCTCTTATGCTTTCTGTAGCTGAGGGAATTTCATATGTCTGCACCATGGTGCGGTCACCAGGGGCCAACTGATGGACGTTTGCTTGATCAATTTCCATCTCTTCCTGTCACTGCAATGTGACAGTGCATATTAAACTCCTTTTCCGTGTTCACTAGTCAGCCTTTCATTTCTGCTGTGAAATACCAGAGGCAACCAGCTTTGTAAAGAAAAGAGGTTCCCTTAGCTCCCGGGTTTGGGATCTAAGTGCAAGAAGCACAGGGCGGGCTCAGATAAAGGCCCGTGTCAGATGGCAGCAGTTCATGTGGAGAAAGGACCACCTAGGAAGGCAGGAAGCAGAGGGACAGGGACGGGCAGGCTCTGTCCTTTCATAGCAACCCTCTCGGGGTTCCCAGGGATCTAAAGGTCTCCCACTGGATCCATCTCCCCCGCCAGGACTACTCTCCTGCAGACAGAGTCCTAATCACTGGGCCCTGGGAACACAGGAGGCCACATCTACACTGGAGCCCAAGTATTTCCAGCTGAGAAACACCAGAAATGAAATGGCCCTACCAAAGATAGATACTTGCACTTTTAAAAATTATTCCTAAGCAGACTTCCCTATGATTAGACCAGCTCCTACTGGCTACCCTCCCCCTTGCCACCATACTGTCTTACCAGTGCTGTTAATTTTGAGGCCAGGGATATAGTTCAGCACCAAAGCGCCTGCCTGGCAAGTGCAAGGTTGTGAGTTTGATTCCTGGTACCAAAAAGAAAAATCACAGTAGTGATTTTGGCCAATCTGATAGGTGAAAAGTATCAGGTTTTTTGTTTCTGTTGTTGTTATTATATAAAATATTTTCTTGTGTAGGTATTTCTGTGTGAAGTTTTCATTTGTTAATAATTACTTGTATTTTATTTACTGTGAACCAAGATCAAATACTTCGTATCTGCTTTTTTGTTGGATTGTGGACCCTTTGTGCTATGAATTTCTCCTTTGTGTTTTGACTTTAATTGTTTTTCCAACTTTTTATTGAGTTGTGCTGATTTTGAATATAGTCACACAAGTCAGTATTTTATTTTTTGACTTCTTAATTTTATGGCATGAAGGACTTCTCCATTCTAAGACAGTAAAAAAGATATTGGTATTTTTCATCAACATTTAGAGTTTTTCTAGCACAATTAAATCTGTCAATTCTTTTCTTTTTTTCTTTTTTGGTACCAGGAATTGAACTCAGGACCTTGCGTTTGCCAGGCAGGCACTTGTGCCACTGAGCTATATCCCCAGCTCCCAAATCTGTCAATTCTTTGGAATTTGTTATAATATTAGTAGTGAGAAATGGAGTCAACTTTTTTCTTTTCCAAATGGTTACCCAATTCTCTTCTTCTAGTGAACAAACTATATTTTTTCATCTGCTAACTGGAAATGTCAGTCCTATCACAGATCACATTTGTGTATTTTGTGTGTGGACTTTTTTTCCCCTATTTTCTTGATGTTCTAGTCCATTCATGTGCTAGTATTATGCAGTTTGAATTACTACAGATTTAAATCATTTTTAATTTTTCATATTCCTTTTGAGGATTTATTTCACTAGTTTTTCTTTTTTCTCCACTTTTGGATTAGCTTATCTGAAATCCTATTATTATTTTTGTTGGGATCATGCTAAGTTTATGAACGAACTTTAGAAAGATTAATGGTTTTTTAATGTTGAAATTTCCTTGCCAAAAGTATGGACTGCCTTCCCATTATGTTCAAATTTAAACATTTAGAAGAGATTATTTTACATTCTTTCTACATAAGGTTACTACTTTCAAATAATTACAAAGTTAATGTATGTTCATATAGAAATCATTTAAAGTACTAGAAACATAAAAGAAAAATGCTTTATACTTTGTCACTCAGGTAACCACTATTAAGATGTAGTTATTAATACAAAAAAAAGTGTATGTGTACTTATCCCAGTGGCAAAGCATTGCGTACGCCATTTTGTGGGCTATTGCTTAATCTAATATAAATGATGAATATTTGTACATCAAGTATTTCAAATGGTGTTGAATATACATCATCAGTCAACTTTTTGCAAATTTTAATTCCATATTATTATATCATATAAATAACCTGCCTGGATGACACCCTACTTGGAAATCAGATGTTTACTATTTCTTTTATATATATATATATATATTTTTTTGTTTTGTTTTGTTTTGTTTTGTTTTTTGGACCAGGAATCGAACTCAGGACATTGCACTTGCCAGGCAGACACTTGTGCTGCTGAGCTATATCCCCAGCCCTATTTCCTGTATTATTTACACATCTTTTTCTGCTAACATAGATATCTCTACCTAGTTCCAGCTATAACCCAGGCATAGTTCAGCACCTTGCTTTTCCTCCTTGTCTTTGCATAAGTGTTTCCCAGATAGGTGTACATCTTTCTGAATACCAGTTTTTATTCATTATTTTATTCATTATTAGGGCAGCATGCCACTGTATTATACAATGTGCCATCATTACTCCTCCTACCAGCCGGGCATGGTGGCACACGCCTGTAATCCCAGCACTCAGGAGGCTGAGGCAGGAGGATCATTGCAAGTTCAAGACCAGCCTGGGCTACAAAGTGAGCTCAAGGCCAGCCTGAACTGCATAGTGAGACCCTGTCTCAAAAAGACAAAAAAAAATGATAATAATAATAATAATAATCCTTCTATTATAAAGTGTATAAGCTGTACCATTATTTCTAAACAATCATAAAAGTTCATTTAAATTTTAATGCAATAATATATTAACACAAAGTATTTTAATAAAAATGATAACAGATGTTTGTACATGGTAGTCATACATTACCTTGGCAGGGGATGGATGTTTTTACAATTCTTGATGTTAAATACCAGTGCCCGTATATAATGCCATATGCAATATGTGACTTTATTATTTTTAATCTTGAGAGTTTCCAGATATTAAGTAATGCCTGCTTCATGTATTTGTTTTCTTTGATTTCTGTCTTTTATTCCTTGCATTTTTCATTCATTGCGTACTACTGCACCTTACGTGAAAAATCTAAGGAGAAAGTGATGGGTAGAGATTATGGAGCTGTGCCCTTCTAATTTGGGAGTGAATTCTCCCTGCTGGGGACTCAGTGTTCTGTGATCTGTGTCCCTTTCCCTGGCTGATAGGTCAGTCCTGGAGCCACTCTTCGAGCGCAGGGCTTCATCGGGTGCCAGAGTTGAAGAGCTGGCCCTCAAAGAGGACAGCGAGACCCGGACGGCCAAGTTCAAGAGGAAAGACTGGAGTCTGAGCAAGTCCCAAGTCATTTCAGAAAAGGCTGCAGACCCTGATCTCATGGTAAAGAAGAAAATCGGTCAAAAGAAACAGAAAGCGCCAGAGGTGCTCAGTGCCGGTGCTCAGGGCAGGCGCGTCACCGAGCGCTCCAGAGCAGGGTCCGCAGGTGGACAGAAGCAGCCTGGCTGCGGCTTGTCGGTAGTGCCGGGTCACAGATGGGGAAGGAAAGCACGTGTGGAGGGTGTCGGGCTGTAACTCAGAGTCAGCACAGGGTCTCACTCCCGCCCCGCGACCTGTCGGACTTGAGGTTCTTGCCACTGTGTTCCGTGAGTCACTCGAAACCTTGTCATTTCTCTTCTTTCATCTTAAAAAAAAAAGTAGTTCTTTTTCTTCCAGAAGCCGCATCAGGTTGTTAAGGGTAGTGAGACCACCTTTCCCTGAGAATCAAGGCGGCTCATTGCTAACCTAAATGATAGCCCAGCTGTGGTCAGAATGAAACCAGCGGCCAGCTGGGGACGAGTCCACGGCACAGCATTCTCAGCGTCTCTGCCATGGTGCCCAGCGTATGCCCAGCCTTAAAAATGGTTCCTGGAATTAACCCGACAGAATGTGGCAAGTGGGGAGGAGGCAGAACGAGTTTCTTAACAGGCGAGGCTGTCCAGAGCATTATTAGGCTCAGCCTTCCTCGTGGAAGAATACATTACTGTGTTTTCCTCCTTGGTGCTAGAGCCCAGCCAGAAAGACACAAAGGCCGAAGAGTCTCCAGCTGGTGGACAGTCGGTTAACACCCTTTCACAGCTCTTCGCCGCCTCAGTCCACTCCCTTGAGCCCACCTCCACTCACTCCGAAAGCGACCAGGACGCTAAGTAAGTTTCATACGCCTGTTACATTCTTTATCTTAAGGGGTGGAATATGTTTATGAATTGGGGCAATTTTCAATCAAGCCAGCCAAAAATAACACAGAACTACTGTAAGGTTGATTCAGTTCAGTGTCCACAGATACAGATGGTTTTGGGAAAGGATCCTTGGGCTGCCAAGATCATTAAGTTTTTCTGAATAGTGGAGCCACCATTTTCTGAATGGTGGCGCATGCCTGTAATCCCAGCACTTGGGAGGCTGAGGCAGGAGGATCGTTGTGAGTTCGAGACCAGCCTGGGCTACAAAGTTAGCTCAAGGCCAGCCTGAACTGCACAGAGAGACCCTGTCTCAAAAAAGACAAAAAAAAAAAAGTTTTTCTAAATAGTGATCCAAAGGTTCTGAATATCCTTTATGCACTTGCAAAGGTATAAATGAGATAGGGTCAGGGCTGGGGATTTAACTCAGCGGCACAGCGCCTGCCTGGCAAGCGCCAGGTCGTGAGTTCGATTTCCGGTACCGGGGGAAAAAAAAAAGAGAGAGAAGTAGAGATAGGGTCAGATTAGAATCATACAGAAAGGGAGTCACTTTTGAACCAGCTAATTACTGAGTAGCTAGACCTGTTTGCGGACAAGAAATAGACTCATTCCACATACTACTTGCAGTCTGGCTTAAGGAACTGGCAATGCCCAACACTTAGGAAAAACTACAAGGTATCTATAGCGCAGATGCATGATGGAAGGATACATCTACCATTGCCAAATGGGAGTAAATACTTAAGCAAGAGTTATACTTAATTAGATAAGGTCTTCTGGAGCACTTGGATGTATCAGATGACAAAGTAATACCCCGAGTTCCAGAAATGTTCTCATCTGCAGCTTAATAGAAAAAAAATCTCTGAACATGGAAGTTTTACTTCAGAATTTCTTGTGAAGCCTTCTAGTGAGCGAAGGTTGCTATCTTTATCACGAGGGTGAGCAACCTGCTTCAATCTGTCTGTGAAATCTGTCTAATATTACTTCAGCAGCTTGATTGACCAGGCTGCTTTAGGTGTTACTGTGACATATTTCTCTGAGATTCATGATAAATCCTTCTGTCTACCTCCATTTGCTTTGTGTCGTTTCCAGGCTCCCCGTCTTTGCAGACAGATGGGCTGGTCGCTTCTGTCCCACCTCCGCCTCCGCCCAAAAGCAAGCCCTACGAGAGCAGCCAGCGGAACTCTGCCGAGGTAGGGAAGTACAGTGGGCAGTGCCGCAGGACTCACTCCTGAGGAGACCACGGTGTGTTCTCCAAGCTGTTGAGAGGACAGGCTTTCCTGCACACTTGTCACTGTCGGGATTCTCGGTTCTTTCCCCAAAGAGACAGGAAGGAGCGATGCAGGCACACTTTCTCATATCACTGCGAGCAGAACAATGCTCTGCCCCTCACACTGGGCAGCTGAGTGAGTCCTCGTTCCCACCGAAGAGTCACTTCTCCTGAGTGAGAGACAGTTGTTCTGGAGTGGGCTCAGATGGTTTCCTTCCTTCATTCAGCAAATATGCTCTGAGTGCCTTCTCTGTATGTGCTGGGTGCCCAAGTGTTGGGGAGTCGGGGGAGAGGGAGGAGAGGAAGAGAGATCAGTTCGAGAGGAACAGGGAGGACTTCTGGGTCACATTTACATCTTCACCTTGCAAAGGTCTGCGTAGATAGAGGCAGATCGATTCAGAGCTAAAGCAGAATGGGGCGGGGGCGCGGGGAGGAGGCACAACTGGGAAGAAAGAGGAGGCTCATTTCTGATTTCCTTTGTCTGCTCCCCAGATCGCTCCCCCGCTGCCTGTCCGCAGAGAAGCCAAAGCCCCGCCCCCACCACCTCCAAAGACCCGGAAGTCTGGCATCCTTTCCTCTGAGCCTGGATCCCAGTGAGAAGTTTGCTCTCACTCCGTAACAACTCCGAGTGCCTTGGACAGCTGCTGCCCGAGACCCGGTCTCCTGGGAGTGCATCCTCAGGACGCGGGGCTCTCTGCCAGCTGCCTTTCCTGACATGGGATGTTTACAAACCCAGCTCAGAACTGGGTTTGTTCTTTTGGAAGCTTCTCTTTCATGAATGTATGGGTCCATGTGCATTGGCTCCAGCCCGTGAGGCGTTTCAGGATTGGCCATGTCCCCTGACTGCCTTCCAGCCTCTGTTGCACCGTCACTGGCATCTGCAGAGGTCCGGACCAGTTCTGTACAGCCCCAGTCACAGACTGCTGGATGGACTTCTTGCTTTGCGTCTGAAATGCTGCCCTTGAGACTTCCTTACTCCTCCCACGCATGCATCCCTACTCCATCCAGCTTGTTGGACGAGACGGATACCAAGTGCACTCTGGGAGCCCACGTGAAACTTTCTCTTTCATGTCTACTGTCTCTTTGGAAGCAAAAACACATTTTTAATGGAGATTGGCTGCTTTCAGGTGTGAATAGCAATTACCACTGAAAAATGATGGGCTCACGTTCGAGCATGCTCCTGATCAAGGCCCGCACTGCCCAGCACTTGCTCCGTCTTGCTACAGATTCTTTGAGGCTCTTTTTGCACAGTTTCTTGTCCTGTTCCTTCCTCTGAGCTCAAGTCCCCGGCTCTACGAGACCTAGGAGTCCACGGCCAACAGCTTTTTGTCCAGATCCCATTTGGATGACCCAGCAGCCGCTGTCTGCAACCTGATTTTACCCTGGAGAATACAGTGCAATATTTCCCATTGATTATTTATTCCTCTTGATCATGGATTTAATTTGATCGCTTGCTAATGGTACTGATGTCCATACTCCTTTCAGAAGAATAAGCGGAATGTTTTGGATGACCAGATATTATATGCTTATCCGTAACTGCCTGAAGTTACAGATGCTTTAAGCTAGAAATATTTTAAAGGTCATGGGAAAAAAAACCTCCATTTCGTAGCTAAGGAAATAGAGGCTACATACAAAAAGTAGGAGTGTGAGCAGATTCGTACTCATCGCTCAGCTTGCTAACTTGGGCTACACCCAGATAATGCATAGCTCCAGAAGACATCTCTGACAACGCCTTGAATGCCAGCCCTAGTTGAAACAACATTGGAAATGCACCTGATACTTTTATAGTACTTAGGTGTTGATGGCAAAGGTCCAAATAAGGGAGGGCCCTCCAGCAGTCTCCCCGACCTTGCCCAGAATCCTGCCCTCCAAGGTCAGGAGAACAGAGAGAGATTTCAGCTGCAAGGCTGTGCGTCTACCTGCCTGCCTGCCTTCCTGGTCCCCCCCACACCTTTGTTAGGAGCTGCACACCTGTTCATGGCAAGGGTGGAAGAAGCAGGAACCTGGGAGCCAGGCCACGGGCATCACTCCTGGAATGTATATGCGTATTCTAGAAGTGGCACGGAAATCTTTATTCTCTGCCCCTGGCCAGGAAAACCTACAGTGTGATATGGGGTGGAGGTGTCGCGCAAAACATAGACTTCAGAATTAAACCTGTTTGGTTTCAAATTCCAGCCATGTCCCATTAACTTTGCAGACGCTTTCCAAGCAGCTTGAGTTCTCTGAGCTTTCCTTCCCTCGCTTTGCAAAATGGGGACAGTCGTGCCTTCCATCCGGTTGCTGTGAGCCCCGATGGGATGGAACATGGGAACGAGGAGCCCTCGTACAGTGGCCCTACCTTTTTCTGCTAGGCCGGAGTGAGATCTGGAACTCTCTAAGGCCATTGTGAATGCTCTTCACAATGAGCATTTTATTCAAGATGATTTGGGATGCAAGCGTGGGTTAGTTATGGACTTACGGTCCTTCTGCAAACATGCTGTCTTTTATATAGTTATTTATAACCAGAGAGAGTGCTAATAGGAATTGAAGAGGATTTTAAGTGAAAGGAATTAAACCCTGCAGAGAAAGATTAAGAAGGCCTCAAGAAGGCCTCAGAAGGTGCCCATCTGCCCATAAGTGACTTCTGAAAAGTCACTTTAACAAGCTGGCCAGAAGGGATTTGTCTTACCCTACTTGTCAGACTGCCGGTGAAATACAAAAATATAAACACGACAAACAGAAATCCCAAGCCTCCCGCCCGTGGTCCCAGCACAGCGTAAGCGAGCAGTCTGCCTTTGAACAGAAGCTGGGAGGTTCAGATCCATGGGTGCCCATCGGTGCCCGGCTACATTCCTTCCATAACAGAATCTCTTTTTCCCTGTGGTTCCCCTTCCATGTTAATGAAAATAATGGCTCTCAACAGCCTGAACATAACAGGTTCCACGTAATGTTTCGGGTACTGGATTACAGAGGACATAGGTTCATTTTATTGGGAAGTTACGCTGTAGGAAAGAGTCATATTTGATTAAAATTCATATACGATGTCGAGGAGCCTGCAAAGAAGTTCCTTATCATCACATTAAATATAGAATAGATGAGAAACAGGAAGAAAAGAGTTTTTATTTTGCTTGCTAAGATCTCTGGAATATTGAGAGACATTGAAGTTATCTCCCAAATTGTCAGAGCCTTTGTGAATGTGGGTTTATGATTGGTTGGTTTGTGGTGGTGTTTATTCTTTTTTCTTTCCCTCTCTCCCTCCGTATGACCTGATGACTTGTCTTTCTTTGGGATATTTTTGCAGTTGTTTCATTCAACATATATGAAGTTATTGGAGGTTAGATGAGAGACATAGCACTAGCCCTTCAGGACATGGCGGGAGACATATTCAATGCAAACAGCCCAGTGTACAGATACTGGTGTACACACTGTGGTGTGCTGTCGGGGCATTAGATGAAAATGAACCCTAAGAGGGGCTAGGGATTTAGCTCAGTGGCAAAGCGCCTGCCTGGAAGGCTCAAGGTCATGAGTTCGATTCCTGGTACTGGAAGAAAAACAAACAAACAAACAAAAAAATGAACCCTAAGAAAGACTGCTGGGCCATGAGCTGCTCCTCACCTCGGCCTTCCCCACTTGACTCCAGAGTCAGCCATTTCCTCCCACAGGGAGATCCACTAACACCATAGCCACACTGCATGTCCATAAGATAAAGCAAGGACTTGAGATAACAACCTGCATTTGCTAGCTCTTCCCCAAATGCAAGGGTCTTTCCCCTCTAGTTGCCTCCAGATTGGGTGTGGCTTATTCTAAAATGGAGGCACAATTTATATAAAGTGCACGTATTTTAGGAGTGCAGATGGGTGGGTCTTCGGACTGCTAGAAGACCGTGGTGGCTTCCACCCACGTGGTGGCTTCCACCCACGTCGCCACCTCTCAGGCACAGACGTGACTTTTTCCAGCACCCCAGAAGGTGCCCACCTGCCCATAACACCACCGTGTGAAAGCATTTAGAAAGTCCTTCCAAATTTGTGCCTTCCTCCCTGACACTTCTCAGGTATCATGAAAAGAGGAGAAAACAGTGCCACCACCAACACGAATTAAGACTATGAAGATTTTGTACCTTTTAACGAGTAAATGCTTGGGTACTCTGGGACCTGTTGCCTCATCCTTGAGGCATGATTTTTTTTAATCCTTTCAGTCCTTGCTGCTTCTACGCAAACAAAAGGAGAAGGTGAGTCAGAAGGAAACTGCACAAAGGCTTTGGTTTGTAAACTGGAATCTCCATTTTTTAAATCCCAGGTTGGTGCTTTGAGCCTCCCATACCTTGATGATTAAGATCAAAAGATTTGTGAATATTATAATAATGAATCTAGCACTTTTTTTTGCAGTATTGACACAAATTACCGTAATTGTCTGCAGCAACCTGTAAACAATGCATTCAGACTACAGCAGTCTTCAGCTTTCACCACCCTGGCCCACCATGTTTAGACTTCCGGTTTAGACACTAATAATCATGCCTGCCTTCTCTGTGTGATTTGGGCAGATCAGAAGTATGACTTCCCTGGAAACTTTCCTTCTGCTATAAGCCTGTGACTTAAATTAGAAAAAGTAGTTTCTTCTCGGGTGGGCTCAGAGTTGCACCATCAATTCTAATCTCTAGAAGGAGCGAGTTTTCCCTCAGGTTAAGGGCTCCCTGCGATTCTTCAGATCCGCCCAAAGCTGTTCTCTCGCCTGTGCTGCTAGGCTCGCCCAGTCAGTCATCTCTTGGGAGTTGCTCATCCAGCCTTTGTCCAAAATGCCCTCGCCATGATTTTCTAACTAGTTGGGTTTCAGACAGGGCCAGTTAGGAAGATACACATTGAAGTGGAAGAGTTTTATTCAGATTTGCTGTTATTTATTTTTTAAATTAAAAAATGGAACTGTATTTTAAAATGTATGATGTGTTTAGTTCGTTATTCCTGTTACATTAGTGAAATGAAATCATGACCCTTAGAATTTTGCCTTACCGATACGTCCCTCAAGACCTGTCCTACCCAGGGTCCCTCTGGCTCATTTCGGTACAGGTCCCGCTGGTTGAAACTTGTACTGTGGGGTCCTGAGCCATCATCTCTGCCTGGAAGTAATAAAACTGCAACGCCTTTGGTTCTTTCCAACGCTTCTATCTGTGCCTTTGGTATCTGAGCTGACAGATTTCTGATACCAGTTTCTTTAACGGATACACTCCATTTCCTTTCTCCTTCACTGTAGCCCAGGCAGAGGTAAAGAAAGATACGAGGAAGTTAGTATCTAATAACTTAATAAAGAGAGGATAGGAGCTAGTCCCAACCTAGGCTGAACATTAGTGTCACCTGGGAAGAGGTCACATCCTAAGTCTATTCTTTTGTAAGTTCAGAGGGGACAGTAATTACCACACAGCATAATTCTTCCACATCCCCTCATTTATTTCAGTGTTGACCAAAGTTGACAAATCACTGCCTTAGAGGAAGTGCAGCTTTGGAAAACTGGTAGTGTAGGTGTGTTTAGTAAAATCCCTGCTGGGATGGGCCAGGTTGGAGAGGGGGAGTGGCTGCCTGCGCTCAGATTAATATCCCTGTAGCCCCGGGCTTCTGTGTAAGTGGGAACGTGTGTGTTTGGACAGTGTCCCAGTGCTTTAAATCATCTGCAAGGTATTACCTTTTAGAAGCCATTGAGCCGGGCGTGGTGGTGCATGCCTATAATCCCAGCACTCGGGAGGCTGAGGCAGGACTATCATTGGGAGTTTGAGACCAGCCTGGGCTACAAAGTGAGCTCAAGGCCAACCTGAACTGTATAGTGAGACCCTGTCTCAAAAAGACCAAAAAAAAAAAAAAAAAAGCCATAATGTTCCACTCTGTGTGCGTAAGAGTCACGCAGACACCTAAACTGAAGGTGATTTGGGCCCTGAATGAATCCATACCATAGACCTGGGGAATCTTTGCGGGTCTAGGATCCCCACTGAGAAATCCTCCTTCAGCTGCTTCGTCTGATCTCATGCAGGGATTCCCAGCTTTTCTCCGAACTCCTCCTAGGATACTACAACTTTTAAAACTCTTGCTAAAATGATGATCTATTTTCAAGCCATTCTTTTTGCTACAGGATCATGTAAAGCCATGTCCACTGAAGAACTTATCTCATGAAATGCATCATTTGATGTGTCTCCCCGTCGTTTATCTTGAAAGGCTGCAGTCTGCTCCCCGACCCCTTCCGGTTACAATGAGGAGTGAATTTAGATTCAGGGAAATGTTTAACATTTTAGCAAAGGCACCATTTTCTCTGATCGCCTTCCCCTTGGTTCTTTGGGTCACCTGGATATCAAGTGTGCCCAACATGCTCACCTATGTAAGTTGCAAACCATCAGATGCCATCTCAAGCCTGTGACAGCATCAGGGTACCTGCTGAGCGTCTTTTTAATCCCATTCAGGGGAGCCCAGCTCCAAAGCAATTGCTGCAGATAAAAGGTTTGCCCCAGGACACCCGATGCTCCAAGTGGGATGTGTGAATTAAGTGGATGTGTTGTCTTTCTAAAACTATGTTCATTAATGTAAAGACTGTAAATTATATTGTTTTTATAAAAATAAATAATTACTGAGTCCTGACTTCTGTGCATTGATTAATGAAATGATGCAGTTTAGCTTTTGTTGCATAAGCGGATTGTGGATCACATCACTGCCTAGTTTTAGTAAAGTGGGAGGAGGACCCAAGTTAATTGATTCCGTTTTACAGATTCTTCAAATGCAGATACTTGGGAAACAGAGTATTGTGCAGTAGCACGTATTTATATTAAAACAAGACAGTTTTCTGCCCAATGATAGGGAGATGTTTCTGATGTCTACTCAAGTCTCTTAGCGCAGGTCCCTTCCTCTTCTGGCTTGGAAGGGCAGGGAGGTGGGGAGTGAAGAGGTTTCATTTGTCTGATTAAAAGAGGGAAAAAGGCCTGAAACTATCCCGTGTCAACTTGATGCTTAGACATTATCTGAAACTTTTCAAAAAGTCTCATGGCCACCTGGAAGTTCTGAGGATGAATGAAATTATTGGTGCCGTAGTGTCTGGAACCCCACGAAGAACCAGTCACTAGTAAAGCTAAGTTCACCAGTGAGCCCCAGCGTTGTTCACTTCCAAGTGATGAAGTAACCCAGCTTCCAAGGATGCAGTCTCGTTGGCCGCCTCTCCCAGCGCAGCACAGAGACTGGAACCAGACCGCAGAGTGGGTGTGAGAAAGCCGAGTGGGTTCCTAAGCCGAGCCTCAGCTCCCTTGCTTTAATGAGGACGCAGTATCTGTTTCCCATCTATTAGTGAAAATACTTGTGCGCAAGTCCCGACTTTGGTCTCTATGGAGCATTACGGTAGTGACACTGTTTGGCTGAGGGACATGGAAACACCACCCATCTCTAAGGGACTGACTATACACTTCCCTTTCTCATGGGAAATGCCAAAAAGAGCAGGCAGGTAAACACCACTCCTTTTAGACTTGGTCCCTCCTATGATATGGATGTGTTATGTTCCCTAAGGGCTCATGTGCTGGGCGCCTGGTCCTCAACATAGGGGTGTTGAGATACTAGAAACTTGAAGAAGGTGGAGGTCCTTAAGTCATGGTGCCAGGGACTGACGCCCGTCTCACGGAAGTGGATCTGGTTTTGGGAAACTGGATTAATTTCCATGAGGGTGGGTTACTGTAAAGTGAGGCCAGCATGGGGTGTACACAGCCCTCGCCACTTTGCATATGCTTTCCCCATGTGATGCCATCTGCCGTATCATAGCAGAGCATGAGACTCCAGATGTGGCCCTCTGCGCTTGGACTTGGCAGCCTCCAAAACCACGAGCAGAAATAAACCTCTTTTGCCAGGCATGGTGGTGCACACCTGTAATCCCAGCACTTGGGAGGATGAGGCAGGAGGAGCACTGTGAGTTCAAGGCCAGCATGCACTATGGAGTAAGACCGTGTCTCAGTAAACAAGTAAACAAACAAACAAACCTCTTTGTAAAGTACATAATCACAAGTATCTTGTTAGAGCAGGAGAAAATGGACCATGTCTCAAATCTCAGCGTGCACCAGTTGGACAGATCATACCAACTCCAAGGAGCACGGGACCAGGAATCTGCTGCGGACCCCACCCCGGGGGCCTCCCTGGGTTTCCAGCTTATTTCAGAGTTGCTGGGGACAACCTAGGGAAGGAACTTCTTTCCAAGTGGCAGGAAGCCTTGGGAACAGCTCCATCCTAACTTGTGTAGAGTGGTCAAAGACAGAGTTGTAATGCCATAGTCATTAGCTGACCCAGTTCTTCCTGCCCTGGTTCCCTGTCAATTTATGCCGATTTCCCTCCTGTGGGTGCAGGGCAGGGGTGGGTGTGAGCTGTGGGAGTGATCCCTTGGTCAACAGAAGACACTTACGTCATTTCCTCTTCCTGTCTGCCACCTCTGCACATGTGAGGAGGAGCTCCCTTTCGGGGGGGCCAACAATATCCTTCCCCTCAGAGCACCGAGTTAAAGACTTCACCTTTATATCACTTTACTTACAACACAGAACTTTATTGTGAAATATGTGCATATTGATGTAAGAATTTCTGAAATCCACAATGTATAGGTATTTTAGGGGTCACAAATTTTAATGTCAGTGTTATACTTAAATGTTGTTCATCCTTCTGACCCATTGGATTTAAATCTTTTTCTGCCCTGTTTCCTCTTCAATCAGACTTTCCTGAAAAACATGTAACAAATGTATCAAAGTTGACTTGACTAGCTGCATTTCATTACATTTTTGACATTTTCATTTCTAAAATACAGATCTAGGAGGAACAGGCCCATTTGTTACCATGCACTAGACAGTGCTAGGGAGCTGTGATACTGTGTCTTTTTAAGCTGCCTAATAATCATAAAAATCTACACTAATAATATTTAAGCATAGGATGAAAGAAAGCTGATTGAAGCCAGGTGTGGTGGCATACGCCTGTGATCCCAGTACTCGGGAGGCTGAGGTAGGAGGATCGTTGGGAGTTTGAGACCAGCCTGGGCTACAAATTTTTTTTGTTGTTGTTTTGTTTTTGTTTTTGTTTTTCTTCCGGTACCAGAAATTGAACTCACGACCTCGCGCTTGCCAGGCAGGCACTGTGCCGCTGAGCTACATCCCCAGCCCCTGGGCTACAAAGTAAGCTCAAGGCCAGCCTGAACTGCATAGCGAGACCCTGTCTCAAAAAGACAAAAAAAGAAAAAAGAAAAAAAGAAACGAAGCTGATTGATCAATTAGTTTGTAATGAAACCAGGCTACCTCTCTATTCTTTCATAATGTCGTGTGGGAAATTTCACTGCTTATTTATTTTTATCAGGGAGTGAGCAAAATTTAAAGATGAAAGGAAATAAAGATGTCTGCCTCTCCCTTTTTTCTTTATCCTGTGGGTATGGGAGTTGAAGTCACTGGAGAAAATTACAAGTTTATGTCTGATTTACTGACTCTCCCTGCTCCTGGGGCATAATTGGTAATTAACCATAATGCTTTCTGACTGCTGCAAATAAGTGGAACGTGGAGCTCAGAGAAAGAGCACTGTTAGGGAAGTCAAGATTTAATTTCAGCGTTTAATATTCTTTCATCATAAACATAGATTAGATTAGTAGGTTTCCATTTTAGTGGGAATTTAGCCTGAAGAGAAAACTAAAAATCAAGTCTGTGACTCTGATTTATAAATTTATGAGTATGAAAGTTTTTAATCCAAAGGAGGGAAAAATAAATCCAGACCATTTCTGGTTTCTATGTTTCCCAGTGTCCTGGTAAATCACGTCATAGAACAATTAAATGAAGTGGAGAGAGATGGATCAGCCTTGCAGGACAGTCATGGAGGGGGTTCGAGGAATGAATACACTTGAAGAAGTAAATACGTGGGGCATGGTGGCGCACCCCTGTAATCCCAGCATTGGAAGGCTGAGGCAAGAGGATCATTACGAGTTTGAGACCAGCCTGGGCTACAAAGTGAGCTCAAGGCCAGCCTGAACTGCATAGCAAGACCCTATCTCAAACACACACACACACACACAAAGAAGTAAATACATCAGTGGGAAGAAATTTGTTTTGTTGGTCATCTCAAAGGCTGGAGCCAGATTCACAGATAAAGGTTATAGAGAGATTTCAGTGCAACTTAACAAAGTTTCCAGCCACGAGTGCTATCTAACGAATGGGTAGGAAAGCCATGCACTCCCACAGGAGCGGGTCTCAGCTTTCAGGAAGATAAGCCAACCGTCACTAGAGGACGGTGGTCCAAGGTGGTCCCCAGGGGCCTTCCCCCATCTATTTGTGATGAATGTTCTCAACTCACCAGAAAGCCTCTCAGGTCCCTGAGGGGAGAGCGAGGCTGGTGGAGGGTACATTCGAAGTGCTGGGGTTCTGCCAGTTGATCAATCTCTTTGGCTATCTGAAGAAAGAGCATGTGATTCTTGAAGTAGCGATCAAGAAAGAAAATACTATTTTCCAGCCGGGCGTTGTGGCACATGCCTGTAATCCTAGCACTCAGGAGGCTGAGGCAGGAGGATCATTGCGAGTTCAAGGCCAGCCTGGGCTACAAAGTGAGCTCAAGGCCAGCCTCAACTGCAGAGCGAGACCCTGTCTCAAAAAGACAAACAACAAAAAGAAAATACTATTTTCTTTTTCCAACAAATTTGTGGAGGAGAAGGAAGGCCCAGAGGTTGTTGGGCTGAGTAACAGGCTGGGAAGCCTGCGGGGTTGAAATCGGGCAACAGGCATTCTTCGCAGCATGGGGTGGGGGCTGGAGACAAAGCAGACAGTAAGGAGAGATCATGTTCTCTCCTGAGAAATGATGAGAGTGAAGTGTTTTGAACCGCATGAGAAAACAGTACACAAAACCCATAGTTATGTAGAGGGTTGGCTTTTGTTTTCTAGCTTTCACTATCATAGTCCAGTGAAATTTGCTGCAATAATCATCTGTGGATTCTGGAGCTTCCTTATTATTTCCCGCAAAACAAATTCCAGTAAAAACGAAATGGTATTAGGCTCCTCTGTCTAAATTTGCCCTTCTCAGCCCTATGTTACTTTTTAATTAACTAAAATAAATGGCTTTTCTCCTTTAATTGTCACCCAGCCCTCAGAAGTCATATTTTATACATAACAAAAAATACAAAAACCAAGTACCCCGTGTTAATGCCGGTAATCTAACCGACATGACATGAAGCCCAGCAGGTTTTCCACTGTACGATCTTATCATGCAAAGTTTGCTAGTTGCCTCTGTCAAGGAAAAGAAGTAACAGTGTACATCCCCGGTGAGGGTACTTCCTGCACATCATGAAAATGCGCCACGGATATGATTGTTTCCTGATGCTGAGGATTCAGTCCTTCTTAGATATTTTTAAGGAAAAAAAGCAGAATGTCCAAAGTTTTCTTTCCAAATCTCGAAAAATCAACTTCTGCTAGAGAACTGGCTTCGTCCCATCGCTTCTAATCCCTCTGGCAATTTCATACACTTAAGAGTACGACCTATTATTCTATACTTGTTGGGATATTCTCTCGGCATCTGTCCTGTTACTTCATCAGTCCCTGTCTGATTTCAGAGTAGGAATTAGATTTCTATTTTGCACGAATCTTGTGTCCCCTGATATATGCAGGGTGGAGAACAGAGCTGTGCCACTGGGGCTCAAACTAAATGTTTCCTGTAGTTAAACTGAAGGAAATAAATTAAGTCGTCATTTTGAAGCTGAGAGAACTTACCTCTTGGAAAGAATCAACCAAGGTTTCAGCGTTTCTCTTTCCTCCAGGACGCAGGCCATAGGACCAGTGCTGGCCTGAGCCGCTTTCCACACATAAAGTCAACAGGACAAGTCCAGCCAGGAGTTTGGGAGTTGGCTCCATCCTAAGAAACAGTAATGGACTCTCAGAATAGTCCATTGGCTGAGTGAAAATATAGAGCTCTTAATAAAAAACCTCGTATCTGTATCATTAACCCTGCACAAGATGGAAGTTAGTGTCAATTCTTCACACAGGGACATGGAAATAAACCTCTGCTTGGTTGCCTCGAATTTCCTAGCCATTGAGGACAAAAATCGATACTTTAAACCATATATAGCACTTTTGTGCTAAATTACTCCATTTTTTAGTATTTATTTGATCACCCATGATCCATCATTTACCATATTCAATTTCTTCCCTTGTATTGCTCGGCTTTACCATTCCTGAGTTAAAGAGAACTGTCTAGCTGCTCTGAAAGTGGCCCCTCCTAGGTATCTCAGGCTAGTATAAAGTCACTTGACTTAGATGGCTACTGTATGATCCTAATGACATTTTACTCCCTCCCCTCTTGTCTTTCAAGCCTTATTGCTGGCTGGGCCCTCTGTAAGAAGGCACAATAGCTTTCAAAGTAATGGGTCACAGAGCAAAACCCTCTCTTGCCAAGGGAGCCTCTAATTATTTGATGAAATGTGTCACCAGATTAACTGTAGTTTGATGAACAGGCGGAAGTCAGAGTCAAACACTGGTCAATGAATTGCCGGATTCCCCAGAGGCAGCATCTCGGTGGCTGGCGGGATAAGGTCAATGCAGGACAAAGCTGCTTTGGCCACTATTCCACCTGGCCTTACCTCTTGGGTTATACAGTGCCCTGCAGACATGAAAGAGCATGCAATCTAAAAAGTAAAACAAAGTACTAGTAATAGCGCTAGAAATACAAAGCATTTTACCTGTTGGGAGGTAAATAGCCAAAGAACCCAAGCTTCTTTGGGATGTGTTGAGTATTGTGACTTCTGTCTTCCTTAGTCTCCTTTTTATATGAACCCTTTCTGGGGCATCAGAATCTTTCCTGCTGGTAAATTACGCTGCTTATGGACTACAGCTTATTTTAATAGGAAAAAATTTAATCCTCCCATAATGCCCTCTAATGGTGTATGTAATTAGAATACCTGCTGTTGTGTCTGTTAAATTTACTTAAGTCTGGCCATTAAAACCTCAGCTAAAACTTTTATAGCTGAAGCCACCATCCAGAGATTAAAATTTAGCTAGGCTGGATTCCCCTGAGGAAACTAGCAGCTTTATCAAGAAGTTACACAGAATAACGTCTTAGGTTAATGTTAAATGCTCACACTAAAAAGGAGGCTATACAATAAATATGCTGTGTGTTGAGTCGGGATATCTGTGAACTGGTCTGTTTGTAGACTCCTTATTTGCAAAAGGAGGATTTAAACCAGATAATCAGAGAGTTGCTTCTATTTTTAAAAGTGTGGTTAACCAGTGATTATTGGCACTAGGCGTATTCCAATTCCACATAGGATCCTAAAGGAGAGGGTGTGAAAATCCAGCCATCTATTTACTAGGTTCTCTCCTTATCTTGAAAGCCTTCCATAGCATCTAAAAGGTAAGAAAAAGCCTAGTCACTCGCTACACTGAGAAAGGCCATATTGAACAGACTTAGGTTGACAGATCAGTTTATTCAGTAAATGCTTATTGAGTTAAGATACACAAATCATAATAAATAGCAGTCATGTGGCATGTGGCTATAACTAATGTCATTCACTATAACTTCTCTGCAAAGTGCTCATCATTGTGCAAATTTCATGCTTTTAAAAGATGGGGTCCTTCTCTTTTGCCCAAGCTAGTCTCGACCTGCTGAGCTCAAGCCATCTTCCTAGTCTCACTCTCCTGAGTATTGGCATAACAGGTGCGTGCCACTGAGCTCTGCTATAGCACCCAGAGTTTATAGATGGTCCAACCCATGGCACAGATTTTAACTCATGGCATGACTCTCAACATTATACAAGCATTTAAAAAAGAAATTAAACCATTCGTGTTTATTACATTTACTTGAATATATGACTGTTACCTTAATTTGTTACCTGCTCTAGAACCCATGATAATCAAGGATTACATCCTACTTAATCATGTTAATATCCTTTAGTATTTAGTCTGCATTCAGTAAATATGGGTTTGGATGAATGAAGTCAATGACTGAAAGGAACTTTTAGCAAGATGAGGCCTAATTCTTCTATTTCTGCTTGAAAGATGTTTTATCTGATATAGAATTGTATCTTTATGTATTAAAGGCTGTAAACCTGGTTACATTAGTTATGCTGTAAGATTGTTTAAAAATACATATTAGATCATTTTAGAGTGGAGATTGGCAACTTCTCCTCAGACAGGATAATAAACCCATCAGTCACTGACAAAATCCCACTTGCAAGGATTCCGAATAAAGAGCAATAGTGCCTTACCCAAATAAATTACTTTGGTTTACCAGCTATTTCGGTGGAGGTTGTCCAGTCCACACGACAGCGTAGAGAAAGGAATACACATCAATGTGTAATGGCTCATAGAGGGAAATCTCAAAATAAAATGCCTCAAAATTACTACAATGATGGTTTCATAATCTTGCTGAACGACAGATGCAAAAACCTTTTCTTCCTTAATATAAAATCTCAGCAGGAAGGATTCCAGGTTAACTCCGGCTGACGAGTAATTAGGTTGTAAAAGGTCCTTTCAGAGAATTAATCTTCGGATAAGGTGCTTCAAACTAAAATAACCACTTTTCTTCAGAGCAGTGAACTTTTAAATTGTAAATATAGTACTGTTTCCTTAGGAATTTTATAAATGTTAGGGCTTTTCACATACTAAAGATGACTTAAATTGACTTTGGGGCAGATTTACAGTATAAACAAAAGATTCATAAAACGAACTGGAGAAAATATTGTCTTGATTTATAATGGAAATCTTTCTATTTTTTTTTTATTTTAAAGAATAAAAGAAGGATAACATAATAATAGGGGGGACTTAGCAAATTACAGACAAAATGGTAGGAAATTATCAATGGTTATCATTTTACATATTATTGTCTACAAAATAGTTTCTCAGGAAAACAAATAGACAAATAATAGTGAGTTACAGACAAAAGAGGTAGGAGATTATCAAGAGTTGTTGTACTATACTTTGGTATCTTCAAAGTGGCTTCTAAAGAAAATAAATAGAGCTATACATGAGTGACCTACTGAAAAATCATTAACTCTTCTCAATGGTTGTTGTAGGAAACACATAATAATAAACATACATCCATTTATGAAATAGGATAGGAACATTACAAACTTTACACAGTTATGGATAGATTAGTAGGAAAATATCAATGGCTGCTGTAATACGTGGTGGTATCTTCAAAGTGGTTTCTCAGGAAGACAGAGATATGCAAGAGGGACCTAATAAGGAGTTACAGCCTAAGGGTTGTCAAAAATAGCATATTACCTCCTCACCAGTGACTCCTTTCACTGAGGTATGATGGCTGGAAGGAAGGCCAGGATATAATGGAAATCTTCATAAGCAAAATGACTTTGTTGGGCATGGTGGGACACACCTATAATGCCAGCTGCTTGGGAGACTGGGGGCCAATTGCAAGTTAAGAGGTGAGCCTGGACAGCCTAGTGAGACCCTGTCTCAAATTTTTAAAAGGGCTGGGGAGGTAGCTCCGTGGTAGAGCACTTGCCTAGCACGTGTGAGGCCCTGGGCTCACTCTCGAATGTGGGGGTGGGGTGGACCCACTCTCAAATGTGAGGGTGTGGGGGTGGGAGAAAACTGTACATTTCTGACTAAGATTTCCTTGAAACCAACTTAGACTGGAAACCCTTCCCTAACCTTCCCCCCAAAACTATATATACAGAGGACATGCTTTCTAACTAGGGCTAATGCAAGTTTTATTATTTTGCTACTTTACTCATCCTTAGAATTTTTTCTCATACAGCTGTCAGGCAAAGAAATGTTTATGAGATGCATTACTTATGCAGCATAATAAAGCTAACTAGTAATGTTTGTCAGCTAAAGATCAAAACAAATTATTGGAAGGTAGTCTGAATGAATCATATTTTCTTGTTATCACGGTGATTTTGAAAAGAAGATCATAGATGAATCTTGTTTGAAGAACTGAGCTTCCTTTAGCGGTACCCTTAAAGAAACTAGTCCATAAGAAATGTTATGCTGTGTTTCATTTTTCACCCAGCCCCCTGGGGCTGGTCGTCAACCCACACTGAAGAGATGTCAGGAAAATAGAGAGTGCTGATTTTCAAAATCAAGAGAAGAAACACTTTTTCAACATTTCATATCATTTATTAATGCAGTATACCTTAGATCCAAAACCCGCAGTTTCTAAGTACACCGTTTTTAGATCTTTCAGATCCTTCTGCAGTTTTAGCTTTGTCTACAGAGGTACCCTTCAGTCAATGAACAACACATTCTATAATTATTGAAAATATAGTACAGAGTGAAATGATTTAAATATAATTTAGGCACATATTGATTATGAAAATAGATATCTCTCAATACAATACTTCTCTGTCTTGGTAAAAATAATAAAGCAAAGAAAATAATTCATTTCTAAAGTTGCTTTCCTTCACCTGTAAAGGTCCAATCCCCTCCCACTGTGCATAAGCGCCCTTTACTGTTAAGGAAAGCTTTGCATATGTAGATATAGAAGAATAAGCTACGGAAACACTGAAGATATGTCATTCTCCCCAAGGAGACAAAAGTGGTTTTCAATGAATCGTTGTCTCAAGTTGATGACTACAGGATTCAGAACCCATTTGGACACAGCTTATATCCCTGCTCTTGGGATAGACGAAAGGACACTAGGATATTGGTAGAGAAGGAAGGGCCCTATCTCTGCTGCTACAGAGAGATAATGACTCAAGGAAGTTGGGCTACAATTCGACAAAAACAAACAAAAAAGACAAGTAAAACAACCACAGGTGCTAACTGGTATTACGTCTCAGACCAGCTAAATTTATTAATATTTTGTGGTTATAATCATGCTGTCAACTTAAAATTCCACATCTCCCACTGTAGGGTTTGAGCTGCAATTATGTCACCTTTTAAATGGTGACTCTGCCATGCTTACTCGTATTATGTGGCTTTAATTGCAGTGGATTTGGATTTAATATCTATTTCAAAGCTGGCCAAGTTTAAGTCACTTGGTGTTTGAATTCAATGAATATTAATGATGCACTTTAGGTTTTTGGTTTTGAAGTATCTTCCTGTGCTTGTGCTGACTGTATGCGTGAAAACTAGACTAGTAGTGTAGACAGAAAAAACTGCCCGGTCCGGTGTTGAGTGGAACTTGCCTAGAATGAAATTCTGGTGAATGTTCCTTTAATATTTGTAGCTACGATGTACAAGGATATCTTTCTTTCCACTCTGTCTCAATCAGTAAGAGAGGGATATTTCTTAAATTTAGCTACTGTTTTGTTCTAAAAAGTAAACATATAAAAATGAACCTGAATAGAAAGCCTTAGGGAAACTGACCTCACCATATTTATATAGAGCAACAGATATTTAAAGAGGGGAGGCATCACTAAAGCTACCTATGAACCTGAACAATCTTTTCAAAGTTTCATAAAGTTTAAATATCCGTACTGCATCTAGGTATTTCAATAAATATAATTGCATATTTTGTGCTTTTCATAAATTAAAATTCTCAATTGCATCTTAAACCAAGATGGTATTTCCACATCATGCCTATTTAAAAGCAAATAGAATAGACACTATTCCGGGTCACAAAATCAGGCAAATCCCCTTACCCCATTCAAAAGGCAGCAATATAATCTACTTTTCCTACATCTATTAAATGAGTGCTTTTCTGTGAAACTTTCTGTGGGAAAATTTCAACTTTTTTCCCAATGCACCGCTGAGAACAAGCGTAATCCTCTAAATATTTTAAAAGTTCTCTTACAGTGTTTTATCTTCTAGACAACTGAGTGGGTGGAGAAACACGACGATAAGGAGAACGTTCTTCATCCTGGATATCTTCCTCCCCAAAACTCTCATCTGACACTCTGTGACATATGTAGTGGCGTCAGCATCTCTTCAAATATGGCCCCCTTTACGTTGGAACCTCTCAGGTTGGCTTCCTGGAGGTCACAGCCAGACAGATCACAGTTCTGTAAGACAAAGCAAGATCCATGGAGATTTAGGCCCTCAGATGTTTCCGTGTAAAATGCGTTCTGGGCTAATGGACAATGCTCTTATATCATAAATCAGTTTTCAACACTTCTGTCTGCATGTTAAAGTCAGATTTCCTTCTACCACAAATGTATAAACAAAAGTTAAAGGGAAGCGGGTCCCTTTGACAATTTAGCAATGAAATCCATGATGGATTCTAATGTAATAACTATTATCATTATAATTCAAAAGGCAGGAGATGGAGAAAGGCAATTTTTTAAAAATCTGAGATTTTACGTAGTAATTTTGTATGAGACTTTCTATTCCACCCCTAACATGTTTATAGCAGGGGACTGCCTTTTATTTTTGAGCCCCAAATTTACGTGTACAATTCAATGAGTTTTGGTAGAAGCCAAAACTCACTGGGAGCTGTGAGTTTCTTTCACGATCACAGAGGAAAAGATGAAAGCGAGATTCTCGCTGAGTCCCTGGGGCTGGCGGGGCCGACGGTTTGAGACCGGTGACTACATGCAACCTTTTAAGAGACCAAATGTCAGCAGCTGGCCCTCAACCGTCAGCTGGGCCAGGCCACAATCTGCTGGAAGCAGGAAGGCTTTCGTTGCTTTAACTACAATGACTACATGGTAATTAAAACCAAGGAAAAATCTATGTTCTCAGGTAACACTGACAAACGATATATAATTTTGCTTAAAATAGGATTACACTGTTGGCCTCAGACCTGTTTTTCTTGTCTTTAGGTTTATTTTTTTTTATTTTTTATTTTTTTGGTTTTTCTCCGGTACGGGGAACCGAACTCACGACCTTGCGCTTGCCAGGCAGGCGCTTTTGCCACTGAGCTAAATCCCCAGCCCCTTGTCTTTAGGTTTAAAAGCATCTGCTACTGTGTTCTCCTGAGCACTATCAGATCAAGGCAAAAACATTTCTGAAAATACCAACAACCTAAATTTTCACACACTGTCTTCTCTAATTCTATTGGTGCCAGATTTTTTTTTTTTTTTTTTTTTTTTTTTTGCGGTACTGGGGATTGAACTCATGACCTTGTGCTTGCCAAGCAGGTGCTTATGCCACTGAGCTATGTCCCCAGCGCCAAAGTTCAGCTTTTTTTTTTGTTGTTTGTTTGTTTTCCTGGTACCGGGACTTGAACTCATGACCTCACACCTGCCAGGCAGGTGCTGTGCCGCTGAGCTAAATCCCCAGCCCTGTGCCAGATTTTTTTACATACAGCTATATCATTCAACATGACAGCCACCACCCACATGTGGATATTTAAATGAATTAGAAGTCAATGTTAAAATTTAATTTTTCAGCTGTACTAGACACACCTGGAGTGCTCACTAGCTCTGTGCAGCCAGTTAGGTACCGTACTGAGCAGCAGATAGAGAACGTGTCCTTCGCTGCAGAAGTTGAACTGGACAGCACTGAGCTAGCAACAGTTGGGACAGCTGTGAAATCGGCTAGCTAAACATGCAAATCAAGAAGACATACAGAACACAATTCTCAGGAAAAAGATGACTGCACAAAATTAAAACCTCAAAGTGAGATTCAAAAAGAGTATGATGCTAATTTAAAACGGGCTTTTCAATGCGACTGCAAAGCTGTATACCATTCTTAAGTATGTATTCTTAAGTAATGCAAGAAATAATCTAGCCCACTGTGTTGTCTGAAATTAAAATGTATGAAAAACACAATCAATTAGATTAATAAAGCCTCTTGCTGAGAAAACCCACCAAAAAGCAGAGAAATTAAATCAACCCAGACTGAACGTGAAGAGTCTTCACATCCAGAACTGGCATCTGGGACTCAGATGATGGCTCCTGCTCTGGAACTGGTACTTCCTGGAAGGAGCAACTGAGAGGGAAATACCTCTCCACCTGTGCTGGCGTGTTACCCGGAAGTTTCAGCAGCCAACTACTCTGCTTATGACTTCCATGAATTTTGCATGAGCTTCTACAGGAACTAAAATTCTCTCAGCAGTGAACTCACCTCTAAATCAGTTCCGGCCAGAGTTGCTCCTCTGAGGTTACAGTTCTTCAACTTTGCGTTTTTTAAGGTAGCAACTCTCAGGTTAATTCCTGTCATCTGGCTTCCTTCCATATCCACACCTTTCAGGTTAGCACCTATGGTGAACATATATCGAGAGGAGATTAACTTAAAAATATCTCTAATTGTCAGCTGTCAACAAAACTGCAAGATAACTTAATGGAGGTAAGTGAAGACGGCCTGGAAATGAACTCTTGGAAATGAACCTAAGATTTCAGGCAACTTACGTCTGTAAAGAGTTCAGTGTTAGCAATCTGTTTACTTATGGTATAAGTTAATAGTTTCATTGATTTTTTTTTGTATGTTTGTTTTTTTGAGATAGGGTCTTGCTTTGCAGTCTAGGCTGGCCATGAACACTCTACGTAGCCCAGGCTGCTTTGGCCTCCTGAGTGCTGGGATTATAGGCAACGGCCACCAGGCCTGGCTTCATGAATACTTCTGAGGAAGAAATAAATTTTGTCCTATGATAATTAGCACTTTTACAATATGTCACCACAGGTTTACGACAAGGGGATAAATACAGTATCTCCTAAGTATACAAGTGAACAAAGTGCCCAATTCACAAACACAACAAAGCAATAATGAATTATTAAAACTAAAAATGATAAAAAATGTACTTTGTATAAGCTGTAATTTTCTTTCGGTCAGTGTAAGGATATTTTATTATATTAGAAAGTTAAGATGTTGGTGTTTATTTCTCTAACTAAAGTCTCATTAAATATTTAAGGCTTTATTTCCTCTGAATCCTCAGTTTTGATTAGTGTATGACTGAGACCATGGAAACATTTACCCACTTAGAAACTCTCCAAATATATTTTAGCTTTAACAATTATTCTATTGGCCTTTTTCCTTATGGTTGGTATCCATCTATCACAGGATAGATATATAAGAGGAGGATCTCACCTTCTAAATTGGCTTTAAGCCCAGAAGGATCCTCAAAGTTACAGAGCTTCAGGGATGCACCTTCTGCATTAGAACAGAGCATCTTGACTCCCTGGAGGTTTGCGCACTGCAAAGAAAATCGTCTTGGTTTTAAGGTTCATAATTTTGTTCTAACTTGTGTAAAGAGGAAAAACAAACTATAAAAAGGAGGAAAAGGCTTAATTCAATGCATTTTGTAATCAGTTATTTTCTATTTACAACAGAGGCTCTTCTAATGGAACCCACACAGAATTGAGAACATGTTAAAGAAATAATTCTTTTAGAGCTGTTTCAAAAGAAACAAAATGCTAAATTAATAACAGCACACTCGCTTCACATAAAATATAAGCGTTTAGGACAGACGAAGAAGCTGGGGGAGTAGAACTATGACACCCTATTTCTATTTTCATAAACAGCCCCCGGCACGACACTATGACAGCTGAAACGTATGAGCAAGGAAGGCATGCACTGGAGATGTCCTTCTCCTCCGTATCACTACAGAAATCAACAAACGAAATCTGTGATGTTCCAAGAGGCTACTACCACTTTCCCTTCACAGGCCGGGACACTAATGCCAGCAACTGAAGGTGTCACTTAGCCACAAGCCACTAACAAATTGCTCGTTTGGTGTTTCTGTACCAACCACTGCGACGCAACACTGGAAACACTGAGCACCCAGGTCCCCACGCACACAAACAGCAGAGAGTAAAAAGTTAGAATAATAGAGGCGACTTCAGCTGATACCCTACCCTAAAAGAATGTAATACCGTTGGGCCTGTAACTCAGAATCACTCGTTACCCTGAAAAACTTTCCTATCATCAGAGTGGAAGCTGAATGAGAAATTGTTTTAAAAATTGTAAGGCACAATGTGAACGACAGTTGTAGTTATCTGAAACCGTAAGGCTGATACCCTGTGGGTATACGCTACCCACACCCATCAGAAAAATACTTGTTTTATAGATACAATTTCCTTCAGCCTCAGTCAGTTCCACTGAAGGAGATGACATAGAGACCATTTCGATCACAGGTAACTGACAAACTCTAGCTTAGTCCTACCTGGGCCTGGGCCTAGGCCTGGGCCTAACATAAGGTAGCTCTGACTACACAGGCAGGATGGGAAGGCCCTGGAAGGGCCAATGTAACTACAGACGACTAGATTTCATGTACTTGAAAAAGAACAAGACAGAAAGTTGACACATACAAGTAAATGTCTCTGGTTCTCTATAATGCCCTGAAGTAAAACGCACAATAAATATCATCAAAAGTTTGCTAGGTTGTACCATGCCAGGATGTTTGCCAGGATGTAACGTACCATGGAATCTCATAAAGAAGCAAATATACCAGAAACTGTGGTGAGATTGTCTATGGTGAGATTGTCTATCTTCAACCACATAAAGCGTTTCATCTTGATTCATCAATTGATAGAGGCCACCGATGTTAAGACTGTACAGCTCAGCTAATGAAGTTCACATTACAAGTTACGAGAACTCAGCTTTATCAAGAGAGGCAGTATGTTCTGATGAAAGCAGTTGTCTTTTACTGTTGTTTTAAAAGTATAATACTGGTGTTATATTTTGGGTTCTTTGGGCGGGCAGCACTGGAAATCAAATCCAGGGCCTTGAGCATGCTAAGCAAGCACTCTACCACTGAGTTACATTGCCCAGTATTATGTTTTAAAATGGCCCTAAAATCATTAGAGATAAAAATATAGATATGTAGGTAGATAAAATAATGAGCTATTTTAAAATAATCTGTGGCAAGGCATAGACAAAACAAAACAGGTTATGTGCTGAGAGCTGGTGAAGCTGAGTGACAGTGGTACAAGGAGATTTACTTTGTCTTTTGTAAATTCCTTTTTTTTTTTTTTGGTACCAGGAATCGAACTCAGGACCTTGTGCTTGCCAGGAAGGCGCTTGTGCCGCTGAGCTATATCCCCGGCCCATCTTTTGTAAATTCTCAGCATTGTTAATATGAAAATTCTTTTACAAAAGAAAAAAAAAAGGCAAGGAAAACTTTAGATTCTAGTTCCAACGCTCGTAAAAACCAACCTTTTGGCCTTTGGCAAGTCTCTTAAATGTCTCAGTCTACAGAACGGCCAGGTCACACTAAATAGTCATTTCAGTTCTTACCACTTGACAAGCTCTCAGCCTTCTGTGAGTCTTGGGTGGGAAACTATGACAGAGAGGGAACAGCTCAGTCACCTCAGCAGGAACAGAGCGCTGCCAGAAAGGACAGTGTGACACAGAAAGGGCTGCTGGGCAACGGTAGCCAGAGACCACCCTGCTCTATAGCAGAAGGAAGACCGATGGGACCGTCTCCCAGGCCATGAGGGAAAGAAGCCAAGCTACAAACTGGCCGAGCAGTTCAGCAAGAGTGGTGGGGGCTGTAAGAATGGCCTGTGAGGCAGTCTCATGGGCATCATCATATTGTGGACCCTGTGGGGCATGGCTGTGAGGCAGTGGCCGTCATTGAATGCCAAGGACATTGGGAAGTTAGTTTTGACTCTCACAGCTTAGACTATCCGGGCTAAGACTCTGCAACAGGAGCCGTTTTCATCATGAATAACTCCCGTTACACCAGCTGATAAAGTAATTTTCTATTATCTATTTTGGCCTTCACATCAGCTACATAATGTGGATAGAGTAAGTATTATGAGTCCAAAATTACAGAGAAGAAAATTACGGCTCAGGTTCACAGTTCATAAAACTATAATTAAATAGAACTGCAAACCAGTTATGCCAAATGACCTTATCTGTCTTATACCTCTTTTTGCCCTTGGCAGAAAAAAAACAACAAGTTGTCTTTCAACATTTCACTTGAGATAAGTCCTTCAGATTTTTCTTTGTGCTGTGAGTCCTCTGCCTGTTTTGCTGCTGACTTGACTTTTTTTTATTAGATCTGATACAAAGCTCCGTGGAAAATAGTCTGTAACTAAAAAACAAACCCAAAATTATAACATTTCAATAAATAACTATCAATAGCAAAATGCTATACTAGGGGTAGTTAATTCCAAAGATGGTAGGAAAGAACTTAAAATTGTTATTGGTTCTACATATATTATCTAACCCCAAACTCATATAGATAATTGTTACATAAATACATATATCCACATATATACATGTCTGTAAGTTTATACATACATATATGAACACATATCCATATCCATATCTAGAGAGAGAGAGAAAAAGAGACACTGGGTGTGGTGGCGCATGCCTGTAATCCCAGCACTTGGGAGGCTGAGGCAGGAGGATCTTTGCAAGTTTGAGGCCAGCCTGGGCTACAAAGTGAGCTCAAGGCCAGACTGAACTGCACAGGAAGACCCTGTCTCAAAAAGACCAAAAAAAAAAAAAAAAAAAAGAGAGAGAAGAAGAGCACTGCTCTGATGCTAACATCCAGACTGATGCACACTATGGTTATTTCAAAGTATCTGACAAATAATTCTAGGGCAGTCACATTTTCCCCTTCCAAAAATGGGGTTAAGTAGATTGCAAAGGTCTTTTTCAGCTTTATACTTTTTTTTAGTATGTAGGAAAATACCAGTTCTAATAAATTTAGTATACTATATTGAGATCAAGAATCAATCTCAAGATTTCATGTATTAGTTGCTGAACTCTTTGGGACTATGGATATCAAAGTTGTAAACCCAGTTCATTCTACTTTTAGGGCCTTCAGTTTTATCATTAACATAGTAAATTATCCGCTTGCAAGTAAAAGCTCCTCTAAGAGACAGATATAATGCTTGAGACTGCTTAATAACCTAAAATTTTAATTTTTCTCATAACCAAAAGTGATTCTTACATCAAGCACTGATCCAGAAAGATCAGCTCGTTCAAGATTCGCACAGCAGAGATTTGCATGCGCAAGGTTGCACCGGCTTAAATTGGCCATTTTGAAGTTAATGTATCGAAGGTCCAAACGAGAAAGATCAGCACCACTGAAGTTTAAACCCTGAAATTAGAAAGCACAAACTATCGTAATGTTTAAACCATCTGTTTGCATTAAATTTAATTACTATAACTAACCACCTTGCTTTTTTAGAAGCAATTGGCAGTTCAGTGACTTGGAGTTTATTATAAAACATAAGCAAATGGAACTTACATACATGAAGTGCTTGTTTTTAATGGGTTCCACTTAAAAACAACTTTATACATACATTAGGACACTGACTATACTGTATTTATGTGCAGACATTTCTAAAGAGGAAACCCTATTAATAACATACCCACTGGTGTTAGTTCAGTTAAAGCTGATTATGATTAAAAGATTTTAATTCAAGAATTCAGGACTGTTTATTAAGAAAAAGTGCATATCAAAGCTACAATGAATGCTATAATACACAAAAGTATCTGCCACTGAAATTGTGCAAATATTAACTGTCTTAGAATTGCTGCATTTCCCAAAACTATTTAAAAACTGCTACATAAACTGTAATTAGACAATAAAAAGGGCTATCACCTCTCTTTCTGCTATCCATTTTATAATTAAGTCAGTGCTATGGCCCATAATTAAATTATCTTGCATGAAAACAAAACCAGAGCAAAACCAAAAAATATTGTAAATAAACTAAACCCTAGGAAGACGAAAGCCTTTACTCACAGATTTGCTGAAGGAAGTCAGTCATGTAAAAGTCTGCATTGATTACCTGGCAACGCAATTCGGACTTAGTTGGAGTTGCTAGCAGAAATCGAACAAATTCCTTTCGGGATATTGGTGAATGGTCCTCTGGTGGTTGGGAATTCTTGAAAAAGATATTAAAAAATTAGTGGGTCATTTTGGGAGAAATTTTCAGTAAACATAATGCCAGTCAAGATAAAAGAGCCTCACCTTTATTGCCACTTCTAGATGTTCAATCAGTGAGTCAATTCCAAAAAATCTGGCTTCTTCTAGCACACCTATCAGAACAAAAAGGATGTGATTTCAGAGGCAATTCTTTTTTCTTGTGTTGGGTACTGAAGGGTCCGAGCACGTTGGCAAGTGCTCTACTACTGAGTTACAGCCTTAACAAACAACTGATTTGATATTTACAGAATTCTCTGTGTTGAATGCTCACAGTAGAATTGAAATTCAACAAGTAGGCCACTATCAAGAGCAGACAAACAACGAATGCTTAGAAGGTATACACAGAATACTGAAAAATATTTTTAAAACAAAGGCTTTCTGTAAGATAGAAAAAATTTACAACAAAAGCTTTCCATCTTTCAAAAGCATTTCTTATAATTGAATAGGTCACAAGAAAGAAAGCTGAACACTACCTATTCCTAAGACAAAAGATTCAGTGATTTCACTGTGAATCCAATAAAAATGATTAGTGCACTTAATCTTAACATTTCATTTACTTTTTTAATGGAGCAAATCTGATTGGATTCGTCATAAATATCGTTTACTTACTGAATCAGAAAATGATAAAAATGAATAAAAGTTGAAGTCCGTTTCACAACAAGTCAGAAGTATAATTCAGAACTTTTCTTATAGGAAGATCAGTTTTTGAAGGAAGATTTTGAAATGATAAAAGGGATTTCACCTATCACTTGGTGACCTGGTATGCTTATTGTCTCTCATCATCAGACTGTGTGGGAAGAAATCTAGAATCCACTGTCTTTTAGATGAAGCCTCCATCATTTAGTTGAATAGCACCTTATTTTTCTCATTGATGAGACAAAATACCTGACATCCAAAGTTAAAGGAGAACAGGCTTATTTAGCTAACAGTTTATAGAGGCTTCAGTCCATAATTGCTTAGCTCCAAGGCAGGGTGGCATGGCGGACAGGTATCACAGAGGAGAACAGTCCATGGCGGGCAGAAAGCAGTAAAACAAGAAAGGACCACAGCTCCTTCTATACTTTATTTCTTATCCAGGCTCTTTAGGGTGGGTAGCACTCGCACCTTAATTCTAGTGCCTTTGGGCCTAGCATCTCACCATGAATTAATCCCAGCATGACACGCTCTAGATCCACCCACCTCTCAAAAAGCCCTACTTATGACTGCATGAAGGTTGGGGGGCGATTTCTAGACACAAACCTTAACAAATGGTTAAAAAAAACCCAAAACAACGAAACCAAACAAAAAAACTACTAAGGAATTAGGAATTACAAATGAAGTATGAGACATAGTTCCTTCTTCAAATAGTTCTAAACTAATAAAAAACTGCAAGGAGTCATTTGGGAAGAAGATAATGATCCATTCTTTGAAAACCAAATTCCATGTCCACGATCCAACTATAACACAAAGATGACCGACGGCCAGCACACTGCTCAGGGACACTCTCTCCTGTCCATGCCGGAGTGGCTCCTTCCAGGGACTCCTCTAGCGAGACAGCCACTTTATGGGCTCTGCTCTGGGTATAAACTTACCACAAAGAGGTTCTAATGGGCCTTGCTCTCCGTTTGCCAAGATCTGGGGAAATCAGAACTTCTTGGGTAATGTAGTTTAGTGTTTTTCTAATTCTAGGTGTAGAATTAACCTTAACAACTTCCAGAAAAGCTTTATAAATTAAAACATATATATGGGTCACTGAGAAGATGAAGTTTTAGTGTATTTTCTATTAGTAGTAGCAGGACCTGGATTTGAGACCCAACTCTGCTGGTTACTACCTTTTTGGTCTAGGTTATTTATTTACTTTGAGATAGGGTCCCAGTATACAGTTCAGGCTAGCCTCGAACTCTCAGTGATTTTCCTGCCTCAGCCTCCCAAGTGCTGGGATTACAGTTGTGCACCATCACGTGTAGGCTATTTTAAAGCATTAAGCTGCTGGGCGCAACCTGCAGGAAACATGAAGAGTTTGCATGGAGAATGTATAACTTTTTTAAAGTCTCTTGTGATAACCATTTAAATTTGAAACTAATAAAAAGAAAGAAATTATGAAGATCAGAGCAGAAATTAGTGAAATAGAGACTTACACACACACTCACACACACACTACAAAGGACCAATGAATCAGAGCTGGCTCTTGGAAAGGATGAAAATGTGTCTGGGATGGGGGGAGACAGGAGCAGGGGATCAATTTCATCAGTTTCTGCTCTGATCTATAATTTCTTCCCTTCTAATGTACACAAAGACTACGGGCCTGAAAGAGTATCTGATATCTGTTTCTATCCCTATATATACTCATACATGTGTGAAAACTTACAGTTTAAATAAAGAGTGGAAAAGATATACTTTTGCTCTGTGAAAATATACATTACATATAAAAACAAAATTAAAAAATCCTAAACTTACAAAAATGCGAGAAATCATTGAAAACTCACCCAATAAGTTAATGCCATCATTTACAATGAGCTGTCCATGACGCAAGTAGTTCAAAATGGGTTCAAAGTACTCAGGACTCCGATCAATTAAGAAAGCTCCTCTATGATCTTGCTTATTTCCCCAAACACCTGTGTGACCATCACAATGAAGAAAGCCCCCCCAAAAAACCATAATAGTTAGAATTTATGGAAGAAAAATTGCATAACATACCAGCAAGTTTTCACTAATGCAAAAATTGTTCATACCACTAGAGTATATTCAGGAGCTATAGAGTCTACACAGATATAAATAGATTGTGAAAACAATACATTATACTCACCTTTGTCCTTGAACATGTGGGCCAGCATACTGTCAGGTTCTTTATTCACTAAAGTGCTCCTAAGAATTCAGGGAAAAAAATTGATTTCTCCATGTGTCTTTATAAACAAACACATTTAAGTCAAGAGTATACTTGCTTTCAGCTGTTCTTTCAAAAAGATGCATGCTATAACCTGGTAGGAGTAATGCTGGGAAACAAAAATGTGCAATAAGTTGCTATTTATCGAAATCTCTCCTAATCTGGTACTTCCTTTGATTTAAATACCATTTTATTTTTATTTAAATACTAATCTATTCTTCTAGCCAGGTACTATATCACAGTATTGTTCATGATCTAAATAAACTATTTCTCTGATTCCCTTTAGTAAGTAGTTGTAATCTCTATGAAAGTCAATCCTGTTAATTTTTACTTGCATTTCATGTATATTATTGATACCAAAAGGCATACTTCTAAAAGCTGGATTCATGCTTTTTATGCCTTCTCTGAGGTCACCTGGCAATTATGTTCTACTTTTTCTCTAAAAAAACTTATTAAGAAATGTTTTCACATCATAGTGTATATTTAAGCAGCCATTTGATTGCCTTGTAAGGATCAGCAAATTAAAGGAAAGAACAAATGGTATATATAGGGCCTTTCATGCTTTCTTGCACGCGCACACATACACCTACCGTGTAGTTGTAAAGTACCGCCCTCCAACATTTAATGTTAGCCAGTCTGTGTGGGATCCTAACAATCCTTCCAGTGGTTTAGAATCTGTCTGAGGATCTAGACATGGTAAGTAGAAAATAAAAATATTAAAATTGGAGATTTAGGGAAGATGTTGTGATTTCTGCAACTAAATCAATCATAAAGCATATGAGTTACCAGACTGCAAAACTCCAACCCACAGGCAAAAGGTACTCACAAGGATACCTATAGCAAGAGGAGCAACACCACATCCCCAACACTGATGAAGGAAAAAGCAGAGAAATGCAACAGGGTATGTGATGAACCTAAGAATTCCAAAGCTGTCCAGAGGTGCTGCTTTCGTGGCCGGACAAACCTGAGAACAGCCGGCTGAAAGGAGGAGGAGCATGTCCATCCCCAAAGTGGGTGACACCAGGAGCTTGCAGTGATATCTCAAAGGGCCAGAAGTTATCTCTCAAAACTAACCAGCCGAAGCTTTTTTCTCAGGGCAAAGCTCCACAGGATGACAAGATACTGGGGAAAAGATTCCAAATAGAACAAAACAAAGATAGCAGAGAAAACAGGAGTCCCGAAGAAGGTAAGATGGTCTAACAGACCAGAATTATATCAGAAAATGATCCTGTAGTTCTGACACTTTACAAAACAACAGAGAAGGGAATTCTAGGGTCACGAAATTAGAAAAACCTTTCGTAAGTTACCCCTCCATTTTCAAATTAAATAAAACAATTTCAGGTGAAAATGAGTAACAGGAAATGACTGAGATCAAATCCTTATAAAAATATTAAATAGACAGGAAAGAATAGGAATCATATTACTACAGACAATAAAAATATGCCAGAAAGAAATGTCCACAAAGTAAATAAAAAATTATAATCTAATGTTCCAAAACACGCTAAAAGTAGTAAATAACCATAAAGTATAACAGAAACCAGAATTATAAAATTCAGAAATGAGGAAGTCAAGAGAGAATTAGAAAAATTTTTAAAATGAAGATTAAACCAGGACAAAGATACTAACACAATGTTATAAGGGAAATATGAGGTGAAAAAAAGCTTTATAAATAAAAAAGAGATAAAAAAGATTTATAAAAGTAGGTTTCAAATACAAAAAACAAATGTAGAATATTTAACTTATGATAGGAATCCTGACAGAAAATCAATGCAAGACTAAGTAGGTAATTTAAAGTTATAGGACATATTTCTGAAATTAAAAAAAAGAAGTATTTATAGCTGTATTAAAAAGGACCTACCACATACCTGAGGAAACCAACCCAGAACACCAAGAAATATTCTACTAAAATATTGTGCATTAAAAAAAGAAAAATCCTTTAAAAGATCTAAGAGAAATAATCACATAAGTGAGATCAGACTTTTGATAAAACTACTAGAGAACAAGTTTCAAACAGACAACCACTGGAGAAACTGACATAAGGATTGGAGGTATGCATTATATACACTTGAAAAAGTGAAATTAAATGAGGGCTTTCAAGGAGAGAGTATAGGTATACATGGCTACACATTCTGGCAATGTAGAAATAAAATTACTGTTAACAGGCAGTGAAAGGAGCCAGGTACGGTGGCAATACTTGCAATCCCAGCACTCTGGGAGGCTGAGGCAGAAGGATTGCAGTTTAGGCAACTAAGACCCTGCTTCAAGAAAGAAAGAAAGAAAGAAAGAAAGAAAGAAAGAAAGAAAGAAAGAAAGAAAGAAAGAAAAAAGCAAAAGGAAAAGAGCTGGAAGTCTAGTGTAAAAGCCCTTAATTCTATCCACAGTACTACAAGAAAAGGAAAAACAGTAGAAAGGATGACAATATGCAAAACATGTTTACCTGCTTTTAGTAAACACATTGGTATTAAAAGCACTGGGATTGTTATTCTCATAAACTTATGTGGTTTTTGTGTGAGATGAAGTAAATAATGAAACATAATCCTACCACTGGTTATACTGCTAAAAAACAGAATTATTGCTACTGAAGAAAGGATACAAGATACAAGAGAAATGTTCAATAAAGTCCTGAACTGTAACTGTCTATAATTCGGAACATAAACCAGAGTATTATAAACCCACAATATTTTATCTATTTATACCTTAACTCATATATGATATAAACTGTATAGACCATATTATGTAACATATTATATGTAAATTTTATCTCTAGCTACCTATATACTTCCCACTCTGGCCATCAAAAGGCAATTACGAACCCAGCGGCCAAAAGCTGCCCTAGTGCTCAGATCGTATCTTGAAATCATCATTAACTCATGAAAAAAATGTTGACTCAGGTCTGTGACAAGAAAGGTAAGATGAACCTGGATAACGCAGAAGGTAGGAAACTCTAGAAGACAGATGGAGTTCTGTTGGAAAGACCTGAAGAGTTCCACTAGCTATGTAACACCATCTGAGCATTAGTGAACGTAGACAAAAGAAACATACCAAATATGTCTGAATCTAAGAGCTTGTGGCAATACACAAAATAAATTCTAATGACTTTTGTTTTCTTTTTGGTGCTGCGGAACTCAGGCACGTGAACCAGGCTGCCATCTTATCCTGTCTTCACTGTTTAGTAAGTCACTATTTGTATGCAATGAACTAAGCAGCCACTGTCCGTCAAACACTCTTAGCCTGACGGATAAGACAACCGGTAGTCTTTGCTCATGGTTTTAAGTACAGACAGAAGCACATGCACTTACTCGTAAGTTGGCAACACCCTGCGCAAAGATGCTCGAACTATCGCTACAAATGTGTAGGCACACACTGAGGTGTGACTGTAAGGTACCAGAAACATAAACTGCTCATTAAAGAATACTTGCTTATTTAAGCTTCAGGCCTGTCTTTTGAGACATTCCGAACTGTATACACTTTCTTCCAAATCTAAAGGCAGGATGCAGGTATTTCCATGTCACATGTGCCAAGACATTTTTTGATTAATTTGCTTTGCTCAGCAGTGAAGCACTGAGATTTTTTTAATGTTAAGCGTTATAACTCTATTTAAAGCATTTACCAGTGTACCTGTTTTTGCTTTGGTGAACAAAGTTGGTTTTTAAGAGAGACACTTACCAATAAATGGCTCTCCTTCACACACAAACAAAACATCATCATCCCTGGAGAAATCAAAATTCAAAAAAGCCACCATCAAAACCTAGAAATCATATCGATTATCTGCTGACTATAAGAACTATTCCTTAGAATTATGCACAAAATAGTTTTTGCTATCAATCTATGTACAAAGAAACTCAAATTCCAGTGCTCTGTTTAACCCCGACTTAATGTTTCTGGATTTAAATGCAAATAGCCTGTACACAAAAAGATATACAGGTCTTGTGCACAAAAGTGTTTTTGAAATGGAAAGAAAAAAACCCATACTACGCAAGTTACCTGAGCTTGGTTTCTTTATTGTTTTCTTTTCCTACTTTTAGAGACAGGATCTTGCTGTGCAGTCCAGGCAGGCCTTCAACTCGCTATGCAGCCAAGGCTGACCTCAAGCCTGTATCCATCCTCCTGCCTCAGCCTCCCTCGTGCTGCATTACAGGTATGCACCACCATGCCCAGCTTGGCTTATGAACTGATGAATGCACTATTTTGCTTAAAATATGTTTAAAACCATAGCCGACTTCTTTTTTAAAACTTTAATTCTTCACCCATAGACAAATTATTAGAGGTCTTTCCTAAGTCATTAGCTGCTTGTATGCTTTGGAAATGCAAATAAATTCTCATATTAAATCCAGGAAAAACAAAATTTGTACTAAGTCTGCTATACATATTCACTATGTTTCCATTAAACACACAAAGTAAATGACTGCCTATAATGTACGGCTCCCCATAATCAGTGAATAGCCTCCTCCCCAGCACACCCCAGCCCATGATTAGCTTAAGTGGATGATCAGAGACTACTGTGAACAAGAAACCAGTAAACAGGTCCATCATGTATAGCTCTAAAGCCTTCAGTTATGTCCTCCTATGTTGTTTCCTATAGGATACCACAGGAATATACTGAGTTTTTCTTAAAAGCAGAATTTGTGTTAGGAAATTAGTTTGATATAGATTATTCAATATTAATTATTCATAGAAACTGAAAGATAAATTGTAAGACAGAAATTGAAAAACTAAAATTCTCCTAGTTGGATTTTTTTTTTGTCTTTTTGAGACAGGGGCTCGCTATGCAGTTCAGGCCAGCCTTGAGCTCACTTTGTAGCCCAGGCTGGCCTTGAACTCGCAATGATCCTCCTCCTGCCTCAGCCTCCTGAGTGTTGGGATTGTATACAGGCGTGTGCCACCATGCCCGACTTGGATTTAAAATGCAGTTTGCTTTTCCTGCTTGCACATAGGGTAAAAGTTTGTTTTCGTTAATAAAAATCAACTACTAAACTCTATGAAGCAGGTAAGTCACTGAAGTTCTTAGATGCTTAGTTTCCTGTTGTTATACTGAAGGCAGGAGAAGGATTAAGTCTGATAGCAGCACATTCTACTGAAAGATTATTTTGACCTGGATTTTAACGGGGATTAAATTTTATATACAGCTGTAATTTAGGGCATCATTATCTTCACACTATCAATTAAAAAAACTCATGCTCTGCCAGTCAAATGAGATAACTCAGGCAAGGCAACTACAACGTAACTGCATAGTCAGCACTTAATTTTGTGTTCTCTTTGCCATTTTGCTGTTGTTAAACTGCTTTGTGCTCCAAAATTCTCTGACTCTTTGAGAAAGGAGTGAGGTGAATTCATTTTAAAGAGATAATCTTCCTAGGATATTTAAAAAAAACAACCATAAACCCAAAAAATGTACTGCTCTGGTAGATCTCTGGGGGTTTCTCTCAGGATTTTATTGTATTTAACAAGTTTTCCAAACTAAGGTCTCTGTGACATTTGTAAAATTCAAAACATTCTTAGGAAATGAATTTAATAATGAGCAGGCACATAGAAAAGAGATCAATTAGATTTTTAACATTAAAAACTGTATGTCTTATTAGATTATATGTGGAAAGACTATTGATATATGAAACATAGTAAGGGTTTCTATCCAATCAATATACCTCAAGTCCAAATCATATAAATTCAAAAGAGCTGATTATAACTAATCACTTGCCAAAACCCTATCTTCTTAACAGCGGTGAAACCACTGCCTAAGGGAAACACCCAAGAAGCCCAGGGCACAGTTGACAGCTTAGAAAAAGGTGAAGGTTACCTGATCAAAGCAATATCATCAATCAGTCCACCTTTCCCATTATATACACTGGTAGCTTTTATACCGAGTTTACTGCTGGCCACAGAAAGCAAGTCAGATAAAGTTCCATATACAGCAACCACCTGTAAACACACCAGATTAATTTGAACAACTTATACAATACATTTCAACATCTATAAAGTATAAACCATCATATGATAAACAGGACTGAAAGGTCAGATTATGAAAGCAGAAATTTCAAGGGTTCTTAACTGTGTCCCTTTTTCTTTTATGACTCATATGTTTACTTCATATTGAAGAAATCCAAAACTAAAAAAGAAATTGCTGCTGACCAAAACCAAATTACAATCTTGAAATGTGGGTGTTCTAGTTGCAAAATAAGATAGACCTGTGCTTGAATCTGGATTCTGACATTTTCCAGCTATCAACTTGGGACAACTCTTCTTACCTGTGCTGTTTTAATTAGTAATAAAGAAAACAGTACAACTTACTTTAGGGGGTTAATTGGAGGACAAAATGAATTAATGGCTAAAAGCTTAGAATAGTGCTTACTGGTATACACAGGCTGATTATCCTTTATCCAAAATGCTGGGGATCAGAAGTTAACTCAGTTTCAGATTTTGGAATATTTGCATAGCCTTAGGGCTGAGCATCCCTACTCTGAAAGTCTGAAGTCCAAAATGGTCCAAAATTCAAATTCCAGATCAGGGTGTTCAACTTTATTTTTGTATCCTTCCTGAGCCAGCGAGGCCAAGCACTTATAAAATGATCATGGCTAGAAAAGTTATTTGCTCTGAGTGTGTCAAAACTCCCCAGTGTGCACCTGTAGTTTCCATGTCACTGTGATTATCTACTTTAATAACCAGGCACTAAGAATGCAAGCATTTTATGGAGTAAATCAAGAAGCTCATATATTTTGAATTTTATAGTCCTTTCTAAAGTTCAAATTCCATGACAAATGAAAGCAATCTACAAGTTGGGAAAATAAGTGATATGTATACCAGGCCTAATAGGTTTGGCTACTTTTAATTTACCTTTTAACATCATTTTTAAAGTGTAACTTATGCTATTTAAGTCTAAAATTTAAAACCTGCACAGATATTTAAAACATTTTTTTCTTATATACTCACATTACATAAAACAATATTTATTGAATTTATGTACACTGATTTACTCAAATAAAGCACCAATCACAATTCAGAACTAGAATGTAGAACCCATTTTACTCTACTTATGCTCTCAGTTGAATACAATTGAAAAGTTTAAATGATTTTGTTTCTAAAAAAGGTGACATAACTGATTCTAAGGCCAAGAAGGAAAATATTAAAAATGGAAAATTTGGACAATACCAAGTGCTGGAGAAGATGTGGACCAATGGGAAGGTTTATGCATTACTGCTGTGAGTATAAATGACCACAATGATTTTGATAACCAATTTGGTATTATTTTGTAACATGAAACATTTACATACCCTAATTCCTAATAATTACAATTACGTATCTACACACAAGTACATGTATCTATACATAGGTATATGCACATACATATATATAACACATATGACACATACAATTGTAACTACATATATACCTTATAATTGTATATATACAACTATACAGCATCCGCTAAAACAAAGTATACTGTCAAGAAAATAAAAACATATACAAATATTTTAATACTAAATTTATTGAGACATCATCCTGCTGGGGATATAGCTCAGTGGCACAGAGCCTGCCTGAGACATCACAAGATTAATACAAGTTACCTTTGGCCTCTTCAATTACAAGAGGTGCTCAAAGTAGTGGCTATTGGCTTCTAGAAATTTATTCGTATGGCAAACTGAGGAAGTGAGAATACATTTTTTGGCAGACTCTGTGTATGTATTACATATACTGCACATAATCATCACTATACACACACATCCTGTACAGCAATAGTTCCCAAAGGTGTGGTCTGGGTAATACCTGCAATGACAACCATCTGGAATTGAAGAGATGCTACACCTAATCCCAGCCAGATTTTGTGGAGATGAAGGCCAACAGTGTGTTTTCTCACGTCTTCCTAGTGATTCTGACGCATGAACTACTGCCCTAGAAAATGCTCGCCCACATGCACCAAGGTACACATACAGGAATATTCAGGGCAGCACTGTTAATGGTGAGATACAAAGACAAACAACCAAATAAATGTTCACTGGCAGGAGAACAGAAATTGTGATAGGGCTTTTATATAATAATGGATTTTAATGGGGTAGTAAAAGTGAATAAACTATTGCTATGTGGAGCATTATAGATGGATCTGTTACAATATTTCCTTTCTAATCTTTATGTATTTTAATATTCTTTCAACACCAGTGCAGAACGAAGATCTGTTTCCTAGTCCACAATGTCTGCAGTGTTTGGCATGGTGGCTCACACAGAAGGTGCTAGGGTTAGGTGAATAAACACTGTATATATAAGGAGAAGGTCTATGATTTGATTCCTGGTACCTCCCTCCCCAAAAGTCTGTGATTTGCACAGTTCATTACTGAGTATTTTGAAGTAAAAAAATTAAATGGCATTGTGTGCAAGACGTACAGGAACTTTGTTTGCACTGACATCAGATTGCTCAGAAGCCACGTACTACATTTAGATGTCAGACTCCATTTCTACTTCCTAAATGCCAACTGTTACAGGGTATTAAAAGAGAAAATAGGAATTATGAGGCATATGGAGAAGGGATGAAAAAGCACAAGCATAACTGACTCTTTTCCAGTGCTTTAACAACAAAAGCCGTGTAATAAGTATCCCCGTTTCTTAGAATGATGGTCCTCAAACATTTTGACTATGAACCCATTGGTCAAACATTTTTGGGTGTATGCTCAAGCCTTTGTATATTAATTTATAAACTATGTACTATTGTCAGAAAGAACCATTTTCCCAAATGATACAAGTATTTGTATTTACTTAGACTACGAATTGGCCAGTAAGAATCCCTGAAATACTCAGCATCAAGTTTACTGAGATGCTGCTACATAGAAAACTGACTTTAAACATTAAAAATTTAAAAAGAAAGACAAGAACTCTGAGGTCATTTGCCTTCACACGCTGGAAAATAAATTTAAATGTCTTGCTAATTAGGATGACCTCATCCTATCACTGGCTAATATTTCAAGGAACACTGTACAGTAAGAGAAAGGTTGACTGTTAACAGCGGTTACTAAATAGAACTTCACTCTTTAAAACTTGGCACTTTTTGGCTGTACGACCCAAAAAGATTCTTTTATTTTTAAAATCTCATGGTTTGGGCTAAAAGCAGCAGCTCTGCCATTTTATCACTGATTATTTGTGCTTACATGATTAACACTGTCTTCAACCTGTGTCTTTGAAGGAATCTTCCAAAGTCACATGGCATTTTAGTCCAGGCTAGTTATGATTAGATGATAGAAATCCTAGCATCCTCTAAGTTTTATATCACATCTCATGCCTAAGTAAAAACAAGAAGGTGCTAGCTATCAACCTTTCTCATAGTATTCCACAAGTGGGTTTTCCCAGATTAAAAAGCCCATATCTTTAAATCAAATAATATAAACAATAGGTATGTTTCCTCTTAAACTCCAACCCAGGAAATAAAATAGAAACTAGATAAATAAAGAGATAATGTGACACAGATATGCCAACTAGTAGACGGGAAATCAAACTATTTCAGAGTAGCACTTCATATCCTGCATGGTCATGAGTATGTGTGTCAGTATCACATCAATTTTGATTACATGTAATCACTATACATGCACATATATATAATATACACACACTTATACACATATACACATGTATACATTCACAAGAGGCGGTTATGGATTATTTTGCTCTTTTGTTAAGAGTTATTATATTTTTTGATCAGCTGAAGTGCAAAGAAACACTGACAACTCGTATCTCCTGTTTGGATTTTATTTTATTTTTATTTTTATTATTTTTGTCTTTTGAGAGAGGGTCTCACTATGTAGTTCAGGCTGGCCTTGAGCTCACTTTGCAGCCCAGGCTAGACTCAAACTCGCAATGATCCTCCTGCCTCAGCCTTCCGAGTGCTGGGATCACAGGCGTGAGCCACCATGCCCAGCTAGATTTTATGATCTTTGTAACATAAACATAACTATTTGAGATGCATTTTTCCTCATCTTCTAAGACTCTCTAGCAAAATACTTTTAAAATAAATCAAGTTTCAATCTACAAACCTATCCTACTGAAAACTAGGCTGGCTTTTTATTTATTTTTAAAATTTTTATTAGTGCATGTTTGCAGTACAGGAAGTCCACAATCATCCTGGGGAGTAGGTGCATGGACAGGATACAGCTTGTTTCTTTTTAATCTCCTCCCCTTCGTACCCACCCCTTCCTCCCTCCTCCTCTACACCCCTTTCCCGTTTTCATTCTTGTTGGTATTATTAATCTTAGCTCATGTTTATGACATACCACTGTACTGTTTACATCCACTGAGGTTATTAGGTTCCTGTACATGGCATATCTTTATTCTACTTACTTCCCCTTCCTTCCATCTCCCCTCACCCTCCATCTGTATCCCACCAACACACATGTTTAATGAAAATGTGCTATCTGTACAAATGGAATACTACTTGGCTATAAAGAAGGACAAACTGGAGACATCTGTAGGAAAAGGAATGCACCTGGAAAATATAATGATGAGTAAAATAAATCACACAAGCTTAAATACCATATAGCATTTCTCATGAGTAAGGCAAAGTACAAAGAACGTGGGTAAACGATGGGTAGAAGGAAATAATGATTATCTCTTGCAAATGGGAAGAGGTCTAGCATAGCTTTCTAAAAAGACATTAAAAATAGTATGAAAAGACGAACTCAGCCCATCTTTGACAACAATAAAATTTAGTGGATTTAGAGATAGCTAAATCAAATTTAGTAGATTTAGTGATCTGGAACACAGCCAAGTATTTATGCTAGGTCTGAACATTCTGTCTTTCCTGGAGTGACATAGCTGAGATGTTAGATAAGAAGGTCAACCAGGAGTCTGCTTTGGAGGGCATACCACATTCTTAACTTCGGACATACTAAATCTTTCTTCCAGCAGCATAAATTTTAGGTTATGAGTAAGAACTAACTACAAAACAGACTTAGAAAAAGCTAAGCATCAGAAAAACGTAAACTTTGTGAAGCCTACTGAATTTGTGCCAAAATTGTTTCTACGTGAGCATTAAATGTCTGAGACCAGAACACAAAATTATAGTCAACAAACCTCACCGCAGTTCAGATTTTTCTGGGCATGTTTACTCCAAACTGCATGGTACTCGGAAAGGCACTCAGTATGCATGCTCTTGGCAGTTTTGCTACTTAAAAATGTAAGTTTCCAGATCGTGCAGGAATCAGAAAGTAAGCTGGCAAGGTACACAGTGAGGCCAATTTAACTTTTACCTCAGACTGCGAAGGCTGAGCTACTTCTGCGTGTCATTTAGTCGCACAGTAAATGCCTTCGACAGTCAAAATTTTCCAAAGAAGCTGAGCAACTTTCATGGGTGGGGCAAGAGGCAGAGGAGGAACGGGAGTCCTTGTGGCTGGCTCCAGCGCAGGGCGAGGACGCAGCACCACACCCTCAACCCGGGCCTAGCACAGCCAGGTCACTGTCAAATCAATCAGCTGGGCCGGGTGTCAGCGTCCTCTACGGAACCAGAACAAGGCGGAATGATACAAAAGTTTTGCACGGCGGCGGGGCTTGGGGACGGGGCACCCCGCAGAGAGGGAGCAGAGCCCCCGAGAGAGAGCAGAGCCCCCTTCGGGCCCGCCGCCGACCTGCGATCTGCGGCCGCGGGACGGTGGCTCCTTCTCTCTCCCCGGCCGATCGCGCTAGCACCTGGCCTCGGGCAGCACCGGCGCCCTCCCGGGCTGACCATTACTCAGCACCGCCGGGGACACAGGCGCCCTCCCCGGCCAGGCGGCAGGCGGCGGGAGGCGCACCCCGGCGCCCCGGACACGCACCCCGCT
>NW_004955403.1:48373735-48409690 GCF_000276665.1 Chinchilla lanigera
CCCCGCCGCGCCCGCCGCCCGCCCCCGGCCTTACCTTGCCGTTCTTGGGGCTGCCGTTCAGGAAGAGGGTCACCCGCCGCATCGCGCTGCCCCCGTGGGGTCCCGAGAGAGCCGCCACCCTCCCGCCGGGCCCTCCTCCCACCTTTTTCTCCTCCCGCCCTTCCCCTCCCTCCACCCACTCGGGCTCTCCTCCCTTCGCCACCTTCCTTCCCTAAGGGACACACCACACACGCACTCGGTCCCACGCCCCGGGTTGGCCGGTCCTCCTCCCACCCCGCCCCTAGGCGCCTCCGCCGGCCCAGGGCCCTTCCCCCACCTCCTCGAGACCGACACCGCTCTTCGCCAATCAACCGGGGCCGCCGGCCAGCATTGACCCAATCAGAGCCCCGAGTTGGGTGGGCTCCGACTAACCCCAGTCGGGGTGGAGGGAGGGAAGAGAGGCTGACGGCTTGTAAGACGGAAAGGGGTATCAGCCAATCAGAACAGAAGCGACTGCCAACCGGCGGTTCTATGCGTTACTGAGCAGGCGCACACTTAAGTCTAGGAAACACTTATCTGCATACGGAGGCGGGGTTTGAGAGAGGAGGCGGTGGAGCGGTAAAAGAGACCCACACACGCTATTTAGCACCGCCTCCTTCTTTAAGCCGTCCCACTCGCCCAACCCTCCGAAGAAACGGCTACCTTCGCGATTGGCTGATTGGGTAAAAAGGCCAGCCCATCGTTCCGTCAGGATTGGTCGAGTGATTCTTTTCGAAGTTTGCAGTACCCAATCAAAAGAAGGGAGGCGGAACTACAAAGCTAGCCGTAGGGTTGCAAGGCGACCCTCTCACGGAAAGTAGTTCTCAGGAAGCGGCTTTTCGGTGGTCGCTCCGCTTGCTGGGTCTCCCGCAGCTAGCGGCGCTTCCCCCCGAGCGCAGGGTGCCGCTGCCGTGCCCGGGGCAGCGAGGGAGCGGTCTGGGCGGTGCGCTGACACGCGCGGGGCAGCGGCGGAGCGATTCGCGTTCACCTCCACACGGGGCGGGGCCACGGTTTGAATCGGCGCGGGGCCGGTGTGGGGCCGGGAGCCGGAGGCGGCCAGCGCTCGGGGCGTGCAGCTCTTACGGCGATCCCAGGCGCCGAGGGCCGAGGTGGGCGGGAGCGGTCGGCCTGCGGCGGGGTGGGCCCTCGGGGCCGCAGTGTGGGTCGGGCCCCCGCGTCCCTCCGGGCTCGCGATCCTCCGTGGGCCGCCAGCCGCGTCCGCACGGCGGGTTTCTGCGAGCTCGCAACCTGCCGGGGAGGGGGTGCAGCTTCGCCCAGCTGCCTCGGTGAGGGAGCACCCCGCCGCCGGGATGCCCTCGAGGGGTGAAGAGCGCCGGGCTCCACAGGGGCTCAGCTTGAGAAGCCGCCCGCTCCAGCCCGTGCCCCCTCCGAGCCCCAGATGATCCTGTGCGCGTGTCTTCCAGGCCGGCGAGGGGTTTCTAGGGTCGGGGCTTGAGTGAGATTTTGTGTTTGCGTCCGATCACGTTAGTGCTGGTGCGAGGGTTATTTATCTTTTTCCTCTTCGTCTTTTAGATGGATTCCACTTCCAAAGACAGGGGACCCCCCGAAACCGAGGCGTCTGCTCTTCCTGATGCTGGTATGTGGCAGTTTGTCTCCTCCCTGTGAGACCTGAGGTGTATGTATTCGCCTTGGTAATGATGCTTACTTAGCCCCTGCAACGTGTCCGTTTCAGGAAACGCCGCTGTCGTTTCGGGACCCGGGAAGCTGGGGACTCCGCAGAAGGATGCAGCGGAAGTGCCTCCTAATCTTTGCACACCACAGACCTTTAAATCACCTTTGAACTTTTCCACAGTAACCGTGGAGGAATTAGGAATTACACCTGAAAGTTTTGTGAACTCTTCAGGTAAGAGAAGCTGTGATTCTGTTACGATACTGCTTTTCAGGTTTAAAAATAGCTTTACTGTAACTCAGTTCTACTCCTCTGTGCTGTCTCTTATTAGTCTCGATATCTAAATTGACTGCAGACTTGCTTAGGGAGCCTGCCGGGCACATGCACACAGCTCCTTTGCCAGACACCGCAGGAACAGCAGGGCCCGTGACACCCGGGGTGACAGTGTTCCCGAGTCACCTGCGCTCTCTGCCCATCCTGGAAAACAGTGCATGTGTGAATCCCTCTTTGACCCGACACACAGGATGTGTACAATATGAATAGCCCTATATTTTGTGTTTACGTATGGTAAAATAAGAGGAAGTTGGAGAGCAGTTTATAGCATGGGCAGATTGGGGTGTGCCTCTTTCAAAAGTCACACGAAGAAACTTAGGCTAAAGGTAAGCAGTAGTTATAAAATTTACCTGTGAAATCTGACTTACATGAAGAAAGAAATACAGGAATACAATTGGATTAATGAACAGCATTTAAAACATCACTTTTAGACTTTTTTTTTTTTTTTTTTGGCTTTTTGAGACAAGTCTCGCTATGCAGTTCAGGCTGGCCTTGAGCTCACTTTGTAGCTCAGGCTGGTCTCGAACTCACAATGACCCTCCTGCCTCAGCCTCCAAGTGCTGGGATTACGGGTATGTGCCACCACGCTTTGCTGCTCTTAGACTTATAAAAAGCTGGATTCATTGTGTCATTAGGCATATGGGCAAAATTCAGAGTAGTATACTGAAAGCAAGTAGGTATCTCAGAGAAAATAGTATCTTGAAGAATTAAGAGTAGCAGAGTACAGTGTTTTCTCTACTTCCCATACACTGGGGTTCCAAGACCCCCTGAGTACATTTCTGGAACCAGGGATAGTACTTAGTCCTACATAGACTGGTTTTTCCAATTGATGCATACCAGTGACAAAGTTTAATTTATAAATTAGGTATAGTAGATTAACAACATAGATTAGAATAATTACAATAATATACTATGATAAAGGTTATATAATATGTATGTCTTTCTAAATATTTTGCTGTAGTTTTACTTTTCACTTCAAGGAAGCTTATGTGAGCTTGGGCCCATTATTAGTAAAACATGTTAACTCAAGTACTGCCAGATTACTAATGGGTTGGTAGCATATACAGTGTGGGTACACTGGGCAAGATATGTATCCTGGGTGGGGTGGAGCTGAATGGCACAGGAATTTATCACGTTACTTGGACTAGCACATAGTTTTAAACTTTGAATTGTTTATTTCTGAAATTTTGCATTTAATATTTTCAGAATGTGGGTGACTGCAGGTAACTGAAACCAAGGAAAGTGATATCATGGATAAGGGAGGACTGCTGTACAGGTGCCTACGTGGAGCTCTTTCCGTCCTTGTTGCATGATACTAATTCAGAAAAGGGAAATTAGTCAAGAGTAAACTATTACCTACCGCTGTGTGCAGGAAAAGTGGAACAGAAAGTGAAGACCAGTAATTAAATTGTGTTTGTGTATTTATTCAACAACCTTTTAAATGAATGTTTTGTGTGTGCTGGACACAGTTCTAAGAACATAGACTAAATAGGGATAAGCAAAGATCCCTATCCAGCTAATCGTGTAGGAATAACTTTGCCAGTAATCCTCTACTTAGTGTTCTTCAGTGTGTGTTCTGTCAGGCTGCCTCATCACTGGCATTGGATATGACTAGTGATAATTGATTTGTTTCATTGCAATTCATAAGAGAGTTTCATTACAGGGAAGTCATCATCCTACCTTAAAAAGTCCAGACGGCGTTCTGCAGTCGGTGCTCGGGGCTCTCCTGAAACAAACCACTTGATTCGTTTCATGGCTCAGCAGCGGGCTTTAAAGAGTGCTGAGAAATCTCCTTTGGCCCAGGGGTCCCCCTTTCAGGTATGATTTCTTTGCAAGTCGAATTGTGGAGAAATGTTTTGCCCTGTTCTAAAGTTTCTGTGCAAGGATGGTGAACAGAAAGAGACTGGTGCATCCCTGCTGCCTGGGGTCTGGAGCGAGAGTGTTTTCCGTGCCTTACAGAGAATCTGCAGCTAGCATAGGTGCTGATGTCTGGTATGGCTATGAGAGGAGGTGGTAGCTTTGGCTAGAAATGGATTTCTAGAGGTTTCTCTTTCAGACTTTCTAGTTCATGTCTCTTTCTAGATGAGCTGAGGTGCTTGTTTCCAGTCTTCCTTTTTAAATTTTTTTTTTTGTGAGTGTGTGTTTTTGAGACAGGGTCTTGCTCTGCAGTTCAGGCTGGCTTTGAGCTCACTTTGTAGGCCAGGCTGGTCTCGAACTTGCAACGATCCTCTTGCCTCAGCCTCCCGAGTGCTGGGAGTACAGGCATGCGCCACCACGCCCGGCTCCAGTCTTTTTCTTTGTTTCTTCATCTATGTTTTTAGTGTTTTTATGACAATATTGTGGATATGTAGGGGCAAAGGTCTCCCAGGACGTGGTGTATTTGGGACAACCTTATGAGAAGGAGCAGGTACTTGGCTTCTGATATGGATATAATTAGCTATTTTTTTTTCAAATTTTTATCAAAATAATACAAATAAAAAAGTAAAATAGTATAAGGCTTATTATGAAAGACATACATGTCCAGGTTACTTTTCTTAAAGGACAACAATTTTTGGTATTGGCCTTCCTATTTTAAAATAATTTATATTGCCACATCATTTATCAGTTTTAGGCATAGAAGGTACATAAGATAATGGTTCTTAATGTTTGTCAGGCACCAAGAAGGACGTCCGGGAGTCCTTTGGTCCCTTTTAAGCAGTCCCCGAAGTGACAACTATTTTTGTAGTTGTACTAAGATGTTATTTACTTTTTCCCCACCATATTGTTGTTCACATTCATGATATAAAATCCCAACAGTGAAAAAACAAAAAAAACAAACCAACGGTGAGTAAAGGTATGAGCCCAGGCACTGGCATCAAGCTTATGGTAGGCACTCACAGAAAATACCAGTTTCACTAAATGTTCTTGAATCACTAAAAATTAAAAATGTTCCTAAACCCCAACGCCTGCATATTATATGATGAAATGGGAAGTTGGCATCAAGCACTTTGGCATGTGAAAGCATCCTGGATGCTTCTAGAACCATCCTATGTATGATTGAGCTGTGGGCTGCATTAACCACCCCCACCCCCATGGAATGTCATTTTTAGTTGAAAAAACAACTGATTCATAAATCGTGGTTAGACTTGGGAGTGTGGCTGACGGTTTCTCATACGTGAACAGTGAATCTGCCACAAAAACACAAACAGTTCTTACCAGCAAACTGGCATTTTCAAGAGGAAATTTGAATTTTAGAAAACATGTATCTACCACTGTGAGCTTGACAACTTCCTGATTAACTGTCTGTCTGATCAGTGGGCAGTTTCGTGAAAGTAGTATTTTGAATGTGCCAACCTTTGGAAGATCTGCCTAATACAGTGAACCAATATTTTCCGAAATGATGGGTGCATGCTGTTACAAAACCTTGCCTGGGTAAACGATAACCTCGCTTTGCAAGACAGACGGATGGACTTTAACCTAACAAGAGGAAGCATTCACTGATGATTGCATATGTGGTGTTACAGTTAACCTTTAAGAAATCTTTGTTGAACTTTCTTCTGTAAGTTTAAGAATATCCAAAATTCTGCAAAGGCTGTAGAAATATTTCTGATAGATGTAACTCCCCATCCTGTGAAGTCCTCCATTTTTAAGAAGTAGTAAAACTTGCTGAGATCTGCTGTTGTAGCAAATAGGAATGTGAAATGTGGAGCTGTACTGCTTAGATTTGATTCTTGGCTTTGTCACTAATTAGTTGGCACTTTTGGCAGTTACTTAAGTTCTCTGTCTCCCTTTCCTTGTGTATAAAATAATGAATAATAGGATTACCTGTAGCAGTTCCTGGAACATGTGTCATATGCTCGAGACCTGCTGCTGCTGTTGTGTATGGAAAGTGGCGGTTTTGCTCTCCTTCCTGTGCAGCCCATACCTGTTCCATTGCTTTCTCTCCTTTCCCTCCTTTCATTTTTTTTCTTTTTGTTGTTTTTTTTCTGGTTCCGGGAATCCAACTCACGACCTTGCGCTTGCCAGGCAGGTGCTGTGCTGCTGAGCTAAATCCCTGGCCCCGTTTCCCTCCTTTCAATACAATGAGTTATAATTTTGTTTAAATTGGGTATTAGAATGCATCGTATAACCATGTAGATATTTTTCACAAACCTCTGTGTGGTGTGCTATAGTTATCTTTGCTTTCTTGCACAGCCTTTATTTTTCTGCTAATTAGGAAGTACCTCTTTTTTTTCTTTTTATCTTAATTTAACATAAATCTCAGCTCCATATTTCATAGAGCAGTCAACTTTAAGAGTATCCATTCTTGCTGGGCATAATGGTTCACACCTGTAATTCAACACCCAGGAAGCTGACGCAGGAGCATCTCAAGCTCTTAAGGCAGCCTGAGCTATGAGGCTTACTCAAAAAAAACTATCAGGTTTTTGGTTTTTGTGTCCCTTCCCTGCCTGAATCCTCTGTCCCTCCACTGGTCTAGTTTAGTTGCCATGTAGGCTTGCTGGACAGATGTCATTCTGTGACTTCCCTCCTCATCTTTGGTAGTTCCCATTACCTCTCCCATTTGGATCTCCTCCCTTGATCCCCTTCCTTTCTCATTCATGATTTACTGCCTCAGGCTTTTTGGAGACACTGCTTTTTTTTTTTTTTGGTCTTTTTGAGACAGGGTTTCCCCGTGCAGTTCAGGCTGGCCTTGAGCTCATTTTGTAGTCCAGGCTGGTCTCAAATTCACAATAATCCTCCTGCCTAAGCCTCCTGAGTGTTGGGATTACAGGTGTATGCTACCACACCCGGCTAGACTGCATTTTTGATGAAATTTATCCCACCAGTGCATTTCATTTATTGTTTATCTTGATACAGAAGTCTAGGTCAAAGTATTTTCCATCAAGATTTTGAAGACACTGCTCCCTTATATTTTAACTTAGAGTATTGAAGAGTCCTGGTAATTCATTCAACAAGTGTTTTGATTGCTGATTCTTCACGGCACCTGCTGGTTGATGATGGACTGTGTTTCTGTTGTGGGTTGTTTCGAGATTTTTCTTGCTCATCTTGCAAGATCTCTTCTGTTTCAGCCCTTAACTTCAGGCCATATCTCCTGCTCTGGGCTTTCTTGAAGTTTCTCGGTCCTTGGCTGGACTTAGGAGCAATTCCCCGTGAGCACTGCCTGGACACTCAGTGTGCACAGATAGGACTTGCTGACTGGTAGAGTTCAGGGTAGGACAGCAGGGCCACTTTTTCAGTGGGAGAACCCCCAGAGTCCGAGTCCATGGATCTTTTTCTCTGGCTGGTCTGTTTTCCTGAGCAGGACTCCTAGTGATACAAACCTGAGTCCTAGAGCTCTACCAGCTAAATGTGGACATCTGACTGGAGGTTCTGCTGCACCCTGAGAAGACTGGGACTGCTTCACTCCTACCTTAGCCCTGTCCTCCAGCTGCTCCCGGAGGGAGTCCTAGCATCCCAGAGCCCTGCATCTCGGCCTCCCTGTCACCTCTCTCATGGCCGTTTCTTGTTTATGGACAGATCTGTGGGTTCAGAGGCTTTTGCTACAGTTTTAAACTTTGCTCCTGTTTCAGACCACCCTTGACCCCTGTTTGAAAAACACCCCATGCTCCAAGGTCTGTAGCAGGTCCCTCGGTTTCCTGCTTTGTCTGGTCTGAGTCAGTTGTTCGTCTGCAGTTGCTCTTTTGGTGTTTTTCTTACAGATGTCCGACACAGGTACTAATATGTGCGATCACGTCTCCCTCAAAAGAAACCACTCCTGTATGACTGTGCTTCTCAAAAGGCTGAATAGAATATGCAGTTTGGTATATGGTATTGCTTACCAAATAGTTTTGTTTTCAGTTTGTTTGGTTTTTTGGGGGGGGGTTTGTGCCATCGTTAATGTTTTGGTCCTGGGGGTGAAGCCAGGGCTTCACACCGACTGAGCGTGTACTCCGCCACTCCCTGCCAAAGTCTGTTTTGATAAACCCATTTTTTAGATGAGTGAACATAGTTTCTCAGAACTATCATTTTAAATGTTCATAATTTTATGATGATTTTCTAAATTATGCTTCATATTTCTTCCATTTGGAGTATACTGTTTTTAGTATGAAAGGAATGTGTGTGTGTGTGTGTGTGTGTGTGTGTGTGTGTGTGTGTGTGTGTTTGAGACAGGGTCTCGTTATGCGGTTCAGGCTGTCTTTGAACTCACATTATAGCGCAGGCTGGCCTTGAACTTGGAGTGATCCTCCTACCTCAGCCTCCCAAAAGCGGGATTACAAGCCAGCCACCACACCTAGCCTAGAAATACGTTTTTAACTTGAGTAATTTTTCTGAATAAAACTTTATCTTTGACCTTCTGACCTGTGCCTCTGTATAAAAACCCCGGCATACTCTGTCACTTGTGCTTTTTAACCTCTGTTCTTTCTTGTGCGGTACATTTATTGCATGTCCTTGAATAAAATAATTTTGAATAGTTAGGCGTTCTAACTCTCTGAGGTGTTCTGTAAATACACTAGTAGAACATTTTGGTTTTTTATGAAATCTAGAGACCTTAGTGCCTAAAGAATCCACCCCTCATTTATTTTTCCAGTTTTCCCGATTGCAGAAAGAAAACAGTTCATGAAGGACGTGGCTCCCCATCTTCCCACCTTTCCTCTTCATTTCTTTCTGGAATATTTTAGCAACATCCTGGCAAACTCAGAATTTTGACTCCTTTGATCCAAAAACCTCGTTATCTACCCAGCCCCCCGCCTCTGTGGTGACTTGCCAGTGTCATCTTTGAAACCTTGGTTTCATCCTCGCAGCTCACGTCAGTAGGCTCTGTTCTCACTGAGCCTCCAGCCGTGGTCTCGCCACAAGTTCCCCTCCACACCCGCTGCGCGTCCTCCTTTTCCCCCTTGCCCAGTTTAGGAAACATGGTCCCACAATATAAGATGGTCTTCTAAGCTTTAAAAACTTACATAAATTAAGGTATTATGCTTGGACATAGTTTCAAGAATCATTATGATAGGGTAGTTTACTTTTCTTACTTTGGGTTTTTTTCGTTTTTTTTCCCCGTACCGACTCGCGCTTGCCAAGCAGGCACTGTGCCGCTGAGCTAAATCCCCAGCCCTGGTAACTTACTTTTCTAAGAGCAGTTTGTAACTGCTGTCCCTATTTCTCAGTTCCCGAGCTTTGACCCTTGGTAGCTGATCTTGTTCTCATTTGTGTCCGTATCTCAATAATGTAAGTTCCCCTGGTGCTTCCTGCCCTTTCTGTGTTAGGCATTAGCCATTGACCTACAGTGGACCTTCTTCCGAACACCTTCTATCACACGTTCCCTTTCCTTTCCTTTCCAGCTTCCCAGTACATCGGTCATGACGGTGGTCAGACCGGGACATTATAATGACCACGTGTGCTGTTGCGAGCTGGATTTTCTTCTGCATTCATGTTACCCTCCTTTCCTTTGAGTCACTTCCCAGACCCCCTGCTCCCATCCGCTTTTCCTGCTCCGTCACAACAGAACTCTGGGAACAACTTGTCCGCTCCCACACATTTCCCCGTCCTACCCATCTTCCTCGCAGCTGCCAGCCAGTCTAGCTGGGCTTTTGGTTCTCTTACTGTGTTGAAAAGACCCTTGATAACAGATGGCCTGTACTTTGACAACTCCAAAGATGAAACCTGAGTTTGACCTTGCTCGGCCTTACAGCAGCTTCGGATGTGTTTGGCCTCATTCAGACACTTGCTTCACTTTGTTAGGGGATTCCATGCTGGTCTGAATTTCTTCTGTTTTATTTAGTAATTATACCTTTTTCAGTTTTCCTCTCAAAAGTGCTGGTGGACTCAGGGCTTTCCTTAGCCCCTGTCTCTTTGCTTCAAGCATCAGCTGTAGATTGACAACTCTAAGATGTGTGTCTTCAGCCTGTGGCTGGCTGGCTGGCTGGCTCATTAAGTCTTCAGACCTTGGTCTCATTTGCCTGTGCGGTAGCTCCCTCAGGTGTTTGGTTAGTGTCTCCCTTAGAGTCCTGCCCAGCATCCCACATCCACCTCTGCACTGCTTCTAAGCTGCATCTCCAGAGCCTAATTCCTCACATGCCCGCAGCTGCTCTGCTACAACTCCAGTGCGAGTTTAAAGTGCAAAGCAGTCAGTCACTACTGCAGAAAACTTTCCCGGGGCTTGGTATTGTGCCTTCAAAGGAACCCAGGCACTGTCCCGAAGCCTTCCTGTCCCCCTGCTGGTCTGACCCTGCCCACCTCTAGCCTCATCTCTCCTCTCCTTTGTCAGTGGCCTGCAGGACCTATTTCTGCCCTTCCCATTTCAGCCAAGGGCTTCTGCCCTGTTCCAGTTCTTACAAAATGCCTTCTTCCCAACCCGCCTTCTCCTGAAGTTTTCTCATTGTTATGTTTTAACTGGGGTGTACTTCAGGTGGTTCTATTGCGACCCTAGCCGGGGGCAGGCATTTAAGTACCTCCACGCTCTTTTGTCTGGTCTGAACCATAGGCTCTCTTCCACCTGAAATGACCTTAGTAGGGCCCAGAACATCACTCTGGAGTGTAATTTCCCCAGGTTCTCAGGCCCCAGATGTTTCTGGGACACAGAAGGAGTGCTGGCTGACAGACACAATTCATCAGACAAAAGCATCAAAAAACTGTACACTTCAAATGTTTCATCTCCTTGTGCGTGAATGTTGTTCACATCTAGCAGGAAGTAACTAAAAAGCAGTTTAGACTAGGGAAACGTAGTTTTGAAACTTAACATTTCAAAGTGTGACCAGTTCCTAGGATATAAACTAACTCGGACCGAGTTCAGTCATGAGTACGAAAAACAGAAGAGGCTCTCCTTCACTAATTTCCTTACCTCTGATCTTCACAGTAGCTTCTGTGCCCAGGAGCGCCCTCCAGGGAGTGTGTACCTCTGAGGTCACCTTCCCACTGCTCATTTGCTGGAGTTCTTGCACGCAGCCTTCCCTGAGTCCCAGTGCAGTTTATGTCATAAAGGGTTACATCATCAGTGTACCGAGTTTAAAGTGTTCTGTGCTATGTAATAGAGACTTGGTTGTATTGAGTGTATTTAACTGGGAATCAAATCAAATATCCGAAACATCATCAAACATGACTGCATGCTTCTTCTCCATCTGTTATCTTAAAGGAAGGTAATTTTTTTACTTCACATTTGCCCACTGGTGTGAATTGTAAAATTGCCACAAGGTCCCTATCGGTAGAAATATGTTAGTAAGTCCAAGTAATAAAATCTGGGTAGAGAACTTGGTCAGTAATTGATTATTTTTATATGAACAGAGCTGTTAAATACTGTATTACTTCTGTTTATCAGGTATTGCTGTCCTTGCTAATGTAAATTTTACTAATCTTTGCCTCACACCTGTGAATCGGGTTTCCAGAAAGCTCCTGTGTTTATCCTATTTAACCTTTTAAGTGAATGACTGGCTGTCAACTCTAAGGAAATAAGTGTCTTCAGGACTCATAAAATCAGGCAGAGTTAGCTGGGAAGAGCTGGAAGTAATGGGAGAAGCTAGTGTGCAACTTCTGTGTCTTATCTTGGGCACTTGGGTGGAGAGCAAGTGTGGCGAGGCCGAGTGAAGAGACCGGGTTGGGGTGAAGCGGATGTGCCGCGACAGTGTGACACGGATGCCAGGCGGATGCTTCCAGGGATACTTTCAGCGCAGCTTTGATGAAATTTCCAGATAAGGAGGCTCCTCCTGCTCCTTCTTCCTGGCCTGATGGGTCCGTGTATTCTTTGTGCCCTCTATATAATCTTACAGGCTTTTTACAAACATTCTTGTGCTGAATTTTTTTCCATTCAAATTTGATTTGCTAAGGCTGTCTCAGATAATGGGCCCTAAGGTATGAAAGAAAGAAAGCCCATTAAGCCCATTGGAAGCCAGAGTGCTTTATGCCAAATAACTGGGATCATTTGTGTGTGGGTCCCTTTTTAAAGCATTTTCTACGTATTCCAGGCTTCTCTTAGCATGATCCAGGGGCTTGTAAATTTCCGAATACCCACATATAGCTCGACATCCATCAGTATCACTCAGCTTTTCCTCTTTGCTCAGGTTTTGCTAGAAATTGTGGAGGGGAGCAGAGGAGAGACTAAGATTATAGAATACCAAATATTCAAATAGAAGGTGTGTAATTCCAGGGACAAGAGGCTCTGCTACACTAATTTATTACCTGTGATCTTCAGAGAGCCTTTCTGTAGTCAGCATAGGATTCAGTAATTACAGATCTAGGGCATAGAAACTACGTTTGACTTATGACAGCCTCTGTTTTTGTACTTTAACAGGTCAGCTCTGGAGTGCATCGAAATGTTAATTCATTGAGAGAGCGAATATCTGCCTTCCAGTTAGCTTTTCACTCTGTCAAGGAAAAGGAGAAGATGGCTCCCTGTCCAGAAACCTCAGAGGCAGAAGAAGGGCTTGAGACAACAGGCTTAGGTGAGTAGAAAGAATTCACTCAGTTTTGACTTCTGTATTTAGAAAGACAAGCTTCTACGATCTGAAAAAGATTTAATTCCATGATACCAATGCGGCCCTTTCAGAGCACAGCTGTATCTTTGAATGGAGACTAATATTTCAAGGGTTGGCGTATTTTGCACAAAAATCTGGACTTCTGGATTCTTTTGGCAAAACCTGATAGCAGACATTCCTGGGCCTTCATTTTCCCCATGGTTACAATTAAGTTTTAAGTTTTAAAAAGTCAGCTATTAGAACATGTCAGCTTTAGAATAAGAGACATGGCAAATTACTAATGTTGGTTTTTACAGAATTGTTGTTATTTGTTACTTACGTAAATACCAAATACTCAACACTAATGTTAACCACAAATGTATCCAATTTAATATCTAATAGTCTGTTGTATTCTTTACTGTAACTCTTGGATTGTAATTCATTTTATTATATTTTATTAGTCATTTCTTAATTTTTTTTTTTTTTTTTTTCAGTTACAGAGCACTTTAAATACCCAAACTCAGCCGGGCGTGGTGGCACACACCTGTAATCCCAGCACTTGGGAGGCTGAGGCAGGAGGATCCTTGTGAGTTCAAGACCAGCCTGGGCTACAGAGTGAGTTCAAGGCCAGTCTGAACTTCATAGTGAGACCCTGTCTCAAATAAATAAATAAATACATACATACATACGTACATACAGACCCGAACTCAACACATTCTTGGCCCTGCTGCAATCGGTGATGACCATTCCTCTAGTACTTTATGCTCCTTTGTGTTCCAAATGATTCTATTTTTGACTCCTTAAACCCTCTTCAAGTTCATTTTGAAGCCTCTTACTTGTAGTGCACTGTTAACCGGAGGCAGCAAACTGATTCATCTACTTCCACACTGTAGGACCCATTTAGATATCCTAATTTGTAATTTCATTTTATAACTTATCTGTTATTTAAATTTTTTATCTAGGTTTTAAAAGTAATTTTATTTATATCATTGTAATTTGGCAGACATTAAATTTCATTTAGTAGCTCACGAGGACTGAGGCACATTGTAGTTGTGCTGTTTCACAAAAATCATTCACCAAGTAGACTAGTTTTTTTTTTTTATTTTAAAGAGAATTTAAAAAAATACAGAATTTCAAACCAAGATGATAGGAAATTAACAATGGTTATTGTATTGCATATTGTTATCTACAAAGTACTTGCTCAGATTACCAGATTCAGGCATGTAAAATTGTTTAAACAGTATAAGCACTAACTGTTCCTTTCAGTAAACTAATAGAAATTAGTAGTACAATTATCTTAGCTATCGTGTGTGTATATGTGCATGTGTGTATATATATATTTTTTTCCCTTCCTTTTTCCTCCCGTCTCAGATGTTCTTTCCTTTTGAGCAGTTTCTTTCCCTTTTACAATATCTGTTGTACCAAAGTAAACTAGTATTAGAATGCAACCACATCCTTTAAAATATTAAAATAAAAGACTTTGTGGTAAATTTAAAGAGTAAGGTACCACATCCGAAATGCAAATATAATTTAGTACACTTTTATACACATTAAGGCCAGAAAAACCTTAATTTTAATAATTAAACTTACTTTTCTCCTAGTCATTTCTCTTGCCTTTCTGCTAAGTTTCCTTTTTTGAGTAGAAAAAGGTAACAGACTTCTTTTCATTAATAACTTACACTAAATTTTCCTGAATTTACTACTTTTAAAAATGAAACTGTAAAAGAAAATGTTTATTCTTATGTCATTTTGTTTTGTGTACTCAGCTCAAAAGGAAGGTCAAGGTGGATTTTGGCAGCCTGGATTTCCTGGAGAGTTCTCCTCCAAACGCCGGAAGATATCGTCAGAGAGCAGCTCTGAGGACAGGCTGAGCCGTGCGGCGCGCACAGGGTCCCAGACACCCAGGGCTGATGCAGACCGAGCATGTGCTGCTGGCATTTCCGTGGCTCTTGCTGAGGTGATTGTTCACTTCACACGCAGAGAATGGGAGCTGAAGGCTGTCAAGGCCTTCCCTCAGTATTCTGCCATATTGTTGCTGGGGTTTTAAGTTGAGTGTGTGTGTGTGTGTGTGTGTGTGTGTGTCCAGGTCCCACATGTTAATTTTATTGTTGTCAGTTGGTTTCATACTTAGTAGGAACAGTTGGTAGATACGCTGCTTTGTATTACCAGTCTTATGAAGAGGACTTCATGAGAAGATTAAGCTCTGGTGTCTTCCACTTGAAACTTGGTCTTGATGGTTGATGATGGGTTGACAGTGAATTTGGCTTATTCGTGCCCTGAGCTGCTTCCTGTCTGTTGGTGAAGGCAGGCATGTGAACAGATGATTTAAAATCAGCCTAACACTATTTACAAGGTGGCAGCTGTGAAGAGGATGGAGGTGATCTTTGGGAAGTGCTTCTGAGTTAGGGAGCCCCACACCTCAGCTCGCTACCCCTGACTGGTGTAATACTGGCTGCTGAATCCGGTGCTTCTTAGCGGTTCCTTCCTGCAGACTTCTTTCAAGTAACATTAGGAATTTTTGTGACTTCAGGTCAAGATCCTTGAAAGGCAATAGTGAACGTGAATTTTACTAACTTTTCTTCATTCTCTTGTTCTGGTTCAATAGTGAACATTTATCCTTGTTGAGATGAGGCAGCTGACACGGTCACAGTGAGTGCTTTGTTCTACCACTTAGATCCAAGACATGAGTAGCACAATACATGTTTGATAGTCACTAGGGAGGTCAGTGGTCAGGGGTTTTCTCTGTTGCAGAGTTGCCTATAATTCTGCTCCCTCTGCTTTGTTCAAATTAATATGAGGTCCTCATTGGACGAAAGCATTAGTTGTTATTTCTTATCAGACCTGTGGTTCGCTGGACCTACACCATGATGTAGAAATGATTTCTGAATTAATATGAATGTATTTTCTTTCCTAGCTATTGATATATTTTGGGGTTTGATTAATCATCACTTAGCGCTTTGATGCATTTCCTCTTCAAAGAATAGCGATGACACCTTTTTCTGGGCTTCAGTAGGCAACAAAAATGTGTTCCTTGAACTTTTCCTAAGGGATTGAAAATTGCTTTGTGGGACATTTAGGATGCAATCGGGATGAAAACCCCATTCTTGGATTCCTAAGGTTGCTAGATTTTTAAGGTGACTGAACATTGATTTCCAATTAATCCCAAAAATGCATTCAAATCTGCATGAAGGTATTGATAATACTATAAATAATAAAATGTAATGGCCCTTTACTCTAAATGTTTCCCCCAAGAAATCACCTGAGCATGGTTTAACCCAGTCTGGAGGTGTAGTTGAGGAATCCATTCCCTGCCCAGCGCTCGCAGATGCCTCAAGTGGTAAGTTTGTATTTTTCCTCAGTTACCTGTGAGGGCTGCCCCATTCAGTACTTTACTTATTGTATCTCGGATGAAGCTTCAGGAAGGATCAAAAGATCTTTGCAGCGGGACAGAATGTCCTTTGTTAGGGGAACCTTAGAAAGGAGGCCGTCATGATGCCTCCCTTTGCTTCCTGGCTACTCCCACTTCCTCCCTTCCACCCGTCCAACTGGAAGCCCAGTACAGCCACCCGTGTACCTGCTGCAGAGCTGCTGGGAGTAAGGACTGCAGTCCTGACCAGCCTCCCTCCCACGGCTCAGTGCTGCTTTCCGCCCTGCTGTTCCTTTGACACTTCACACTCTTACACCTCCTCTTTCCCATCATGTTTCCCACACTCCCTCCCTTCTGCTTTGAAAAAGTTTGCTATTTACAGTTATTCCTTGTGAACCGTGATTTTTCGTGTAAGCATATCACGGTGCTTTTAGAGTCTTGAGTTCATACACATAGAATTGCAGTTTAACTGGACGCCCCTGCATTTGCTGACGCAGAACCCTTGTGTGTGGCAGGTCAGCTCTGGTTTGGTTTGATCGCCTTTCCCTTTATGCCCCTCTCTCGTTTCCACCACCTTTGCATGTTGAACATCAGTAGCAAAATTGCTCATCATTCGTTGTTGGGCTGAGGTTAAGTTTTGTGGTGTAACTAATTGGTGTCATGAGGATAAACACGCGAGCCATAGAGCTCATTCGTACTTTTCTGCAGCCTGTAGCCTAGGTCTCTGTGGGAGTCAACATTTCTTCCTTACATTTACCCCAATAAAAACAACGGTGAATGCCACTTCTCTGCCTCCTTCTTCTATTCTAAGCAGGATCCCAGATGTTACTCTGGGTCGCATGTATTAGGGTTGGATTTCTTAATAGGGTACTATTATCTTTGCAAATACAGCAAGTATTTTTGGCCCAGAACAAATGCATTTGGGCATCTTCAGCCTCACATTCTCATGTTCATCTTGAAGGACTGGAGGTTGCAGATCGGATGCAGGGCACAGGGTCCAGCGATGCTGTTCCGCTTGACGCACTGATGACAGGAGTGAGCCTGGCTGCAGCCCCCGAGGGCGGGTCACCAGCTGCTCCTGTGTGCGGGAGGGAAGTTGCACCCACCGAGACCTTTGTCCTCCGTTCGGTATTGAAGAAGCCTTGGGCGAAACTGTCTCTGGAGAGCTTAGAGGTGAGAAAAGAGTTGCAGTACCTAAAACAAATGAATAAAACTTCATTTTGCTTCAAAGCAGTACCTCTGAGCTAGCATTTATATCATCTGGCATAAAGAGAAATCTTTTACCCTCAATTTTTTCCTCTACTTTTGTCATAGCACTGTGTGAAATTTGTGAAATTTGTGAAATTACTTTCTCTTTTTTTAAGTGTGGTACACAGAATGGAGAATTTAATGTAAGTAGGTTAAAGAGGCTTATCTTAATTATAATGATCCTTTACATTGACAGAATTATATATCAGTAATTTCATATGACTATATAGTGATACTAGTTACTCATAATAATGTGTCAGTCAATTACCCGTCAGTCCATACAAAATATTTGGTCTTAATACTTCTTACAACCAAGCTTTTTGGTCCCAGCTGAGCTGATAGGAGAAAAGAGGTGGCTAATGGAAAGTTGGTAGCATCTATTGGACAGCTGCCATCTGTCCTTCTGGCGTATATGCGGCAGCAGGTCTCCCAGAAAAGTGTTGGCCCCTTTGACTTGCTCTTAGGCTTAGTTTGTACGGTTCCGCCAGGTAGGCTGTTCAGTTCTACCAGACTTGAGTTCGTGCAGGGTGCAGTAGAGAGACTGGAGCAGAGGGCCTGGTTTTAAGTCTTGACTTGGAAATTTAATAGCTGGGCAGGTTAACCTTTCTGTGCCTTTGTTTCCCTGTGTGTAAAAGGCTACTATTAATACGTGTCTTATAGAACACTTGGAGCATGGAATAGGACAATAGGATGACGTTCACGCCAGTGTGAGGCACATCAGAAATACAGATCCTGTTTTTAAACCCTAGCGTTAATTTTAGCATGGAACTGTGTATACAAAGCTGTCTCTCAATCACAATGGAGTACCTTCTACCCATCTGGAGAGCTGACGATCAATTGCTATTTTAAATGTTTCAACACCTGTTTTAGCTGAGAAGTGATCGGAATTTCTTTTTTTTTTTTTTTTGGTACCGAGAATCAAACTCAGGACCTTGCACTTGCCAGGCAGGTGCTTGTGCCACTGAACTATATCTCTGGCCTGTGATCAGAATTTCTAATAGCAGTACCTACTCATATTTTATCTTTTCCTAAATACCTCTTGCTTATTATCAGTATAGCTTTTTTTTTTTTTTTACAAATAATAACAATATGATACAGCAAACATGAAGTGCTAGAATAACAGGATTTTGTTTAAAACTGATGATTTTTTTTTTTTAATTTTTCTTTTACTAAGTTGACCCAAATTGGTTGGCTGACAAAATTCAAGTTCTTTGCTAACTTTTGTGGTGATTTTAATTAAAAATAAATCTAAGAGCAACCATGAACTGTCATATGAGTTAGGGTATTTCCCAGTATGTGTTCGTGTCTTTGTTTTCTTGGTGAGGAAGAACTGACTTGGGAAAAACAGCAAGTGAAGGATGGTTTGGAGCAGATATTCTTAGAGCAGCTGCTGTTACTGGGGTGGGGTAGTGCGCAAAACGAGCAGCCCTTGAGAACAAGGACTGGGCAGGATTTTCAGATGAGACTGGACAAGTTGGTGGTGCCTAGGAGGGGCCTTTAATCCTGTCCCCTGGCTGTTGTCCTCTGCTGGGCTCCAGTGGCTCTCCTGGGGCGAGCCCTGTCTTCAGGGCTTGCAATATCTCTTGCTTTCTAACTTGCCCCTATAATCTTAATTTACGTAAATACGCAGGGACAAAAGCTAACTTTTTTCCTGTTTCTTCCTCAAGAATATGGTAAGGTAAGCAGGAAATTTAAACACTTATCAAAGGTGTACATCCCACATTCAAAAGAGACAGCATCGGGGCTGGGGATTTAGCTCAGCGGCAAAAGCGCCTGCCTGGCAAGCGCAAGGTCGTGAGTTCGGTTCCCGGTACCGGAGAAAAACCAAAAAAAAAAAAAAAGAGACAGCATCCTATTATATCTTTTACCTATTTGGTTTCTTCTCATTTTAGTGTGATTTTTATACTTCAGGTCATTTATAATCGCCTACCTCATCTGACACCAATTGTAGTACACTGTAACCCTAGGCACCGGTATTTTTCTTAACTTCACTTGCTAGATCAAAGGCAGAATGAATTTAACCCACATTTATGGATTTTTGTTATTCAATTTTGGCCTGAAATACTATTTACTAAAGTAATATTTAGAGAACCTAGCTTTTATTTGTGCCTAATATTGTGGTGCTTTAAGCCAGAACAGTTTTGAAAATAAAGATAATCTTTAGTGCTACAGTTTCTGCCCTTTGCTGAAACAATTCAGAATTGCCACCCTTATATCTGTGTGTAATATGTAAAATTATTCACTGATGTTTAGGAACACCAAAATAACCTCTGTGATGATGGAATGCCTCCAAGCTTAGCTTCTGATCTTTTAAACTGTCACAAAGAACAAAAAGCTGGTAAGAAATTTATATGTACTTTTAAGCCTGAGGATAGCATTTTCTTGTAGTAAAACGTGGTATACCAGATTTTCAGTGGTCTGCTAATGCTTTGATCTTCAGGCAATTACAGTGGAGGGGGTAGAATCTCTTTGGAGAACCTCAGAATTGACACTGAGTGCCCAAACTGCAACCCCAAACCCACTTCTTTATCACAAAAGTGCCAACCCTGCAATTAAACCTAAATGTCCAAGGCTTGGCTGCTGGGCTGGCTTGGCTCGTGTGCCAACGGGGAGGGCTCTGTATACCAGGTGTGGCGTGTGTGCCATAGGCTCACCACCACGTGTACGGTCTGGGGAGCGGCTCAGCACTTACTTGCCTGACATGCATGAGCCCCTGGGTTCCGTTCCCAGCACCAAAAAACAAAAAAAGTTTGGTCTGTTTCCCTTACCCATTCTTTACTTAACTGTAGAACTGTTCAAGGTTGGAGATATTTCTGCAAAATTTTACTTCAAAGTCTATGTCATCTTTTAGGTGGAAATTTCCTTCTCTTTCCCAGTTTGAATTTGCTCTACAGACTATGTTTTTTTATTTTACAAATAATACCATAGTATATCACTTTAAAAGATTTTAGTTTACACTCTTTAGATAAATACACCATGGCTTTTAAAAAAATAATTCCTGTTTATTCTCTATAGAAGATGAGGAAAATTATAAAGTACCTGCTTTGCTAAATATGAGGAAGAGGAAGAGAGTTACTTTTGGAGAGGAGCTAAGCCCAGAAGTGTTCGATGAGTCTTTGCCAGCTAACACCCCGTTGCGTAAAGGAGGAACACCTGCCCGTCAAAGGGACTTAAGTGGGCTCAGTCCCCAGCTGCCAGAGCAGTCACCAGTTCCTGTTCCTGAGTACTTGCCTCAACCAGATTTTGATGACAAAGGAGAGAATCTTGTAAGTGGAAAAGCCTGGAACAAGCTGGCTTACGTTTTCATCAGGCTTTACCTGTTCTCAAGAGCAGTGATGACGTTTTGAAATCATGAGAGGAACCAAAGGAAATGCCATATATTAAGAAATTCTACTTTCTGTATAGGTTTTTACCACTTCTCCCTATTTCACGCAATACTTCCATGACTCCTTGTATGTAGCATATTTCATGAAACTTCGTTCTATGTATTGTTAAGAAAACATGCTGAAAATTAAACACCTTTATGAATTGTAATATATACTCAGATTTTAGAGACATGAAAATATAAAAAAGCCATCATCTTTTTTTTTTTTTAAATTTTTATTTTTTATTTTAAAGAATAAAAGAAGGATAACATAATAATGGGGGGACTTAGCAAATTACAGACAAAATGGTAGGAAATTATCAATGGTTATCGTTTTACATATTATTATCTACAAAATAGTTTCTCAGGAAAACAAATAGACAAATAATAGTGAGTTAAAGACAAAAGAGGTAGGAGATTATCAAGAGTTGTTGTGCTATACTTTGGTATCTTCAAAGTGGCTTCTAAAGAAAATAAATAGAGCTATACATGAGTGACCTATTGAAAAATCATTAACTATTCTCAATGGTTGTTGTAGAAAACACATAATAATAAACATACATTATGAAATAGGATAGGAACAATACAAACTTAACACAGTTATGGATAGATTAGTAGGAAAATATCAATGGCTGCTGTAATACGTGGTGGTATCTTCAAAGTGGTTTCTCAGGAAGACAGAGATATGCAAGAAGGATCTAATAAGTAGTTACAGCCTAATGGTTGTCAAAAATAGCATATTACCTCCTCACCAGTGACTCCTTTCACTGAGGTATGATGGCTGGAAGGAAGGCCAGGATTGAAAAGAAGGACCAAGAGACTTGCACCTGTGTCTAGTAACAGGCTGTTTTCTTGTTCCTCCATAGTCATGATTACCCAGGACTCCTCGATGGAGATGACGGTCTGGCCAGAGGGAGAAGGCAGAGCATGCCCCAAGCCCTCTCATTCCTGTTGGACTAACTGGTAGCATGGGTCTGAGCTCTGGGGCCTCCACCTCAGAGGGCAGACCAATCTCCAGTGGTCTCCTTTGCATGCAGGGCATGTCCCATGGGGCCTCTTAGGGCAGTTCCTCTTGAGGTAGCCTGGCTTTTAACAGTGGTAGCAGATGAATGCAGTTGTCGAGTTCTTCTTGGAGCCCCGGGAATCAGACCTGGGATCTGTTTCTCTTAGTGGTGCAGCAAAAGCAGCTGCTTTTTCTTAGTCTCTTTGTTTTTTCTCCTTGGCCTCCTCCTCATCATGGCTATAGAATACTGAGGAGGCAATTCTTACTAACATCTCAAGTGAGCTATCTGGGGTGAAAGCCATTCTTTGTAGCTTTTTCTCTCCAGCTTCCCATTGCTTTGGGACCCCACAACCAGTTAGTGTCCTCTCCCCAACTGTAAAAAGCCATCATCTTTCAATTGAAGTACTGTAGAAATTCGTGTATTCTCTGAGATGGAAAAAAATGTGCTTTAAAAAATTACTGGTAAAGCTCTAATCTGACTGATGAGGAAAAGGGAGAGAAAAATTACCAATATCCACAGGGTGAAAAGTAACGTAAGTATATAACCTAACAAATACTAAGTGGGAATAAGTAAATACTATAACTTACGCTAATAAACTTAACAACATATATAAACAAAACATATTCCTTGAAAGATATAAACTACCAAAACTCAATAGCCTTCATACTGACTAAAGAAATTTAAATCACCACTCACACTTTCCCATACAGAAAACTCTAGGTAATTTTCACTGATAAATACCACCAAACATTTAATCAAGTTAGGTTAGAATTGTACACGTACTCTTCCAAAAATTGAGGTGTCTGAAATATTTCCAAATTCCTTGATATCTCCATTAACCTGCAACTAAAATCAGTAATTACAAGAAAATTTCAGTGCAGCATCCTCATGAACATAGAACTGTATGAAAAGGTAATTTTAGCGTAGTCATGTGAGATTTAACCCAGGGAGGGAAGGTTAGCTAATGTTTGCAAAATAGTATAGTTTGCCGTGTTAACAGACTAATGCAACAATACGATTGTCGCATAGTTGTGCAGGAAGCATTTGACAAAATCTAGCACCCATTTCTGGGTTAAAAACACTCAGAAGCAAACTGGTGACAAAAGGGAACTTCTGACAGGTTTCATCTATGAAGGATCAATAGCTATCTTACTGACAATGGTGTGGGAAAGGTTAGGTAACTGTGTTAATATTGGCTTTTATTCTGAAGTTCCCTGAATAATATTGTCATGTGAACTCGTGCTTAATAATGAACTTTGTATTTTTTGTAGGAGTTAAGATACAGGTTTTTAAATAAATCAGGAAGTAACTAAGATCATTATGATTACTTTTGCTTTTTAGTAGAAAATTTACTTTTATTTTGGTTGATGGTAGTTGTTAAACATGGTTTCATTATAAAGATGATTGGTCAGTTTTATAAGGTATATCTAGTATCTTTGTTTTGCTGTGACTTTTAAATCTTTTGTTGATTTCTCATCTTTCTTTGTTATAATTCCCCTACAAAAACAAGTCTTTATCATTCTTTCTTTGGGGCACATTATTTGTATGATAACTGAATTTAAGAATATTTAATTTCTGCACTTTCCTTTATTTAGGAAAACATAGAACCACTTCAGATATCATTTGCGGTTCTGAGTCCTATTAAATCTTCAATCTCTGAGACTCTTTCAGGTATAGCTTTTGTTTATATTATGTCTTTTTCAGTATGGGAAACTTAATGGCTATTTTGTTTTTAAGTCATTAGTATAGCAATACAGTGTGGCTGGTTTACAAACCTGTCACTGTAATGTAGAAAAGCTTGTGAGAAGTTGCTTATGCATCATTTTCCATTCTGCATCACTTAGAGTCTCCTTAGAAGGCTACCCCTGTTTCAGATTGCCATAAGCAGTGCTGTTGGTCTCTCAGCTCCTATCAGTGATAAGATCGTAACCACAATTTGTACAACTGAAATGATTTGGATTGTAAGGGTCCTGCTTAAACATTCAAAGATTTTCATCAGCATTGTCACATTTTTGGCATATGTACTTCCCAAAGACTCTGCCTTTTATGATCATGACAAGACAACAGAAATTTCTTCTCCTAGCTTTCCTGACAGACTTAGCTGGCAAATGTCGTGGGATAGGCTCTTGGGATGGAGTTTTTAAAGTTCATGTACTTTCCCTGGGGTAAATGGCTTTTTGGCTGCCACAGCCAAGGTTAGAGCGCAGAACCCAAGCTAGAGCCAAAATGTGAACCATGGTCTATTACACTGTGAAGTCTGGTCTTAAATTCCTTCCTTATACTATGTTTCATTTATACCATACAAAGCAGTCAAATTAAAATGTACTGAAACTTTACAAAACTTTAAATATTTTTATGATTATCTTAGTGCATGCCCTTATTGCAGTTTCATTTGATAAAATGTAATTTGGAATTAACAAGCTTCCAAAAATACATGCATTTATTGTAGTTTGATTTATGTATACATGTATCGTAATATGAGTTAGTCTGTTAGGATGATACTGTGTTAAGTGGTCCCCTTGGAAAATTGTGAAAGTTTCTCAATATTTAGTAAACTCAGTTTTCTAAAAACATTTTTAGATTTCAAAGCTTAACACTCTTCTTAAGTATTTATGTTCAAATATATTAAAAGCAAAAGTAAGTATCAAAAAACCTTCCAGTATTTTTCAGATGATGATGTACATTAAGGTTTGGGTTAGGCACCTGATTTTGCCTATTTCTTGTTTATCAGGTAGTGGTACTTTTAGTTCTTCAAATAACCACAAGAAGATTTCCTCCTGTAAAGTTGGTAAACCAACACGGACTTCTAACAGAAGAAATGTAAGTGTTTATATCGCATCGAATTTTTTCCATTTTCATGATCAAATTATAATAGATAAAATTTTGGTTTGATCAATGTCATTAAGAATTTAAACCTTATCCTAACAGAATTTTGTTTTACTGATTTGATTTTAACTCTGTTAAAAGGAAGATCCATTAAAAGAAGATGCGTTCAGATTTGTGTTAATGTAGAAGGTGGTAATCTGTTTGAAAAGTTTGTTTGATATCTGTGATCTTTTAAGTATTCTGTTGAGATGAATGTAGAGATCAGCATGTTGGAGCCCCCAAATGACGTGAATACAACCAATCCTTTCTTAACACCTTCCTTCCTGATTGAACCACAGCTGGTACATGAATGGTGGCTAGTATCACTGGTGGTACAAAAGAATGTGATCACCTGTAATGGTCTTTTTACTAACAAAATTAATAAAAAAAAAAAACCTGCAAAATGGAACAGTCATGCACGTACCATCAGCGATTCAACTTGCCCAGCAGTGAGACATGCAAATTATGCCCGCCATGAATGTATTAAACTGTGCTTTGAACTGTTTGTTTTAGCTGGGAATGCATGTCTTTTGGTATTTTATTAAATTCGATAACATTGGATTTTTGTCTGTGATCATAGTACATAAACATACGTGATTGTAGGACTTTTAGCTGATACGATTGTTTATAAACCCAAATCAAACCTAGATTCATGATTTTCTTGACTTTCATGATTTTCCTTCCTATAACCCAAGAATAGTGGGGTGCTAAATTGTTTGTTCTACATAAATATTTGATAAATTAGTAAGTCAACTAGTTGTTTTTTCTTTCTAATATAATTGGGTAGTATCCATTTGCTTCTGCATCTGTTTTATAGATTTACAAATTGGTAAATAGCATTTCCCTTGTTTGAATTTTGGTTGAAACACCTCTAATGGAATTAGTGGATTAAGAAGTAACAGGATGTGAAATGGTAGATCATTGTAGGGAACACATCAGAAGTGAGAGCTGTACGTTCAATTGTGATTGCTTGCGCTTTGTGGATCCTTACCCTTAAATTTTCATCGCAGAGGTTGGCCACCTTTACAGAAGAGAATGTGTGCAGCTTATATAATGCAGAAGCTCAGCCTTGTAAAGAAAAGAAAATTAATAGGAGAAAATCTCAGGAGACCAAATGCACAAACAGAGCAGTTCCTAAAAAGAAACAGGTGAGTGTATTTTTAAAGATAATGCATGAGCTTTCATGTATTTTTTCATTGTGTGATAAAGAAAACAGGAAACAAATTTTTTCCCATTCACATTGGACCAAGATTACTAAAATTATCTTACTCAGGAATCTAGAAGGGGCGTTAAAAGATTTATCTTCAGCTCTTAGTCCTGTGAAGGACAAAATTGCATCTGCCTCGCCTTTGTGTGCCTCATCCTGCACAATAAATAATAGGTACTCAAATATGAAATGGTTTCTCATGTTTGCGTCTAATGTAATCTTTCATCCAATGGGAATCCTACCTTTTTTTTCCCTTTAAAAGCTTTAATAGACAGAAATGACATAGAATAACTGCCAAGTGACATAACGTAACTTTACTGCTAATGTTTATGATCCCAGAAAGAGTACCGTGTCAGGGCACACTGCACGGGTGTTTTCACCAGTTGCCCTCGAGCTGTGTTACTGAGTGTGGGCCGTGGACCTATCTTTACACAAGGCAGCTGCCCTGTCTGGCAGGCTTCACATCACCTTCTTTTTCAGGCTTGTCTCTTGTCCCTGTCTTGAGTGATAGGGACTTCCCAGCAAAGGCCGGTCTGTTTTCACTTCATGACCTTTTCCAGTTCTCTCGGCATGTGCCACACCCCTTGCAGTTTGTCCAGCGCAGTAGTTGTCAAACTTTGCCTGTTAGTTGTGAGGGTAACAAAATAATGGTCACAACTAGTTGGAATAATCAGCGCAGATCCAGTGTTCCGTGAAAGGCTGTGTACAGTGAAGCTGTATCTGCCTCCTGCACTTGCAGCTCCTCTAGAGTGGGCAGCTGCGCTAGCCCTTGCCTGGCAACACTAGCCCTGCCCTAGGGAGGCCTTTAGCCCTTTCTTCCTGAACTTCCCCTTTGATTGTTGAGGGCCGCAGTGCCCGTGGATGTCCCGATTTCTCAGGTAAGGACGAATGCACTATCTGCTGCTTGCCGACTTCTTACGGTAGCATCACTTCTGTATATCTGAGGAAAAAATCAGAAACCAACTCCCAGCCTTCCTCACGGCCTGCAGTCATCTCAGATGCCTTTGCTGTCCGTGTGCTTAGCCCATCCAGCACCTTAACCCTGTTCCTCTACCCTCTCCACCCAGGGACCACAGTCATCTGGCCCCTCTGAATACTCTCAAGCTTTCAAATACTCTACCTCTTAATTACATGTTTCTTTATCCTAAACTACATGAGCTGTTTTCACAACTCTTCCGTAATCTTATTTCTGCATATCCTTTTCATTCCATTCTCAGACAACTAGCAGAATGTCAGCTCTGAATTCATTATTCCCTCTACCATCTAATCTCACCACTGGAGAGACGTGCACAGGTGGGGAGGGCAGCACTACAGTGGAGTCGTGGTTTCAGATAGCATCTGAAGTTTTTCACTACTATTTTTTCCTTTAATTATTTTTTCAATGCCTCGAGTAATTTCATTACTAAAATTCATGTATACTCTTCAGCCCTGCTCTCACTTGATATCTCAGCAGCAGTTCACCATATCAGTCACTCCTTTATAGTCTTTTAAAAGTTAACTTCTTTTGCCCATCCTTTACTGTTTGTATTCCTTAGCATTCTCTTTTTTTTAAAAAATTACGTATTTTCTGTGTGATGTCATATGTGTTATGGTTAATGACCAGTTTTGAAGATCACATCTTCCTGATTCAGCAGCCTACTTGACATCGCCTCTGAAACCATCCTTAAGCACTTCACCATCAACATTTCCAAATAAACCCATCAATCTCACCACATATACAACATTCCATAGATTTCCCTTCTCCATGAAATAAAAGTGACTATTTCTCACACTTGGATAGCAAAGATTTCCTTAAGATATCAAATCTAGAGGAAATTGGAAATTTTCTTGGTTTCCTTTTTAAGATCACATTTTTAATAGAGTGATAAAAGATCCTCTTGCTGAACAAATACATGTAAGTTCAAAGATATGCATAAAATTTATTCCATTAGAAACTGATTTCCTTTACCTCCAACACTGTTACAAATAATGCGTGCCTATTTCTTCTTACCAGATCAGTGGTCAGAAAGTTCAGGAAAGATTGAGGATTGGATTGCTCCAACCCTGTGTAGGACCCTGCTGAATTAATCTAATTTATGTCATAAGAGGAATAAACTTAGAATAGCAGTGAGATGAGGAGGGGTAGTAAGCAACAGACGACAGCCTTCAATGAATTTCTAGAAGACAGAGCAGATGGGAGCATGTTGACAGATAGAAGAGGTGGAAAGATTTACAGCTGAGAATGTGCTAGGAGGGAACTAGAGGGATCTGGGAACCAGCCTGCCTGTTGGAGTCCCAGGAGACTCTAGGCCCAGAATTGGCAGGTACACTGGATGGTGAGAGTGAGAAATGGTACTGAAAACGCAGCGATTAACTGAAATCTTATACAAGGAACAGTTTGCAGCAGTTGGCATGCCCCACCCACTTTTCCCACCCTGATGCTCAGAACAGATGTTGTCATCTAGGTTAAGGCCTCACTCTGTGGAAAGTCCCACAGTTTTGACAGCCAGCTCTTGACCCTAAAGCAAAACCTAACAATTTGACCTTTCCCACTTGGCCCTGCCCTGAACTGCCCTGCCCCACTCAGGGTTCCTAGGTAGACTTCTCATGCAGGAAAAGGCTCAGCTGGAATGCAGAGGAAACCCATGCTAATATGCCCAATCTTTAACTAAGAATGAGGCTGTTGAATGGAACAAGAAGTGTGAAAGAGACAAGGTTATTATTAATAGTAAAGTTTAAAAATGGACCCCAGAACAAATAGGTTATTGAGGAAATGGAAGAAATATACGTATGTATTCTGTTATGCTCAGATTTAAGGAAATATCTGCATAAAAGAAGAGGGTGCTATGAAAAAAGAACAGAGAAAAATATTATAGAAATTGAAAATGTAAGAGATGGTGGACAGCTCTGAGATAGTGCTGCTGGCCTACACCTGACCTCCCGTGGCTCCCAGCTGATCACCCATCCTGGTCCTTCCAAGCCAGTGGACCTTAAAGTCCTTAACATGCAGAAGTAGATGGTGGTCAGAGCGCCCCCTGCAGGTCATCTATACTGGACCACAGATGGATATGCAAAGTACTGACACCCACCCAGGTGAAGAACAGATCCAGAAGGTAAAATAGGTGACACTATTGAAGACACAGACACAGATAAGGACCCTCTGAACAGAACCCCAGTTGTACAAGAAATAATATCAAGAATCAACACATGGGATTATACCAAAATAAAAAGCTTCTACAGAGCAAAGGAAACAACCAGTAGAGCGAAGAGACAACCTACAGAATGGGAAAAGTATTTTGCTAACTACTCCTCAAGACAAAGGACTAATACCTAGAAGAACTCAAAAAAATGAAGAACTCAAAAAAATCAGCTCCCCAAAAGTAAAAGAGCCAATCAAAGAATGGACAACTGAAATGGATAGCCATTGCTTTAAAGAAGTACAAATGGCCAGTAAACACAGGAAAAAATGTTCAATGTCTCTGGCTATTAGAAAAATGCAAATTGAAACAACACTGGAATTCCATTTTATTCCAGAAAGAATAGCTATCTTTAAGAAATCAAATAGTAACAAATGCTGACTGGGAAAAAAGGAACCCTTCTACATTGTTGGTGGGAATGTAAACCAGTGCAATCACTTTGGAAATCCATATGGAAATTCCTCTAATAAAAATTCCATTGAATGCAGCTAGTCCCCTTGTAAGTATCTTCCTGAAAGAGATTAAGACATCATATTACAATGAGACCCATATTGATAGCCGCACAACATAATAGCTGAATCTCGGAAATGACCTGTATGTCTGTCAACATGTGAATGGACAAAGAAAATATACACAGTGGAGTGCTATGCCACAAGTAAGGGTACATTTGAGTCACTTGTAGGAAAATAGATGCGCCTTGTGACAAAAATGTTACGTGAAATAAACAGGCACAGATTTAAATATTGCATGCTTTCTGTGAGAAACCCAAAGTATAAATAAAGAACAAAATAAAAGGGAACAGGGAACAGGGAGATAGATCTTAGACAAAAGGAAAGAGGATGTGGAGATAGGAAAGAGAGGAGGGGAAGTAAAAAGAATTAAGGTGCATTGTTTATAGGAACCAATTCCCCACAAGGAATGTCGCCTATACTACAAACATACTAATGAAAAATTCTAAAAATTAAAAAAATACAGCAGCGTTGCGTGGGATGGTCCTGGTTCGGATAGGGTCTGAGAAACTTTCTGTCTTGTTCCTGACATTCTGGATATGAGCAGCAGGAAGGAGCTCAGATACATGGAGTGGCACCATTTCTTGCTGGTCAGCCTGGAGTGACAATGGCGGAGGCACAGTTCTCTTGGGTCACGTGGGCCCTGGGGCTCCTAAGGCGCAGGGCCCCACCATATGTCTGGGTGGTTGATGAGCAGGACACGCTGTGGAAGAAAGGCAAGCTCATTGTCAGCGACCTATTTGGACACTCCCATGGTGAATTCAAGGCAGTATGCTTCTGCAAAACAGTCTGAGCTGGGCCCTGAGTGCCTGCACATGTTAGCAGGCTGAAGGGGTTCACTGTGTACCCAAACCCAGCAACTGTCCAGGATGTAGGGTAAGCTTGGATTAAATGGTCCCGGAATCCCTGAACAGTGTGTGGAGTTCAGTGATCATCCATCTTTCTTGCTCTCATTCACGCAGGTGAGAAATTAGGGTGGCTTACCCTGCTGCCTGTCCCTTTTCATTCTGGATAGTCACATGTCCCTATTTATGTTTTGATCACATTCAAGCTTTAGAGAATACATTGGTACTCTGATAGAGTCATTAGATTATTAATGTAAAGAGAAGAACTCAGAATTTAATGAAGAAAAAAATCCAGGTAGAAAGATCAGATCTGAAGTAATACAGCAAAATACCAAAGAATCTCTGAGAGAGGTTAGACGAGAGAGAAGGGTTTGTTGCTTTCCCTGTGTGATCATTAGCCTAGAATTGTGCAGGGCAGCATCTTGCGAGATGCGCGTTCACAGTGGGTCTCTAACAGCACCCAGGGTCTTGCATCTCAGGTAAAGCCCATCACGCTACATTTCAGATGGCTTAATAGGTCTCAGTGGCCTGCTCTGGCTCCTTTAAAGAGCAGTACTGGAAAACCAAAGAAGCTTGCTTTGCTGTGGTCGAGCCCTGGCCATCCGGACAAGCAGCAGTGCTGGCTGACTCGTCAGGCATTTTTATACCTACTATTATTAAATTAATCTCTCTTCATTGGTGAAGAAGAACCGATCTAGAGGGATAATGTGTTCATTCCACTGTTTGCTAAATAGTTGAATAAAAATAAAACTTTGAGTCATCAAGTGCACATATAATTTAGTGTCCTGGAAGATAGAGCAAAGGACAGACTGAGCCCAAGAGACACGGAAGACCACACAGTAGGCGCTTTTATAGGGTTGCCGAGAAAGGAAAAAATAGAATGGAAAAAAATTATCCAAGTAAAAGACCTCTCAGAAGTGAAGCAAGGAATTTTCAAGTTAAAAGAGACTGCTGAATGCGTGGTACAGTAGAAAAGGCCGGGACTTGGATATGTCACCGTGAAGCTAAAAATGAAAGTGGACTTTAACTACAAAGATGCACTCATCAGTGTGGTGTCAGGTTGAGCAGAAACTAAAATGTTGGAAGGTCATTCAGCGGGACATTTAAAGCTTGGAAGAGAGTCTAATTTCAGCTCAGTTCTGTACTTAGACAAATTCTTCATTAAGACCAAAGGCAAATGTTAAGACACTGAGGGACTCTGCCTTAGTCACTTTCTTCTTCCTCACTGAAGCACAATACCTGACACCCACACAAAGGTTTCAGTCCGTAGTCCAGTGGCTCCAGGGCAGGTCAGCATGGCAGAGGATGGTTATAGCATGGCCTACAGGAAGCAGAGAGTGCAGCTAATCCAGTCATGTCCAGAGATCCCACCTGTGATCACATGAGGCTTTAGGGGAACATCTGTAGGTATAAACTGGAAATTATTCTTCCTTTGGATGTTACTGGAGAAGGTCATCTAGCCAAATAAGGAAGCAAGCCTGAGAAATCAGGACAGAGTGGCTCTAGTGATACAAGAGAGCAATTCCAGGGAAGTCACTGACTAGCTAGCTGGTCACCTCCTCCAGAACAGCAGGCAATCCATATTTCAAGGCAGAAAAGTGCTCTGGGGGAAGGCCTACCAACAGAAAAAAGACCTGTGACTGATAAATTGAAGGTGCATCATGTAAAGACAAGGCCATTATATGCCATTCCTTTTTTTTTTTTTTTTGTCTCTTTGAGACAGGGTCTCGCTATGCAGTTCAGGTTGACCTTGAGCTCACTTTGTAGCCTAGGCTGGTCTTGAATTCACAAGGATCCTCCTGCCTCAGCCTCCTGAGTGCTGGGATTACAGGCGTGCGCCACCACCCCTGGCTATATGCCATTTCAAAGAACAGTTTATGTAAAAGTTTAGGAGCAAATATGAAGCACATGTTAGTGTGATTTCAAGTAATCATAGAGGATAGAGGAGAGCAAGTTGTGGGAGGTAGGAAACGTCTCCTCTAAGGGGACCAGAGGAAAGGAAGGGAGTATGAGCTTTGCACTTGGCAGAGCAGTGGAAAGTGCTTCTATAACCAGGGTGTAGAAACAGTTTACTTCCAACTAAGGACAAAGTTTTAATAACATGGTTGTCCTGAAGGACAGTGTGAATGTTAGCAACCAGGTATAATGAAGGGAAAAGGTAGAAGCAAGGGTATTAATACTAAGTGCACGCTCTGGAACCAGATCACATGTTCCGCTGTCCTCCAGTGGAAAGTTAGGCAAGACTCTTAAGTCCTCGGCTTGCTTGTGGTGTTCATGGCACTTGCATTAGAAGATGGTTGTGGATATTGATGAATGAGTGCGTGCATAGCAGTGCCTGTCCATGGTAAGCACTGTGGCTATTAGAACTGTCATCTTACAAATTTGAAATCCAAGAGCTACATTTTAAAATTGGCAAAAAGAAATTGAAATAGAAGCTCAAATGTAACCATGAGAATAAAAAATCAGAAAGGTTTCGTTTGAGAAGTACTAGCGTCATCTTTCATGACAAGGAATCAACAGGTCTCTAAAAGTACTTAGAAGTAGCCTTAGAATGCTCAAGAGTGAATTCCTTCATAACCTAGAATGGAGAAAATTTCCAAAATAGCACTCAAAACTTAGATCCACTGGCGGCAGATGTAGGTAAATTTGCCTTTTTTTAAACCAAACAACGTGAAAACTACACAGAGACAAAAAAGACTTAAGTATTTTAAACTCCTATCAAACACACAGGATTAATTTCAGTAATATTTAAAGGGTTTCTAAATTATTGAGAAAACAATGAATAGCTATAGAAAAATCCCCAAGAAATACAAAAAGTTTACAAAACTGAAATGAAAGTGAGCCTTAAACATCAACAAGTTCATACTTGCTCATTGTAATAAGAAAACTGCACTTGGAATGTGCATGGAGGAACCGTTTTTACCTTTTAGATTAGCAAAACTAGAAGCTAGCAGCATACTCTGAGTGAAATCATAGGTCAAGGAGGCACACAGACAAACCTTTCAAACTAAACCTTTTGGAGATATGGTAATGCAGATCTCTACACGGGAGAATTTGGCAGGAGGATGGTTATAGCATGGCCAAATGCAATACTCATTTACCCTTTGCCCCTGCATACCTGTTTGTAGGAATCTGTCTCAAAGAGGTACTGACAAAAGTACGGGAAGCATATGTACATTGTTCGTTATTGTGACACTGTAAAGCAAAAGATGTTTTTTATCTTTTGAGATAGGGTCTCGCTGTGTAGTCCAGGCTGGCCTTAAACTCATTGTATAGCCCAGGCTTGTTTAGAACTCATGGCAATCCTCCTGCTTCACCTTCCTGAGTGCTGGCATGTGTCCCATGCAAAAGTTTTTTTTTTTAAATGTCCATCAAGATATGACTTGTTAGCCAGCGCTGGTGGTGCACACCTATAACCCCAGCACTGCAGGAGGCTGAAGCCTGAGGATTGCCATGAGTTTGAGGCCAGCCTGAGCTACATAGTGAGTTCAAGGCTAGCCTGGGCTACCTAGTGAGACCCTGTTTCAAAAACCAAAAAAGTAAGATGTGACTTTTTTGATAAACTATCATGTGTCCCCAAAGTATTATGCAGCTAAAGTTCCATACGTACTGTTAAGTAAGAAAAGCAAGTTATAAAGCAGTAATATAGTAAGCTACCAGTTATCGGCCAGATTGCTTCCTCTCACCCCAATTCTATGTTTGAAGTCCTAATTCTTAGTACTTGAAAATGTGACTGTTCAGAGATTCAGTCCTACAAAGGTGACTGAGTTCAAATGAGGTCATTGGTGGTAATCAAATCTGACTGATGTCCTTAGGAGAAGACGGGGACACAGAGGGCCACCAGCTACACATGTACACAAGGAAAAGACTGAGCACACAGCAAGGAGGCTCTGTGCAAGCGCAAGAGAGAGGCCTCAGGATCAGCCGGGCACCACATTGATCTTAGATGTGTAGCCTGCACAATTGTGCGAAAGTACATTTCTGCTGAACTGCACACTGTCGCTTACGTAAGAAAGCAGAGAACATCAGAAAATAATTTGCACCTGTGTACACGTACAAAATACTGAATGAAAATAAAGCCCAAGACAAATAAAAACTGGTTATAGGGAGAAGGGACAGAGATGAGTATAAGTGAAAACTAGACTTCCTTAAATGTGTGTAGTTTTTTAGTTGGCTCTGTAAATGTTTTACTTAACTCTGAAACTAGGAAAAAGTACTGCCCTGAAAATTAGAAGCAGAATGAAACATTTTGCAGTTTGATGTTGGTAGCCCAACCTCACTATGGTTTTTTTAAACCTAGAAATTTGAATGCTAGTTATGAACTAGGCTCGGGTCTCCTCCCGCAGCACTGAGGCCACGAGCCTGTGTCCCGGAGCCGGCGCTCCAGGTGACTTGACAGCGAGATGCTGCTCTCCATAGGGATGCTTATGCTTTCAGCTACCCAAGTCTACACCATCTTGACTGTCCAGCTCTTTGCATTCTTCAACTTACTACCGGTGGGAGCAGACATTTTAGCATATAATTTTGAAAATGCATCTCAGACATTTGATGATCTTCCAGCAAAATTTGGGTATAGACCTCCAGCTGAAGGTTTAAAGGGTTTTTTGATTAATTCAAAACCAGAGAATGCTTGTGAACCCATAATGCCTCCACCAGAAATTTGAATGCTGTAATGTGGTACCTCGATTCACAGACTTGATTCTTTCTACCTTGGTCACAAACCAAGATGGATGAGAACTAAATCAGGTTCAGTGCTTAGGTTCAATGTTGACCTTATGGAGAAATTTGATTCGATTCTTTTCCAGTTCAATTTGTGACCAGAATCATGTAGAGGATTGAGTTCGTGAACCAAGGTACTACTATCGTAGTGAGATAAATCTCACAGACAGAAATACAGTAACTACAAAGAAATCATAAGCAGTATGAAACACTGATGTTGATAGAATTCAATTTAGAATAAAGCAAAAACAAGTTTTTACTGTAAGAATGAAGACGTTACCATGAGACAGAAGATAAACTTGTACTAAGTCAAGGCAGGCATGCTGGCACATTCCTGTAATCCCAGCACTTGGGAGGCGAAGGCAGGAGAGTTCAGTGTTCCAGGCCATCCTAAATTATCCTGCAAGACCTTATCTCTCAAGCATCACAAAAAAAATTTTTTTTAACTAAATTTAAGACTAATTTTGCTTCGGAATTATCAGTATGAATGCATTATGCCGTTTTCCACTTAAAAGGTCTGCCCACTGGTAAGACGTAGAGGGAACAAGCTATGCTGGTCCCGGAGGCAGCACTGCTCTCTGCCAGTTAAAGGAAACCAGGGTCCCATAATGAAAGGGCTCTTTTCCGTGTCACCACTGCAGGCGCAGAAAGTGAGCCTGGGTCTTCTAGACCAGAGTATGGGGTTGGAAGCTGAAGGGCACTGGCATACTCGTGTTAAGGGGCACAGACTGTTTGAGGGGGCTGGACCAGAGAGGAGTGATTTGATAAGAGATGCGGGGCATTGCAACGTAAATATGACCTAGTAGGTAACTGTGGAAGCTCACAGTTTTAAAAAGTAAGGAAAGTTTAAATTAATAACGGGTACATGGGGCTCAGTACTTTTACTGTTGTCTACATTTAGGGTGTTTGAGATTTTCCATTATAAAAAGTCAGAAATACAGCAGGTATTTGGACAGAGGGAGCTGGTCACAAGAACTAAAATTGAACCAGGCATGGTGGCACATGCCAATAATCCCAGCTCTTGGGAGGCCGAGGCAGGAGAATTGCCATGAGTGTGAGGCCAGGCTGGGCTACATAGTGAGTTCAAGGTCAGCCTAAACTGCATAGTGAGACCTTGTCTCAAAAAAACAAAACGAAAAAAAAGAAGTGAAAATGGCCAGTAAATGTGTAAGCCAACATCAGGGATAGGGAAGTGTGTGCTTTATTATTTTAAGCCTTCCTGTAAACTTGATTGGTTGCCATGCACTTGAATAATTTTTTTTTTTTTTTT
>NW_004955403.1:48410485-48414233 GCF_000276665.1 Chinchilla lanigera
GGGACTTGTTTTTCATTCGTCAATCAGAAACTATTCTAGAGATTATAACCTGGTAACATTGACCATTTGACAGTGTAGGACCTGTGTCCCACAATAATATTAATAGCATAATTTGATATTAAAAAAACAGAAGGCGGTGGATACGTTCATTAGCTTAAATTCTGTAATGTCTGCAGATACCAAAACATCATGTTGCCCACCATAAAACACACAATTTGGGGCAATTAAATTTTTAAGAAGTATTCCCATTGTCAATTCTCAAATTAACAGGAAGTTAGAAGACACAGCTCTTAGTAAGGAGGGAGGCCTGTGTTAACCATCTCACACGCTAACCCTCTTAAATAAACGGCGCTGTGTGCCGTCTGCTGTTGTGATTCCCATCTCCCAGAAAGGAAGAATGAAGCAGAGCTCAGGTCACTTGCCTAAGATTGTAGAGCAGTTAAATAGCAGAGCCAGGATCTGAACACAAGGTGTCTGGCACCAGAGGCCAAATGTTTCCCCTTTGCAGCTCATCTGTGAATTGTACCTTAAGTTGGCTGTCGGCTTTCACATCCACCATTGGCTTCCACATGCACTGACCCAGCCAGCAGTTCCCCGGCCTTTCCGTGGAGTGTCAGCAGATGTTCCGGGAAAAAACGTTTAATGGAAAATTATGTGTGCAGAGATTATTTACACTGAGGACTTCCCAGAATTTTATGTTAAATTTGTATTGCCTGTCACCGAGAGGAACATTCATCTTATAGCAGTCTAAAGTTATTTTGGCGTGGAACGTGGGGTTTTGTTTTTATAAGATATCTATAGATATCTCAGGGAACACACCGTTCTGTGCCATTTCTGTGCTCTTGAATCTCGTCCACTGTTTTCACGCCATTGGCTTCTGCTGAATCTTGTGTGCTACCAGATGAGCTCTCCCATGCGAGCTCGGAGTGTTCACACCCACAGCACGGTGCAGGGCGCTTGCTTTCGTTTCAGTCATTGCTGCAAGGGCCCTCCTGTGGGCTTGGCTTCTGCTGCTCCCACGTGGACCTCCTGGCCATGCATGAGTGGCTGCAGCTCTTGGGCTGTGATGCCTGGCTTTGAGTTCCCGCTTGCCTTCTCTTTGAGAGGCCGTTCTACTAAGCCTTCAGATCAGCCAGAACAGCTCTCATGTGTTGGAGATTTTACCTGGACATCTTTCTGTGGATCCCATTATGAATACCGCTGCTGGCCAGATACCCATCTTCTCAGTCCACACACAGTCTGGTAGGAGTGTTGAAACTGTGCCTCTATACCAGGAGCTCCTCTGAGACCAGATCCTGTACCAACCGTGTCATTACCTGGCACAGAGCAGTTTCTTCAGAAGTATTGAATGAATTTGACCTTCTGAAGACATTAATTGTTGCAAGCAGGTTTTGTTTGTTTGTTTTTTGTTTTTTTGTTTTTTTTCTGGTACCGGGAATGGAACTCACAACGTCGCGCTCGCCAGGCAGGTGCTGTGCCGCTGAGCTAAATCCCCAGCCCCAACAAGCAGGTTTTGATGTTGGCCTAAAGTCGGGTTCCCTCTAACATTACCCCACCGAACATATTTTATTCCTTTTGCTTGTAAGTCTTTCTGGTATTCCAGCGCAGTATTTGAGTTTTCCTGAAGTGTTTTCCACATGAAGCTTTTCTTTTTTAAATAAGCATAGGATGTTATCACTCAGTGGCTGGTAGGGCACTCAGAGCTGAATCTAATACTGCATTCTGGAAATGACTAAAGCAATTTTTAATTTTTATGGAAACCATATTTTTAAAAATCAGTGTTTGCTACGCCTTTGACCCCTTTGTGCTTGTTAAAACCCATCTGTCTTACTTTGACCTGTTCATTTAATCTTGCTCAGTCCATCTGCTGTATCACTTGGTTCAGCTAGCTGTGTGTTACCTTCAGTTTTACATACACACCTATCGTTGCTTCACCCACACTGGTTAACAGGAAGAGCCCCCAGTGGCATCCCAGTAGATGCTCATACTGGGTTAATCTTGGGTTATCATGAGTATATCCTTGGCATAAATATCTCATAGGTTTGTCCAGCTCTATAGCATTTAATCCTTTTTTTTTTTTAAATTTATCTAACACTTACCTTGGCAAATGCTTTGTGGAAATAGAGCTACTGTGCAGTTTATAAGTTGAGTTTTGCTTCATATTTTCTGACTTCTGTGTTACCACACTCCTTACCAGTGACTCAAATGCCCAATATTTTCAATGTAATAACCGATTGTAAGTTTTCTTGTCAAAATCACCTAAACATAGTCACTGTATAAAGTTAATCACTGAAGTGAAACTAATCAGTTGTTAAAGTTTCAACACCGCATGACCTTAGATCTTTATCGGTTACAGTATTTTAACCCATCTTCTCAGGTTTTTAAAGGTGGCAGAAAGAAGAAAACAAAGGGAAAGAAACGTGTGGAGAAATCTCTGTATGGAGAAAGAGAAATTGCGTCTAAGAAGCCCCTGCTGAGTCCCATTCCTGAGCTGCCCGAGGTCTTGGAGGCTCCGTCCTCGGTCGCAGGCATCGGAAGGCTGCATGCAGGTATCCCTTCCTGTCCTCTTGTCACGCCTTGTCTTCTTTCTCTACCCTCCTTGTTGCTATTGGATTCTTTCTTCCCTTTTTGCATTCACTCTGTAACGTGTACATAAATAAGAATAGTAGTACTTCTTAATTATTATGAGAAGTTTAAGTGAAGGAAGCTGTAGAGAGTTCGTAACTTTTAGGTATCTTGGACTTTTCCAGAATCTGATGAAAGCTCTGAGTCATTTTTCTAAAACAACCCAGGATTGTTTTTTTCCTAAAAGAACATAGGACCTTCAACTCCAGTAGACCCCCAGCCCATTTTAAATTTTTTTAGTTTGAGGCAGGGTTTTGCTCAGTCACTGAATTGTCCAGGCTGGGCCTGTACTTGCAGTCCTCCTGCCTCAGCCTCCCAGAGTCCTGCAGTTGTGGGAAGGTACCGCTATGACCAGCTCAGACTCAAGATTTTTGTGTATCTTTTCAGGGGAAATAATTTCTGTTCATCATCATTTTTGCTTCTCAGAGCATCTTACTGAATTCCATTTGGTTGTATGGTCCATCATTAAATGTGAACAAGGTGCTAGATCTTGTCTGAGTTGAGCACAAAACTAAAAAGCTTGCCCCATGCCATGCGCTGGCACTACTAAGCACGGCAGGCGTCTTCTAGGAAAGGTAACTACTAAGCAAATGTCTTCAAGAAATGGCATCTGTGAACTGATTTGACTACTTTGAAGGCTGTTTATAAATGCAAATCAAGTCGGTTAATGGCCTGATTGGATAAAAAGTGTATTAGAGCTGCCTTCTGGTTTATAGCACTTGGGTTTTAAATTGGCTAAGTCGTGCTGAAAGTAATAAGGGCATGTGTCCACTTGGTGTGTGGATTTTTTTTTTTTTTGGTAGAGAATCATTTTTTAAACAGCTGTGGACACTTATAACATGCATTCTATTTGTGGCACACTGTAGGATTTATACTTTACAGGGTTTGAGGATGAATGAGGTGCGTGCCACTGGAGACACTTGGATTCTGTGAACTTCTCAACTTGGGGATAGAGCAAGAGTTTAAATGAACTGCCCACAGCCACACACCCCGTGCCCTCCTCTGCCCCTGCCTGTCCTTTGCAGGGGTCTTGGGACAGGAGGTCGGCCACCCCACCTCTTTTTAATCAAGTCTAAGGCTGTTTGTGTATTAAGATGCCACTTTGCTGCCTGCCTTTCCAGGA
>NW_004955403.1:48414412-48421761 GCF_000276665.1 Chinchilla lanigera
CTTGCCAGGCAGGTGCTTTGCCGCTGAGCTAAATTCCCAGCCCCCCTTTCTTCTTTCTTCTTCGTCTTACTTCCTAACTGTCTTTCTCCCTGTCTCCCTTCCTGTCTCACTACCCTTTTATTCTTTTTTTTATGCTTATATATTGAATTTTATGAAAAATGTATCAACATCAATTTTTTAAGTCATAAAAGAGCTCACTGCCATATTCATTGGTTGCCATCAAGTGGCCTCTGACCTATGTTAATCTCTAGCCATGATTTTTAAATATTCTAGTCGTGGATATATTTTCAGATTAAAACACTGTTTTTTAGACTTCGGGCTCATTTAGTTTGGTTCGGTTTACAGAGCTTTGTATACTCACTTGACTAGCCAACTAAAAACATTGCGTATTATGTGAGATAATTGGACAGATAGCGTGAAAGGCTATTGAGATTTAGAAGTCTTAAAGTCTGAATTCATTCAGGACATGTCACCTGCCAGTCTTGCTGACGGTCTTTTTCACCTTCTGTGAAGGCCCCAAACCCGTGCCAGGTGGTGTCACTTGCCGGAGGCTGCAGTTCAGGCAGAGGCCGAGGAGCAGGGCTATGGTGAGGACAGGGTAGCCCATAGGGCTGTGAGTGCAGCGCGCTTCGCAGTGACTTAGAAACAAGGCTCCTGCGTCCTCAGGGTGCCCAGGTTTTCTCCCCTTACTTCAAGGGAAACCTTGAAGGAGAAGCTTGAAAAGCACGCTGTTGCCCATTTTCAGGAAAAGTGGGAAACATGGCCTCCTCACACTAGCGGCCCTGCGGCGCGGGAAGCAGTTTAAGGCACCGGTCTTGTGTTCATGGTCTGAGGCCGTGGGCTGTATCAGTTCGTCTGTCTAATGCCTATTTTCTTAACCTGTGCGGTGCGGAAGAGCTAAGCGAGCAAGAGAATGACAGATGGGGACAAGTACAGTGTAACACTTGTCGGCCTTGTCGTTTTGAAGCTTAAAACCCAATATGATAGGGCATAATTACATAGAGAACACCTGTTCTGTTTAATAAACTTACGCTTTTTTTCCATGGTTATTTTTAATGACACCTAAACTTATTTACGTGCCCGTAGATGATTTCCACTCAACCGGCAGACTGGGAGAAGTGGAGCTGCTTGAAGCTCCAGCTAAGAGAAAGCATCGCTGGCGCTGGAACCCAGATCTGCGTTTGCAGCAAGGCCTTGACGGAGCTGACGCCTCTGAATGCTGCTGCCCCAGCGTGACGGGTGCTTCGCCGCTCGTGGCCACCTCTCAGGATTCAGGCACAAACACGGACACTGACGACATGGCAAATACTCCACAGGCAGAGAACGAGTGGCAGTCTGAAAGTGAACTCGGAACTGAGGTGGAGATCGCCAGCAGTCATGCTGCCTGTGCTTCTCTGGCCAGAGAACACCACGTGTCAGATCAGCCGAGGCCCGCTCTTACCCCGCAGTGCCAGGAGCTCCCTGCTGCTGGTCAGAGTGCAGAAAAGCTTTGTCAGGTCCCTAATGCGGCAGAAGATGTGCACCTAAAGTTGGAGGAGCAGGATGACTTCTTAGCAGCCACAGAGGGAGAACTGCAGTGCAGTCCCATCTGTGGCTCACGAGAAGAATTTAACTGTTTAGACGACGTCGTCACCAGAAAGAGAAAATCTGGAAGCCACAGCGAGGATGTGGAAAGTCAGCCTGCAGAAGGTGGGAGCGTCACAGGTCGTAGGAAAAGGAAACACGGACGCCGCTCTCTGTGCCTCTCTGAAGATCACAGTGTCGGGCCGCAGCAGAACGGGCATCGCAGTCCTGCCTGCAGCGTGGGAAGCCTTGCAGAAGTTAGCCTCAGACATTCCGAACTATACAAAGATCTGTCCGACGCCATAGAGCAAGCCTTTGAGAGAGCTGGCAGTGAAACCAAAGTGCGGCGGAGCACGAGGCTGCAAAAGGATTCGGAAGACCAAGGGCTTGTGTGGCTGTCACTGCCGTTTCCTTCCACTGCCCAGAAAGCCAAAAGGAGAACGAGCTGTACATTGGAGAGCAGGGAATTGGAAAGTTCGCCCCCTAGAAAAGAAACCGAGGGCTCCAGGCAAAACCCAGGGGTGGTGGGCTCCGGCACAGGGGAAGAAAGCAGCGAGGGCCAGGCTGCCGCTTTCTGTCCTTTACCCGGGAGGAGGAGGAGGAGGAAGAGCCTTTGCGCCTCTGCGCTCCCCAGCGCGTGCAGTAGCGCTGGGCCAGCTCCGTCCAGGAGAGGCTTTCCCAAGGAGCAGGCGGGGAGCTTGGGGCGATCAGGCCTAGGCGGGAACTAACCCAGCCCAGAGCATTTGGAGGTAACCTGGGCCTCCGTGTCTTCCCTTCCAGCTCCCGTCCTCTGTCCAGCTGTCCTGCTTGCAAATTTCAAATAAAGTCAGCTGTGATTTTAAGTAGAAATAAGTGGATTTCTTCATCATTCCAAAATCAAACATTCCCTTAAATGCATTCTCCCCATACATGCTGTTATTAGTATTTTGCCTCAAAATTGTTTTTTAACTCAAAATGTCTCTGAAGTTTTATTTTATGTAAGTACATACTTAGCCCTGGACGTTTAGACGCTCCAGTCAAAAACATCCTTTAGAATGGACTGGTTCTATCTCAGTAAGCTTTTTTTTTTCTTTTTGTAGAAGATAATGTGATAGAAATTGTGGAACTTCATGAAACTTTATGAAAATGAAGGTAATATAAACTTGAACACTTAAAGTGGTGTGGTGTATGAGTTTTTTACTTTACAGTAGGGCAAAAATGGTTAAAATTCTTTAGCAAAAATGAAAACTACGAAGCTTGTCTTTCTCTGGGTGAAATGTCAAAGAAGCTATCATGACTTCACTGCTCTCAAGTGAAAGTTTTGCTTTAATCTGAAGTTCCAGAAAATTCTTTGGATAACTGGAATCACTACTGTGAAAACACTGTCTGTCTCAGGTTTGTTCTGTGCTTTGTGGAGTGGGGAGAGAGACGTGTTTGTTAAAAGTGGAGCTGTTTAGAATTTAAAGACTGGATTCCCAAATTCATCACAGGTAATTTGGGATTTAGTTCCTGATTTTCCATCAGAATAACTTTGAAAAGCAACTAACAAGTAGCGCCTCACACAGCATTTTCCAGCAGCTGCAACTGTTTCTTTCCTGCGGCCTGGGACCATCGCTCTTCTCGGGTTCTCCAGTTAGGCTTCGGCGCTATTTCCCATGGCTGTTCTCCTGACAGCAGCTTGAACAGCAAAGTCGCTGTCTATCTGGAATTTGTGAACCCACATAAATCATCGGATCATTAAATAATTGTCTCTGAAATCCTTTAAATCATTAAGCTTTGCCTGGCCATGATAGCAGAAACATGGTAACAAATAGAGCTCCCTATAAATAACACAACAGGGAAGAAAGCTCCTGCTGAGCGGCCCATTTCCCCCTTGTAGATAGAGACTATTTGTTACCTCCGCGGCACCGGCGGGTCTGGGACTCCCGCTGCTAAAGACTAATGTATTTTACATTAACACTCAAAGTGATCCCCAATTTCTTCTGCTCAAGGGTGGATTGTTTAAAAATTTCTTTTATCTTAACATGTAAATTATTTATGGACTTTCCCTCTCATTTAGGGTTTGGCATGGTTGCCAAATCGTTAGCACTGAAAACAAACTTTGAACAAAAGAACTAATTATCTTCTTAGGAGGCTTTTTGGTTTTGATACTTCTAAAAGAAAACTTCAGAAACCCAAGTGTTAAAGGATTTGAGGTTTCCCAATTTTAAAATTTCTCCTTTGGTTACTGTGCAGGGTAAAAACTATTGATTGTTATTTGGCCCCCTTTTTACTTGATAATATACCCACTCAACTGTATTTGACTTTTAAATATTTCACGTTTTGTTTATTTCTCAAAAAGTACTAATGAACATGAGGGAACTGTTTTGACCTGGGATTTTTGGCTTGGTTTTTCAAAAGTAAATTTGTGCTCATTTTCTAACACCTACAGGTAAAAATATGAACACACGTTATAATGCTATTGGTTTCAAAATGTCCCGCTGTAAATATTTTATTTCTCTCTGTAAGTACCAAAGGGACACTTTTCCTGAAAAGAACAGGTCTGAAAAGTCAAAAATGGAGACTTACTTTTATCTACCAAGTCTTGTGTGTGTTAAAAGATTTATAAAGTTAATTTCTCTGTTTGATCGTGTTTGCTTGCTTCATTTTCACAGTTTTCATTAATAGTTCGATATTTAGCTTCACAATATTTCTTTTCCTGCCTTATCTTTTTTTATTGCTGTACCTAACCCCCGACGTTCCGCCTGTCTCCTGCTTACGTCATCCGCTTCCCTCCTGCAGATTCTTGTTGGCTCCAGTAGATGGCAGCATGACATCTGACGTTTTCCCTTCACCAGGCATATCCTAAAAGCAAGGCAACTCTTACTGCTGTTTCCTACGCTGCTCTTTACTTTTAACTCAGTTTTTATTATAAAAATAATAGGTGTCTATTGAAAAGGGGAGAGAACTGTACAAAATTAAGAAGTGGAAACACCACAAGCACACCGCGTAGGTTCATTTTTTCCCCAGGCTTTTGTGTGTGTGAACGCTGCTAGCAACACGTTTTTCCATTCCTTTCCTGCTGCGCAGGAGTATGCTTTCATCGTCTGCTGACAGGATCATTGCATGTGCTCTTCTGCAGCTTGACTTGCTTATTCCACAAGATACCGTGAGTGTCCTGCAGTCGTACGGACAGGCCTAGGGCCATTGAAATCTTTTCCAGCCATGCACAGAATTACGTATTTTTGACATCCGTAATGTAGGTAGCCATATCCTTCGTACTGGATATGAATTATCTCCAGCTTTTGCTCCTGAAAATTGTGCCACATTGGATTCATGTGAAAAGGCCTCTGAAAGAGAAATTCTTTGTAATTAAAATGGATATCAACTTCCCCTCTATAGCTCTTCACTGGCCAGCTCTCCTTATGGACTTTCCATTTTCCTTTCCATCATTTTCTCTTGCCACTGAGTACCATCTCCTTCCCTACTTGCCCTGGAGCTCCAGGACTGGGGGTGAGGTTTGGAGCTGGCAGAATGAGGAGAGAGAGATTGGTAGTGCCTGATTCATGCTTTAGATTGAAAGAGCTATTTTTAAAGTCAAATGTATTGACGTAAAATAACTTACATAATATACCCTTTAAGGATGCAGTTTGAATTTCAGCAAATTTACACAGTAACGTAACCCTGATGGTAGCCAAAGAACAGACCGTTCCCACCAGCCCAGTCAATCCCCTCGTCCCTGGCCCAGCCCCTCATAACTGCTGATCTGGTTTCTGTTGTTAGAGTTCTGCTTTGTCCAGAATGTTACAGAAATGGGATCATGTAGTCTTATATCCATTTGTGTCTGGTTTTTCAAGTAAGCATATGCTTTTGGGATTCATCCATGTTGCATGTTATAAGTAGATGATACCTGTTTATTACTGGGTAGTATTCCATTTTCTAGATGTACCACTGTTTACCCGTTCATCATTCTGTGGATATTTGGATTGTCATGTGTGTTTTGGCTATTACAAATAAAGCTGCTATAAATGTTCGTGTACGGTTTTTTGTTTACAGACACATTATCTTGGATAGAGATGGGGTTTGTAGGGTGTATTTGTCTACCTTTTTGAGAAACTGCCAGCCAGCTGTTTTGGTGCACACCTTTGATCTCAGTACACTGGGAGGCTGGGGCAGGAGGATGGAAAGTTCAGGCCAAGGCTTGGCAACTTAGAAAGTTAGTGAGATCCTGTCTCAAAATAAAAAAATTTTTCAAAGGGCTGGGCATGTAGGTCTGTGTGAGGGCCCCAGGGTTTAATCCCAAGGACCACAGGAAATAAACAGGAAAGAAAAGGGAAAAATTCCTGCCACGCTTTAGTGTAGTGGCTACACACTGCATTCCTCCCATCATCACAGGCTCTCCGCTCTGTGTTTCACCAGGGTGTGGTATTGGTCTTTGCATTTGAGCCTTCCTGTTACATGTACAGTAGTGTTTCGTGATGATTTCGATTTCCTTTAACTTTTATGTGTTGTGTAAGAGCAGGGTGGAGTTTTTGTTTTTAATGGAAATTATCCAGCACCCTTTGTGACACAGCTTACCCATTCCTCATTGAATTTATTGGCACCTTTATTGAAATCATTTGACCTTATCTGTGTAGGTCTATTTCTGGATTATATTCTCGGTCTATTCTTATGCCAGACTCACATCATCTTAAAAGGTTTTTAAGGGGCTGGGGATTTAGCTCAGTGGCACAGTGCCTGCCTGGCAGGCGGGAGGTCATGAGTTTGATTCCCGGTACCGGAAAAAAATGAAAAAAAAAAACCAAAAAACAAAAAAACAAACAACTAAAAGGTTTTTAAAATCTCTTACTATGAATTTGTATCATAGTTTATGTTTAAAGTTCTTGAGGAGGTTTTGCTGAGGGGAAAGCAACAAGCTAACCAAATCTGTCTGGAACTTTCAGTTAAATCAAGACCTAAAGTACCTTCTGGGGAAAAGAAGCCAAGTCAATAATGAAAAGCTCTCAGAGATACAGCAAGGAAAGCAGCTTCCCTGGGCTGCCTGCATCCCCAGCCCCGTCTGCTATACACTGGTTTACTACAGTTGGTAATTCACAACTATGACCCTGTGTCACTGTAAGATTCCTTTGCTACGAAGCCATCTTTCTGGACCGTGCACTCTAAATCACTGTAAGAAAATTGAGGTATATTAAGAATCAAATTAAGTTTGCTAAACAGTTAAACCTGGTTCATAAATTAAAGTTGTTTATTGTGGTTTGGCTTAGTATAAAAAATTGCCGCTCCATACTCAGAAGCCTTAGCATTTGAGAATTATTTCTTAATACGGGGGAATGTCCCTGCACGGGGTCACCTCAGGCAGGCAGAGTACGGCTTTATGAATACATTTGCCAGGCATATACTTAACAACTACCATGTGCCAGGCATTTGTTTCTAAATGCAGTCACCATCTTCAGATGTTCAGTTTTCTCCAAGGGGCAGAATGTAGGGCGTGTTTATAAAGGGACACCAAGAATTGTCACCATTCCAGGTGGGACCAGCTTTAGACCAGGCAAGGTTCCTTTTTATTCTACAGCAGCGATAGTTGAACAAGTTTGCTGGTAGGAGTTTTGGAGAAGTGGAATACAAGGTATAAGATCTGTTCCAAATGCCCTGTTGGTACCATTTGTTGAGATGAGGTTCTAGATGCAGGGCATCCTGTGTAAGTATTTTAATGTTGTTTTTTTTTTTTTAAATTTCTTTAAGGATGAAGCTTAAATTCAGAACGACTATAGGTTGTGAATTGTACATAACATTTTAAATAAACCTCTTGAATGCTTATGTATTTCTTT
>NW_004955403.1:48422029-48451993 GCF_000276665.1 Chinchilla lanigera
CTCTTTATAGTATGTCTGAAGGATTTGACTCTGGGTTTGAAATCTTAGATCAAGTGAGTGGAATTGGTATAAAGTTACAATAAGTAATTGTACATACAAAAAATAAAGTTTTGCCTTAAATTTATTGCATAGATTTGCTTTGGCTCTGTAGTGTACTAATTGCTAGTGCACTATAGCCTGACAATTTCACGTTGTCTACTACGTAGATGTGTTCATTCTTATACATTCTTTGATGCTTTTCTGGTTTTGTTTAAGTAAAATGATCTAGACTACAAATAATACCTTACATGAGAAATAAGCACTGCCATTCGGTGGATACATATTTTTATCACACAAGGTCAACCAAGATCATACTTAGCCTGTATGACCTTGGTGATTTATTTGAAAAGTTTTTGGAAATTTTTGGGAAATTGGGATTCAAATATTTTCTGGACCTGCTTCTACTTTTTGATACGTTAAGCATTATATCACATATGACAGGGGAAAATAAATGAGTGCACAGTAAAGAAAAACACAAGTTTGAATTTTGTAAGAGGTAGTTGGAATTTTATTGCATTTCCAGCATCCAGTTAGCTGAGTTTTAAGTCTTCTTTTCTCACTTGTTGAAAGCATACAACGTGACTAAATTGTTTAGTTTACATGGTGTGTGATAAAAGTGGTCTCCAGTGGCACGACCAACTGGCATTTTGGGTTTAGCTGTGATAGAACACTCAAATTATATAGATGTTTTAAAGTTCCAAATCGATATGAGTGTGTGTGTGTGTGTGTGTGTGTGTGTGTGTGTGAATTTCAAGCTGTTTAATTTAAAGACAACTACTATATCTGCTTACTGCTTCCAGCATTTTATTTTCATGTCCTTATTTACCCACTTAAAATTTACATTAAGAAAATTCTTCCTTAAAAGAAGTTGTTCTACTTTGATAATATTTCATAATCTTATTGATTTGATAGGAGCCCTTCTGTTTTTGCCATTTAAATTCAAACTACAATTCCACTGTTCTAATATCCAGGATTCTTGTTGATAAACAAGATAAATGCTGAGTTTTTTTTTTTTTCCTTTTTTCTTGCTCTTTGTTTAGGCACATGAAATAACTCCTAAGTAGCATCAGGTGTTTGCAAAAATAGATCTTCCAAATGTCTGCTTCAAACAGTGGAATATTTTTATTTCAGTTGAAAATCTATGTCAAGCAGTTGGAAGTTTATATAGAAAATGAGTAAAAGAGACTTTCTCAGTTCAAGTAAGTTGCGTTCAGATGCCAGGTTGAACATAAACTGTGCGATTTTATACCTAACATGGAAGACGAACAATGTGTTCAATTCTAATTGTTCATAACAAAGCCATGGTCCAAGCAACCATACTTGTCTTTTGTAAGATTTCAGAGGCACTATATTCCCTAACTCAAACCTGAAAAACCTGGTGTTAGTCTTGGGTGATTTCCAGTGACCCTCTGTCTCCCTTCTTCCTGCCCCCTGTGTAGATTTGGAACCGGGCAGCCATTTTTGTTTTTGGAAGGGAAAGGAGACAGATATAATGAATGACTTTTATTGTGCAATATTTCAAACTCTCTTGAATGCATTCGAACGGGATGGAAAGTGTTCTGCCCTATGTCATAGCCAAAACAAACAAAACATATTCCCTAAACCTGGATGTGTGTTGCTCTCAAACTGGCGGTAGGGTTCAGCTCTCAAACAAGAATTTGGTTTGACAATTTTTAGCCCTTGTTCAACGAAATATTAGGATAGGTCACAGCCAAAGCAAATACCATGGGGAAAAATTAATGTACTTATTTACAGCTTGCAGGTGGCATTTTTTTTTCTTAAAAGTTGGAGATTTGTCTTAAAGAATTGCTTTTGTGGTAATACTTTTAAATAGACTGCTCTTTTTGCCAATATTTTAGAAGTGAATTCTAACAATAATAACTAAATGTAAATAAATTCTACAGAGGTCCCTGAAGAGTGATAAATGGTTGAATTTAAGTATTTAAACATTTAGAGGCCACGAAGACTCCGAGAATTCTAGGACTATCAGACCTAGCAAATATGCACTAAAACCCCCTTGATAGTAGCCTTCTGTGCCCCCTCCCAAGAATCCACTGTAAGACATATCAATGGCTTCTTTATAATGCAGCCTGCAACATTACCGACCCCAGTCAATCCCACTTCTGTTGTTAAGTATACCCCCAACCTTGCATCTGTGGGAGAGAAAATATTCTACATGATCAGGATCATTCATTTTGTAATGCACCATAATTCGGGCAACATAGACACGTTATTAGTCACAATAATAGCTTTGAATTTACAGTATAGTTACCTGTGAAAATGCGCTCTTGGTTTACGTCCTAACCAAGACACGGTGGAAACAAATTTGGACACCAGGCAATCTGTCCCTCATAGTGGTCGCAAAGACTTCAACCGGGTCCTGCCTTTGAAATATAAAATCCGAACTCTGATCCGTGGTTCCAATGGACAGTATCAAGCACTTGTATGAGGGGAAGGAAGCCCCTGGGTTAATTCCACTGGCTGCTGACTTCCCTGGAACAAACGGGACAGATGGAACTCTGCACCCATCTTGTGCTTCACTTAGCAGTACCGCACGCGGAGGCCGAGATTTCTACTTGGCCTGTGAAGTCCAATTCTACCAGGCTGCCTGGCATGTTCTGGACAAACATCACTCCAAAGCGTGGCTATTTAGGTGGTGTGGTTTGTGACGAGCGGGTGAGTGGGTGTTGCTGAGGCCCATGCAAGAGGGAAACGTTGGATGTGAGACTCCAAGCGTGGGGGAAGGTACCAGCAATGTCAGGGATCAAAGCAGGTTCTTATATTTCAGTTTAAAGATGTTTCTTTAAATTCTTTGTATTCCAACTCAAATGTTGTGGATGTATAGTGGGAAAAATGGAAACACTGGTTTGTCCATATTCTACTTTTTCTTTTTTTTTTTGGTTTTTCTCCGGAACCGGGAACCGAACTCACTACCTTGCGCTTGCCAGGCAGGCGCTTTGCCGCTGAGCTAAATCCCCAGCCCCTCTACTTTTTCTTTATTTGCCTAAGTAAACTTATTTTTAAATTCAGAACCAGCTGACCTCCAATAAGACAGGAGCCTCTTTAGCTGTTCCCCCTGTGGCTTCCTTACCCTTCAGGGCAACAATCCACCTTCCCTTTAAATAAATCACCCAGGCCCACCCCCTTAGTTCAAGCTTGGTCCTTTCTCTTCTTTTTTAATCCACTCTTTAGGAAAACATACTTCTAGACGTTGTGTGTCCTCATGGCTCTGAGAGCAGGGAGTGAGGTTGTATTGTTCCCATCCTACCCATGAGACAAGCAGAGAAAAGGGACTGGGCAACTATAAAACCTGGAAAAGGCGGGAGGCCTTCTGATGCTCAGCTGCTTCTTTATTTCAGGACAACAGCCGTCTCCTCCATCTTCTCTCACCTACGTGCTTATGGAAGTCAGGCCCCCGGGAGGGTTAGCTGCTCCCTTAAAAGTTTAGTGGAGGAGCCACTGAAATCAACGGCCATAACGTCATCCAGAATCTCTCAAAAGTACTCAAAAGTTGCATCTATTAAAATTACCTGAATGCTGAGTGTTGATTTACCTTTTTTCTCTACTACATATATTTTTGGAGAGTGGGGAATTGGGAGCAGAGGGAGATCCAGAAGACTCTCTGCTTAAATGAGAAGTCAGGACCGCTGCAGTCATTCAGGTGCCAATTCTTGAGAACAAGCAGCATTCCCAACTAATTCCGAAAATATGCCAGTGTCCCGCAGCTGTCCTGTAAATGTCCAGGTGGATTTATATCCTGTGTTTCTCCAAGTGGAGAAAACAAGCCTAGGCATCTCCCAAACACTAGCGGCCAGTGTCCTTTTGACATTTTCCAGCCCTTTCCCTCTACTACTCTGCCATCCATGAGCAAAGAGCTGTTACCACCGGGCCCAAAGCTGTAACAATATTAAGATGTTTTCCTCAACCTTGTCCCCAGAAAGATACTCTGTTTCCAAAAGATTGTTCTCCCCTGGGCATTACATCATGAATTGATTCAGTTCTTGGAGGAAGAAATTGGACAAAATATAATAGATTACCTCCTGGGGAAACATACTTAGGTTGTTAAGTATTCCCACCAGAAAACGAAGAAACTGCGTCTATATTGCTCTGCTGTCCACATTTAACCTTTCACCCTGTTGCAGCTGAACAGGGAGCTTTTTTCTGTAAAGGTTTTTGTTTTAGTGGGGGTCAGAGAGAACATTTCTCCTTTATTTTTTTAAGGAAGACAAGTATTCTTTGTGTTTGCCATTACTCACACTTCCTCAGCCCGAAAGCTGGGACGTGCCTCCCATCCCCGTTAGGGTACACCAGGCACCCAAGGTGTCCTTGCCGTGCACAGCTCTTGCCTCCCAGGGGGTAACAGGGCGGCTGGGTAGAGAGATGAGTGCTCGGCAGATTTGATTTTCCTAGACGGGTTTTCGGCCTCCGGGGCATCCTGCCCAACAGAAAAGAAGGCGACACTTGTCGAGCATTTGGAAAGTATCACGGTGGTCATGCGGACAGTGCGGCCTTGTGAGCAACAGGCTCATAGGAGGAGGATCAAGTTTCGTCTTTCTTGGGAACTGGTTCTCAGGGCAAGTTGTTAATGATTGATGAAATTACTCCCATCCAATAAATGGTGTAGCAAGAAATGTGGGAGCTCTTTTCCTTTCCAAGTTCACAAGCTGGAGGGGAGAAGGGACAGGGTAGTGTTGGCCGCGGACCTCTGCTGGCCCTGGATGGCGGTGACTTGGAATGTAGGGTGGACGGAAGGGCTGAGGAACCTGAGGGACCGGGAATGACAGAAAGCCTTTCATCACCCAATGCCCAGTGGTGACTGGAAGCTTGTTGTGTCCAGAGCCTCGTTATTGGATCGTAGGACCACGGAGCGAGTTGGCGGCGCTGCTGGTGGGATTGCCAGGAACTGGATGGGCAGGGCCTGATCCTTCTGCTGAGCATGTCAGCAAATCTCAATTATTGTCTCATCTCATAAATCTGCAGTCAGATTAGCACAGCCTCCCCAGAGCACTGCCATATAGCTCTGTATTCCTTTATCCTGGTCGAAGCCCACCAATGAATCCCAGCCATGCCTGACTCGACCTCTGAGATGTGCACCAGAGGGGTGGCCAGAGCCTCTGTTGGACCCTAGTGAGAACACATGGGGCCACTCTGCTACTTCTGCAACTTCCTGTGAATATATATTCCTCTCATTCATCTCAAAAAGTTTTAAAGTGGAAAGTCCTTAAAGCAACAATAACAAAAGGCTTCTAGTCTTGTTTATCTCATCTGTAAAATGGGAACATTCATGATACCTACTTTCTGTGTAAGGTGTTGTTGTCAGACATTTAAAGTCATAAGCCCAGGATTGTTTGCTTGCCACTGACCCGATTAAAAGAGGCCATTTATTGTGATTAAAAAAAGGAGAAAGGAATTATTCAAAGCTAGCTCCAGAGAGATGGAGGGGTCCCATTGCCACCTCCCCATCTCACTGCGTAGAGGTAGCGGTGGTAGTGTCTGTCTCAGCAGGAGGATGCCGTGAGACAGCAGTCGTGACCACCAGGCTGTGTCATCTTTCTTGGACAGGACCGTGCCCTCCCTTCCCTATATACATGAAACTAGGCCTCGCCCTCCTGGTGCCAGCGTCTGCATGTTCTATCCACTCATCTGAGGAGAAGTTGGGGGAGTGCTTTATACGTGAGGCCTGAGGAAGTTTCCAGAAGAAGTGGCTTGTCTCTAAAAAAAAAAAGATCTAGCATTTAAAGTTCTGTTTGGCCGTGTCGTTTACATTACAAACATCACATAATATAGACGTTCATCTTGTTCTGCCAGCCCAGCATCTGACACCTTGTTACAGACACCCATTCCCAAGGACGGAGGGTCACTGGGAGAAGAAACACGCCCTGCTGTGTTTATCTCACGCCATGGTGGTTGCAAGTGTTTCCCCCAGCGGCCTCATTTTATATCCTTGGGTTGTGACGCTTACAGCACAGACTGGGAAGCCAAAGCTCCCCGAGCTGATGTGACTCGCCCGAGGTCACAGCCCTCCTTGCGGTACAGCAGGAATTAGGCGTCTGCCCAGCTACCGCGGTTCTGGAGGTAAAGACGGGACTGATCAAAGGGAAGGGTCAGGCAGGGAAGATGCACATTCTCTCGGTACTAGACTTCGAAACCTTATCAGAAATGCTGGGGGTAGACAGCTGCCCTCTCCCATGTGATCCGCCATACAAGGCACTCTTTGGTCCATTTGGGGGGCACCTTCAGCTTCCGGGCTTTTCCAAAGGAGATCAGTCCCGTGAGCACAGCTGCCAACTACGGCAAACCCAGCTGAGCTCCCCGCTCCTCGCTGAGGTTTTTACTATCAGATTGTGGGGAGGTGATATGTCACCGGTGAGGTCTTTCATTGCACTGATTACTCCAGCTTTGGCTAAACTTTTACTCCATCTATTCAAACCTCCCGGCCTTGCTCCGGCTCCCCCCACCCCAGCCATGGAAATCAAACACATGAATCTTTGTGCCATCGAAGCGGTGTCCACCTGTGGTTTAGCTAGAAGGGTGAAGGGAGAGTTTCAGCCAAGGACAGAGGACGACTGCCAGGAAGCTCTTGCTAGAGTCTGGCAGAGGAACAGAGTCTCCCCCAGGGGGTCTTGCCCTGTCCTGGGGACAGGGGTGGGTAATCCGAGTGGAGTCGCCACCCTGCATCCTGCTGGGTCCTCCCGGTCCAGGAAGAGATGTGCCTGAGCAGTGCGCAACTGTTGCCATTTTTATTGGGAGGCCCAGGAGGTGAAGCTGGCATGTGGGAAGCTGGAAGCTGGCATAGGTCCTGCCTTGAGGGCTGAGGGCAGCAAGTGCCAAAAGAAATGTTTGTTAAGTGATAATTAATTACCAAGCAGTGAGTGGAACATAATTTTAGTTGGCAAGCCAGCCCTAAGTTGAGAGGCTATTAAAGTCAGGGGCCCCTCCAGCTCCTTACCTTGGCTGCTACCATGGTACCAACGATGTTTCCGGGACAAAATGGGAGTTTCCTCCTCAAGGAGTCTGCGCGGAAAGTCTTTGGGGAAAGTGGCCCTTTCTCCAATGGCTTCTCCAAAGAGTATTGGGAATCCTTTTTAAAAACATGCCTGTGATTCATTATTGCTTCGTTTCCCTGCGAAGTGTTCCTGGGCGTGGACACTGTTCCAATAAAACGTCAATTAAAACGTTTTAGGATATGTTCCGTGATGCTAGGGGGGAGGGGGAGGACTGTGCTGTTACCACAGCAACGCGCTGCACCAGTGGGCTCCCACAGTTATTTCTATTTCCACGGCAGGTACCCAGATGGCCTCTGCACCCTTGGGACAGTCACAGGGTGGGGCTGAGGGTCACTGGATAAAAAGCCTCACTCTTAACCACTGCAGTCATTTCTGAACCATTTCCCCTGTGAACATAGTGTACTTCTCCGAGCGATTGTTCTGCGTGTTGAAGTATGTACCAATCATGTCTGTAAAGTTTCTTGGTTAATGTTTGGCAAGTGGTAGAAGTTCAGTAAGATAATATTTAATTTTTACTTTTTACTTTGACATACTTTTTTATGTTTAAAGAAGAGTTACAGGAAAAATATAACCTTCACAAAGATTCTCCAAACATTAGCAATTTACTACTACGTGCTTTCTCTCTCTCTCTCTCTCTCTCTCTCTCTCTCTTTCTGCCTTCCTCTCCATTTCTTGATGGAGATATAGATCTATATAGATATAAATCTATAGTATCTATTGTAGAGACAGCTTTATTATACATATAACATAGTATATTTACCTAGACATTACAACTATGTGAAGTATAGATATTACAAGTATGTATCTATAATACCTAGATCTATCTATATCTCTATATGTATGTTTTTTCTACCATTTAAGTTGCAGACATGATGCCTTTTTACCTTTAAAATACTTGTGTATGCAGTGTATTTGATAACTTACTGAGCTGACTGCTTTTTTAATTAGAGCATTGAAAGAACAGTTCCACAGTGTTTCTGTAACTCCAGTTCAGATTATGAGCTAACCAGCTTTTGCTGAGTGCATATTATGTGCCAGGTATAGTGCAAGATGCTTTGAAAAAATATCCAGTTGCATTCTCTCAATAGTATTGTGAAGAAAATTTTACAGACTCCAGTTTGCAGAGCATCGCAATTAAACCTCAAGGAAATTAAGAAGTTACCCAGAGGGCCTTAACGAAGCAATAGAACTGGGATTTGAACCTAGTTCTTAGGACTGTAATCCTTGTACTTTTTTTGAAATAATACTCTATTACAAATGGTGCTGTTTTTTGCATAGTAAATTGATGATCCCATTCTGTTATAAAAATGAGAAACTCTTTAAAGAAAACAGGAAGTAAGTCCCTGAGTGAGCGGATGCTGATCCCTGCCATGCTGCCACACCCTTCTGCAGCCTCAGCCGTGCGTTTTGTTTTCGAATGTCTGTCTAATTCTGAAGAGCGTTCCAGAACTTTATTTACAAAAAAAAAAATTGTAATCCTTTCACACAGTTTTGTTGCTGATTGAAAACAACTCTTTTATCTTCAGATACCTTGAGTCAAGTTTGTTTTTGAAACGAAGGTTTATTTTCCCAGGGAGAACTGACGATACTGTTAACATTTCGGGTGGCTCGACTTCATGTGAGAGCCGTGGAGGTGTGATGGGCTCGCACGCCCTGGCCCTGCTCAGAGCGAAGCGCTGAGAGCTGTCGGTTTCGTGTTTCCCGGCTCAGTGTCGCTGACTGCTCCGGCTCAATCCTCACCTGTATAAATTTATTAGAGAACAGCGAAAACAACACAGTTCACTACAGGCAGGGATGTTTAGTACTGCGAAATGCTGGCAGGACCCTTTCAAAATCTGCACATAATCCTGTGCTTCAATCGGCAATCCTGGCTATCGGTTGTACCACAATTCAATAGGAAAAGAATATTAATTCACAGCCCACACACTTGAATAAGGAACTCTAGCTTGGGAACCCGCCAGTGAGTCATTGATTAGCCGAGTTGAGAAAGAGTATCTGAGAAACTTTGGAGTCCCTCTTTTCAGGCTTCAAGTGGGGAAACAGCTCGGGATAGAGGTTCAGACCTCAGGATCTGGGGTCAGACTGACCCGGATTCGGATCCCAGCTCCGTGACTTAGATGTGTGAGCCTGAGCAAAATAATCTCAACTTCACCGTCTGAAATGATAGCAGTGTGTACTTTTAAGCCTGTCTATTTTGTGAGATTTAAGTAATGTAAGTAAAGAACTTGGGATAGACACTGCCTTACAAAGTTCTCCTAAGATGGTAGAGAGTTATAATAGCAATCAGCTTGAGTGGGACAAAAATTAGGGCTTTTTCTTCTACACTTCCTTTTTCTTCTTTGCTCCTTTTCTCTTCCTTTCTGTCCTTTCTCTTCTTCCCACACTCTTTTATTTCCTCCCCCTCCTTCAGTCCTGCTCTGGATGGGAATTATTACAGACCATTCTGTTCCTGGCATTCTATAAAGAAGAAGTCAATGGTGTTGGGGACCCTGAAGAGAATTCTTGATTTCATAAAGGCTTAATAAAAGTCAACAATCAAACAAAAGCTTTTCCCTCCTGAATCATTACATTCTGTTGTTCCTGAACATCTGGGCAGAAGGAAGACTGGCTTCGCTTGGGGCTCTTCAAAACGTGGCTTCTTGGACTGTAGCTATGTCTATGTTTATGCCTCATTAGGAACACAGGCCATCATTCCAGGATTTTCTTTCTGGAGCTGCCACTAACTATGTGGGTGAATTATTTCCCAACTTTGAACTGCAGTTTTTAAGATGGAACAAGTCAGACGAGACTTGTGGTAATTGATGAAAGTCGATGAAAATACCACTCAGATTGAATGCTTAATTGTATGCTCTTGTGTCGTTTCCTGAATATCCATCTCAGCTTGACAGTAACTCTTCAAGTGTGGAGACGGCGTCCCACTTCCCATGAAGGATTTAGAAAAGGCGGCCCCAGCTTTGCTACCTGCCAATCCCTGTGACTTTCAGTGAGTCAGTTCCTCGGCCATCCGTGATTTCCTCCACTACAAATGGGGGTGAGACACCTAAAATACGGGGTGATGATAAGGACTGGATGGTAATGAGCACAGCAGTCGGTAGGTTTAAAACCCATGTTTGTTGTGTCATTACTGTTATTGCCCATGTAGCTTCCTGTCAGACAGGGTTCAACAAGTTTTTGTTGAAATTCATCTGTTTTTTAATAACAAAGCTAAGGTGGGTGTGGTTGCTCACCCCTGTGATCCCAGAACTCTGAGAATCTGATACAGGAGGATCACAAATTCAAGCCCAGCCTGGGCAACTTAGCAAAAGCTTGTCTCAAAAAGGAATGGGGATGGAGCTTAATTCTCAGTACCCGGAAAACCATCACCACAACAAAATAAAGGCTTTTGCTTCTATTGATTTAAAAATCACTAAAGAAAAGTAGTGTCCATTTGAGAGATGCCAATTAAAACAACACTGAGATTCCATCTCACTGCAGAAAGAATGGCTGTTATAAAGAAATCAACTAACAACAAATGCTGGAGGGGCTGTAGGGAAAAAGGAACACTTCTCTACTGCTGGTGGGAGTGTAGGATGATACAACCACTGTGGAAATCAGTGTGGAGATTCCTCAAAAAACTAGGACTGGAGGTTCCATTTCACCCAGCTATTCCTCTTCTGGGTATTTTCCCAGAGGAATTAAAAACATCATACCACAGTAATATATGTACACCCATGTTTATAACAGCATAATTTGTAATAACAAAATCTTGGAAACAAACTAAATGCCCATCAACCAAGGACTGGATATAAAAGATGTAGTATTTTTATAAATGGAGTATTATGTAGCCATAAAAGGGATAAACTGGTGACTTCTATAGGTAAATGGATGTAACTCATCTATATTTATAAGTGAAATAAATCAGACTCATATGTGTAAGCACCGTATTGTCTCCCTAGTGTGAGAAGCTGAAAGAGTAAATAAGATACTATAAATGTATATAAATTCTGGAAATAATGTCATGTTAGCCTTCCAAAGTTTTTTTCTTCCTTTTCAGAATGGTTTTAATGATTTCAAGTCTTTTGGATTTTCATAGAAAATTATCTTCAAGTATTTCACCTTGTGTTGGTTTGGGAGTTATTTTTGCAAGGGGAACAATATAATACAGGACACATACTTTATATGATTATTTATAATAGTCACCCAAAGAACGATATACAAAAGAGTGCAGGAAATCTCTCCACACACTAAGACCAAGGAATCCAGCTGAGGGCCTAGATCCCGCAACAATGTCCTACATGAGTCCAGCTGAATACCCAGAGCTCATAACAATGTCTCCCACGAATCCAACTGGAGTTCCAGAGCCCATGACAACGTCTCACGCAGGCCTGTTTCACAGATCTGCTGGGAAGGCCCAAAGGATAGTGGTGGAATCTACAAAGTCTGTGCCAGCAGGATGAAGGACCTATACTAGCAAGCTGAGGAATCTGCACTGGAGCCAGGAAGTGATGCTCAGAAGAACCAGAGCTCCCCCAAAAGGTACCACAGCCATCCTCGACAACACTGAGGTCCCGAGCTCCTCTGATGATCAGGATGGCCGAGTTCCCATCAGGGAAGCCAATGTAGCAAGCTTTTCCTGGAGGCTGGCAGTGCACCATCTTCCTCTCCGGAACCAGGAAGCGATGCTCAAAGTGAGGACCAGAATTCCCCCAAAGTGAAGCGAAGCCATTCTCAGTGCCAGCGAGGTCCCGAGCTCCTCAGAGGATGAAAACAGCCAAGTTCATCAGGAAAGCCAGCTCCCCATGGTCTCTCTCAGCTCCCAACAGCCTTTCTCAGCTCCCAACAGCCTGCTGCTTCTTCTCCAGGTCTGCCTCTTATGCTGCTGGCAACAGTCCCCAGGTGGGCCTCCAACACCCAGCACCACACTCACTCAGTTCAGCTGGGGGTTATAAGTTGACCACCAGTTATCAATCCACTACACACCTTAAAATGTTTCCTGAAATTTTTAATTTCTCTGTAATATTTTCTAGTTTTCTGTATATAGGTCTTATAAATTTCATGGTGAGATTTATCACTATTTTATATTTTAATACACTTTATAAACAATGTATTTTCATTTGTTACCGTGTGTTATGGTTTATGTTTGTATGTCCGTGTCCCCCCCCCCCCCCCCCCCCCCCCCCCCCCCCGCCAAGCCTCATGCAGTCATGGGGTGGGCTTCTAGAGTTTTTGATTAATCCATGGTCCAATGCTGGAATTATGGGTGTGAGTGCTACACCCACCCTGGGGCAGAGAGTTTGCATAAAATAAAAGAGAGGTAAAAAGCCTTGCTCTCTGTCCCTCCTCTCTTTTTGCTCTTGCTGCTTATGCTGTTTTCTGCCACCATGGACTGTTGCCCTCTGCCATGTGCCACCTTGCCTTGGAGCCAGCCAGGTATGGACTGAAACCTCCACAAACTGTGAGCTAAATAAATCTTTCCTCCTCAATTTTGGGCATTGGGTATTTTGTCTCAGCAATGAGAGAAAAGTAACTGAGGCACCATGAAGTAGAAGTATAGTTGCTTTTCAACAAACATTTAAATTAAAAAAAAAAAAGAGTGGTGTGTGTGTGGTGTGTGAAGAGTCATAGTGTGTGGAATTAGAACTGATTTCATTTCCAATGCAAAAATGTTATACACAAAATGTATTCTTTCAGTACTAGAAAGGGCTCTGAGTGATATTATTTGAATAATATTGATGCATGAAGATTTATGTGGTAAGAATAAATATCAAAATTAAGCCTGAAATGAAATATTAATGCTCTCTGTGAAATTAATTCTGTTAGAATTTCTTTACACGGTTCTTAAATTTGTAGCGATAATTTAAACATTGTTTTCTAATTACAGAAGCAATAGTAGAGAAGATTGCAAACGTGCAAATGGAAAACTAGTTGTACTAGTCAGTGGTTCCAGAAAAGGAACCAATAGGAGGTGCATGCATGTGCGTGTGTGTATGTATTTATGTAATTGTGGATGCTAACAAGTCCCAACACCTGTGTTTGGCAGCTGCAGCCCCAAAAGAACTGATGATGTACGTTTCAGTGTAAGCCTGAAGGCAGGAGAAGACCGTGTCCCAAGTTGCAGATTGTCAAGCCAAGAGATTCTCTATTACCCAGGCTTTCTTTGGTTCCATTTGTGGTGTTATGATTTAGATCTTGAATGTCTCCCAAAGGCCTTATGTGGTCAGAGTTGGGACTTGGGGAAGGTGATTGGATTATAGGGTGCTATAGGTGTCTTGCTACTAAGATGGGGTCTAGTTGGAGGTGGGTCCCTGGAAGGGCATATATCGCTCTCCCCAAATTTGCCCTTCTCTCTGCTTCCTGAGGGCCATGGTGTGAGCTGACTTTGCTGGATCACAGTGGACTAAACTGTGAGCCAGAATAAACCTGTCTTTTACATTGGACTGTTGGGTACTGTGTCTCAGCAGCAAGGGGAGTGACTAAGATGAGGCCCACCCTCAGGAGGAAGGACAATCTGCTTTACTCCATCTCCGTATTCAAATGTCAATCCTAAAACACTCTCACAGACACCGAAATGTTTAACCAAGTACCTAGGCTTCCTATGGTGCACTAAAATTGACACATAGAGTTAATCATCACCCTGGGGTGATAGAACAGTTGGAGAATGCACAAATAAAATTCCCCAAAGTCTGCCACCCAAAGATAACCGTTATTAGAGTTTTGGCAGATTTCTTTCTTGTCTTTTGTTTTTCCTTTTTAATGTACCACAGATCACTTTTGAAATCACCCATGCCATTCCACTAGGTATTTCATGTTTTTTTTTTTTTTTAAATGGGGAAAGTCACTAAGATTTCTATTATGCCTATGAATTTCCACTTATAAAATGATTATTGGAAAACCTCTTATATAAAAGACTGTTATTATAACCAAATAAAATGAATGTGGCCCACAACTCCCCAGGGAGGGAGAGAATTATTTTTCTTGTTTTATCATTATAAAACTAAGCTGGGGTGGGGGTGTGTGACAATTTCTGGAAGACACCTGGGAAATCCAAGAGATGGAAGTGCTTATTACCCTGACTTGATTATTACACATTGTATGTATGTATCAAAATACCACAATGTTCCCCATAAAATGTACAAATATTTTGTCTCAAAAGAAAATCATAAAAAAGTGATGGGGGAGACATCCCCCAGGATCCCTCTTGCTTTCCCCTCAGGCTGGCCCTGAAGGTGTTAATAGCCCATCTCATCTCCATGTGTCCCACAACTGGAGGTGTGAGTGACTAGGGAAACCCCAATAAATTAAGGGTGGCACCTCCCTGAAGAAGGAGAGGTGGCTTGATCAGCACTTAAGCCTTTTAGCTGGTGTCCTTTATCACTGATTGATTTATTAGATATTTATACAGCAGGCAGGGGGATTTGAAATATACCATAAGCGCTTCCTGAGATGTCAGTACCCTAACGTTAGTGGTCTGAACAAGGATGTAATTCATATCTGCAGGTGCTTACTCTAGTATCAAATACTTCAATAACATCATGCCTGTGGAATCCACAGTTCCCTGGGGCCCTATTTGTATCCTGATATGCCCACGTCCTTTCCTATGTGTGTTTTCCTTTCTTAAGGAGCTCTCATTTCCTTCAATAGGATATGTTTTATTTCATCCCTTTTCCTGCATTTACTCATATTAATGTCACCGCATTCACTGGTAATGGCTGGGGCTGGAAATAGCCCACACGGCCACGCATAGACTAGCCCCAAACGCAATGCCTGGGATGCATTATTAAGAAAAGGTGAAGTGGAACGGGTGAGAGTAACGTTTCCTTTCAGAGTTCTACCTAAATGTAACCCAGTGAGGGAACGCACGGGGACACCTCAAGAGAGCATGGTGGTCTCTCAGCACCGCTGGCAAGTTGGGAGCCAGGAAGGAAAATTTAAGGTTTGGGATACCTCACTTTTTTCCAGCTAGTGTCTTGGTTGATTGATAGGCATACACCACAGTCAAAACATCTTTTAGGCTTTTGTGTTTCTTTTATTCCTTCCTTGCAGCACAATGAGTGAATGTTACCAATTCACCCAAGAGGAGATCTCCACAAGTTAGGGCCCCTAGACCGGCAAAGCTGCACAGGGATGATAAAAGCTGTCTTTTGGGGAAAGGTTTGCTATTCTTCTCCCTACCTCACCCTCCGCCCCCATTCTTTGCTTATTCATCTAGTAGAGTTCATGCCGGCAAGGCCATATTGCTTAGTAGAAGGAAAATCTGTGCCAGACCTCAGACAATTTGCTTTGTTTTATTTGCTTTCTGTCCCCCACATTTTTCATCTGTAAAATGTAGCTATTGATCTACCTGCTCTTTATGTCCTAGGAAAGTATAGAGAGAAAACATACTTTTTGGAATGTTATAGGATACAGTATATTTTACGCATATGTGGAGGAACTAAGGTCCTGGTCAAAGTAAATTACTTAGAACAACAACAACAAGTTCCCCCAGAAACTTATTTTACAAGGTGGGATGCAGATAATTACTACACATCTCTTGTATTCATATACTTATAGGTTTATAGATGTTTTAAGTCCAGATATACTTCACTCCTCCTTATATCTGCTAACGTCCTATTTTACTTGCTGGTAGAGGACCCCTTGCCTCATGGTTAGGAGCCAGGAGAAGTCAGGGAGAGGAGACAGGCAAAGGAGCCATTCATAGGCAGGGACTGTTAATATTGCAGCTCTTTGTAAGTCAGGGAACAGGATACGGAGCATGTCACAGTGTATATTATCTATAATATATGTACGTCATATTACATTATACATGTGTGTGTACATCATATATATAACACGATACAGGAATATATGTGTGTGTGTGTACATATATATATATAAAACACGATCCCAGGGGCTTTCTGTGGGTGGGAAGCTTCCTTCTTAGGCTGCTGGTTATGAACTGCCATGGTGTTGGTTGGAAACAGACAAATACAGATACTATGATCATGAGCCCTGCCAAAAAATTAGTCCTAGGACCCTGGAAACTTTGGAAGAAGTTTCATTTAAAAGATAGGGTTTTGTAGGAACTTTAGGACAAATGTTTCTTGGTTGTGGGAAGACCAGCTTAGTAAAATTTTGGCTTGGTAAAATAACATAAAGATCATTTTCTTCTTGGAAAGAATAGATTTTAAATAAACCAGAGGCTCTCAGAAGATAAGAATGATGTAAATGATTGTCTTCTTTGTAGGCAAAATTATCTCCATAAATTATTTTGTTTTTTAGAAAAGTTTTTTTTTTTTCCTGTGTGTGAATTTAGTCCTCTTACCAAAACTGATTATTTTTTCTTTTTTTGTCCTTTATTTTCTCGCTTTTGTTTTTTTTTTTTTTTGGACATCACTGGGCCCTTGTACCCAGGGCCTTTACAAAGAGCTACATCCTCACCTCTTTACATTTTCTTTTTTAATTTTGAGATTGGGCCTTGGTAAGTCACTAAGTTGCCCAGTCTGGGCTTGAACTTGCGATCCTCCTACCTCAGACTCTCAAAGTACTGGGATTCTCGATGCACACCACCACGCCACCTGACCATTGGGTCTTGATAAAGTCATTCTTCAGCCAGCAATAAGAAGCTAGCCTCAGATAATGCTGATGAAGGAAACTTGCAATCAGATCAAGCAGGGTGCTCCGAAGTCAGCATGTGAGCTGCTCAGAATATTATTCCAAGTTAAAGAATCCAGTTCTTTGACTGTGTACAGTGGGAGTCACCTGGCTTCTACAGACAGGGAAAGATTTAGGGCAAGATATTTTGTGGTCAAGAGGCTGAGTTCTCCCAGAGAGTGAAAATCCCTATTGCCAATCTCCAAGCACAGGACAGATTCGAGGGACCAAAAGAAGGTGGGATGATGTTAGCGAGCAAAGGCAATGGGATGTTGAGGACACGAGTTTCCCTGAGACGAAGGGATTCTAGGATACATTTACGAGGCTCCTAATCTCATCTTGGCACCTGCTGCCAGCACCACTGGAGCCCGTTCAATGCCATTCCATGCTGGCATGCAGCCTTACTGAAAACCTGTCTCCCTACATGTGCTTCTCCTTTTCCACTCTATTTTTTTCCTCTACAGCCATCTCCCCATTTGCCTTACTAGCTCAAGTCTACCATTTGTGCAACAATATGGAGTTGCTTTGCACCTTGCACTTCCTTACTGTCCATAATAAAGGCTGCAAACATAGATGTGTGAGTGCAATATCCACTATGAGGTCAACGTGCCTGTTCTAGTTAGGAGGAAACTGAACTTTGGGAGGTTCTCTATTTTGTTAGAGGTTGCGGCAGAACTGTTTAGACTCTAAGTTGTTCCCATCACATCACATTTTCCCTTGAGACACTTTCTATTGAAAAGCTAGATAATCATTCATTTGATTCACATCTTTTAAGGAGTACTGTGTGCTATGCCTTATAAGAACTGGGTATATAAAAATCATTCCCTGATTCACAAAGGATTATAGTCTTTCTCCTTAGAAACATGATGATTAAGTGGGAACTTGGGAATCAACAATAACATGTTTGGTATCAATAATTAATGCCAGGTTGATCTGAAGGGAGGAAGTAGACCAACTAATGCTTGAAGGATCTAGGAAACTCAGAGAAGGATGAAAATTTTAGACAAGGGTGTCAACTTGAGCAAAACCTTGAAAGTTGGAAACTAGTCTAGTGTTTTCATCTATTTTCTATTGATCTAATGAAATACCCAAGACTGGTTTTCTTTAAAGAAAACCAGTGGTTTTCATGGTTCATGGCTCAGAGGCTGACAATCCAAGATTGGGCAGCCACATTTGGCAGCCTCTGGAGAGGGTCTTCTGACTGTGCATAACATGGCAGATGGCATTACATGATGGGAATGAGAGAGACAGAGACAGAGACAGAGACAGAGACAGAGAGAGACCATGGGCAAGGACCTTCTGAGCAGAACCCCAGTGGCTCAAGAAATAACAATGAGAGTTAATAAGTGGGATTATATCAGAATAAAAACTTCTGCACAGCAAAGGGATAACCAACATAGAGAAGAAACAACCTACAGAATGGGACAAATTTTTCTAGTTATATCTTGGATGGAGGACTAATATCTAATAAAGAACTAAAAAAAAAAAAATCAGACCACCCAAAATAAAAGACCCAGGCAAAAAATGGGCAACTGAAATGACTATATACCTCTCAGGAAAAGGGTCCAAATGGCCAACAAATACATGAAAAATGTTCAACATCTCTGGCCACTAGAGAAATGTAATTTTAAACAATATTGGCATTCCATCTTACCCCAGAAAGAATGGGCATCTTCAAGGCATCAAGTGATAGCAAATTCTTGTGAGACTCTGGGGAAAAAGAAACCTTTCTACATTGTTGGGAATGTAAACTAGTATAGTCACTATGGAAATGAGTATAGAGATTCCTCAAAAAACTAGAACAAGTAATTCCAATTGACCCAACTATTTCCCTTCTAGGTATCTTCCCAAAAAAGTTAAATATATCATCTTATGGTGATGCATGCGTACCTATCTTTATAACTCACAATAGCTAAACTTTGAAAAGGTTTATATGTTCATCCATCAACAGATGAATAGGTAAAGAAAATGCAGTATTTATACTCAGTGGAGTACTATTCTGCCATAAAGAAGGACACATTTGTGTCATTTGTAGGGAAATGAATGCATCCAAAGACCATCATGTTAGGTGAAAAAGAGCAGACACACAAGCATAAATATTGCATGTTTTCTGTTACATGAGAATCCCTCAATATGTAAATAAATTAAAGAGAAAATAAAAGATAGATAATAGAAAACAAGGAGATAAATTTTTGTGCAAAAGGAAAGGAGACCAAGAGATGGAGGATGGGGAACTGAGGGGAGGAGAAAAGGATGAACAATGAATTAAGATGTGTTATGCACGTGTGCTAACTCCCCAGGATGGATATCATCATGATGTACTGCAAACTTGTACTAAGTAAAACAGAAGTTCACAACCTCAGCATGATTATGCTGGGGAGCAAGCTTCCAGCATACCAAGTTTTAGAGTACAAACTGTATCCAAACCATAGCACCTGGTATGCATGAGGTTTTGGAGAAGTCAGTCTCCTCAGAATAGAGGGTTCTCTTTGGGACTAATGGGAAGTCAGGGTTTCCGGATCATGCGTTGTCTCAAATGCCTGTAGGTTCATGAGGGACCTTCTTCATCAAGGAACCATAGAGGAAGGGAAAACCGAGGCCAGAGCTGAGGTCTGAAATGCTTTCTGGATATAGCATCCCATGACTGAGAAATGTGTTTTCTAGGATGAAGATATGTCAATTAAAATCTTATTTTAATTGATTCCTAAAATACAGTTTAATAGGAGGATTATTCAACTACTCATGCACTGGTGGTGCTCACACTATGGCAAGGTGTTTTTTCCTCCTTTATCCTTCACCCCCTTCTTGAATGCCTGGAATCTAAGAAGTGGGAGAGGAGAACCTTGACTTTAAGGTTAAAGATATTTATCAGCCACCATCAGTAGATGAAGCCAGCAGGAGGCCCATCTGCACAATGCAAAAGGTGTGATTACCTGGGCACCATGTGCTCACTGTAGTCCCAGATGCTTAGGAAGGTCTTTGTGTCAGCAAGAGGCCCCCAAGTTCGAGGTCAGCCTAGGCAACTTAGTGAGGCTCTATCTCAAAACATAAAAAGTAAATAGAAAGGTTGAGGTTATAGCTCATTTGTACAGTCCCTGCCTCCCACGCATGAGGCCTTGGGTTCAATCACTAATACCAAAACTAAAAAAGTATGTTTAGAGCTCCTGGGTCTGGGTTAGGTACAGAGAAGATCTCTTTCTGGTCTTACTGGTCTTAATGCCAAAGAATGGTCTCAAAAGGAGGTAAGACCTAGGAGTATTCAGACTACAGCACAGGCTAAGAGCAGGCCTTACTTAGGTTGGAGGGCAATGGGGGAGTTGAAAGAGAGGGAAAGAGGAAAAGACAGATGGATACGAGATATGGAGAGAGAACCAGGGAGGGGGAGCAGAGACAAAGGATGTTTGTCTAATGGAGATACTTTCACACGACTGGCTTGGTCAGAGTGTGCGTTCTGAAAGACGTTTGCAGTGTGCAAGTGTAGCACATCTTTTGTCAGGTTTCCCCCTGAGTATTTTTTTTTGTTTGTTTGTTTGTTTGTTTTTTTTCTCTGGAACGGGGAACCGAACTCACGACCTTGCACTTGCCAGGCAGGTGCTTTTGCCCCTGAGCTAAATCCCCAGCCCCAGTATTTCATATTTTTGTTGCTATTATCGAGGGTGTTATCTTAAAATTTCACCTTTTGTGTATCAACTTCTCATTCTGAAACTTAGCCAAAATCATTTGTTTGTTCTATTGATTTTACTATATAAACTTCACTTTGGTTCTTTTAAAAATATCTTCTATGTCTTCATTTAGCTTGTACTCCCTTTCTCTAGCCTCTTAAATATATGGAATAGAGATAGAAAACCTTTAATTTCCTTCTCTACTTGTGCCATTGCCCCTAACATTTAGGGGTCAGTTTAACTGTTCTTTCTCCTCTTTGTATATCGTATATCTCTTCTTCTTTGTATGCCTTGTAATTTTTAATTGGATACCAGACATTGTGAATTTTACATTACTCAGTGCTGGGTATTTTTATATGTCAACAAATACCCTTGAGTTTTATCCTGGGACACAGCTGAGTTCCTTAAAAGTGGTTTGAGCCTTTGGTTCTTACTTTGAAGCTTATTTAGGTGAGGCCAGAGCAGTGTTTATTCTGAGTACTCTTTCTCCAGTAGTGAGGCAAGACTCTTTTTATACTGTGCTGCCGCGTGTGCTGTAAAACTTTCTATTCTGGCTGCTTGGAACAGGCACTGTTCCTGGCCTTGTGTATGCTCTGGGCATTGTTCCCACTCCTTCTCTTGAGTGGCTCTTTCCTGGCCTCCTGTATTTTACTTGCTTAACCTTCCAGTGACTACTCAGTGGGAACCCGCCGCACGCCTCCAAAGCTGCTCCATGCAGCCCTCGTCTCTCTGATGCTCTCCCCTGTGAACTTCAGCTGCTCTGGCTTCCCCATACTCCCAGCTCTGTTTCCTCAGTAAGGTGGGGATGACAAGCCTCTCTTCAACTGGATTCCCTATTTTCACTTGTGCCACAGATCAGGAACTTCTCCAAGCAGTAAATTTGAGGCTAACATAGGCTCATCTCTTTTGTTTCCCATTGCTCAAGGGTCACTTCCCTTTGTTTTTCAATGGTCTATGTCTTGAGAACCATTGCTGCCTATGTATTGTCTGGTGCTTCAGTTGTGTTGTGTATGAGGATCATCTCAACCCTGCTACTGCATTTTAGCCACGCCCACTCCCTCAAAGGCAAGACCCTCAGGACTCCATTCACTTTGTACTGTGAAAGCCAGGTGTATGGCTCCATTTGCATAGCTCCATTTGCATATAATGCATGTGGATCTATGTGCATATAATGTAGGAAACATAACTCATACTTCTGCGTAACACCTCTGCAATAGCTGAGGGGAAGTGAGACGTCAGGCGGCCAGTTACCTGTCGTAGAGAGTGTTCTTATTTTACACATCAGCAAGGTGAGGCACAGTCAATTAAAAGAAAGCATCAGCCAACAAAAATTAGTATGGCAGTGGTCATGATCAAACCTGTACTGTCAGCTCTTAGAGGCTTCTGCCTGTGACTCTCGTGTCTGTTCAGGAGGGTCACTTGACCTCAGAGTATTTGTTAGAGCCAGGAGGAGTTTCAACTGGGACAGCCTTCTCCAAGCATCCCATGTGGGACTGCTTACGTAGGGAAAGAAATTTTGAAAGCAAAATGGGGTTCACTTTCTAGGAAGTAGAGCTTTGTTTTTTATGTTTGACTAAAACCTCAAGTAAGAGAAGAGAATGTAGTGGGAATAATTAGGCACCATGGGTGGTTTAAAATCCAAACAGAAAAAATAATTCATCAACTCTAAAGCAACTCATTTAAAACTGCGAGCGTGGCTTATTTGACCTGCATTTGGGAGCAAATATTAATGAAGAAGTAAAGGCAGCGTATGGCTTTTTTAGTTTCTCTCATCTCCCCATAGATTGACTTTGATAGAAACTAATTATCAATGCTCTTGATTTAATTTGGAAAAAAATTGGATGAAGATTTTTCTGAAGTCTCATGTCAGTGTTCATAACCCAGGAGAACTGGAATCAACCCCTGATCCTACCTGCACCATCACTCTAGCCAGTGGAGTCCAGGGAGTCCCACTTTAGAAAATAAGAAAGATTATTATTATTATGGTGATTTTTTTTTTTAAATAAAAATTTCTTATGGGAATGCAGAAAGACCACAGGAAATTTTCCCAGTGCTAAAGTTGCTTTTAAAAAACTAAGCAGATACCACAAAGCTTCATTAATTGAAATCCAACTAAATTAAACTATTTTTTTTTTTTCAAATTCTACTTTCAAGAGGAAAGAACTAGTCAAAACGGGTCAAAGGCAAGAAGACAAGATACTGTCAGGAATTTACGATAAAATGGATTAAGATATGGACATGTACACTTCCTATATTTTATCTGTCATGTAGTCTCAACTATTTATTCTCTCAGACTGTAATTGTCATTCATTTCTTTTTTTTTGTCAGTATAAGGTGGGGCATAAGAGTGCATTCTGGGGTTGATCTTAGTACCATAATTTGTAAGTTTGTGATGTCATCTTCAGGATGGAAAAACGTTAATACCTACTCAGGATTGTTTAGAGACATGGTGGCCGACTATGACATGTGTATTATTTGTGTTTCTTTTAAGACAAAAAAAAGTATAAGAGTTGCTTTTTCTAAACTAAAACTCTCAGTATTCAGGTTTAACTTTAGTGTTGGCACTTTGCAATAAACAAGTAGGTTTTGGGTCACAGTTGGGGCACTCGTCTCTGATGGTTTACCATCACAGGTTTAGAGTAACTGAATTTAACACATGTCAAGTACTAAAGAGTAGTTAGCATAGAGAAAAGGCTCACTATGTGTTTGCAATTATTATTGTAGCATCTTTGCTCTTCTACATCCATAGCTTCTACTCTTGTCTTTATGCCAATATCAGTAGCACATAAAAAGAGATATAAAAATATGCATATATGTTTATAATTATGCCTCTTTGCCTCACAGTTTCACAGGTAAGCTGGACCTTTCTTTTGCTCATCTTAACCCTTGAGGATCTCACAATATCATTTCCAAGTAGCCAGCTGTATACATGGGGCACCACCTCTCCTTAAATTCCGCCAGGACAGGACACCATAATGCTGCTCACCAAGAGCCTGTGTCTTGGGTTTTGACAATTGCTGGTTTCTGCTGAGGCCAGGATTTACTCTTCCAGCAGATGAGGCCTCGCTTGCAAGTGGAACCAGCCAGGCTCTGGATGTCTCAAGACTCGAGTGTCCCCCTCTATTCTCCCAACTTCTGTGACTTACTCTTTTAGAAAACTCACTACCACTAAATCCCCTGCCTCCCTTCCCCACTGTTCTTGGTCATCATTCCAAGATCCTTCAACTCTCCCTCATCCGATAGCGCTTTTCTTGCTCTCCCTGAGCCACCTTCCCACAGTTCTATTGCAAGGCTTCTGCCAGCTCCATAGTGGACAACTCTGCATCTCAACATTTCCACCCAAGGTTCCCTTTATTTCCCTGCCTTAGCTGGCAGCAGGCTCTCTGCGGAGGGTACTGCATCCCCTGGCAGCTATCTCAGATGGGTAATTCCCATTTTCTAACTCCACATATGCCTGGAATAGAAAGAAACTTCCTGCTTTCTTCCAGTTTTTAGCATAAGTTTTTACCTCCTGTAACTGCCACCAGCTGTCTCCCTGACAAATATTCAGGTAGTGGGCATGGCCCCTACTTCTCCTTTTCACTCTGAGACCTGCTCACCTCTGTGACATTCACTCTGTTCCCCACTGCTTACCTCTCCCCAAAGGCAACAGCGGTTATCCTGATCCGTCACTCTTCCAGCCCTGAAAGAATTAAAGTGGACAATCCTACCTCTGACTGTGACCTCTTAATTTTTCAGTTTTCTTTGTGTGGCCACTTCTCTTCTACGGGTTCCTTGGAAATAAATGGTCTACTGTTGTTACTGTCCTTTAATCTCTTGAAGTTCACTTCTTCACCATCCCTACTTCATCTCATCCCCTACCCAGCTTAGCATTCTTGGTTTGCTGCTTCCATCTTTCTCTTGCCAATGAATTCCTTGTTCCATTTCCTTTTGCTATTCTGTCCACACTAAAAACCCTGGATCCATTCAGGTATCTGACTTCATATTGCCTACACCTGGACTGCTGCACTGCTAAAGAAAATATAGGTAATTCTTACATACTAATCACTTTCCATGCTAAAGAAAATAGCATCATCCTACAGATAGTTAGACACTAAATTCATGCTTTTCAACCTTAACTGATCTGAGCCTTTTTGTTCTCTGAATTAATGATCTCCAAATCTTTTTGCTCCTTTCAAAGGCCTACAATACCCTATGTTTCAGGCCTTTCATTATCTCTTTGACCTCACCAACCACTAATACAGCATTCCCTCTTGCTAAATCTTGAATATATATAGTGCTCAGTTTGAGTATTAACTTGGTGAGTTATGTCCTTAGTTATCCAACCAAACACTAATCTAGATGTGGCTGTGAGTGAAGGTGTCTGGTAGATATAGTTTAAACCCATAGAAATCTACTTTACATAAGGGAGATTTTCCTAGATGATCTTAGGGGCCTGGTTAAATAGCTTGAAATGATTTAGGAGCTTGCTGTGATCTGTGGTTTCTGCTCCTACTTAATAACTAGTTTGCCCTTCTTGATGGTCTACTCTACAGATTCTAGGTTTGCCCAGCCAGACTTCCCTACCACATTAGCCAATTCTTTGAAACATCTTAACATATATTTCCTATAGCTTCTGCTTTTTCTGATTCAACCCTGACATGAATTTTTTTCCCCACCAGGGTGATGCTGTAATAAAAACCTAATAATGCAAAGGTGACTTTAGAATTGGGTACTGGGCAGAGGCTGGAAAAAATTTGAAGAACACAGTAGAAAAATCCTAGATTGCTTTCGACAAATGGTAATAGAAATGTGGAGCTTAAAGATGCAGAGATGATGAGGTTCGTGACAGAGAGGGCCTGTACCATTGTAGAATTATAGATATTAAAAGTGCTAATGGTGAGGACTCAAAAGGAAATAAGGAGACAGGTGTGGTGGTGCATTCTGTAATCACAGCACTCTGGGAGGCCAAAGTAGAGGACTGCAAGTTCAAGCCCAGCCTGAGAAACTTAGAAAGTTGGTGAGACCCTGTCTAAAAGTAAAAAATAAAATGAGCTGAGATGTAGCTCAGGCTTGGGGGGTCAATCCCCAGTACCAGAAAAAAAAAAAAAACACACACTAAGAAATAAAGAATATATTTTTGGAAAGTGGAAGGAAAGATTTTCTTTTTAGACAGTGGCAGAAATCTTGGTTGAACCATTGTCTCGGTTACTTTTCTGTCGTTGCTGGGACAAAATAACTGATGCCCAAAATTAAGGAAGAAAAAGTTTATTTTGCTTACAGTTTGTGGAAGTTTCAGTCCATACTTGACAGGTTACAAGGCATAGTGGCGCATGGCAGAGGGCTACAGCTCATGGCAGCAGAACACAGCAAAAGCAACAACCACTAAAAAGGAGGAATGGCCCCAAGCAGCCTCTTTCTCTCCCTTACATATGCAAACTATCCACCCCGGAAGGGTGTAGCTCTCACACCCATAATCAATCAAACTCTAAAAGCCTGCCCCATGGTCACATGAGGCTTTGCGGGGACACCCAGACACAAACCATAACAACCATGTATCAAAGTTATATGGCATGGAAACCAGAAATTTTAAACAATGTCCTTGGATATTTAGCTGAGGCAATTTCCAAGCAAGGGACTGGAGGGACAGTCTTATTTCTTCTTGTTGCTTATAGTAAGATGTGAGAAGAAAGAGACAAAAGGAGAACTTCTGTATTCATCAAAAAGGAATGGGACTTGACTGGGAAATTCTCTGCCTGTACAGATGCACATATGCTACTGTTAGCAAATCCACTGTCAGGAAACCTGTGATCTGAAGAGAAAGCCAAGAGTGTGGCTGACAGCTTTTGCTCATGTCTAGAAAAGATAAGAACTGAGAGTATTCCATTAGAGAGGCCTCCTTGAAGAGCCTAGGCACATGGCTCTTGCATTTCCTTAGGAGAAGCCAGGAATGGAGATAAGATTACTTGGGAAAGAAGTGTGGAGACATCTTTGGTCTAATAGAGTGGCTTCTCACAACATACATGGAGGCACACAAGATTTTTGGGACTGTTATACCTGCTGGCAGAAACAGTGCCAGCTTGAACTAAAAGACAAGACAGAATGAAAGAAATCTGTGGGTCTCCCAAAATTCCATAGCCAGATGACAGATGGCTAAAACTATTCAGCCACACACATACGCTACCTTTCAGGAGAAAGGAAGCATTTCTCAGGAGGCAGACTCATGTCCCAAAAGGTGGAGCTTTCTGCCACAGAGATTCATTCAGAAACTGTGAAGACCAATGGAGTTTGCCTCACTGAATTTTGCAGTCAGGTAAGACCAGTGACACTTTTCCCCTTGAATCTGTCCCCCTGAGCAGGAATATCTGCTGTTGGCATCTGATGCCCATCCATCATCGTGTTTGGGGAGCAGACAACTTGTTTCCCAGTTTCACAGGTCCACAAAGGGAGAGTAGTTTTGCTCTAGGATTGGTCATACTGAGTCTGACTTATACTAGGTTAGATGCTCTGGATGATGAGACTTGAGATTTTTGAGCTGATAACATGTAGATGAATTTTTGAACTCCACATCAACTGTGCCATGTGTTGAGAATTTAGGGTACATAGGAATGAGGTGAGTGTATTCTACATGTTGCATGGGTATGAATCTTTAGGGCCTAGGAAGTAATCTGTAGCAGTCTGAAGAATGGTCCCTAGATATACTCACATCCTAAGTTCTGGAACCTGAGAATATTACTTCAAATGCCAAGAATCTGCAGATGTGATTAAGCTAAGGAAGCTGAGACAGGGAGTATATGCTGGACCATTCCAGGGAAATTAATGTCAGTGTCCTAATCAGAGGGAGACAGAATGAGACTTGTCCACTGAAGAGCTGTGAGGATGGAATCAAGAGGCTTGAGTGACATAAGATGCATTCAGTTGTCAAGAATTGCTGGCGGCTTCTAGAAGCTAGAAGGGGAAGGACACAGATTCTCCCCTGCAGCCTCCAGAAAGAATCAGACCTGTGACACTTTGACTCCAGCTCTGTGAACCTCTGGCTTCTAGAATTATAAGAGGATAACTTTGTGTCGTTTTAGAGCCCAAAGTTTATGGTAATTTGTTGCATGAGCAACAGGAAACTTATACAATGTCTGACATACTCCCACCTTAGAACTGTGACACTGACCATCCATTCCCCTTTAAAATCTCCTCCTCCAGATACCCATGTGGTTAACTGGATAGCTGTATTCAATGAAACCTTTGTTGACCTCTTTATTTAAAATTGCAGCCTGTCTCCCACCTCACCCCTCTGTGCCCCCTTTGTGTTCTTTACCATGCTTTGTTTTGTCCTATGCTTGTCACACTACACAGTTTATTACACCAGACTATAATTTATCTATTACATTCATTGTATATTATCCATCTGTTCACAGTGGACTATAAGCCCCACAATGGCAGGGATGGATGTGTGCCTTGATCACTCACATTTTCCAAGTACTCTGAACAGTGCCCATCACATAGTAGCTGCCCAACAAAATCCCCTGCCCAATCACCTTACTCCTAATCTCAGCAAATGATCCCATTTCCAACTTCACATGCACAAAATAGAAATCACCAGAAAGGGCATCATTAATCTCCTCTCTTCTTCCCTGCCTACCAGAAATTTTTTATCCTGCTTAAAGCTGATCCACCCACCAAGATTCTGGTCACCACACCCACCTACTCAGGAAAATCAATATAAATCACCCCATTTTTATATTATCATTCTTTATCTCTTTCTCTCTTTTTGGACTTTTTCTCATTGGTGTTTAAACACATTCACCTTGTTCCTACTTTAGAAACAATCATATTCTCTTGACCTTTGTCCCCTCCAGAAGCTGCACTATTGCTTTTCCTTCATGGCCAAGCATCTTGAGTCACCATTATTGTTATCTCCACCTCCTCCACTCTGATGTTTAGACCACTGCCATCCGGCTTCCACCCCTGGTTCTTTCCTGAAACAGCTTATGCTGATGTACAGGATGATCTTGGTGGCTTAATTCAAGACACTTTCTTCAGTCCTCATCTTAGATGAACTCCTGGCAGCATCAGGCAGTGATCACCACATCCTCACCCTCGGAATAGTCTCTCCCTTTGCTTTTCTCTTTTTGTCTACACTAAGTAGAACAATCATCATATGGAGACCAAGTTACCTCAAGTGACAAGGACTTCTCCAGATAACCTTGCACAATCAGAACTGAGACAATGATCAACCAGACTCTTGCCTACCCAGTAACTCTTTAAAAGCTGTTCTGCTGCTCCTTTGGGACAGAGAAGCAACATGGGAGTTGCCTGTCTCTGCAGACCTCTCCTTTGGCCGGTGAGGCCTGCAAGGATGCCCTGCTCTGTTCCTTTGGGACAGGGAAGCAACACTGGAGTGGCCCTGTCTCTGTGGACCTCTCAGTTGGGAGGTGAGGCCTGCCCTCCCTCGATCAGCCACCTGAGGAACCCAGAGCAGCGGCCCCTGACTGGCCACCATTGGGCTCACGGCTGAGGCCCACACATTTTTCCACTGATGGTCTGGAGACCCTGGTACTGAAAGCCAGTACTCCCCCACCATCGCAGTTGTGATCTGAGCCGTGCACCCCACCAATTGCCTGGGTTTCCCAGGCCCAGTGGTCCATTGCCCTCTACCACCTTGGGATAAGTCTGATATCTAGGTAAACTAAGGTCCCTAGAGACCTTCACTGAGCTGCCTCAGTAGCATGTGGCTCAGCACTTTCCATATGACCTCCAAAAGGACAAGATGCAGGAGCAAAATGCAAATCTCAGGACTCAACTCCACCCAGAACAAGTCCAGGAGACACTGACACAGGAGAACTTGGAAGTCACAGACCTGAAATCTCTGAAATGATCACAACTGAAGTAAAGAAACAACTCCAATGGGCCATAGAAGAAATCAGATCAGAAATAATCACCCAGGTTAAAAAAGAAATGACATCAATAATGAAAGAACTGTGCAGCACATCTAAAGAAGACATATACAAAAAATAGATGAGCATAGGAAAACAATGGAAACATTAAATGAACAATACAGGTCAGAACTAGAATGTATAAAACAGATTCAAAGAGATATCCTGGAAATCAAAACCTCCATTGAAAGCTGGTAAAACCACTTGAATGAGGCTGAAGATAGACTCTTAGATATTGAAGACAATAGAGCAGCTAATGATCGTGAAAGGAAGGATCTCTTAAAATCAACAAGGATCCAGGAAAAATCAACCAAATAACTGCAAGATGGGGCAAAGAGAAATAATGTAAGAATAATAGGAGTCAATGAAACAGCAGGAGGCAATACAAATGACATAAAAAGCATATTTGCAGAAATAATAGCAGAAAACTTCCCAAGCATGGAAAAAGATTCTGAAGTACAGGTAAATGAGGCATATAGAACCCCAACTATCCACAACCAAAATAAAAGCACACCCAGACATATAATAATCAAGATCCCAGATATCCAGCAAAAGAACAGAATATTAAAAGCTGCTAGAGAGAAGAAACAGATTACCTATAAAGGAAAGCCCATAAGAATCATGGCAGACTTCTCAGCACAAACCATCCAATCGAGAAGAGCTTGTAGGGCCAGGCATGGTGGCACATGCCTGTAATCCCAGCACTCAGGAGGCTGAGGCAGGAGGATCGTTGTGAGT
>NW_004955403.1:48452298-48453151 GCF_000276665.1 Chinchilla lanigera
AAGAACTTCATGAGTGCCAAACCATTGTTGCAAAGAGTACTAAAAGATATTCTAGACAGAGAAAAAAATGACTGCAATTTCAGAATAGAAAGGAACCCTCAAACAGATCAAGCAAGGAAACAGGTAGAAAAAGTAGGAAACCAACAGCAAGTAAATAACATGACAATGAGAAGTCAACACATATTGGTTATAAATGTAAATGGCCTCAATTCACCAGTCAAAAGAAACAGACTGGCAGAATGGATTAAGAAACAAAATCCAAAGATATGCTGTATAACGGAAACACATTTTACTCAAAAGGAAATCCATAGACTAAAAGTCAAAGGATGGAAAACAATCCTCCATGCAACACGAACCCAGAAAAAAGCAGGTGTAGCTATTATGTTTGCAGACAATGTAAACTTCAAACTGAGAAAAATCGAAAGAGATAAAGAAGGTCACTATGTACTTGTTAGGGGAAAACTGCAAGAGGAAGAGATAACAATCATAAATATGTATACACCAAATATCGGAGCACCAAACTATATAAGACAAATCTTAGCAGACATGAAAACCCATATAATTAAAAACAGTATTGTAGCAGGGGACCTCAACACCACTTTGGCACAAAGAGAAAGGTCAACTAGACAAAAAATCAGCAAAGAAATAACAGACCTGAACCAAATCTGCAAACAAAGGGACTTAGTAGATGTCTACAGAGTGTTCCACCCCACAATATCAGAATACACATTTTTCTCAGCTGCACATAGGACTTTCTCTAAAATAGATCACATTCTAGCCCAGAGAGCATACCTACCTAAATGCAAAAGAATTGAAATTATCCCATGCATATTATCTGACCACAGTGCAATGC
>NW_004955403.1:48456110-48502751 GCF_000276665.1 Chinchilla lanigera
TTTTCTCCATCAAAGCTGTGCCTCCTTCAGCTTCTCAAGCTGAAGTCTCTTCTCATTTTCTCTTACCTCCTAATTCTGCCTAGTAAACCTGTCCACGACTCTCCTCAATTTATCATGAAAGTCTTTTCTGTAATAAAAGTCAAGAATCTACCTGAAATGAGTTTAGGTCCCCATGTCCTCTTCAGAGGCAGCTCCTTAGACCCTGGTCAGTGACAGGGTTGGTGAGCACAGATTTAGGGTGCAGGTGTCATGGTGCACATCTGTAATTCCAGTGTTCAGGAGGCGAGGCAAGAGGATCACTGTGAGTTTGAAGCCAACCTGGGCTGTATAGTGAGTTTAAGGCCAAACTGAACTATGCAGCAAGTCTCTGTTTTAAAAAACCAAAACCAAACAAACAAGAAAACCAAAACCCAAAACCAAAATACACAAAAAAATAAATAGAATTTAAAAGCACACCAAAATACTGTTAATACGGTCAGTAATCAAACACTATTTTAGTGCAATAATTTAAAAAAACAAAAATAAATACTCTAAACATTAAGAACAAAACATTAATTTTAAGCAGGGATGTGATATAATTTGATTTAGATCTATTTAAAACAATCAGATCTGTTATTGAGTGGAGAACGTGCTGTATCCAGGGCAGGAGTAGAAGTCACGGAATCCTCAAGAGGCCACTGTAGGACTGCAGCTGTGAGAGAGGAGAGGAGCATGGCGAATGTCCAACAGCACCTCGGATATCCCTACTCAGGCAGGCCCAGGTGACTCTGCTTACTGGGCAACTCCACGTGGGTGCCCCACAGGTCTTAAATCAACCTGCAAAGCCCACTTTATAGTCTTTTCTTCTACACTTGCTCCACCCTGTCTTTATCTTATGGAATGAACCACTGTCCACCTACTCACTGAATCCAGAAACCTGATCCCTGGTTCCTTCTTGCTCTCCTTCAAAAGCCAGTAAGCGATGAGTTCCTTCTGAGTCCCCCGGGCCACCCAGCCTTCCCTTTTCTGCTTACCCACCGCCATCTTTAAACCAATCACCATCATCTTCCATACTCTGCACAAGTCTGCCGGTTGTGCACCCGGCCTCCATGTTTGCCTCTTTCTTATCCTCATTCTGCAGCTGAAATCATTTTTTTAAAAATAAGTTAAATCATAGCTCTTCTTGGCTTAAAACTCTTCAGTTGTTTCTCTTTTCCCTCAGCATAAAGATTAGACTTTTTTAAAACAGTGTTTATAAGACCTTTTGCATTTTTCTAGCTTCATTTCCTGTTTTCACTGTGTGTTATATTCTCTTCCAATTTAATTTTACACTATTTGCCTCATCAGCTTTCTATTGGCATTGGTCTTACCTTGAACAACTTGCTTTGCCTTCTCTCTTCTCATTTTTCTACTTCTAGTCTATGTTTCAGGTTAGTTATTGTCTCCTGGGAGGCATTTCCCACACTTAAATCCAGATTTGTGATTTTTTGACATGCTCTCTTTGTTTATCCCAGTATGTACCACATGATTTCATGGTAATTATGGTCAGAGCATTTACTTGCTTGCAAAACCACTCCTTTGTACTTACTTGTAAGTGGCGTGAGAGCTGGGAGTATTTCTCACTTGGTGTGGGTCCCAAGCACACTGGTTGGAGCATGCCATAGTTTCCTACTCAAATTCTGATGGGAGAGAGAGTTTAGCTGGCTAATTACCTATTGGGTGGATTGTTTTATGCCAGAAAGCCTCACTAGTTGGGAATTGGCCTCTAGATTGACCAACCTTAGATCAGATGCCCATTTCTGGCCTAATTAAAGGTTACCTCTTGCTTAGGGACTATGTAGAGCAGGCTGTGCCCTACTAAAAGTTACTCCATGCAATAAGGAATAGTAGTTTTCAGGCTATGCTTTGCCCTGAGTGACTCCATCTCAGAAAACATCAGATTGCTACATTTTGAATGCAAACACTGAGGAAGAATGACTTCATAACTTGTCCGTGCAAATAGATAATCACCAGAATTGGACACATCAAATTTATTGAAGGGAAATATCTCCCCACTGCACAGCACAAAAGGCACAAGTTGATAAATAAATTAATCATTCTAATAAAAAAATCAACACATATAAATATATCAAATTAAATCAGTGGCACATGACATATCTAAATTATAGCATAGAAAACCAGGTTCATGCACTCCAGCCCCACTTTCCCTTTAGCTCAATCTCTCAGCTTGATGAGGCCAGTTGAGCTACAGGCCTCCCGTCTTGGGCTTTGAACCAACTCTGCATTCTCAGCAAGACTTGCCTCCTTGAACAAACTTTAATCCTTCTGAGCTCTTACCTGGCCACTGGTGATGACTTTCCACATTTCTGTGGGCTCTCTGCTTTTGCTTCAGTTAACCATTTCTTAGTTGTTCTATAACCCGTATGTTATTGTGCAAACTGTGATTTGTGACTTGATTGTTATAGATATTAGTAACTAAGATTGGTTGAGATATCTGTGGTTACTCAGCTCACTATCAAATGAAATCTTGAGTCCTTGGTCAGATAAAGCTGATGAAATCAACATAGATCATAAATTTATTGTTACTCAATAAATTGTCACATTATGGAAAGACACAAATGTGTCCTGTTGATGTTGAGGGCATTGTTGCTCACTATAAGGACTATTTTCCATCACTTGGGGACCATGGGTACTGAAGTGTACTTAAAAATAGCTGATGTGTCAATAAATGGGCAACAGATGAACAGAGAATTATATTTAAAAAGTACAGATGGCTTACAAGTTTATGAAAAAAATGTTCAACATCTTTAGCCATTAGGGTAAGGCAAACAAAAATTACATAAAGATTCCACCTCACCCCAATTAGAATACACTAGTATTCATCAAGAATGCAAAAAGCAGTGAATGCTGGTTAAGATGTAGGGAAAAAGGAACCTCGTAAACGGTTAGTGGGAATGTAAAATAGTATAGCCACCCTGGCAATTACTATGGAGGTTCCTCAAAAAATTAAAAATAAATATCTGATTTGATCCATCTGTACCACTCCTAGGTATAGTCCCAGAGAAATTAAAAACAGTGTATTATGGTGATACATACATCCCCATGTTTATAGTGGTACAATTCACAATAGCAAAACTGTGGAAACAGCTTAGATGCTTATCCACAGATGAATGATTAAAGAAAAAAAAAATATATGGATGCAACTCAGACATAACGAAGAATGAAATTATGTAATTTTCAGGTAAGTGGATGGAAATAGAGGCCATCAGGTTAAGTAAAATAGGCTAGTCTCAAAAGTTAAATATTGCTTATTTTCTCTTATTCAAGCAATCTACAGAGAAAGAAAGAAAGAAAGAGATAGGGAAGAGGAGCAGGAGAGGCAAAGGAGAAGAGGTAATGGAGACAAAAATAATCAAGATATTTCATATGTGTGTACCAATATACCAAAATGAATGTCATTACTCTATATTACTAATATGTACCAATAAAAGGAAAAGAAAAAGCTGGTGTGATATAATCAGAATAAATGGCAGCTTTGGAATAGGGAATTCAGTGTGACTAGCCCACCTTCCATTATTTCATTGCATTTTACTGTTCCCCAAAGAGAGATTTGGGTGGGGCAGTTTGCTCCCATTCTATTTACAGCATGTGTCCTTTGAGCATGTTCGCCCCGTCCACCTTGGAGGTAACGGGCCTTGCTCATGCCTGTGGATTGGTTGCCTGTGATTTGCACTGACTCCTGCCCATGTGGTCCACCCGGATTTGCACAACAGAACACACTGCAAGAGTCAGGCTATGTCTATGGAGGAAAAGCACTCTGGGGGTTTAGTTCCTTCTCCCCTAGTGGAAGAAGCATAAGTGGCAGAACTTTGAGCAAGCATTCTGGAACTTTCTGAAACACATATCAGACATCACTAGAAAATGAAGAATTCTGTGTTTGTGAATCTTCCAGATAATTGAGTGCATTCCATTTTAAACAGCAAAACTTAACAACAACAACAAAACATTTAAACCGTCTTCTGAGAATATTTCTAAAAAGTATTTGGTATTTCCTGCTTTCAATTCCTAAGGACACTGAAAGTTATTTACATTTTTAAAGGCGGTGTCTTTTTTATGTGCATCAGTCACTCTTCTGGGCCCTCAGGACCTATACAGCTGTGAAGAGCTGCTCGCTGCAGGGCTAAATGGCCTCATTGTTGGCTTTTGTGAGTTTTGTATATACTTTCAATCATTATCCGCCATCTTTGTGGACTCGGTGTCTTCTAACATCTCTTTCCTGTTGCCCCCTCCTCCTTGGATGTACGGCTGTCAGTCTATTTTTTTTTTTTTTTTTTTTTGGTTTTTCTCCGGTACCAGGAACCAAACTCACAACCTTGGGCTTGCCAGGCAGGCACTTTGCCGCTGAGCTAAATCCCCAGCCCCTGTCAGTCTATTATTGGCTGAGAATCCAGACATCTGAGGTTAGAAGAGGTGGCTGTTGCATGCTGGTAATATCTGAGTGAGGAAATTCTCTTGTCCAGGAGAATTATCATTTTGCAGTGCAGTTATTTTTTCCATACTTCCTCACCTCAGATCCTGTGGCCTGCACTGTATTACTTCTTTGCTGATGCCTCAAAAAACTGAAAATCAGCAAGTAAAAATATAGATTGGAAACGATACCCTGGGATCACTTAGTTTTACCCCCAGCACATAATTTTAGGTTTTCTCTAAACATGCTCTGAGTCTAGCTAAATAGTCAGTATTCTTTATCTTGGCTTGTTTCCTTATCTGTTAGCGTCTTCCAGCATGAACACTGTAAGTTGTTAGGCAATAGAGATGAAGTAATTACAGTTAAAATAACCATACCTTCCCTGTCTGATGGCAATTGTGTGAACCAGATCTGCATCTTCCAGGTGGAATATATGGGGCTTTGGGCAGAGATGCTACTGTGCTGACAGTATTTGTCTGGAAAGCATGGCCCAAAGAGGGGGAGAGGCCAACAGTCACCTGGAGGCTGCTGGGCTGAAAAGTAAGGCCCAAGGATGGAAGGAAGCCGTTAGTGCAGAGGCCATGGGTGTACACAGCACAATAGATGAACCTGTCTCAGGACCTTTACACTGTCAGTCTTCCTTTCCTCCATCTCCTTCTCGCCCTGGGATAAGCGAGAGCCAGTCAAGTCATGGGTGTGGGTTTCCATGTCTGAGAAAGAGAAGGCCCCTTTGCTGAGCTTGGCCACGGAGTCCTGGAGTAGTTCCCATCTGTGAAGAGAAGGGCTTGGGAGAGAAACTGCTCTGTCATCCAGTCTGATAAGATGACAGGATTGAAGTCATATTTTACAGAACCCAGGGGAAGTGGGGTGGGAGAAAGGACTGTTACAAATGGGGAGTAGCATTTTGGAGACCCCAGCAGACACTTACCAGCTGTATCTTCAAAAATGAGTTAATCTTGGTCTTCCCCAATTTTCCTTTGTCTGGCCCCACAAACTTGAAAAAAGAGGACTATATCTTTCCTACAATACAGTATACTCTTGGAATAGTAGATGAAGTACATTAGGCTAAAACAGCTCTAATTAAATCCAACATATGGTTATAACATTATGTGCCTAGGGTTTAAAGGGCCCTTTACATGGTTGGGGGCCCTTTAAACTTACACGGTTGTTCATGCATTACAGCTGTACCATTACAGATAGCAGTCTCCTTCTGATCACGTCTAATAAGATGGGACTCGGAGATGCTAAGGTAACAGTCTAGGACAATCCTCATTCCTAGAGCTAATGAGATTGGAGCTAATCTGATTTCCTATACTTTTTACCTATTAAAGCCTGCTGTGTCTCATAGAATAACTTCAATCCTTCTTCATATGCCTGTTCTACAATTTGTAGATAACTATTATGATATTTTTCAAAGCTGAAAATATAAACAAGCCAACTTTTTCTTTATTTGATTAGTCTCAAACATCTTAACTCTGCTAGCCACTCTTCTCCAAGGAAGTTTCGATTTTTTTTTACTATTTCTCCCTATGGTGCCCTACATGGTCTGATAACACAAGAGGAGGTAAGATAATCACTTCTCCAATGAAGGATTTGCTGTCTTCAGAGTGCTCATTGGATTTTGGGTTCAAAATCAGCTGAACACAATTAACGCTCTTGCAGTGCCTGTTTTACTGGTTTTCAAACCCAACATACTTTTTCAAATCTCACAGGGGCCTAAGTCCCACAGTGTGAAGGGGCTAGGAACCGTAGGTGGCATCAGAGATGAAGCAGAGGTTCTGGGCTGAGGCTACTGCATCTTCTCACAACAAATCCGAGATGTCCACATTGGCATAAGCCTTCTTCAAGCCCATCACAAGGCAAATGGTAAGAATTTCCTGGTGGATGCTTTATGAGGACAGGAAGCAAGATACTGGGAGCTGTAACCATGGAGTTGGGACCTGGAGACTGGCTCCTGGGGGACAGGGTGCCAAGACAAAGGACTGAGGTATCATAGTATGCGTCAATCCTAACCAGAGTCAAGGGAGAAGATAAGAAGTGAGATAAAAGCTTCCTGCTACATTGACCATGAAACCCAGCAGATGCAGAAAAGACCAGACAGCAGCTTATTCTTGGTGTTTTGGGTTACCCCATTTGGTCTTTCAAAGAGCTGAAGGATGTTTGTCCAGTGATCTAGGGCAGATCCTCACATTGCAAATTTATGAAACTTGGCTCTTTGTCTCAGACTGTATGAGCAGATTTGGGGCCTGAAATCTGTTATCTATCCTTCCTAGTTTTTTGTCCTCTGCTGATTTAATAAACATGCCATCATTGTCCTCATCTAAGTCATGGCGAATGTTTAAAAGAGGAGGCCAAGGACAGATAGTTCCACAGCCCAATATAAAAACCTCCCTTCAGGTTGACGGTCATCTATTAATCACATTTCTGTGAGGCTGGCCATCCAAGTGCTTACTAATCCATCTAACGGCACCAGCATGTAACTCAAATTTCTAAATCTTGTCCAGAAGGATCTAATGGGAGACTGTGTCCAACGCCTTGCTGAAGTATAGTTTATTATGTGTCTTGAAATTCTTAGTGCCAAAACCTGGGTGGAGGTTAGGCACAATTTATTCTTAGTGAACCCATTCTGACTCTTGGTGATCACTGTTTTTTTTTTTTTTTTTTCAAAATATGTCTACAAATCACTCCCTTAAACACCCACTTAGAAGTCGTTCCAGAGATTAGCATTGAGCCTGCTGCTTTTTTGTCTATAGACTCTTTTTTTCCTAGCCTTTGTCGAAAATTGGGAAATGTTTAATTAATCCTCTCTAGCCTACTGAGACTTCTCTTTTTCTCTGTAGTTGTTCAGAAGTTATGGCATTTCAGCTTTCACCATTTCTACAAGACCCCAGTAGTGTAATTTGTTTAGATTTGGAGACATGAACTCATTGAGAATAATAACTTTGGCTTTTCTTTCAGAATGTTTGCGCTGTCTTTTGTAACGTGAAGATCAACCACCATGAGACAAGACAAAATACTCAATCTTGAATCCAAGCATATGAGTTCTTTATTCATCTTGGCCTTGATATATATTTAAAAGCCACCCCCTTCCTTGGTTATCATTGGAGCTATACAATGGATTTGTCTAGTTTTTTTAAGTATCTGAATTGTGTTATTTTTAATTTAACTTGATGGATTGATAGTACTGGGTATAACAGTTAACCTTGGTTGTGTGAACTTGACTGACTTGAGAGCTACCCTGCTTGATGGAGGATAGTTTTGGGTGTGTCTGGGTGGGTCATGGAGCCATGACCTTGAGTATACCTGGTCCCTTGCCCCTTCCTGTCTGGTGCTTTTCTCCTGCTTTGTTTCCCTGCTGCCATGAACTAAGCAAACCTGATCCACTCTTGGGCATGATGGTCCTGCTTTGGAGCCAACTGACCATGAACTGAATGCCCTGAAAGTGTGAGATAAATTAAATCTATCTTCCTTGTAGATGTTGAATACTCTGTCTTAGTAACAGGAAAGCTGATTAAACCTTGGAGATTGAGCCTAGAGCTTTTGCATTGAGCTACATCCCCATTCCTTTTTATTTTTTATTTTGAGACAGGGTCTACCAAATAATTAAGTTATCCATGGTGGGCTTGATCTTGTGAGCCTCCTGCCTTGACCCCCCATAGTGCTGGGGTTATAGGCATTTGCCACCATTCCCAGCTTACGATCTAGTTTTAAAAACACCTGTAAGTTTTTAAATATGTTCCAGACTACCTAGTCACTATAAGATGCAGCTCTGCCTAGCTGCTGACTTTGGAGAGCTACAATATCCCAGCCCCCATATAGAATAATGGCAGCCTTTCTGTAACTGCCTGTACCATTTGCAACCAACAGGCATGGGTCACTGTTCTTTGTCATAATCAAATGAGCCTCAGCAGAACAACTCATCCATCCAGCAAAGTTATGGGGAGTTCCTACATGTCAAGGATGCCTGAAACCAAGAACAGATCCTTCCCTTCTCCTCTGTTCGGCTTTTCCCCTCTCATCAATCCTGTGGTTCAGAATTTGATTGCCCTTAATCTCCTCAGCATCTTATAGGATATTGTCTGACTTCCATGTTACATAATTTGTTCCACGCTGTCTGGAAGCCCCAATTCCTTTTGTATGAACTTCTAATGCTCATTTTTTGCATTGTCCCATGGACCAGCCACTAGCCACATATGGCTATTTAAATTTAAATAAACACAGTATAGTGAAAAACCCATGTCCTCAGGCACACTAGAGATGCTTCAAGTGCTCGGTTGCCATGTGCCTAGTAGTCCAATCCTGGACATCACATTTCCACAAGCGCAGCAAGTGTCATTGGACAGTGCTATTCTTGGTAGTTCTGAAGTCCTCTGCAACTTTTTTAGGAAGGAAGATTGTATCATTCAACATGTGGAGTTGGCATTTGTTGATTGTCTAAGGAGGCCAGGGATGGCAAACCTGTTGCACATGTGCTACAGTGTGCTGTTTGTATCATCAAAAACTCTAAAAGGTTCGCCATTGCGATGTAGGTCATTGGAGTGTTCTTTCATGTTTTTTGTGTCCCTGGTAATTGTCCCTTTGGCTTTTTATTGCTGTAGGTTCCAGAGACTGTTCCATTGCAGCAGTCACTCTACTAAGTTTGGAAACTCACTGGAGAGGCTCCTTGGCTTCCCCAAGGAACCACAGTTTACAAACCAAGGTGAGCCAGTATTTCCCAGCTCTCCTGGGTGGCCTTGTAATTCCCATGCCTAACACGATCCTGGCACTCTAGATGCTCAAAATGTTTGCTTGGGTGGAGAAATGAGAACAGAGGTCACTTTGGCTCCAAAGAAGCTCTTCTAAAAAGTTAAAGAAAGATACCGCAGGGTATCTTTAGGCAGAGGAAAAGAGACAGAGAGATTCCACATACCTATGACTTTCCATGCTCTTTATTTCCCTGCCTGCGTGTGTGAGGGAGAGACTTAGAGGAGGGCTGGAAAGCAAGTCACAGGGGAAGAGAGGCAGCACAGAAGGCAGAAGAGAAGAAGGAGAAGGCAGGCGGCATCTCTCAGAGGAGAGTGCAGCATTTCAAACCTGGAAAGGCCTGTGGAGTCCATTTGGCCTAACTCCTTCCTGTCACTGATGAAATATGACCATTTCATTTGGCATTTAATACAAATCTGCTGGAAAAAAAATGAAGAAATTGAAGTCAAAAGCATAGGTTAAGCGACTTGTCTAAAGTTACAAAGCTAGTGAGTGTCAGAGCCAGAGCTAGAAGCCAGCCCACCTAGCCGGTGATTCCAACCTGCCCTCCCGAGTGTGGCTGAGGAGGAGGGCAGGGAGGGGTGGGGAGGCCGAGCTCAGGGGAGGAGAAAAGGTAAATCGTACCCCTGCTCGGCCACCCTAGTCGCTTCCTTCTCGCTAAGAAGAAGCAAGGGTACAGCTGCTTCACCTTCCTGGTCTGGACTGCACGCAGAGTTTCCGAATCTCCACACAATACCCTTGCCGGCAGGGGACACGGAGCAGACCAGGATGGCAGTGCTGGCTTCCTGTTACCTCCCTCACTCAGTGGCCACGTGCTCCTCCGAAGCTTGGTCCAGGTCCAAACTGTTTCATGAAACATCTCGGTATTCCCAAAATGCCACCTACCCTCGAATATAGAAACATAGAAACAGGCCTGGATGAGGGTTTTAAACAGAGCTCTTCTGTGATCCTGCCCTTCCCCCGCAGGCTGGTCCTACACCATCAAGAACTAGAGCCGGTTTCAGAAATGTTTCACCTCCCCTTTCCTTCTAGAAAACTCCCCAGGTCAAGAACTTTGGCACTGGAGTAAGGCGTTCGAGGTTGCATGGATCTGATTTCACACAGGCTGTCTGCCACAGGCTGGCTGTGTTCCTGTGTGGACAGCACTTACCCTCTCAGCAGAATTTGGATAATATAGGCAACAGAGAAGGAGTGTGGAGAATGGAGCTATTAGGTAGAACCACAGTGCCTAGGGACATCAAGGATCCATTCCTGGCTTCATGTGACGCCCCCTGGATCTGAACCTTGGTGTCCTTAACCTAGAGCTGTGCAATTTGATTTCTTCATATTTTTGCTTGCGTGTTGGCACCGTACTGATACTAACATTGACCGTGTCGAAGATGCGAGGACAAATCGAGGCAATGCACGCGCAACACTGAGTCCGGGGCCTGGTACCTAATAAGCATTAGCTGTTGTTGTTATTTACTAATGCCCTGAGATTTCTTGATGTATGCTTTGGTGTCCTCAGGGGCACCAAGCAAGCTGGTTTAAAGTCCCTGATCAAAACATCTGCCACGGGCCGCATGGGCACTGTGCTTTCGATAAATGTCCTCACTGCAGCCCAGCTGAGGCTGGGCTGAGGAAGTCAAGCCTCGGGTTTTATGGGTCTGAGGAAGATGTTTGAAATATTGTAGGAGACTGTCAAAGAATACTTATACCCACTCCGAAAGACGGCCGTTCTTAATTTTCATCTTTCCTGCAAGTCAGAAAGATATATACTCTCCAAATAATGGCAGTTTCCTCGTCCCGAAGTTATGGCAGCTTGGTGATACAATAAACAGCACTCTGTCATAAGGACCACATAAAACATGGCCTGACATTTCTTTAAAAGTAAAAAGAAACACGACTGCGGCAGATGACCTTTCCTCGGAGGGCACAGCTGTTTTGTGTGGTTAGAGGGACCGAGGTTTCATACTTAGGGGCTACGATATATGACTGGCTTTTCACAAAGTGTTTCCATGAGAAATTACAGTACGTTCCAAGGGGAAGCAGCGATTCTTCTGCACGCAGGTCGGGCAGGCAGAATTTTTTCCCTCTTGATGCTTTCCAAATGATATCATGGTGAATACTCATACTAGAGAATTCTCAGGTGTGTGGAGTGCGAGGGGTCTCCCACTTCTTGGGGTGTTTAACGACGGCCCTCCTGTGGGGTTGATGGCTTGGCATGTGGAGGAACCCTGCATTTTTGAGGAGTCTCTCAAACTGCAATGCTCCTGGAGGGCCAGGACTGAAAGTTCTTAGGGGAAAAAAATTTAAGTCACTTTGTTAGAGATGGTAGGTGATTCTGATTTTATCTAAAAGTGTTGATTTCTTGTGTAATCTGTTATTTGTGCCGTGCATTAAAATGAGCATGAAAATTAATTGTACTTGTATTGAGACTAGATATTTTCTTCTTTTGCTTATTTTCTAAATGATCTTTAACACGTTTTCATGTATTTCACAGTGAAAAATTTTTAAAAGTTACATCTCCAATTAATGTTTAGAGTTCCCTTAGACAGCAACGGTAACTGAAAACACTCCTGTTAAAATGCTGGACACCCCCCCCCCCCCCCCCCGCCACTGTCTTCTAAATTAGAATAATAAGCCCTTTGAGAGGGGAGTTTGGCAGCCTCTCCGTGGGATGGGGTAGAGGATATGCCAATTACTGATGGCCACCATGGGAATGTAAAAATGTGCTTTTGTTGGTCAAGTGCAAACCCTGCTACTGGCCTGCCAGCAGCCAGGCACTCAGCGCCTGGTATCCCATCCCGGTGTGGTGGGAGATTTGTTCTGATTTATCTGTGGTCCCTCACCTTGTTCCCCGTGTGACCAAATCCGGGCACATGCACAATGGCTGGCTCGGTTTAGAAGTACAAGCTGAGGCCCTTAAACATTGACTTATTGGTAATTAGACCACACTGGTACTGAACCACTGACCTCAGTCTCATTAGAGCTGTATTCAGGCCAGCTGAGTTGACCAGAAACAGATTCAGGGCTGTGAGTGATAGAGAGGTCTTTGGTGCAGGGTCAAAGGCCTGTTTACACTACCGAGCGGTGTAAGTGGATTCCTACTCTCCCATGGTAAAGGAGCAGCAGTAGATGAAAGGCCCAGTGGATGGGACCCCACCCGCTACTTCACACAGTGAATGTACAGTGTTCCTTCTCTGGGCCACTCCCACCTTCCTCCAACACATGGCCCTGTGGTGCAAGGGTTAATAAAGGGAGAGGACAGTGTTTTACCCTGTCTCCCACTTACCCCGGTGCTGCTAAAGTCGAGCAGTAACAAAAGCACTAAGCTTAAAGTCCATTATTTTAGCAATTCCTTTGAAAGGACAATTTCTGATTAAAAAAATATCCAAGTCTATGGCGATGTCCATGGTTAATCATTATTTTGACCTTTATTCTTCAAGGAGATCTAAAAACCAGGTGACAGGACTCATTCTGTGCAGAAAAGGAATGGGTTTCCCAGTGGTGGAGCAGGATAAACAGAGAAGCATCCGCGGGCTGGGGTGAAGCCCCGCTGCTTGGTCCTGGAGAGGGAAGAAGGCGGACGAAATAAGACCAAATTCTGTGTGACAAACTCAAGACTTCAGATCAGCAGCCGGGGACTGGGGCCAGCCGTTTCAAAAGCGTCAAGTTCTGCTCCAGACCACATGAAAAATACAGATTAAAATATGAAAATAAAACTTTACATTTCTGAGAAATAATGAAGTAAATTTTAGTAATCTAGGAAGACCTTTCTAGGTGTACACGAAAATCCAAGCACCATAAAGAAAAACATGGAATAATTTGACTCCATAAAAATTTATCATGAAGATGTGCATTTATCAAAGAGTTAATAACACTAAACGGCAAATGGGGAGACAATATTTTTGGTTCCCCTGGGAGGGCTAACTCCCAGATATTTATAAATACATATAGAAGAGTTAACAAGAATACATTTGGAAATCAACAAGAAAAAGAGGAACAACTTAATAGAAAACAGACAAAAAGGATGAACATCACTTTATACAAAAAGAAACTTAAGTGGCCTTTAAATCTGTGAAAAAATATATTCAACCTCCCTGGCAAAAGTTAGAAATTGCATGTTTTAAGAGCCAAATGTGAAATTTCCTTCCCTAAGATCAGCAAACGTAAAAATAACACATTGGCAGTGTGGCAGGGCAGTTAGTATTATTTTTGTATCACTTATGGTTATGTGTGCTACTGTAACTTTTTAAGTGTTGACAATGTGAAAGAAAAGTCTTAAAATTTTACATGTGCTGTGACCCAGAAATTCCACTTATAGGAGTCAATCCAGAAAGACCAATCATAGCTGTGTGCAAAGATTTTGCTATTAGAATGTTGATCAAAGCATTTCTATAATCACTAAAAATTGGAAACATCTTAAGCCTCCTTACAATAGGGAATTGGTTAAATATATCATGATGTATGGAGCTTCATGCAAACATAACATGTAGAAAAACACTGTATTTCACATTATGGAAAAACACTATTGTGTTCTTCAGAAAAAAGTAACTTTAAAATTACAATGTCATAAATTATATATGTGTAGAAAAAGATGGTAAAATATATATTATAAATGTTAAAACAGTTTTCTCCAGGTGAAAAATTACAAATATCTTTAAATATCTTTGTTTCATATATTTTTTTTTTTAAATGGTGAACACGTCACTTGAAAACAAAAGGTGAAGCAATATACTGTGGTGCCTCGGTTCACAAACTGGATTCTTTTCCATGAATGGATTTGGTGATAAGGACCACGAAAGGAATTAAGGTCGGGAACCGAGGTACCACTGTATTTTGTTTTCAGTAGCTGTCAGTCCAATCATGGAGGTTAAATGGAAAAATATAGGAGAAAGTTTCTGATGTGGGATTAGAAAAATAAGGGAGCCTTGGTACTTCAGTTTTGAACTACCGAGGAGTAGCTACAGATCTTTTAGCTCTTCTGTAATTAAGCTTGACTATCCAAGTAGATGGGTTAGGTGAGCTCTGAAAAACCATCTTTTTCTTTTGTTTTGTCATTAGACTTTCCATTTCAATGGCTCATGAACATCTCTGTAAGATGGCAGGCAAGGAATGGAGAAAAGAAATAAATTTCAGTTTGTCCTTCTGAGATAATCCTGCCCATTCATTTTCACTATACCGTCAACTGCACTATTCCGAGCCTCTGCTTTTTAGGGAAAATGACAGCACTGAGTTGTCCTTTTCAACCATTACTAGATGCAGCAGCAATTGCTGTGTCTCTGCTATGCTATGAAAACATAGACATTATATACCTGCAGCAAGAGCATCAGAGTGCAGCGTGAGGCTTGTGACCTCGGGTGGGTTATGGAACCCCAGGGAGGTTGGGGCTGGCGGAAGGGGAGGGGTGTTTGGCAACTGAGGTGAGTGGAAGGCAGAGGGAGAAAGGTATAGGGTTGGGGGACTGCACCGGTGTTGCCTTGAAGGCTAGGTCCCCATCAGCACCATGGATCACTTTTGGGCCCCTTGGAAATCGGAAGAAAAATTACATACAGGAATGGAAAGAGTGCTCTGAACAAAGGGTTCCCTAATGATTTAGGGTGTAACACACTGCTTCTTTGGTATCATAGGACGGACCTATCGGCTGTGTATACATGTGCACAAGTGTGTGTGTGTGTGTGTGCTATATCATGCTCAGAAAGCATAGGACACCTGCACAGGTTTCTAGTAGCTTCAGTGTGTATGTGTGTGTGTGTGTGCTCACAGAGTAAGGGGCTAGTGGTCAGGAGCTTGCTGTAGGTGGGTGTTTGCAGTTAGAGGAAGATTTTTCCTTAATTGTGTAGAGTGTGGTGCTGGGGCAATGGTGGCAGCTGAAGGCCATGGTGACAGCCCCCTTATATTACATAAAGGGGTGGCACCGCAGACAGACTATGGAAGCGGGCGCTGTACTCTGGCTGCCAGACCTTGCTTCTGTACATTGCAAAATCCTCTCTGAGGCCCCAAGATGTAATTTTTGGAGAATTTGTTGGGAGGCGTAGCTATTCTGGTACAAGTGGTGTAGACAAATTCAGCACAATATGGATTAGGACTGTTAATGCACCTTCCCTTTCGAACTTGGGTCAAGTGTCCTGGGAAAATAGTGTGACACAGACAAGTGTGACTTTCTATGATTGATTCAGCTGGCTACAGCTTGGTACTAATGAGGCCAAGGCCAAGGCCACTGGCTCTACCCCCATGGGAGCTTTAGCGTCTCATGGCTCCACATGTGAGGTGACACCGTTCACCCTTACACACAGTGGGGATTGGGTGAGAGAGTATGGGGTCAGCTCCAGTTTGAATGCCTTCCCCTCTAGCACAATGCCACTGCTCTGAGCAGGCTCCTAACCAGGCTTTTGTCACATGACCACCTAGTCAATGACTTCGTCTTCAGAGCCATATCATGCTCAGAAAGCATAGGACACCTGCATAGATTCTAGTCACTTCAGCATACGCAGGTCATTCTACCAGCTGGTTTTCACAGAAAAATATAGCTTGAAATAAACCACAGTAGGGTAGTTACCCTGTTGCCTGAGAGTTTGACTAGACTCCTCTACTAAACAAGTTCCAGTTCTTTCCATCTCCTAGTTGGAGAAAGCCATGTGCATTTTTTTTTGAGACAGGCTCTTGCTATGTATTCCAGGCTGGCCTCAAACTCTCAGGATCTTCCTGCCTCAGCCTCCTGAGTGCTAGGATTACAGTTGTGTGCCACCACTCCTGACAGCCATATGTATTTTGGAAGGAATCAGGCTGATTTACTTTACCTAAAGTACTACTTTACCTAGATCCCCTGAAGCCTCAGCCTAGGACTGAGCTTTCATTCTGGGCTGCGATCTACAAAATTTGCTGAAGTTACCCGCACCCTTTCATTCTGTTTGTCAGGGCCATCGGTGTTGCAAGTCACGGCGCTCACATTAACACAGTCTGTTTTATGGACTCACAAGATTGCTGAGAGAATCTTAATGACAAGTTGGAGAAGTCAGAGTATTAGAAATTGGAATTGACACACAACTCCGCCAGAGAGGTCCCACTGTCTTTTTTCTCTCCTTGTCGTGGCACATTCTTCAGGGAGAGGGCTTCCTGTGGCAGCCAGCACCCCCAAAACACAGTCCCCTCACTTGGCAAACTCCATAGGAACACTTTATAATAATGCAAGAGAATGACTCTTCCAGTCCACTTCTTAGAGCAAACGTTGTTGGCTGAGGTACTAAGTACTAAGTACCAAGATTCACCAGCTCGAGGACATATCTGGGCTCCAGCAGCTTGTGTGTATGTACTGAGGGTTGGGGAGACAGGGGAACTGTATAAAAAGAAATGTGAAGAGGGCAGACTGGATAATCATTTCTGAAGTTCTCCTTTACCCAGTGAGACTGCACCGGCCAGTTTCTCATCTGCTGAGAGCCCAGTACAACCACAGAATCTTCCAAAGAAGCCCAGAATAACATACGTGCAAATCAGAGGAGAAAAGGAGTCTCTCACTGACAAATTAAATTTTGAATTTAATTTTTATATTGTCATAAGATGTGTCATCTAGGGAACTTCTTTAATAGACGAGGAAACTGACTCAGATAATTGAAGTGAATTGTTCAAGACACTCATCTTATGAATAACTGGCCAAACACCAAGTCTTCCAAGCCCATGTGGACTATTTTTGCTTATGTTGGCCGTTCACAGACTTGCTATCAAACTCACCATGGACTTCAAAGGGAGGAGTTTCAAGAGATGGATGAGACCTTTTCAGGACAGGCTGCCTTGCGGGTCTCTCAACCCCAGCTGGCACATCGGCCCTGGGGTCAGTATTGGGGCTGATCAGCCGTGGCCCTGGGACTCCCGGTGAATTCTTCTCACCTTGGTCATGTGGACTTCCTGGAGCCTGTGTCCCGGCACCTGGGCAGAAGAAAGAAGGGGGAAAGATCAACATCCATGTTCAGTCTGAGGTTGTGCTTCCACTTAAATTGCAGACTGCCTTGAGAGAGCACTGCTTCTAGCCTAACAGCAAACAGAAGCTGGACCATCTACAAAATGAGCTTTTGAGGGGCCCATCAGAGAATGAAGGTCATCGAGTAACCTGCACTGAATTCTACAATCATAGCAGTAGTAAGAGGAAGCGGGGTGCTTGATTGTTATGCTTTTTAGGGAGCACAGGAAGAAGAATGGAAAGTATAAGCAACTAAAAGTTTAGCCGATTCTCAGAGGCCAACTGTGGGTGAAGTTCCTTGTTGGTTACTTGACCACTGACAATGTTGTGGGCAGACTCAAGGAGGGACTTTTTGGAGTCTGGTTTCCACTCCTTCCTTTGTAGGACACCAGGAGGTGAGTGGATTGGTATCTACGGCTGTGTTACACATCACCCAAAAACTCAGCCACACCAAACAATAGACACGTACTATTTCACAGTTTCTTGACTCAGGAGTCCTTGGGCTTAAGTCTCACGCAGGCTCCGACTAGCCCAGGTGTGATCTGCAACCATGGCCACCTCAGGCATCTGTGGCCGAGCTCACACACATGGCTGCTGGCCAGAGGCGGCAGCTCCTTGCCACATGGCTCTCCAGAGAGCAGCATGTGATGTGGCAACTGGCTTCCCTCAGAGCCAACAAGTGAGAGAGCCAGAGAGAGTACCCAACAGGAAAGCCACGAGCTTTCTGTCACCTGGCTGCAGCAGTGGCTGCCCCATCCCTTCTGATGCGCTCTGTTCGTCAGTCTCGCAGTGTCCCAGCACATTCAAGAAAGGGGTTACGCCAGGGCGAGCGCTCAGGAAGAACCACGGCTGCCATCTTCACGGCTGCCTGATATGGAGAGGAAGGCGGGGACTGGTGACCCAAAAGTAATCATCACACCCTCCAGGAGCAAAGGTGCTTTTGCGCCAAGTTTTGCAAGGATTGGAGCCTTGGCAGAGCAGTCAGAGCCAGCAGTCATCACGGACTTAAGACTTAGTGTTAGCACAGAACTCCCCCGCCCAAGTTAGAAGAATAAAAGAAGGAAGGAAATAATCACATGTCAAATGTTTTCAATTACATTATTAAATTCTCAAAACAGACCCATGTAAAATGTATTGGTCCCTTTCTACAGACGAAGAAACCACAACCTGGAAGCATCTTTCTCAAAATCACAGGTATGGTAGTGATGGTTGTATAACTTGGTAAATACACTGAAAATCATCAAATTGTACTCTTCAACCAGATAAATTCTATGATATGTAAATTACATCTCAATAAGCTCCTGAAAAAAGAAGACCGTGGAGGCGGTGGGTGGGAGAGTGGGACATTTCAGACCTGACTATTTCTGACTCTTGGTTAGCTAAGGCTGCCATGACAGGTAGGCTGGTCTGGAGGCCTGGAACCAAGGCGTCAGAAGGGCTGCTTTCTTCTGGGACCTCTGTCTTTGGCTTATTGATGGCCAGTGCTTCCTCCTGGTCTTTACACTGTCTTCCCTGCATGTACGTCTGTGTCCTGAGATAGGACACAGTCTCACTGGATTACAGTCCATCCAACTGGCCTCATTTTATCTGCTTCATTTAAAGACTTTATCTCCCAATACGGGCCCATTCTGTGGTATTGAGGGTTAGAAATATGGACAGACACCATTCAATCCCTAATAGACCCCAAAGTTTATGCTTTTTCTATACATTATTTTAGACAACAGAAGTCAACTGATGTGTTTTCTTCTTCATGAAATCCATGGATAAACATCAATATGTAAAAAGGATTTGTATCCTGGCTTTCTTAGTATGGTATTGTTTTGTTCTGGTAGAACAGCATTAGGAAAATTCTCATTCTTATAGATAAGTATTTGCAAATGGTAACAGTTTAAAATAAATAGCCCATCCTGCTATCTCTGGACACTCTTCAAATATATTGAAGCAGAGCCCCAAAGAGGAATGATTGGATTAAAAACAACTTGAATAACTACCAATATTTAGCATCTGTTAACATTCTTTATCACTAAGAGATAAGCAGAATAAAAAGCATCCAGAAATGTATGATAAATGCACGCATTATTTGTAATGTGATGTCATCACAAGTCTTGCCTCCTCTGTCCCAGTTCTGTACAGTTGTCAGGCGCTGGGAGTGAGGATGTCTCCTGGGCCTGTGGATGGTGGTCTTGCTCTCCCCGGTCTTCAGTGGTCTTCCCTCTGTGTGTCACAGCAAGCTTTCAGCTCATGCTGAGAAACATACATGTGCAATGTTACACAAGAAATCATGCACACGGAGACCTAAACTTGTAAGCTATCCAGACACACGGGTTAACTCACTGGTGTGCTAACATGTTAAATTTAGGCATGTATGACATTTGAGTGTATTTCACTTTTTTCCCTAAAGGTAAAGAATTCTTTTAAAAACATATTTCAAGCAGACACTTGTGGAACACCCACACAACCTGGAGTCCAAGTGCGCTTGGTCTGAAACTTCCCACCATCTATTCCGGGGCCCCCAAGCCTCCTGTGCCCTTGACCACTGACATAAGTAGCTGGCTTGTAGCTCAGCTGGGCAGGTCCCAGGCCCCGGCCTCATACCAGCTGCCTCAAAGCATGAAGCAAAGGATGGGTGACCCATCAAAGAAAAAGCCAGGTATGTGCTTGAGGGGAAGATTCCAGCACAATAAGAACTGAGAACTTTATTCTGAGTTATCTAAACCATGGGCTGAAAGGACTATTATCTGTTCTCCAGATCAACCCCAACCTTAGCGTTTCTCAGGAAGAACTGAGTGTCACTTAAATCTGCCGCTCTGTCTGCTTCCTCCCTCAGTTAGAGAAGCTCGGCGGCGCTGAGGCCAAATGAGTCAATAAAAGGCCTTATTTACCATTTGGCGCTCACCCGGAGCCGGCGCTGCTAGCTCTCTCCCTGCTTCTCGTCTATTCTCTCCCCACACCCTTCTTTCCCATCTTTTAAACCAATTAAGGGAACTGTGGATTTGGCCCAAGCACCACAAAAGCTGTCCTTTTCGAGTATTGGGTTTTTCAGTCAACAAGGAGAGGCCAGCCAAGATCCCTTTATCTCAAAGACAAACAAAGGCAGCTAATGAGGGAGGTGGGAGGATGCAGGAAAGGAGAGGGGGCGGTGGTGGAAGCTTTAGCGATTCTTTGCGAGAGATAACGTGAGTTTCTGCAGACTGAATCGAACGCGCTGTATCATTTCAGCCGGGAATCTTGCTATCTTGTGGCGTCCATCCACTGGATGGCGACAGAGAGCCACTGATGCCTTGGTCCCCCTACCTGGAACATGTTCACCTCTCAGATCCCCTCTCTTTATTGAGTGGAACAATACAAAGCATTTTGCCCAAGAGCTATCCGATTCTTCGTGGTTTAGACCCTCTCTTCTCGCCCTTTGACCTTACCCTATGTCTTCACACCCTACTGTGGCCACAATTGTATTTTTTGCTTATTAGGAAAATAAATTTGGGTATGTACAGCTGCCCTTCTGCATCTGTGCCTTTTATGATCTAAGATTCAACCCACTGTGGATGAAAAACATTTTAAAATATTGTATCTGTATGATTGTTATTATTCCCTAAACAATATACTATAACCAGTATTTCCATGCCATTTGCATTGTCTTAGGCATTATAAACAATCTAGAGATGATTTAAAGTGTACAGCAGGATGTGTGTAGACTCTACACAAATACCATGTTGTATACAAGGGATGTGAATAGCCACAGATTTGGAGGTTTTGGGGAATGGTCCAGGACCCAATCTCCTTTGGATATCAAGGGGCAACTGTCAAGGGACAAACTGCTAAGCAACATCTTGCCCTCTCTCTTTTAGGCAAGAGGGTTTGTTGCTTTTTGCAAAAACACGTTTTGTTTTCCTTTTTAATTGAGAAGAACTAGATAGCCATCCTCGCTAGGAATGAGATTGTCTAAAGACAGCAGTGAGACCGGACTTCTGTCAGAATGCTATCTCCTTCTGCCTCCAGCAAGACTCTGCCCCCTGGCCTGACCTGACCACCCGGGTGCAAGAGGTGGCTTCATGGGAGGTGGGAGAGGACAGCCAGGAAGCTGGAGTGGCTTCCTAGGTACAGGAGGCCATGTGGGTTGTGGTGAACACCAACCCTGGAGAAGGTGTCATTCTCTCAGGACTTCACTGATGGTGTTGCTCTCAGAACAACATTGCAGAGGAGAAGCTGGAGCAAGATGGAGAGTTATAAAACCAGAGACTTCTTGTAGCCTATGGTGCTCAATTAGTAGGGTGTAAGTGCTGCAGGCTTGGGTATCACAGAAGAGGAGAAAAGGGGGAAGAGAAATATAGAAGACAAGAAAGGAGAGGGAGGAAGAGTGATGGAGGAATGATGGAATATCTCCATGCTGGAGGCCACCCACCAATGCTCATGATGCAGCCCTGGTTGGAGCCTCCAAGCCTTCTGCCAATGTCCAGAGGCCAGCCACCTGGCCCTCTGCCTGGATTGTGGGTAGGACACAGAGAGAGACAGATTCTCACCAGAGGGAAGTCAAGAGGTCCAGGAGCTGGCTGGAGTGGGATCCAAATGGCAGGTGGATGTGCATGCAGGCTGAGAATCTCCTGACTGGGGTTCAGGGTGGGAATTAAGGTCAGTATGTATTTAGCTGAGCATTTAGGAAGATTGCACAAGTTCTCTGGGATCCTGAAACCCGCTCCTCTAGTGTCAGCCACTGTGAGCCTAGTGCACTGAGGGAGGATCTGGGGTCAGGGGTAGGGGTACCCCAGTCTGAGGAGGAAGACAGAAAAAGAATTCTGTGCATGTCTGTCTGCACTCCCACAGTGAGCACCCAGAAGACTCTCAGCTGGGAGGTCCAGGAGAAGTCAGAATCAAAGAAGGGAATCGAATTGAACATAGCCTCATATCGAATCGAATACCATTACTTTGTATTTACATAACCTTATACAACAAACAAAACAAAAGAGAAGCACTCTTGGCTAAGAGCATATTTAAAACACAAGAGAGGGAACCTCTCTGAGGGAATGTCAGAATTTGGTTCTGCTTTTGGATTGAATAAGAAACTGTTTGTATATTTAAAAGTCAGCGCATACCCACTTACTGTGGCTGCAGGATTTTAGAGCCCCTGACTATTTCACAGTTGGCATCAGCAAGGGCAGGGTATGATCTAAGCCATTTTTCTCAGGCCACAGGAGGTTTCTGACTTGACCACACAATGAGTTTTGTTTGCTTCAACCCTCAGTGAGAACAATACTATGTATTTGTAGAAGACTCAACAGGTTTTAAAATATAATCATGTGTTGTTCTGTATAGCAGTTATGATATAGGGAGGGTACTATTCACATTCCTGATTCATTCACCAACTGTTTGGTCTTAAAGAACAGAGAAACTTATCTGAAGTCATCATAAGGTGTTAAAAGAATGAACAAAAGTCAGGTCTTCTGTACTCTAATCTAGTGTTAATTTTACATTTTAGCTGGACAATTGGTTTTATTTCATTTATTTTACAGAATGTATTCATATGTATAAGCTGCTTCATTAAATATTTCTTACCTTTATTTTTTTAGCTGTATAATTATTGTTTACTCCTTTTATAAAGTGATACCAGAAATGGGACATCAGAGAAAATGTTGTGCTGTGTTCTTACCATCTTTGGCTGTGTGTGTGGCAGGAGGTGGGTAGTTGTAAAACAGTAGCCTCATTCCCTCTTCCCAAGACTGGAGCAAACCCCCTGACATTCACTGACCTGGCCGGTACTGACCACATTCCTTTGTCTATGACAATTGTTTCATGTGTTTATAGCTTTTATGTATCTTACAATGACTAGACAATACAGGAAAGAATTTTTTCTTAAGGGATGGAATCTGATTTCTCAGTTAGAGGTTTCTACCTGGTGATTTGAAGTTAAGAGTCATTTTGAAAGGTGAACATATATACAGTGTCATTTTCCTAAAGGGTTTTTAAAAAATCTTTTGATAATTTTTAATGTAATGAGTTTGGGAAATCTCTGAAGCCATAGAACTTCATTGGCAGGCAGTAAAAATTCTTAAACTCTTCTTCAAGTTAGCCACTTTTTGGTTGCTCTCATTCTCAATCACCCAGATGTCCAGGGGGAGTGAGGACGGGTCCTGATGGAGCCTTAGCAGCCAGACTTCATTAGACTCCCCCTCATTTTAATCTTCTCCTGTAAAATAGGCCTAACGCTTGCTCCCTTTGCAAACGCCCTGAAGAAGTTTCATTTCAATAATACTGCTTTGTACTTATTCAGCCTCCATATCTAAGGGGCTTAAGAACGCTTATGGCCCATGTTTCACTACTTGGTTTCAGCAAAAAGTAAGCCAGGCCATTTCATATGAGCACATTTAAAGGTCTCCTTTAGAGATAGGTAATAATAATAATAGTGCTTTGACAGTAGGCTACGTTTCTTTTTTCTAGAAGTCCAAAGTAATTTGGACAGTGAAATTACTGGAGGATGTAAGAACAGAGGAAGGATGTGTTCAGTCGAAGGCCTCACAGTAAAAATGGAGACAGAAGGGAAATCTGAGACAAAATTTCAGAATCCTGTTACCACTGGTTACAGAGTAGATGATGGTAAATTCAAGGAATAAATGAGACAATGACCTGCTTTTGCTGTCCCTTGTGCAAATCATGTGCGGTTCTCCTCCTTCCCTTCCTTTTTTCCTTCCTTCCCTCTTTCCTTTCTTTCTTTTCTTTTTTTTTTTTGTTTTTTTTTTTTGTTTGTTTTTCTCCGGTACCGGGAACCGAACTCACGACCTTGCGCTTGCCAGGCAGGCGCTTTTGCCGCTGAGCTAAATCCCCAGCCCCCCTTTCTTTCTTTTCCATTTAGCTAAGTCTCCTGCTCCAGCCTCCACTCCAGATGTGAGGCTGCACTGCTGATCTTTATGCCTTGCTAGTTCTCCACAGATGCTGACAGAGACAATGCAGCATGGTCAAGTCACAATTAACCCAGTGGCCAGGGTGTGACGTGTTAATGCTTGGGGTTAGATGGCAACTGAAGGTTTCAAACTCTTCCTATTTCAGTAACGTTACACATCTGCAGAGCCCACATGGCTCCCGCCTCTATGGCTCCAGCGCTTCCTTCTCAGGACGTATGAGAGATGGGAAATGGGAACTCCCATGCTCTGGTCTCTGCCTGTAACTCTGGACTGTGTTTTCACCAAGTTCGGAGAACCACTGCTGTGGGACTGACGTTTATCTGTCCCTCAGCTGCGCTGCTGTCCTCCCCTAAACCTGCTCTCCTTGAGTTCCGGCTCGGGGACCCAGCAGTCACAGGGTGCAGCACCGTGACTGGCACACAGAATGCGGGGACCGTGTCCAGGATCGCCAGCCTGAGCATTCTGCCCCTCCTGTGTCTCCTCTGAGTACACCTGGGAAAACTCAGGGTGCAATTTTCCTTAAAGATGTCGTCTTCCTAAGTTGCCCCACTAGCCTGGAATTCAACAATCCTCCTGCCTCAGTCACTCAGTCACCGAGCAGCTGAGATTATAGGTAGGTGCCACCATCCTCAGCTCCATATTGTATTTTTATAAACTACCTTTTGATGCCTGATTTTACACAATTCCTGTAGCCCCACAAGTCCTCTACTTCCTAAGGTGGGGTGGAAAACAATACATTTTCAGTGTCCTATAAACAACAGTCTAAGCTTTCCTAAGAGAAATCTGCCTTAATGACAGGAGCTGGTGCCTCAAACAGGGTCCCCGCCCCCCCATGGAAATCCTCGGGGACAGCACAGAGTAACCCAGCACTCTTGTGATCCTGGGGTCCTTTTCGTTGCCTCACAGAAGTCTGACTTAATGTAAAGGAAAACAGGCTGAAGGATCAATCCTCTGAGACTCCAGGCTTCTCCCAGCAAGAGCTCCATCTCACGGGACCTCTGGGCTGCTTGGCATAGATCTGGCAACTTGAACTTGGCCCCCGTCAGGGTGCATATGGTGTTCTAAGTCAGGATCACACACAGCAATCAACCATACTGCGCATGGGGAAAATATTTATGGGATAATAACTGTGAGCGAAGCATGTTTGTGCTCTGTGCAAAACTGGCAGTAGAATATGTAGATGAACTGATTTCTTATTTTCCCCTGTAAGGATCTAGGGCCAGATGTCCCCCCCCCCCCGTGCCTTAGGGCATACTCTTTAGCTCCAGGGCACGGGGCAAAGTCTGAGGAGGAGGGCATCCTCCACGGGTCTAGGTCTGAGGCTTTGGAAAGAACACAGAGGCTTACTGCCACGTGTGAGCTGGCTCAGCAGTGATACAGAGTTTTTCCTCCCCTCTAAGAGTGGATTATATATCTTGTATTGTGCAATATGGATCGTGCCTGTGAAACAAGCTTTATGTAGACCTTTGCAAGTGTAAAGAAGGAAGTTAACACGATATGACTCTTGTTATGGCAAATAGAGGCAGGAGAAATTGCCGCAGTAAAATAAACGTCTCTGGGATGTAAATCTCACTGCTCGGGGATTTTTAGACAAAGAGTTTAGAAAGTACATTTTTCAACCACACAACGGCATTAGGTATTATGTGATCATTCCAACATCACCGCAATATTATTGAATAGTTACTGCGCCTTTATTTTTAAAGAGCCCATAGACGGAACAATAAAAAAAAAGTCTCCAAAAAACAAATTCCAAAGGTTAAATAGATTTCAAAAATTCCACTTTTAGGAACTGTTACACAAGTTTATTAGCAGAGGGGCAGATTTATCGAATAAAATAAACATTAGTGTTCAAGGATAATTTTCACAATTGTCAGTATAAATTTTTAAATAAAATTTAGAAGTGGGGTCGCATTTCTTTTTGTGAAAGAAACCTCTTGTACTTTTCCTGCCCCCTCGCTATTGTTACGGAGTGGGTAGATTTCTCTTCACATTCCTCTTGCGTTATTGTAACAGACAAGTCTAAGACACTGTCTAATGTTAATTCTACACACTGCTGCCAATTATAATCAGAGCTAGTCAAAATAAACAAATTAAACAAATAAACATGTCAAAACATCTCTGATTTAGGGAAAATAAGCCAAGTCTGAACTCTCCCAGTCTTTCGGCATAAATGATGGGCTGTGGGTTGTAAAACGCTCCATAACATTTTTTCACCTTTGCTGGGGGAAGGTGGGTCAGTTTAGAATTACAGCCCAGCTCAACTTTGAGAAAGGGGTCTGCGACTGAAACCAAATCAAACCCAAATGTTGCTGGCTTCACCTTGGGTAGTAACGATCTGCTGCATGCCCTCAATGCTTTAAAAAGAAAGAAGACAAGAAAGAAAAAGCAGTTGATTCCTTGCTGACGTGATGCCAGAAACCCTAAAGCACGAGAGAGGTTGAACAGTGCAGGTGAGACTGTACCGAAGGTGGACGTGCATCTCAGTGTGAAACGAACTCGTCCCTGTGACATTTCCCAGTCAGCACAATGGATATACTGGGCAACTGAGTTAGAAAGCTCTATTGGCTTCAAGAAGGAGTACAAAGCATGGCTATGGTACTCAAGTAGAACACGTTAGCTGGAGCTCTGCCTAGATGATGAGAGGGGTATTGAGGTCGAAGTTGGTTGTGTGTGTGTGTGTGTGTGTGTGTGTGTGTGGGTCTGGGTTGCTATGTTAACCTATAAAAACATGGAGAGAGGTTAGGGGAGAAGGCTGTCATTCTGGCAGGTGTTTCTTGGGAAGAGGTGATTTTTTTAAAGTTCAAGAGATTTAAAATTATTTACACCCAGCCTGGGAAGCAAGCCACAAAGCAGGTGATTTCTGCGTCCCTCTCGGTGCTCTCCGTTGAGTCAGTACGGACCTAGTGCCAGTTCTACGCCAGAGACCAGGTAACAAAGGCTGGCAGGACTCAGCCTGGGAAGAAGTTTAAGAGAGCGCTTAGTTGTTGAGTTTAGGACAGTGCTGCAGGGATGGGTAGCAAGGAAAAGCTGGAGAGAGCAGGCCCTGGTATGTCCTGCTGTTCCAGCTGTGCTGCTTGCTGGTCAGGGGACAGGACTGGGATGAGTTCTGCTCTGTGGAGAGCGGCTTGGCAGAGGAGAGGAAGGGGTGACATTTCCTCCCTCCAGAAGACAGCGGACTTGATGACTTCTCTGCATCCTATGACTTTTATTTTTAATGTGCACTGTGTTTGGAGGGGAAGGGGGTGGAGTGGAAATTGTTGTGCCTTTGAAATGTTGTTTTTGAGGACAGTATATAGAATCTCAGTTATTAACAGCTTCTCACAAGACAGTTATTTTTGGAGTGGCCTCTTAGGAGGCAACCTCTTGGAAGCGAACTCATTTATTTTGCGTCTCACTGTCCTGCCATTTCCTGCAGAGAGAGGGGAAAAGCGAAACCACATGTTTTGAGGAGCGAATGGAGGAAATCCCTCCGAAGACAAATGACGACTCCTCTCCCCTGGCAATTAGTCAAACCTGGGCTTCAGGCCAGCCCAGGTGTTCCCGACTGTGTATAAATTTGCCAAAGAACAATGAAAATAGCAGCTGATTGTGCTGACAGATTCTTCTGGTAATTTCCTGTTGTTTGGTATCTTCAGGTTACTTTCCCACAATTATGGCTGCTGATGGAGTCTGGGGCCCTTCGAAGTCATTTTCTGACTCTCTCCTTGCCCTTTCTGTCATCCCACCAACCAGCAGCCTCTTACCCCCAACTGAAAAGAAACGAAACCATCAAACTCTGAAACTGAGTTAAAAAGTCTTTCAGAGTTGTGGGCTTCTTTTCTTCCTTCTCCAGATGTTTGAATTTAATCCCTTTGCAAAATACATATTTTAATGAGTCTGAATTTAAAAGAGGAAGAGGAAAAAATGATTTGCACCTGCATCATATAGAGTTTCTTGGCAACCGTGAGCTGGGATTCAGGTTCCTTCTGATTTTCTAGCTTACGAGTTGGAAGGGTTCCTTGGGTTGCCCTTTAATATCTGATCTCAGGGAAGCTGAGTCACCTGGCACTGCCACTGAATGATCCTGGTCTCAAATTGAGGGCCGGTCCGAAGGGTGACTCCCGGCAAGCTTGGGTGTCACTTTGATGTCCTCCCTTGCGCGTTTGCAAGTGTTTTGCTCAACTACAACTCCCCCTTCCCACTCTTCTGTGTAGGAAAATGAAACTACTATTACATGTGGGGAAAACGCTTCCACCCAAAGCATTTGGATGGGGGGGGGTGAAATGAAAATGAGGGGAATTGCACAATTTTCTTAAATCTCCACATTATCCAATCTGTCAGGAAGCTATGCATACTTTTTTGGTTAGAGCAACTATGTAAAAGATTTTTTTTTGAGGGGGTGGGGAGCTGGAGCTATTGTTGAGACGCTGCCAAGAAGCGGGTTTCTGTTCACTTCCCCCTTCCTGGGGCCCCCCAGCCCTCAGAGGAGAGAGGCGACATGAATGCTCCAATGTGGGTTTGCAAGAGAGTTGCTTAGGATACATTAGACCAGAGCATAAGGTATTGAATTTTTCTAAATGGGACTCTATGTCCCCTATTAATCAGGACTTCTAGTCAGGAGAATTGCAAACAAAATTCAAAATTCCAGCATAAGCTACAGCATTTGTAAAGGAGGAAAATCTCAGAGTCTATTATGTCTGAAAAATGCTTATGACATTGGCTTTTTCTGTCAGTCTATTGGGTTAGGTTCTGGATACACTTTTGGTAAAACAAAAAACAAATTTGTGTATTTCTTTTTGTGTTTAGGTGAGAACTGTGGAAAAAATATGTATTGAACATATGAAAAGTCTGAGAGCAGTGCGAAGATGTCCTTCTAGATCCGTGGACTTCTTAAAAGTAGTACAGGTTGGATATGCTGGTCTGTGCCGGTAAGCACAGCACTCTGGGAGGCTGAGGCAAGAGAACCACATTACCATTTGCTTGGGGGTTGTTTCAGTTTTAGAAAAATGCCTTTAATTCATAGCACTTGCTATGTACTTCATCAAGAAAGCCATTCACTTATTCATTTTGATGTATTAATTAATTTATTCATTAATTTACTTAGCATTTGTTGAACACCCTCCCTGTGATGAATAGACTTCAAAGAATTTTTTGCCTCTACTATTGGCCATAATTTAATTTGTTTTCTCCCCTTTTAAACTCCTGCTCGCTGGAAATCAAGTTGTCCCTTCTCTGTGCAATTTTCCTTTCTTTGCATTCTGGTCCTTATTAATCTTCATTTTCCCCAACTACCCATAGCACACATTCATTCATTCAAACACATCGCGGAACACTTACAAGGTGCCTTGTGCCAGGCCAGAGAGTGTTGTGTTAATTTAAGACAATTGCGACTCCCGACCTCTTGGATCTTAAAGTATAGTGGCTACAGACAGTGAAATAGACAATTTCCGGTTGACATGCTGAATGCTGTGACATGGGAGGACAGGAGGCTGGGGGAACAGGGACAGAGGCCCCAGCGGTGACACCAAAGCTAAGACGTGAAGGATGAGCAGCGGACATCAGATGGGTCGATCTTGTAAGTGGCCTGGGCAGAGGGACTCACAGGAGCAGAATCACGACAGAAAGGCATTCTGGGAAAGGACGCCCTTCTGTCCCGCAGGAGCGTGCAGAGCTGTCCTACACCCAGATGCTCTGAGGAAAGTGTGGCACTTCCGGCCACACAGGGAGGACCAGGGAGAACAGAGAGGGCAAGAAAGGAGACCCAGAGATGAGCAGAGCCTGGATCCCGCACAGCCTCTGACACCACTGTGCAGAATGTGGCCCTAGTCCGGGTTGGGGGCAGCTATGGGAATGTTTCCAACAAGGGGGTGACATAATGACATTGAATTTTGGAAAGAACACTTGAGCTGAAGTGTGGGGAATGGACTAGGGTGAGGCAGTGCACATGAAAGGTGACATAAGGGGATACCATCTACTTTTGTGCTCAATTATAAGTCAGCACTCAACCTCTGGGGATGACTGAATCCAGGACACCCTCTCCCCAACAGGGGTACCATAATCTGAGAATGCTCAAGTCCCTCCTATAAATGGCTCAGAATTTCCACATACCCTCCACAACCCTTCAGCACATTTGAGTCATTCTACATTACTTATCCCTAATACAATATGAAGGCAGTGTGACTAGCTGTTATGCTGTGTTGTGTTGTCCAGGAATGGGGAGTAGAAAGAGAGTCTGTATGAGAATATGTTCCCTACAAATGTGGAACACTGCATATATGTGTTCTGTGTGCAGTGGCCTTTCCTCTTTGGGTAGGTGACAAGCATCTTGAGGCCAAGAACTGTTTATTCTGCCATGCACAGGTGGTAGTAGGTGCTCAGTAAGTACTGGCAGTGGTTTGATTTTATTTTTATGCAGCTTCCTCTTCTGTATGCATATCAAAACCTGACAGTGGCTCTGTAGCCCTTCAGTAGGACCTTCACAGGAGAGAACTTATCTGTACCTCAGTTTACCAAGACCCAGACCCATGCTTTGGCTTTCTGCTTTCTTCCTTCTCAAGGTATAACTATGATTTTTATGTGCCATATGTGGTTTCCAGTATGAATGAGGACTGCAGGCCAAAAGCCAGGCGATTTCCAGGTGAAGGGAGGAGGGACTTGTAGAGTTGGGCTGGAGGGTAGTGTTGGTCTTGTTTGCAAGGCCACGGAGGTACAGACTGGTGGTTAATTTCCCTGTACTTCCCCGGAAAAGTGGCCCTTCTCTGCCACCAGGCACTAGGCACATTCCTCAGTGCCCACCAGGGAATCCGACCCCGTTAGCACCTACTATTTATGACCAGCATTTGCCAGCGATGATATTAACAGAGAAGTGATTACAATTCTACATGCAGTTGTGTGTATGCCTGTGCTTGCCTCGGAGGGAGGTTCACTTAGGGCAGAAAATATTCTTGGGGCAAATATATTGTCTCTTTGAAATTGCATTCCCATAATCCCGAGTTGGAGGTTTTGCTAATGTACCTCTTAAAGAAGGTGGCCAGAGAGTGTCATAACTGGAAGGGGCATTTGACAGGCGAGGAAATTTAAGCTCAGAAAGAGTAAGTGTTTACCTTGGGCCACACAGTTAGAGACAGCAGAGCTGGAACAAAAACTACGTCTCTTGAGTTCTAATTCAGTGCTCTCAGGCTTTCTCTGTGTGCATCTATTGCCTTCACGCAGTGCAGGTCTGAAGCCAGCCTCAGGGTTTTTATGTTTACCCAGGCATTGCGTCTCTCCTTCACTGCCTTGCTGTCTCCTGAGGCACCTGGGGCTGCTCCTCTCCCCGGGGCTGCGAGCGGCACGCATATTCTTTGGTTTTCCCTCCTGTAGTCACTTGACCAGGACCTCAAACCCTCAGAGCCCAGCTTGCAGTTGCAAATCCTCTAGGCTGCCTCTTCATCTTCCCTGACCAGCTCCTCCGTCTCTCTAGCTCTTTGGGTCACTCGTATTAACTTCTGTCTGCCTTTGTGGGTAATTATTACACGTGATTCGCAGCCTTCACTCATGAATTTACCACTTTCACATTTTTTGCCACAGCCACACACAGGCTATACTCACTATTTTTCTTTAGATCAATTAATTATTTTTTTAACTTACAAACACTTATTTAAAAACTTTCTAGCATTACCATAAATGGGAAACCCGCATCATTGGACAACTGGGAAAATAACCGTAAAATAAAAATGAAAACAGAGAATGTTATTACATTTTAGCAAGATTCAGTGGCATGCTGGGGTTCAGAAAGCTGAGCTCTGCTTTCTTTTGGTTCAAAAAAAAAAAGCTTAGCAAATGGTAGAAAGGTTGCAATCACTGACTCTTCTTTGGATCTAATGAGAATTATGAAAAAATAACTGACAAATGAAAATTTTCCTGCCATGTGAATCTGTGCCTCTAAATTGCTCAGGTAGTTAACTAAGAGTTTCTCATCAGTGGTCCATTTCTGAGTTCATCTCAGCTCACAGAGTCACATTAGTATTTGGAGGAGTCACGAACCATGCATTATTCCAAGGAGACTTTGACCAATAGGTGCAATGTGATCTCATTCAGTGGCATCTGTCTTCCTGTGAGCCTGACTCTGCTTCCGTCCACAGACCACACCAGACCACTGTCAGGCATTTGGTCGCCATCTTGATTTAGAACTCTCAGATGTAATAGTAGCAAGTACCGTGACCTAGTTAGACAAGTTTGATGTGAATAAGAATTGATCCATGGACTGAGTGTCCTTGATCAGTGCAAAGTATATGTTGGATGGCAGAAGGAAGTGTGCAGGGCTGTGAACAGTCCCCATTACATCCCAAACTTATTTTCTGATACATAAGAGTAGTAGACTGTCCTTCCTTTTCCCTTTTCTGTAGTACATTTTCACTGAGCTTCTCCTACATGCTAAGCATTGAGATGGAACATACATATGCAGCATTGCTATTACCTCCAGGGCTCCAAATGTTCCTGTTTTCCAGAGGGAGTGCATCTGGGCTGGTGTGTACTGAAAAAGGTAGGGGAATTGTTCCCATTTGGGATGAGGAGAGGCGCAGAGCTCTGCTCAGTTCCGACTGGACTGGACTGTTTACCATGGGGTCTCTGAGAAAGGCCCCCCGGGTTTGGGTGGGCCACAATAAGCAGAGTTGTACGCAGTGGCTTGGGAGAGTAAAGAATGCTAAAGCCTGCATTCAGTGGACCTTACTGAATTCAGTTTACCGACCATGTATGTGACATTTTCCAAATGGCAGTGCTGTTCTAGGAGACATGGGGAAGCAGATTTGGTGGAAAGTGAGCCCCTGGCCTGCAGGTGGCTTGAACTCTGGGCAGTGCACATAGATGAGGACGAGCTGGGCCCTAACCGCAGGTGCACCAGCAGTTACATTTGTTAACAGCGTGGCCCTGGGCGAGCTACTCAGCTTTTGTGTGCCTCAGTCTTCCCTGTGAAATGGAGATGAGAAAAGCATCCACTTAGGATAGCTGCGAAAGTAAATGATAAAATAAAGCCTGGCATACAGCGGGTGCAAAATAAATGCTTTTATTATTGCTACAAGAGCAATTCGAAAGTGAAGAGAATCATTCTAAGGGGTTGGTTAATCCAGCAAGTAACAGAGTTATACAGATTACAAACCCAGTATGAAAGGGATTCTAATCAGAAAAAAGATTACCAGTGACTGGGTTTAGGGGAAAAGTGTCATAACGCCCCTGCATTTCTTGCACGCTTTATTTCCACCTCAGTTTGTAAGGACATGTTCCATTTATAGCTTTGGAAAATGGGAAAAGGCCTCATCGTCAGAGGAAGAAACTGGAGAGTACAGTAATATCCGCAGCTTGCTGAACTGTGTATTGCACTTGCCGGGGCCAGCTGGCTGCTTCTTGCCCTGCTGCGGGTGGGTTGGATTGGGCTCTGCACCCATGCAGTCTGGGGAGCCTGTTTTAATAAGAACAACTTAATATTGCCACTGAAAAGTGGAGCTTTCTCGTTCCTTTAGGACGCTCCCCACCGTGCACCCTGAGCTGGCCAAGTCCTTCTGATCACTTCCGAAAAGGAAACTAAGCTAGTTGCCCTAGGAGGGCTTGTGTGAATAATCTTAGAAGTGACTTTTAATGCAATCAGGGTTTTTTTTTGTGCACAGGTTGAGTGCCAGAGCCTATGCTAGACACTTTCATGCCCGTTATTACATTCAATTCACAAAATAATCTCAGGAGGTGGGTGCTCTTATTATAAACGTATTTAAAAGACACAGGAGCTAAAGAGATGCTAAGAAACTTGCCACGGGTCACCAAGCTCGCATTATTAGGAAACAAGATTTCGGTCGATTTTCTGCTCCGGATCCATTTCGGGAGAGCTATACTGCTGGTAAGCGCACTAGTGACTGTCTCCCTTCCCCCATTCGTCTCTCTCTCTCCCCGCCCCTCCCTCCTGTCCCTTCTTTTATCCTTCCTTCTTCTCTTCTTCCCACTCTGCCCTTCCTTATCCCTTCCTTTCTTTCCCCATCTTTTCCTTGCTCCTCCCTCCCTTTCTCCCTCCATTTTCTTTCGCCCTTTTCCACTTTCTCTCTCTCTCCCTCCCTTTCACCTTCTTCCTTCCTTTTTTGGGTAATTTAATTTTTTTGTAGAACGCTGTTTCTCAGCAATTAATAAAGGAAGCGGGATATTAAATCCAGTCAATCTAGTCTGCACTCTTGATAATTCAGCTGAACGTGGAAAGTTGGAAGGAACCCTGAGCCCCTACACTGTGTGACACAGTCGGCCCTCTCTCCCTGGATCTGTGCGAGGCCTCCATGCCTAGGGGAAGGCAGGGAAGTGAGTTCAAGAGAGGCTCTGGGAGTGACGTGCCTTCTGGTTGTACAGCTGCAGTGAATAGTGGAGTTAGAATTTGAAGACAGGTTTGCCTGATGCTAATTGTATTTTCTATTTCCACAAAACACGTGACTCTGTTATCTACGTCCTCTGGTAATGGAGTCTTCATGTGGCTAGATGACTGCTTCTGACCACCAACTTCTAAGGCCCTCTGTGCCTCCTCAGGAGCACCCTGAGTGTGTGTGATGTGTGAGGCTGGCAGGAATCAAGGTGTCCGTGGATGACCCAGGGCACATTGGAAGGGTGGGACATTGTTGGCCCACAGGGTAAATGCTGAGATTCTTCAGGGAGAATTTGAACTTGTTTTGGGGGACAGTGTTCCCCTTGGAGTCAAGGTCAGATCTCTTGCCGAGGCCTGCTGAGGTTGAAGTTCAAGTCTCCAAGGCCACCCACATTTGTCCCCAGCTTTCTTCCTAGCCTGGCAACTGCAAGGAAGGTTACACTCTGGGAGGCTGAGGCAGGAAGATTCAGGTTTGCCTGAATCATCATCATCATCATTTATAATTATTATCCTGAATTTGCCTTTAGCTTTGGCCAGCTGAATTAGAGGAGATAGGAACAAGGAGAGGCAAAGGAGAGTTTGCCCAATGCAAAAACCTCACTGTTATCGGAGCTGATCCAGGCAGTGGACCCAGAGCAAAGATGAGCGGGCTCGTGTCAGAGCAGAAGCAGCAAGAGCTGAGCGTCCACACCGCCTGCCAGTGAGTGCACTGCCGTCTCCTGCTCCACGGCCTCCCGCTGTGAAGACACGACACTGTTTACTTTCCATCCTAAACGATGGCGGTCCTGTGAGCTGTTAAGACGCCAGCATGTTCCAGGCTCCCATGTTAATGGCGAAGGGATTAAAAGGAAACAAAGCCAGCAAGCATTTGACAATAAAGGAGACTATTGGAACTGAGCGGTGAGTTCAGGGGGGAGCACGCGTTTCTTGTTTATTGACTCTGGTAGCGTGGACAGACAAGTCTCTAAACTTGGTTTGCCTCTGTTGTGCTGGCTATAAAATGGGACAAACCAGTAGCACACATCTCTTAACACTCAGAGGTGGTGAGAAGTTAATTACTTTATGCCTCAAAAGTTCTTGGGCTCCAGGGCTGGGAGCAGAAATGGGAAAGATTTTCTTCTGCACTTTTTCAGAATCTTTGTTTGCTTTCTGAGCTCCAGTGTTAGAGGAGCCTTGGAAGAAGAATGGGAGAGAGAAGGGGAGAGTGAAAAAGAAAAAAGACTCACTGAGAGGAGGTAGAAGCTCTGATTGTTGAAATGCTTTGCATTCCCTCAGATGGAAGTAATCCCAGCACTGTGGGAGGCTGAGGCAGGAAGATTACAAGTGTGAGCCCAGCATGTGCAATTTAGCAACTTAGAGCCTATCTCAAAAATGAAGAAGGGCTGGGGATATAGCTCAGTATGAAGGCCCTGGATGCAGTGCCCAGTAATGAGAAAAAAAAAAAAAAAAGAGATATCCAAACTGTTTCGCAGGCTTCTGCTCTTCAACTAGGCTTTTTGCGGGAGGTACGTGTGTTGTGGAAGTTTTCCCAGTGGGAGCCCCTCCGTGATGGTGCCGGGGCAAGCCATGCACTGACTTCTGTTAGGCTTTGGGTCTTCGGTTCCATCACATACTCTCTTTGTGCATCCTTCCCTCCTCCTTTTCCTGGGCTTCCTTCATTTCTCATGTCATTTCTGGCCAGACTTTGGCTATAGGGCCACACTGGAAGGGTGGGACATTGTTGGCCCACAGGGTAAATGCTGAGATTCTTCAGGGAGAATTTGAACTTGTTTTGTGGGACAGTTTTCCCCTTGGAGACAAGGTCAGATCTCTTGCTGGGGTCCGCTGAGGCTGAAGTTCAGGTCTCCAAGGCCACCATTTGTCCCCAGCTTTCTTCCTAGCCTGGCAGCTGTAGGATTTGACAGAAAATGCGAGGTGTGTTAGCTTCTCTTGTCAGAGGGAATGTCACCGGCTCTTAGGTTTAACGGCTTTTCAGATGGAGCCAACAGTATGTTTATCAAGGACCCTAGGAATTCCTTTGTTTTTCTGTGTTAATCTCTTTCACACCAAGGACTCCAGCGACCCTTGCTTTGTGACAGGACACCAGGCACATAGCAAGGCCACTGGATGCTTCTCTTGGCTTTGGGTTTTTTACCAAGGTGCTAAATATCTTCTGCATGAGAAAGTTTCAGCAAAGCACGTGACTCTGTTATCTGCGTCTTCTGGTAATGGAGTCTTCATGTGGCTAAATGACTGCTTCTGACCACCAACTTCTAAGGCCCTCTGTGCCTCCTCAGGAGCACCCTGCGTGTGTGTGATGTGTGGGGCTGGCAGGAATCCGGGTGTCTGTGGATGACCCAGGATGCCATTCCCAGGTTCTCATGAGGAAAAGGAAATAGGGATTCTTGCTGAAAGCTACGGAGCACAAGGTTCTCTTCCTAGTGGAACAATAGGGCTGGGGATATCGCTCAGTGGCACAAGAGCCTGCCTGACAAGCGCAAGCCCTTGAGTTCAATTCCAGCATAGAAACCTTAAAATCCTGCCATAAGAAGTCAGAGCTGGCTCTTCGCAGTGTCCTCACTGGAGAGGGGCTCCCTCTCCCGCGAAGCCTGCCTGGTCAGTGCATCTGTGTGCTGAGGTTGGCAGAGAAAGAAGCACTTGACCTCTGGGTGTTTGTTTTGCAACTAACAAAGAACAAGAGGGAACTTCTCTGAAATGTGTGCTTCAGGGTGCAATGACGAAATCACTGCTGGCTTCCCGTATAAGACCTGTTCTGCCTGAGAGCAGAAAAGCATTTCCTTCTGATTATAAAAGAAAAGAAGGAAGAGTTTTTTAATATCAAATAGAAGCCCAGTAATGAGGTTCTGCTTCCTCACCTGCAGCAGCCAGGTGCTCCCCTGATGGAACATGAAGCCCATCTTGTGGCTTAAACCAGACCTTTCTAGCAGCTAAGTAGGGTAAGGTGTGAGCAAGTGAACACAGAGGGTGACTTATACCATATGCGAATACTTTAAGCTGAGCTAGAAAGAAGCATTCTAATGGAAACTAAAGAAGATAAATTACATTAAAAATAGGTTAGATTACCAGGAATGGTTAAGGAATAGTGAAAAAGGACCAAAATATACCTAGGGGTTCATCACATTATTGATCACTTTGCATTTAAGCTTCTTTTCAAAACATTATATTTTCAAGTATGACTACATAAAGCAGCCCTAGTGATAAACCAACAGTAGGATTCTTGGATGGAGGAGTGTGTTAATATTTCCAGGTCCCATGAAACATGCCTGAAGTAAGTCTGTTGTTCAGATTATGGGATAAAGATAAGAACCCCTAATCATGGTAGCGAATACCCAAATGTCAGATGTGCTAGTCAGTTTTCTGTCACTATAATAAAATGCCAGAGATAACGAACCTATGAAGAGAAAAGGTTTATTTTGGCTCATGGTCTTAGAGGTTCCTGTCCAGGATCAGGCAGAAGCAATCCTTTTAGGCCTCTGATGAGGGTGCTGGGTAGCAATGGTGGGGAGTAGGTGGCAAACCTCATCGTATGGCCTGGAAGCAAGAGAGAGAAGAGGGTGAGGCAGGAGTCCTGTAATACCCTTCAGGGCTGTGACCCCAATGACCTAAGGACCTCCCACCAGGCCGCTCCTCCAGAAAGTTTTACCATCTCCCTAGGGTGCCACCCTGGGACTAAGCTTTTAACACATGAGCCGTTGGGGACAGTCAGCATCTGAACTACAGCAGCAGCAGTGTATTGAGGGACATAAGTCATATCTTCAGTTCAAACCCACACCTGGTAATTAGAGAGCTGCTTCACAGGTCAGGACTGTAAGCTTATTGCCTTACAGTCTGACATGACATCTGGAATCAAAGTACTTGGTGATGCTTCTTGAATTGGGGTACAGTATAGCACTGAGCATCCCTGCCCAGGAAGAAAGGGGAAATAATTAGGAATAGGCCACTCTCCTAAGGGTTTCCAGGGAGCTTGGCTGGCTCACCTTGGGACATAGGTTAATGCAGTTTTTCAACCAGCTGCACAGGGCAGCCCAAACCTCGCCTCTGAAGTCCTCATTGCCCATGTAGACAATGGATAACTGCACCTCAGGAGATAACTCGAGGTAATAGACCTCATTTAGGAAAAAAAATGAGAGAGCAATTAACTCTCTGAAGTGTTGATATGGAATCCCAGCATAATGTTACATTAGCGTTTTCCCCTTCTGATTCCTAATTGGATAGACTCCAATCACACGTGGCAAATGTACAGTCCTACTTTTTGTTCCTTGGTGACTTCAGGAGCCCAGAAGACAAATAATCCCTCCGAAGAGACCACATCTTTTGGGCGGCCCACTGATTGAGGTCAGTGGTCTGAACAGAGCCTAGATAGGTAGGGTGGGTGACTTTTCTTTGTGAAAGTACAGTAAAGAAAACCACTCTGTTGCATTATATAATGTGTACATCTGTGGGTCTTATGTGTTCTTGTTTCTGGGTGTATGTGTATGTGCTTGTGATTTTGAGCATATCCCTACAGCTTGAGGAAGTAGTGCAACTTGGGATAAGAAGTCCCAAATCTTGGGTTCTGTTTTTAGCTCTTTCTTGATTTTAGAGTGACCTTGTGCTGGGCATTGACACATGCTCCTTGCCAGCTGCTCCAGCATGATATGAGTAAGAGCTAATAAAGTATAATCACAACGTCCTCAAAGTGTCAAGTCGATGCCCCTTGGGCCTCCCATAACTATTCTCATCTGCAAAATGGAGCTGGTAACGGTGCGCCCTGCCTTCCCTGCACAGATGTTAGGAAGCCAGGCTAGAGAACATCTGTAAAGCAGTTTTAGATTTTGGAACATGGGAACAATAAATGACCACAACAGCTATTTATCATGCGAGAGGAGATGACGATGTATTCTATATTTCAAGCCCCACTTCTCTCCGCTTCTTGAAAATAGTTTTGCTTGTGATTGAACCCATCAGTTGAAGCATACATGTACAAAATGGAGAGGAAGGGAAAGGATTATGGCCCAAAACTATGCCGTTTGGGGTGAAAATGAACTCTCTGAAAGGATATGGGCGTGCGCGTGCATGAGCTGGAGACGTCAGTGCGGTGCAGAAACAAGGGGGCGCTGCTGAGTCTGCTGTGGGATGGAATGGGGGAGGGCAGGTGCCAAGAATCGTGTTCTAGGCAGTGACTCAGCCCAGTCTAAACGGGCACGTGCTTTGGTGCCCTTAGTAGGTCAGGGATTACTTAGCAGGGAAGGTCTTAAGAAGATGAAAATTACATCCTAAGCAAACATCACAGACTTTAACAAAGGTTAAATCCTAGAGGATCATGGAAAATATCTATGTAGACCAACTGGCTAATAGTTTGATTTAACGTGTGTGTGTGTGTGTGTGTGTGTGTGTGTGTGTGTGTGTGTGTGTGTGTGTTTGCTTCCAAGGAGAAGCAAAACAATCACTTTCAAAGGCAAGGGAGCAACATTTGGGGATAGCCGATGCTGAAAGCGGTTAAATCAATCATCTCTGCCCTCTGGGGTCCCTGGTCTCATTTATTTAGTCTTCAAATATATGCAAAGGAAAAATATTTACACTTAATGTACTCAACTCAGTGCCTTGTTGCACCCAAGGCACTGAGATGAAAATGGTCCCTCCTCTAGGAGCCTGCAGTTGAGTAGGGGATTTAAGACTTCTGTAATCTGTTAATTTCTCCAATTAAATTAAAATGGTCTCCTGCCCTTCCCCCCCACTCCCACTGACTTTATGAGAAGGCCATGGTCGCTTCCTAGACTCCTGCTCTCCCTCTCCAGAGCCAGCCCAAGTTCCTCATGAAGATCCCTCTGACTGATGCCTTCTGCCGCGGGTAAGGACCCAGGCCATCCACTGGCTGCTACTGTCCCTGCCCTGCCATTGCTCCTTGCTGCCACATGGTGCCGCTGTTGAATGCGGGCACTGTGGCCTGCTCTTGGGTTCTTTGCTGAGGGCCTGCAGTGACTGCACTTGCGGGTGGGTGCTGGGTACACTCATGGTCCTTTACCCCATCCTGTTCTGCTCCAGGGAACCTCAAGGATCAGTACCCTGCTGGGCTCACACGGTTCCTCTGAACCCCAGAAGCAACAATGCTTCTTACAAGTCTCCCCACCCACTCCCTATCTCCCTCCATCCATTCGCTGTATCTCAGCTGTTCCCAGGCCTCCGACACACAGACCATCATCTCCCTGTACTTCCAGGGAAGGGCTTTTTCTGTCCTGGGGATGACTTGCCCTCCCAGAGGAAGCAGGATGAACCCCGGGACCTCCTGCTAACATGCAGGTTAATTCACCCACAGGACACTCCACGATGCACATAGGAAATAGACTGAACAAGGCAGAATCAATGACTAATGGGAGAATATGAAAAAAGAATGGTGGGGACTCGGGCCGCATGGACACAGTGGGGCGGCACTGGGCTAACCCTTGCCATCCAGTGGGATTCTGGCGGGTGAAGGTGAGTGTTGCAAGTAGAAGGTCAGTGCACAGGAGTGGAGAAAACACGCGCCATATTTGATGACCAGTGGCGCGGAGTAGGGGGAGTTTTGGGCACTACAGTATGGGGGCCATGAGAGAAAGAGCGGGGAGTTGAGGGTTGAGGTGTGGAATTCCCTGGTACAGAGTGCAGAAATCCCCCTATCCTTGGGGGATGTGACCCAAGACCCTCTTTTGGTGCATGAAACTGGAGATAGGACCAAGCCCTACTTCTATGTTTTTTTCCTCTATCTCCTGAGCATTGTCATGTAATATCAAAATTAGTCTGATTTGCTGTGTTTTATGCTCCGGTGTTTCCTTTGCACCACTACCCTTATGCTTTGGAGTTGTTATTAAATAAAGCAAGGATTTTTTTTTTTAACACAAGCACTGTACGTAATAACATAACAGTTCATCTAATGACCCAGGTGGCTGCTAAGTGTCAACGGGCAGGTGGTACAGACAGCATGGATACAGTGATTGAAGGGAGGGCTCAGGCCACAGGCAGGATGCAATAGGATGGCACGAGATTTTGTCGTACCGCTCAGAGCACTCACGATTTACAACTGCTATGTTGCTTATTTCTGGGGTTTCCACTTAGCATTTTCAGACTGCGGTTGATTGTAGATAGTTAAAACTGGGAAAAGCGGGACTACTACTGTTAAAGACCCAGATATCAGAGTGTTTTTCTTCCATATCTCTTAGTCAGTTTAATAAGCCATACAGCACACATAAAAATAAAAGGTGGAACATTTGAAACAAAAGTTAAAATTGGGTTATCTTAGTGTTTTTATTACAGTTTTACTACATTTTTGTTACAAAACTTAAGAAAACAGTCCAACTTGTAGATTTAGGGAAGGAGAAACAGAATGTTTGGGGAATTTCAATCAGCCATTGAATTAATGTCTACTTTTTTCCATTTTCAAACCATCTTTGAGTTGTGTAAACAGTCAATACTCCTCTGCTATGCCCTTGAACTAAATCCTTTTAGTTTTCAGACAGAGACATTTAGAAGAAAATGACACAAAAATTTCTTCCTCAAACCACCTTGTTGAAGTTTCTCTAGGGACCAAAGTAGATGATTTGTAAATTCCTTTACTCTTAAAATAAAAGGCATTTTCCTAAAAGAAAAGGTGATGGCCAAAGACAGACTGTTACACACACCGACACCTACTCAGGAGGGAAAACAGGCTCAAGTAAAATGCCATTTATCCCCTTCTTCACGGAGCTCAGCTGTCTTACATTCAAAAGCACCTTGAGAGGAAGACAGCATTCATAAATAAAAATAAAAGCCTTTTTACAACAGTTTTAAAGAGTTGCAGGAATTAAGAATTGCACAGTGTGATGGGGCCATCTTGCCTCTCTACAACGTGGTAGACCGTTTTTAGGGTACCCAGCATCCTCGCTGCTGCCAGAGCAGTCCCAGGGAGGGAGAACTCGCAGGATTCTTAGCTCTGTTTACCACTGAGAAAACCAAGGCACTGCATGGTCGCACAGCTGGCTCAGTGGTTCTCAGTGAGAAGGCAGTGCCAGGAAAGACTAGAAGCCCAGCTCTCAAGTTTACCTGGGCATCTTCTTCCTGCCACTACTCATCTGTCCCACGATGTCACCCTGCTGGACTGAAAATTTTCTTGAGGGTGAGGACTGTGTCTCGGCCATCTTTCCATCCTTCTACATAACAGGTGTTCAATAAATGTTAATTAAATAAGTGTTCTAAATCCTGAAGACTAAATGGCTTAAAATTAGATTTGCAAAGCTTTCTGGGCCCTCCCCTATTTTAATTTTTTTTTTTTAAGGGAAAATGTGCTATTTCTTTACTTGGCAATTAAGAAAGAGAATATTGCTTCACTTCACTCTCTGGGATATTCAGAAACAAATGTTGAGGGTAAATGGAAGTTAACGGTTCCTCTAGAATCAACAGCAGTAATGAATGGATTCAGAATACAATTCCATCTCTTGTTTACATATGTCTGTTCCTCTTGGCTCATAGGTTTTGAAACGACCTTTCCTAGCAAGATCGGTAAATGAATGGTCTTTTCTTTTTTTTAAAAAAAACCCAGTCCTGTATTTCCTGAAGTCAGTTACCATGTGTCCTTTGACAAATGAGCTGCAGGAGCACTGACCTTACCTTGAAGAATACTTTGTCCTGTAGTTTTTGCTCCTACCCACATGGCCACTTTGTAGTTTTTGCAAAGCTGGGTATAAAAAGAGACCCACCCCCTAAACGACTGTGAAGTGGGCAGATGTTCTGCAGGAGATACTTTTCTGCTCTTTGAGTGGTTGTCCCCATGATGAGATAGACTGCGTTTAGGTGGAAGCAGCGGCCAGGGACCATTTGAGATTCTAATCAGAAATTCTGCACCACTGCCCAGACCTTAAACCAAGTGTCAACACAGACTCTGTAAGTTCCACATTTGCTTTTAAATTTTTAGTAGAAATCATTGTGCATATTATAGAAAGAAATTGGAAAGAGCTGAAAGAAGAAAACATGTATGTATCTTACCACCCAAAGTAACCAACTGTAAATACGTTTCTCTCTCTCTCTTTTTTTCTAGGCATAGCTGTGGAGGGATTCCACACATGGTTGCTAGAACATTGTGTAAATCACTGAGCAAACTCCTGTTAGGTGCCTGTATTTGTTTGGAGGTCACAAACAAAATCACATCCTCGCTCTCCTTGGTCCTGCTGCACAAGTTTAGTACATCTCCTGGAACTGATTCCTAGGATGGACGTTATGGGGCCAGAGGGTATGTTTTAAGGAAGAGGGAAATTTAAGCTACTAAGATATGGGGTGGCAGAGTTTCCTTTTTTTAAAAAATATTTTTATTTTTAATTGACACATAGTAATTGTACATATTTATGGGGGCACTGTTTGATATTTCAATACATGTATATGCTGTGTAATAATCAGATCAGAGTAACTGGTATATCCATCACCTCAAACATTTATCATTTCAACATATCATTTCATGAAAACATTTAAAATCCTCTCTTCTAGCTATTCTGAAATAATTAATCCATGTCAGTCATAATTACCCTACTGTGGTGTAGCCCAAAAGAAGTTATTCCTATCCAAATGCACACCTGTACCCCTTAGCCATCCCCTTTTTATCCTTTTCTCCCCCCACCCTTTCTGCCTCTGGTAACCTTCTCTCTACTCTCTGCTTCTGTGCCCCACCTACTTTCATTTAGTTTATCACTTAAGTTTTCATTCATGGATCTGGGCATCTATCATAAAGTGGAAAGCACCACTGTAAGCATAGAGTGCATGACCTGGAGCAGAATGAACTTGGCCAGAGTAATCCCAGAGCTACAGAGCTGGGTCCAGTCAAGTCACCATGCAAGTTAGGTTTGTGCTGGTGAGAGCCATTTGGGAGCCCAGCATGTTAAGGACCTGCTGCCCCGCTGGTGGGGTTGGATAGGGAGATCTCCAATATCTGACCTGGAGAGCTCTTGCCTTCAAAGAAGCCCAGGGTCACTTCCTTTTGCTTCTGTGGTCACCAAGAAACTCTGATTCCTTCAGGTGCCTCACAGCATAGTCAACAAACAAATACATTTCTCTAATCTATCATCACACTTAGGTGGTAGAGAGGAAAAGCACAGGATGCCCCAGACGCACACAATAAGGAAAGTTCACTGAGCCTTTGGTGGGCTGGGCTAAAAGGTTACTCCAAGGACGTTACCACCTGAGCTACATATATTCTAAAGAGTGATGAGGAATTCATAGGTAAGCATGGTGTGGGGAGAGGTTCTGGGTGGGTCAAACAGCAGGCGTGCAGGGCAAACTACAAGGAATTAGGTTGACACCCACAGCCAGTCACCCAAGCCTGGTGCTGGTCAGTAGGCAACATGTGTTCCAGGACAGTGTGGAGACTAACTTGTCCCAATTTCACAATTGCAAATCTGTGTGCCAAGAGCCCCCTGAGTCTTGTGCACCCTGGGATAATTTGTCACCCTGAAAGTACCCTCTGCCTAAAACTTACCAGACTTTTGAGTGTCACAGGTGATTTTGTTAAGCGTTGTGTGTGTTGATTATGGATCTCTGTTAGGATCTAAATGCTTCACGAAGAAGGCAATGCCATTAGCCACCCACCTATCTGTATAAATCAGCTTCTGGGAAGTCTAAATTCTTCACCAGTTAGTGTCCAGCCAATGAGGTTGCTCAGAGACTTGGGAGGGAATGGGAACACGGGAGGTGTTTCTAGTGTCCAGAGAAAAAGTAATGTGGTGATTAGGACACACTTGTCCTGCGTCATTATTTTACCTGCTCCAGGATACCTTAGGCCCACAGTCACTGTGCTTCAACTCTTGTCCTTGAAATGAGAGTAGTAATACTGGCTCAGGAGAAGTCACAGAGGTGGAGGACCCGTGGCACTTGTGGCCGATACCGTGTGCAGAAAGGACCTTCATCTTCTGTTCTCAGCTCCTGAAAGCCGCTCCCTCTGGAGTCATCTTGGGAGCCATTTGTGCGAGGCAAATCACAGGGGAGGCAGTGACAATGAAGGTCTTTCTGCATTTTCAAGTACCCCTGGGCCTAACTTGCAGTTAGCTGCAAGGAGTAGGGTGCCAGGACTCATATTTGCACAGTATTCATAAAGCAACCTCAAAGAGTGTGTGCTTATGTTCTATAAAAATGCAAGGAAAACTAGCAGTAGCCAACATTTCTTTAGCACTTCCTAGGTGACAAGTTCCATCCTGAGTGCTTTGTCTGAAGAATGCCATTTAATCCCAACAATAACACACTGATATGGGTACTATTATTGTCCTGCTTTGCACAGGAGAAAGTCAAGGCTGGAATAATCACAAACATTATCAGAGCCATACAATTAATAAACGTGGCATGCAGGATTTGGATCTAGTCATACTGTGCTCTAACCAGCTGCAGCCAGGAGGTGGGTATTGTGACCACTCCTATGTACAGTGGTGTGCAGAAAGCGCTGAACGTAACAGCCTAGGCTTTGGAGAACTTAGAGCCCCGTATGTTACAGAGGGACTCCAGCTTCGCTATTGGCCCTTTGTATAGGATGACACCAGGAACTCATTTAATATGAAGCAGCCAGCTACCTTGTGTAAGGGAAATCGATCTGAGGTTCACAGGAAGAGACAGCAGTGAGAGAAGTCCTGGGAAGGGAAGGGGAGGGCAGAATAAACTGAATTTGCAGCCAGGGCACCATCCTCGCAAGATAGGGAGGGTGAAGGAAGGGGGCCCCTGGAGGCACAGAGAGACAGTGTGCCCAGAAGGGGACACATGCAGGCAGGATGGATAACCAGCTGCTTTGTGGCACATGGTGGGCACAGTTCCAGTGGCATAGCTCCTCTTCCTGCCCTTGGCTGATCAGTGCAGGAAGACCTCAGGGAAGCGCTGTGCTGGTAATGAGCGTGGTTCTGGCATGTTGGAGTCCAAGAGCACATCCTGGTGGCTCTGTTCCCAAGTTTGCAAGAGAAGAGGTGAGGAGGATGCTTACTCTAGGGTAAAATCCCAGACCACCAATTCCAAGGTGTTTTACTTTCCTCAGCTCTTTGAAGCCTTTGAACCTGCAAATCTAGGAGGCCAGATAGTCCCACCTAATGGATTCTCCTTGGCGATTCATTATCCCTGCTTCGCTTTTAGGGCACAGACTAGCTTGCTGCTAGCTTTCCCAGACTGAGCCCTTGGTGGGTGCTGAGATTTAGCAGTCTTCATATTAGCTTAAATAAACTTTTTTTTTTTGGTATCGGGAATTGAACTCAGGACCTTGTGCTTGCCAGACAGGTGTTTATGCTGCTGAGCTATATCCCCACCCACTAAACTTAATTAAGAAAAT
>NW_004955403.1:48502851-48602701 GCF_000276665.1 Chinchilla lanigera
TTTGGTGTTTTCTCCGGTACCGGGAACCGAACTCACGACCTTGCGCTTGCCAGGCAGGCGCTTTTGCCGCTGAGCTAAATCCCCAGCCCCTTAATTAAGAAAATAAACTTTAAGAAAGAGAAGTTGTTTTATGATGAGCTCTATAACATAGTGAGTATAATTTGGAGGCTGGTGGCCATCATGAATTATCCAGACCATTTCCAGGGAAAATGAGACTCAAGTGTATAGCCATGTGGAGAGTCCTTCTATGGCTGTCTTCTTGTTTCTGACCTCCTTGAATATAAAAAGGCCTAAGAAAATGATGTCTAAAATCTGCTCCGTTTATTCATTCTGAGACTGGGGATTGTGGCCCTGTGTTTTCGGGTGAATTAAATCTCCTTCCCCTGATAGAGTGAACTTATTTGTCCAAAACAAACTCTCCAAAGCACATTAAAAGCCTGTGCTCCAAGTTTACAGACTCTCGGGCCTAAGGACTTCAGAGAGCCTGGCGTTACCGCCAGGAGACAGCTACTAAGAATTCCCTGAGTGTTCTCCAGGAAGAACTGTCTTATTGAGGGAGATGTCCCATTAGCCCCTCGGCCCTTTGCTCTAATCATTAGTTTTTCTTCTATTTTCTTTCCTTTTGGAAAAGAAGTTGGATGAGGTTTTTATATTTCATTGCCATCCTGCTACCTGCACACAAGTGAGCAAGAAGGCGGGAGGCTGGGGAAACTTAAGTGGAAACAAATGTGAAGGTGACTCTTTGCTGGGGCCATGGAATGAAATTCCAGAAGGCAGGCCGACAGTGTGTCCAGGGACTGTGGAATTCTTTGAGAACATCAGCTCTGGCACTGGGATAAAGAATAGTCAGGATTTGCTTTTCTATTTTTTACACCTTGACAGGAGTGTGCTAGTGTTTTTATTCTTCATTAAGTCTTTACTTTCCACCTGTGTGTAACATAGGACCGTGTTCGAGGCACTATGGGGGACCTCGTCTCTCCCAGCAGAAGTCTTTGTATGGATGGGAGTTTTATTTTCTCTTTCAAAAAGTGTTGTGTGGTCTTGAGACAGAGTGAATAGTTCAGCTAATAAATTCCTGAACCCCGTCAGCACAGAGGTGAGAGCTCCGTAGCTCATGGCCCCTCCAACCCTGACCTGTTGAGCTCTCTGCAACACTGTGGCAGACTCTTTTCCTGTTAATACCAATTTATCATTATTCCACTTAAATGCTTTTTTTTTGTCTGAGAGAAAGAGACAGAAAACATCTGCATATCAAGTAATATTAGCTACAGTTGGTGTCTCAAGTGAGAATCAATCTGACAGCCCCATTTATTATATCTGGGTAGGCTTTATTAAGGAGACTCGTGCATTTGAACTTCCCCTCTGCAAGAGGGGAAAGAGTCACTGATGTATTCATATCTTGATTTAAAAACAACATTTTGAAGTACACGGGAGATAGCAACTATAGATAACATTTCAGTTATAATAAGAGAGGCCAAATGTTAGCCATATTTAAAGCAATAACAGCAATAAAGCACTTACAAGTGCTGTTAGTTATTCAGCCTTAAGGTTCGTATTCGCAGCTTTGTTCTTTTGTTCCCTGGCTGTTATCGACATTGGTGCGGTTGCTTCTGACTCCCTGTGTCTTGTGCATGGTTCTCTCAAGATGTTAGACTACACTCAGGTCTTTTTGAGAGCAGTGTCATGATCTATCTCCTTTTGGTGGAGAGGGCCATTGATGTTCAAATGTGCTATTGTTAAAAGGAGCCAAATCATCACCATCACAACTATAACCTCCGAATAGACTCCTTTTCATCTATTTGGAAATCTGCCATCTGAGACTTAATGAGGTACATTAAGGTGTTCAAAGAATTGGCAGATCAGGGAGGTTTGCTCACTACAAGTTAATTGTTACAAGTCAGAAGTGCCCAACCTGCTATAAGTGTTGCATGTGTTTGTTGGACAGCAGTGCTATTTAGTTCCTATTGTTTCTAGGTCCCTCCTTGGTAATGAATGGGGTTGATTTTGTTTCCCTCTAACTCTGCTGAGGGAGATGGCTCCCAGGTGCTCTTGGTGGCCCTGAACCTGGGACACAGTTCCTTCACTGAAGCCTGACAACCACACAAAGGGCACTCTTGGTGTTTCCTCCCCATCTTCCCTCTTCACTTGGACTGTTTCATAAAGGAGTCTTACGATTCAACACCAGGAAACAGGAAATAAAACAGGACTCCCGTTTAGTGGACGGGTGGTCAGCATGCAATTGTTTATGTAAATCTGTGAAAGTTCAATATGTTTATTTTTATATGTCAAATGTCTTAACATTTCCCATGTGAACAATTTGTTTTAACAAACCGTTTGCATGCCGTAGACTTGATTTTTAAAGCACCCCAGAGCTGTACTCCTCATATTTCCATGTCAATTAAAATAGAAATGTGCTGAGAACATTTATGAACATCCCAGTACTTATAAGCCTTGTCAGCTGCAAACTAGGAAGGTATTTTTTCCTGTTCCTTTGTGATTCTTTGCTAGATCTCTCTGGGTCCTCTACACCTTCCCTTAGCTCCTTGTGATTTACCTGTTCTTGATCACTAGCTCCTTTAGTCTTTAGTTTATGCTCTTTCTAGGCTTGAAGCATCTTTTCCTTGATTTGTTTCTTGGAAGACATTTCACTTGATTTTATTCATTATTTTAAGTTAAAACACACAAACCTACAACACACACACAATTGAGGATGTCCTTTGACCTAGAAGAGTCAACACATGTCAAAGATAACTATAAGGGTACAATGCAATCAATGTGAGAGAAATCAAAGAGCCAAATGTTTTGGTGATGAAAAAGTGGACAGATATTGTTTTGATTTAGATCTAAAATGTCGTCCAAGTGTCTCCCATGCTTGGAAGGTGATTGGATCATGGGGCTCTATAGCTGACTTGCTGTTAGGAGGTAGGGCCTGGTTGAAGATGAGTCACTGGGAGTATGACCTGGAAGCACATATCTCCCTTCCAGGCTCCTTCCTTCTTGCTTCCTGTCTGCTACGGTTTGAGCACCTTCTCCTCTGCTGGCCCCATCTGCAATCCAGTTTCTGCCAGGGAGCCAGCCAACAATGGACTCCAATGATGAGCCAAAATAAACCTCTCCTAAAAGTTGTAGGAGTCAGGTATTGTGACTCAGCAATGAGAAAGTAACTAAGATAGACATCTATTAAGTGGAGAAAGGCTTATTGCAGAAAATGTAATATTTTATTCTTACTATAAAAATAGCACAGGTTTAGAGTGGTGTTAGTAGTATGGCAGGTTAAGAAGCTTTAGCCCATTGTGGTCCTGCAAAAACACTAAGTTAACGATGTGTGAATACAAAGCACTTTTGCAAGAGGTCTGGAGATCAGTTGAAAAGTCTTAGTATCCTGACAGATACAAAATGAAGCAGAGGCTATTGCTGAGGGGTAGGAAACTCACAGCACTTTTGCATGTTCATCTGTGCCTCTTGCTGATCTGACCAGGGTGATGCAACTGAGGGGAAACCTTCATACCAAAAATTTTCTCTTTGGATGAAAAGAAAAGGGGGGACAGTGAATTTATATTCCAGCTAGTCTGGGACTGGCTGAGGGATTAGTATCTGTGTCTCCTTGGTCAGAGGGCTAATAGGACTGGCAGCCTAGTTCAGAGGCCCCTGAGGACAGTTTTGATCACTGTAGCACATTTGGACTGAAGTTTTAGAGGCAGGTGGCAGAGGGAACAAGAAATTATAGGCTTCAGAGAAGAAGCAGGACAAACTGCTAAGGAAATGTGGGAGGAATTAAAAATACATGCTCATACTCAGGGAAGACATCATCAGAAAGGGTTTGAGAGGTCCTAGAATCTGTAGCTGGGTGAATTGGTCAGTGACAGCCTTCTCCCGCATGAAGCCAGCCCATAATGTTTTGCACATGAGGTTATCTTTTTCAGATGCCCAGGTCTCGACAACAGTGTTATCATCTACAGTAACAAATCACAAGGGTCTTGAAGAAACAGAAACATGGCACAATCATGAGACCAAAATAAAACTACAGAAACTGACTTGAAGAAATTCAAATCTATAAACTGCCTGACAGTTTAAAATAATTGCTATACAGATGCTCAGTGAGTTAAAAGAAAACACAGAAAACTGGGTTAAGTTGGGTAATGACACATAAATAAAATGAGAATACCAACAAACAGATAGATACTATTAGAAAGAAAACAAATTATTTAGTTAAGAGACACAATAACTGAACTGAAAATACTGCCAAAAAGGTTCAGCAGAAGATTTGATCAGGGAGAAGGAAGACTCAGTGAATTTGAAAGCAGGAAAATTGAAATCATTAAGTTAGAGGATCAAAAAGGAGAAAAGGATGGAGAAAATGAACAGAGCCTAAGGAAGTTATGAAAGGGACACTGTCAAGCTGTTCAATAAACTCATGGAAGTTTCAGGTGAGAAGAAAGAAAGGTGGGAGAAGAGAGCTTATTTGAAGATAGCAAATTAAACTAAACAACACATTAAAGGGATTATCCACCATGACCACGGGGAGATTTTATTTATGAAATGCAAAGATGGTTCAGTAAATGAAACTCAACTAATAAAATACACAACTTTAACAAAATAAGGACAAAAACAATACTATCCAAGCAGAAAAAATATTTAACATGATTCAGCATCTTTTCTTCATTAAAATGAAAACTCTAAAAGCAAAAAGTAAAAGTAGATGAAAACTATCTCATTTAATAAAAATCTTGAAATATGAAATCTTGAAATATGAAACTTCTATAGCTAACATTGTGCTCAATGATGAAAGACTTCTAAATCTAGGAACAAAGCAAGGAGCCTACTCCTTCAGTTTTATTCAGCATAGTATTAAAAATCCCTGTCAGAGAAATTAGGCAATAAAAATAAGTAAGAAGTGTCCAAATTGGAGAGGAAGAATTAAAATTATCTCTGTTTACAGGTAACATGATTTTATATGCAAAAGATTCTAAAGATTCCACAGGAAATCCATTTGAAATACTAAGCAATGTTCAGCAAATTTGCAAAAGATGCAAAATCTGCACACAAATATTTATGTTTCTATTTGCTAACAGTGAACAATTGCAAATTAAAATAAAAACATCCATTTATAATAGCATCAGTAAGCATAAATGAAGATTAATGCATTGAAAACTATAAAACATTGATGAAGGAAATTAGATATACACATATGGAAAGACATCCTATGTTCATGGATTGGAAGGCTTTATATTGTTAAGATGTCCATATATCTTAATAACTTACAAATTCAACAAAAATCCTTGTAAAAACTCCAATAACATTTTTGACAGGAGTAGAAAAATGTCCTGTAATTCCTATGAATTGCAAGGGACCTCAATTAGTCAAAAATATTTTTGATAAAGAACAAATCTGGAGGACTTATATTTCCCAAATTCAAAGTATATTACAAAACTATAGTAATAAAAATACTGTATAATGGACATAAAGACAGATATATAGATCAGTGAAATAGAAGAGTCCTCAAACTCATAACACATATAATCAAATGATTTTTAAAATGGTGCTTAGATAATTGAAGAAAGTATAGTTTCTCCAATTAATTGTATCTTGGGAAAATAGGATATCCACTTTTCAAACTGGCAAAAGACTTGAACATAAGACCCCTAACGGTACAACTCCTAGAAGAAAATATAATAGATCTTTATAACATTGTATTATGCAATGATCTCTTGGATATAAAAACATAAGCTTGAAAACAAAAATAGACAAATGGGACTACAGTAAACTAAAAATTTTGTTCATCAAAGGGCACAATCTACAGAGTGAACAAGCAGCACACAAAATAGGAGAAAATATTTGTAAGCTACACATCTGATTAGACTATATCAAGTAAAATTCCACAACAAAAATCAGCTCAATTAAAAACTGAACAAAGGATTGGAAAATAGCTCTCTGGGGATGAGATAAAAATGGTTAACAGGCATATAAATATATGCTCAATATCACCAGTCATCAGAGAGATAGAAATTAAAATGAGATATCACCTAGCACCCATTAGGGTGTTTGCTATTTTTAAAATGCCAAAAAATAACAAATGGAAATAGAAACATGGAGAATTAGAACACTTGTGTATCGGTGGTAGGGTTGTGAAATGGTGCAACTATTATAGGATATGTGTAATGGTTCCTTAAAAATAGATGTAATTCAGCAATCCCATTTCTGGATATGTATCTAAAATAATTGGGAGCCTTGAAGAAATACTTTCAAACCTATGTTCATAGCAGCACTTTATACTGATAGCCAAAAAGCGAAAGCAACTCAAAAGTCCATAGATGGATAAATAAAGTGTTGCATATACACATGATGGAACAATATGTAGCCTTAAATGGAAGGAATTCCTATCACATGCTTCAAGTAGGTAAATCTTGAGGACATAGATATAGGAAATGGAGGAGATAGAATGATACTTACCAGGATATGGGGGAGAGGAAAAAGGAAGGAACATTTTTGTTTAATGGGTATAGACTTTGAGATGAAAAAGGTTTGGAGATCTGTTCTATATCAATGGAAATATACTCTATACTACTGGACTGTACATTTAAAATAGTTACATGGTAAGTTTTATGATGTGATTTTTTCCACAATAAAAATCAATTTAAAAACCTGCAAGCATACAGATAATCTCTGAAAGTACACGAAACATAAAACAAAGTTAGTAGATGGTTTCAAGGTGGCTCAATAGCCAAAGCAAACCAGAAGACCATGGTTCTCTTACACGGAGGCAGTATAATGCGAAGGTTGAAAGTGTGGACTTTGGAACCAGTGTACCAGGCAGTCGTGGTTAAACTACTCAACCTCCCTGTGTCTTGATATTTTTTTCATGTGCAAGAATGGAAATGCTAAAGATAGTGCTCAAGTTGTTATGATTATTGAACATTATGGGCACATAATGAGCACTTAGTGTTAGCTGTTATCATAGATACGTGCCTGATTATCAGCAAAAAAAATTGGTAGTTGAAATTCTGAAGTTGGCATTTTTGGGGAATGAGAGATCAAGTACAGGAAAGTGAAAATTGCAGACAGGTCTCAAGAGTTCTACAGAAAGAGACATCTGGGCTGGGGTTGTGTCCAGTTGGCTGTGGGCCGGAGGGTCATAGAGTGTTTCCTCAGTTTTACTTTCCTGATCTTTTGTCAACTACCTCCACCTGCTTTTCCAACTGTTTTTCTCTTCTCCAGCTTTTGGGCCATCCTTCTTTCAAATATGCCCATGGTTCTACATGTTCCAAATCTTTGCTCAAGTGGTTCTCTTTCTGGACTGCCTTTTTCCATCTCTCCCTGCTGAAACTTCCCAAAGACTTTCTCCTTCACAAAGCTTCTGTGAAACCTACAGCCGAGATATTTGTTGTATTGTAGCTAACTCTGTATGTCTTTCCTGTCTCCTAGAGGTACGGCCTGCCTAATGTTCTCGTCTACCTTTGTGATTTTGTGTGTGCTCAGGAAAGTCCTGTTGAGTAGATAGTTCATGAATGAAGGAGTGAGAGTGCACCCAGTCCCAAAACCATGTCTCAGTGGGGTTTTTTTGTGAGAAATTAAAACATGATTTTGTACCATTCTATATAAAGTCTCTCTTATCTAATTATATGAACTTCTGCTTTGTTGCTGGTCCTCGACACAGAGTGGGAACCAGAAATCTTTTTGAAAACATGAAATGAACAATTATCCCTCAATATCCTCAGAGGACTATTCCCCAAACCCCCTGAAACTCAGATACTCCAATCCTTATATAAAATGGCATCATATTTGCACATAATCTGCACGTATCCTCCTCTATGCATTCAATCATCTCTAGATTACTTACAATTCCCAACACAGTGTAAATGTTATGTAATAATGGTCATATTTAGAGAATAACAAAAAAAAATCTGCACATATTCAGTACCAATGCCTTTTTCTCTGAAAATTTCTGATCAGCAATTTTTAAATTCACAGCTGCAGGACACACAGATATGGAGGGCCAATTGTATACAGATGTCCTGGAGCTGTCCTCAAGATTCCAAGTTAGTAAGTCTGTGCAGGGCCTAGATGGTGAATATTTTTCTTTTAGACTTCAAAATTCATTCTAAAGTATGTCCAAGTAAGGTAATTATCAGCACCAGTATTGTAAAGAATTCCAGATATAAGTTAATGGATGTTTCCTGAAAAATAATCAGAAAAGGAAAACTTATCACTTCTCTAATCTTCTTACTGAAACATACCTGTAGCCGTATTTTTAGGGGAAATGTTATATGTGTCAGTCCCTAGGTGAGTGATGGGGTTGAAATTTGAGCAAAATGAATCAGTCAGAATGAGAAGTGAGTATTTGACAATAATGTAGCTTCAGATGGGGAGGGGAGGGAAAGCCCAGAGATGCTTTTTTCTGCTGACATAAAAATTGCATTGAGCTAGCTTTCTTTCTTTCTTTATTTCTATTTTCTTTTCTTTTTTTTTTTTTACCTTTAGTGTGGTGAGAACCAAGAGCAACATGAGAGAGAACACATACCCACATCCACACCCACACACACTCCTAAGCTACAAAGCCAAGTGTAAAATACTGTAAGTCCACATGAGCTCAACTGAGAAATTTACTCTAGGATAACAATTTAACCAGACACTTAAAATAAACCAAGCAAGAGTTAGATTAAAAGAAGAAGATAATGAAGAAGAAGGAGGAGGAGGAGGAAGAGGAGGAGGAGGAAGAGAAGGAGAAAGTGGTGAAGAAGAAGAAGAAGAAGAAGAAGAAGAAGAAGAAGAAGAAGAAGAAGAAGAAGAAGAAGAAGAAGAAGAAGAAGAAGAAGGTGAAGGTGAAGGTGAAGGAGAAGGAGAAGGAGAAGGAGGAGAAGGAGAAGGAGAAGAAGGGGAAAGAAGGAGAAAGAAGGAGGAGAAAGAGGCGGAGAAGGAAAAGGAGGAAGAAGAGGAGAAGGAGAAGAAGGAGAAGAAGAAGGAGAAGAAAGAATGAGCAGGAGTGGAGGTAGGAGGGAGGACAAAAAAAAGGAAACTGTCTTTGTGATCTAAAGGGTAAGATTTCTTTTTAGAAGTTGCACCCAGTGGATCATCTTAAAGGTTGAACAGTGTCAGAGTTGCTTTTACTTGTTCTCTACCCCGACGTTGCAGCTTTCCCTCAAGTGAGTCTGTCTCTTTCCCCTGGTCCTTGGAATCACAGAGGGTTGGAGCCAAGGGCACAGAAATGGTCCCACATTTTCATTTGCAAATGAGTAGAATGAGGAAACAGAGGCCCAGGAAATGGATGGGAGTGAGGTCAGTGCTGTGAGAAATAGTTTTCTCTGGATAGGGACAGTCCAGTTAGTGGAACTGAGTCCCTGTGGAACAGGGGAAGTGTGATCATCAGCCATTTTATGTCTTCTTGATTGGAGTAAGAAATGCCTAATAGATTCATAAAACACACCTCTGGGTGTGTCTGTGAGATATTTCCAGAGATGACTGGCATCTACATCATTATACCAGCGACTCTCTGGGGAGCTTCTAGGCCCTTAGTGTCCGATTGGCACTGCATCTTGGATCCCTCTTGTTCTGCTGTTTCCAGCTTCTTAGGCTGAGCAGCTACTGGGTCACCTGGGTCTGCAGCACACAGATGTCCATTGTGGACTTTCTGCCTCTGATCCTGTAAGCTACCTAATAAATCCATTTGAGTAATTATATAGTATATGTTCCACTAATCCAGTTCTTGTAGAGGGCTGTGATCAATATAGGAAGTATTGTAAGTGGGGAGGAAGTGACTTAATAGCCCCAGCCTGTATTTGGAGACCAAGGGGCACGGTGTCCTGTTTGGGGATTCATTCAGCATCAGAGCAGAACACCCATAAACGCTGCCAGCTCCTGCAAACACGTGCTGAAACACTGAGGAAGTGGGTAAGCAGAATAAACTTGCCCAGAGGAACTGAGGAAATCAATTTGAGATAGAGAATGTTAGAACATTTGAGCTATAAAGACTCTCAGAAGTCATCCGATCTATTTCTTTATTTTAGAGGTCAGGAAACTCAATGCAAAAGACCACACAGCTAATTAGGACAGGGTCCAGATCTTTCCCTGGGAAGTTCTCTTCTTTTCTCAGTGGCCACCATATTTGGCTTTGAGGAGCATCACGGGATTATTGCTCAGAAGTTGATGTATCTGTTCAATTCTGCTTAATATAGGCTGGTATTTTTTTTTTTTTTTTTGGTTTTTCTCCGGTACCGGGAACCGAACTCACGACCTTGCGCTTGCCAGGCAAGTGCTTTGCCGCTGAGCTAAATCCCCAGCCCCTATAGGCTGGTATTAAGATTTTCTTTTTCTTCCGTGATAGGCACAGAAGCCAAAAGGTCAAAATAATCCAAGCAGCCTCAAATAGATGAAATGAAATGAGGTCCACACACACGCACATGGTAACTTGAGGAACAACCATCTCTTCTAAGTCCGCACAGTGTCTAGGGAAGGACACTCCAACACTTGAACAATGAGGCATTAGCAATTTAGCAAGACCCTATTTCAAAATAAAAAATAAAAAGTGCTGGGCACGTAGCTCCTAAGGGTTTGGGTTCAAACTTCAGTTCTAAAACAAAACAAAAAAGCTAAACCAAAAACCAGAAATGACCTTGTCCCAGGACTGTCCCTCTTCCCTTTCTGAAAGAATGAGGACTTGAGAAGGGTCACTTGCCCTGTTTTCCTTTCTGCTATGTGATCACCCAGCAACACTGATGCAGGCTCCTTAAAGCCCTGCTCCCTGAAATATATTAGAGGAGAAAGTGTAAAAATGATATATATCCCATATTTTTATATTTCATAAAACAGGGTGGGATAGACTTACCCTTTCCTCTGAGTACAGTGGTACCTTGATTCATGAATGCTTTTGTTTGCGAACAATTTGGTTTGCAAACAGAAGCATTTGGCAAAATTTTGTTTTGGTTTGCAAACTGCATCGAGTGACAAACATGAGCGTGATCATCTTCCCCACCCAAACACAAGTGTGGTCATCTGAGGAATCACTGTAATCTCCCTAATTTCTTTCTTCCCCCTCCATGGGGGCAAGCAGACCCAAATTTCTCTCTACTTTTTTTTCCAGACAATGTCTTGCTTTGTAGCCCAGACTGGCTTTGAATCTACAGCAATCCTCCTGCCTCAGCCTCCCAAGTTCTAGGACTACCGGTGTGCAGCACCACACCTACCTGCAAATATTTTACACTTCTCTAATCCCATCATTTCACTCTAATCCCATCATTTCACTCTGAGCTCAGAGTGTTTTACTGATGATATTTCTCAATCCTTCTTTTGAACCTAAAGTGAGAGGAAATCTTTGCTGTTTGTTCTGTAGCCCTCCCAGTATTTTACAGCCCAGGGCAAGTGCAAGAGGGTGTATCGGTTGAATGGGTGAATTAATTATGTAAAGACCTGAGATACTTTTACCATTTCATAGTTGGCAAAAGAGAGACAAGCAAAGGAGAAGTTAACAGAATTAAAGGTTTCTATTGACAGCGTGAGTGTGAGAAGAGTGTCGCGTATGGGAAGTGGTGCGCAGGTTTTGTGAGGGCCACCAGACAGGTTTAGAAGCCAAGCAGGAGAAAGGGCGTTTTACTCTCCACGTGGAATGGCATTTACCACCATTTGCTTACAACAAGAAACATTAAACAATTTTCCACATTTCCTCTAAATGAATGGGACTCTGCAAGAAAACCCTAAAGGGAAGTGTTTGAGGAAGCGGTGGCAGAGGAATTTAACGATGAGGAGAGAGAGCCAGTTCATTCTGTTTGCTTATTAATAGGTTCTGTGTCGCAGCTCCAGGGGGAACAGCTTCTTGAATAGCTGGCGGGGAAAAGTATTCAAGGGCTCCACTTGATGAAAATAGGGAATAACGGGACCGGAGAAGGGAAATACCTTCAGAAAAGATTGGAAAGCTTGTCCTCTGGAATGAAAACAAACGACTGCTAATTTGACTGTCTAAGTCATTGCTATGGCTGAGTGAGGGCTGGCTGGCCTTAGGCTGAGTCGGGTAGGAAGTAGGAGCCTTGCTTCTTATGCGCCTGGATCGCAATTTACATGTCATCTCTGTTACGTCTCATTCTTTGAGAGAAAGCTGCATTAGAACTCTAGCATGTTTCCAAACGACAATCTGCTCAGGCTGGGGTGTGTGTGCAGCCTTAGGGAAGCAGCGGACACTGATCGTGAGCTAAGAAATATGGAGAAGTACCCAGATGTAACACATGGCAATGTCACCCACCTCAAGGAACATTCGTTTGGGCAGCTGGATCACCAAATGTTTCTTATGCCTGCACTGAAGCCATGAAGCCAGTTGAGTTGTGGGTCCTGTTCTCAGAGGTGGGGAAGAGAAAATAGATGATAGTCATGAAGTAATGTGTCATGTGGGATACGGGTATCAATTCCCAAGGAAGGAGTGCCTGCCCCAGGTTGGGAAGGCTGGAGGGAGGGCCTGGAGGATGGGGCATCTAGAGGAGAACTAGGGTGTGCTTCCATGTTTTTTTCTTTCCTAATAAAGGACACAAATCAAGACAGAGCCATACATGCCTGTGATCCCAGCACTCCGGGGGCTGAGGCAGGAGGATTGTAAGTTCACTCCCAATCTAAGCAATTTACTGAGTTACTGAGCCCTTGTCTCAAAATAAAAGAATAAAAAGAAAAAGGTGAGACTCTGTGAGCCTCGGGAGCCTCAATAAGCTGCCTCAGAGGGGAGAAACCCCGCCCACCGCCCCCTCCACCATCTGAGGAGCCTCGGTCTGGAGGAACCCTGGTGCCTGGGGCACACTCCTGGCAGCCAGAGCAGGAAGCTCCCAGGACATGGCAACTGGCTTGTCCAGAGGAACCCAGGGTAAACACTGCATATAAACTCCTGATGTACAATCGGTTCTGTTATATAGCTATAGACTTTGTTCCTATGGTCTGAAGTACAAAATCAGCAGTTACCACGGTTCGTCAGTTTCTAAACTGTGCTCATTGCCGATTGTACTACTACAGCTAGGATACCTATTGTAATCAGTTGTTCTCTTGTGTGTAACAATATTGCGAAGCTCTGGGGTAATAACCTCACCACAGCCCTACAACAAAAGACTGGGGACTGAGCCAAACAGAAGCCAACATCTCACCCTCAGGTAGTTGGGAAGGTATGATCTTGAGACACACAAACCAAGAATCTACACACAGAAGAGATCCCTGAAGTACAGTCTCTTCCTGGAGAGGTCTTGGACTAGTGATATAGCTACCTACTATCAAAACTCACAAGGATCACCACAGAAAGTGAAATAAAAATTTTTTGAAATAGAAAATGTCAAAACGAAGAAGGAAAATGACGTCTCAGGCCTCTACCCCACCTAGAACAAGTCCAGGTAACACTGACATAGAGGAAATTGGAAGCTACTACCTGAAATTTCTGAAATGATAGCAACTGAAGTAAAGGAATAACCCCATCAGGCTATAGAAGATAGCAGATCAGAAATAATCTCTCAGGTAAAAAAAGAAATGACAATCATAATGAAAGAACTGCACAACATATCTAAAGAAGACATAGATAAAAATATAGAGGAGCATAGAAAAATGGTAGAAATCTTGAATGAATGATGTAGGAAAGAATTAGAATGCGTGAAACAGATTCAAAGAGATATGCAGGAAATTAAAAATTCCATTGAAAGCTGGCAAAACTGCTTGAATGAAACTGAAGATGGGCTTTCAGACCTCGAAGGCAGGATTGCAGCTAGTGAACATGAAAGGAAAGTTCTCTTAAAAAGATGTAACTTAGCCAGGTGTGGTGGTGCATGCCTGTAATCCCAGCACTTGGGAGGCTGAAGCAGGAGAATTGTTGTGAGTTTAAGGCTAGCGTGGGCTACAAAGTGAGCTGAAAGCCAGCCTGAATTGCATAGTGAGACCTTGTCTCAAAAAGACCAAAAAAAAAATGTAATTCATTGCAAAGGCCTTGAGTTTAAACCCTAGTATACCCAACTCCCCTATGAATCTGAAGTATTGTGGATCCCTTGAAATTGTTTCCAAATTGGTGTGTTATGCACAAAGGGAAAGGATATATAACTTTTATCAGATCCTCAGAAGTCAAAGATTACCTTCTCTTTCTCTAATTAATTATTTGGATTAAATACTTAACACTTTTGAATATCTTATGCATGTCTAACGAGCATTCTATCTCTCTGTATCTATAGATATTCTTGGCTTTTAGTGGTGACATATTCTGAGAAATATGTCTTTAGAGGATTTCATTGTTGTGTGAACATCACAGAGTGTATGTATACAAACCAAGATGCTGTCACCTCTCTAAGTGACAGAATCCTATGGGATGACCCTTGTAAATGTGGGTCTTTGTTAGTGTATGTGTTTGTATTCACATGCACAGAACTACAGAAAACACCTTTGTCATTCAATATTTGTGCACACACCTTGGTTCTTAACGTCTTAGAAGTTACTGCTTCACCAAAGTGTGTGTACATGTGTTTTCAAAACTTTAACTGCATATGGTCAGAATCCCCTCTCCAAAGGTCTGCTGGCTTAGGAGCAGAGAAAGAGTACCTTTCCTCCAAATTCTTGCCAATACTATTTCGTTGTCCTTTAATTAAGACACATTTTAAATACAAGCAGCACGGAAAAAATAGACACCTATAAAATAGACCCAGGTTTAATAAATATGAATTGTCAGGATGCGTGTGATCCTTTAATAATGAAATGAGATATGCATGGAGACACAGCAGGAGCCTACTCCCTAGCCATCTTTGTTCATTCTCTAATATTTAAGTGGGTGTTTTTATACTTTTATCACTCATGATTATTTCTAACAATAGATGATAGTATTTGTTCTATAAAAGTACATGAAATGGTATCATACTCAACACAGTTATTGGAATTTATTTAAACATTTATTTGTACCCTTCCATTATACTTTATCTTTGATTCCCATCTCCTTTCTTTCCTACCATCTCTTGAATTGGTCATTTTTATCAGTGACCTCGTAACCTCTGCTGCCTTAGAAGTCATACAGATAATATTTCTATTCTTTTAGGAGTTAACCTTGAAATACTTTAACAGCTTTGTTAAGACCTAATTCACATGCTACACAATTCCCCCTGCAACGTGTACACTGTGGTGGTTTTTAGCGTATTCACAGGCTGAGACAGCCATCACCACAATCTAGGGTTATTATCCCCCAGGAAACCTAGAGCCATGGTCAGTCACCTCTGTCCTTGAAAACCACTAATCTGTTTTCTGTCTGTATGGATTTGACCGTGCTCAGCATTTCATCTAAATTTCATAACATAATTGGTGCTTTTGAGAATGACCTCCTTCACCTAATGTAATGCTTTTGAGGTTCCTCCATGTTGTGCTAAGTATCCATACTTCATTCCTTTTTATGGCTGAATACATGGACAGAACTGTGTATTTATCTGTGCATCAACTGGTGAACATTTGGCTCGTTTTTTACTTTTTGACATTATGAGTGATGATGCAAAGAACCTTCAGGTACAAGTTTTTTTGAGAAGATAGGTTTCAAGTTCTTTAAGTATTACAGAGATAAAAAATTGCTAGGCGATACCATAGGTCAATATTGAACTTTTAGAGGAACTGCCCAACTGTTTTCCAAAGTGACTGCACTATGTTACATTCCCACCAGCAATTCCCACCTACTCCTCTGCATCTTCACTAATGTAGGGAATGGCAACTCAGCATATCATTTTAAGATAGAATAATTCTAGTCTTAATGCAAGCCTCAAAATGTGTTTTGAGAAACATCCCGGAGGGGTTGTAAAAAAGTTAACTTTGCAGTCCTGACTTAGCCCTAGAATGCTTCTCCAAAGACAAAGTACACCAGGGCCCAGATAACCACCTATGACCCTGCCTAGGTTGTTTCATCCCTTCCCTGGCTCTAGATAAACATTGTAACCATAAAGGAAATGTATGGTTATCTAAAGGAGGACATATAGAACAGAGTACAGAAACTATATATCATTGTGGTTGGGCTCATGACCGGAGCCTGACCCGGTCACATGGCACAAGGAAAACAACTTGTGGCCAGGGCTACAACATCCCAATCTGTTACCATGGAAACCAAAAATGTATATAAGCTGGAAACAAATGCAGGTCCATGCCCACTTTCCTGACTTGCAAGTCGGGATGAGGGGTGACCAGTCTAAATTAAAACTCTGTCTGTTCTCATAAAGTTCCTTGGTCTCTCATGGAATACAGCCTGAATTTTGCCTTAACACTAACACTTGTGATTATTATTTCATTAAATGTCCACCCTACTAGGTATGAGGTGGTGTTTATTGTGACTGCTGCATTCCCCTAATGGCATTGAACATCTTTTCATGTACTTTGTTTTGTATTATTTCTATACCTTTGAGGAAATGTCCATTCAGATCTTTGCTCATTAAAAAATTGCATTATTTATTTTTAAATTGAGTTGTAAGAGTTCTATTTAGTTTCTGCATACAAGACCCATAGCAGATACATGATTTACAAATGTGTTCTCCCTTTCTGTGGGCTGTCTTTTGCTTTGTTGAAAGTATCATTTGTAGCACAAAAGACTTTAGTATTGGTAACACATAAATTCTCTACTTTTTCCTTTGTCACATGTGCTTTTGATTATCACATGTCAAGAAAATTTACCTCACCACAGTTCACCAAAAGTACTCCTGTGTTTTCTTCTAAGCATTTTATAGTTTTAGCTCTTACTGTTTCTACCTTTTGTCAATTTAGAATTAATTTTTTGTATGGTGTAAGAGAGGGTCCAAATTCTTTCTTTTCCATGTGATTGCACTTGTTCCATCATCAACGTGTAAATTTGTAGAGTACATATTTGACTTAAGAAAAATTTAAGTTTATCAGTATCCTTGCCTTCCTTCAAAAAAATCCAGACTCATAGCTCACTTTAATTTTGATCATCCCTACCTCTTTCTGGTGTAGAGGCCTCATATTTTATCTCCACTGTGTTTTTGAGGCTCCCAATAGTGTTATTGATGTTACTGTTTTATGTGTATTATGTTATTGCTGGCTCACCATTGCTTTCACCTTCTACTTCTTCCTTTTTGGGGTTTCTGCCTCCTTCATGAAGTCTATTGGTGTCTGTTATAGCCTGAGTCAGAGAGGTAAACTCTGAGTCTTTGTCTCAAAAATGTCAGGAGTTTCCCTCACTCCTTATGACTGCTTGAGAATATCATGTTGAAGATATTCCATTGTCAACTGGCTTTCTCGTGTTGCTATGGAAAGCTGAGTTGGATACCTTAGATTATTTTTAAGATGTTTTAAACCCTGTACTTCCACTGTGAGTATCTCAGCATAGATCTACACTCATCTGTCTTCCGTGGGAGTCATTGTGCTTTGGAAAAACAGCAGTAGTTGCAATAGAAACTCCCCTTGTCCTCCCACCACTTTGACTCCCTTGGCTGTGACTCTGCCCATATACACGCTCCTCTTCTGTGACTTTGGGGAAACTGTCAGACCCTTTTCCCATCACTGTACACAGATTCCATCTCTTCTACTACTCAAAGACACCTTTCTAGCTACTCTCCCACTTTATCAATTTTCATTTCTGCACTGGACTTTCCCATCATCCAGCATCTCTTTCCCTGTCCAGCAAAACCTTTTAAAAGACTTGTGCAGGGGCTGGGGATTTAGCTCAGCGGCAAAGCGCCTGCCTGGCAAGCGCAAGGTCGTGAGTTCGGTTCCCAGTACCGGAGAAAAACCAGAAAAACCAAAAAAACAAACAAACAAACAAAAAAATAAAATAAAAGACTTGTGCATAGTTGCCCACTTTAGTGACCGGTGTTCGTTCTTCTTTAGACACGCTGGAATCAGGAGGTCACTATTTACCTCCATGTGGTCGGGACGAATGGTTGGTCCTCAGTCCCTCTCTTAACCTGGCCCATCAGCAGCTCAGGACCTGCTAGGTCACAGCTCCTGATTGAAAGCCTTCCCTCACTGGAACACTTGTGCTTTCTCCTGCCCCACCTATCCTTCCTTCTCTGTCTATTTATTGTTCTTTCATCATCTCCTTAACTCTTTAACTTTGGAGTATCCTGGGCCCCACTACAAGGTTTTCCTTCCTGTCTGTTCTGTTCACATTCACTTCCTTATGATCTCATCCACATTTATGGCCTTGAACATCCTTCTCTGCAAGGTCTGTAAACCTGTACTCCATGAGATAAATGGAGCTTGTCACTGTCAGCTACACATTTCCTAACTTAATAATCTGCAAGGGGGATCATATATGGTTTACAATACTGAAGATATTTACTACCTGGCCCTTTACAGGAAAGTTTGTCACTTTTGGTCTATCATGATGAGGACTCCCTAATTTGCATCTGTGGTCTACACCTCTCCCCTGAATTCCAGATGAGTTCACCTGCTCATGCTCCGTCTTGTCATACTCAATGGCAGCGTGATCCTTCCAGTTCTCCAATCTGACCCCTCTCTTTGATTTGTACCCATATTGAGTTTTAGGAAATCATATTTAGTCTGCAAGCAGAGCCCAAACACTTTTGCTAGTTCTCCTCCCACTGAGCTGCTGTCATTTTTCACCTGGTTATCAGCAGAGCCTAGACTACTCCCCAGAACCTCCTCGGTCCATTCTCTACAATGGGCTGAGTTGAAACATGAGTCAGATATTCTCATTCCTTCACTTGAAACCCTCAAATGTCTTTCCATTCCCAAGTGAAAAGCCAACTCTGCAGTGGCCACGTGTCCATAGTCTGGTCTCTTACCCTGGATCCTGTGTGATAGTCCCAGTGGCCATTTCACTGCTCCTTAAAACACCTTGGTGCCTAGGCATTGGCTGTTCTTTTCCAAAACATCTGTATGTGCCACTCCCTGACATCTTTCAGGAGTACTCTGTTTTTGTGTCAGCCCCAACCTGCCTATTTAAAATCTCTAATCATTCCTAGTCCATTCTCTGTTCCAGGTTTCTCCATAGCAAAAGCCACCACTGAACAGCTGTTGGTAGGTTCTACATTTGTTTGTCATTATTTATTCATTCCCTTTCAGGAGGATTGTGCATCTCCATCCTTGGCATACTTGTCTCTAGTCCATACCACTGCCAGGTTTGGGTATGTGCTTGTTTTCAGTGATGCAATGTGAGCAAACATGACCCATATATCACATCTCCATGGAAGCTTTCAACCCAGTGGTGTAATCGTCGGTTCTCCCATTTTTGCTCTTCACTACTACAAAAGCAGGTTCCAGATAGGGATTCCTTCTTCAGCTTGTGATCTTGAATACATGGACTAGACCCGTAGCCCACTCAGAGTCTGGTGTAGAGCCACAGGTGACCTCAACACAACATGAAAAACAAGTAAATATCATTGTAAACCACTGAGATTGGGGCAGTGTTTGTTACTACTACAAATGCTTAGTAATACATGCTATATTGTACTTAAAAATTGTATCTCATTTCTTTTAGAAAGTATCTGTCATAAAGACAAAGCTTTTCTCTTCCATCTGTTTTGTTCTCTGCTTTCACCCTAGAACCTACAATAATACAGGAAACATGGTAAAGCTGCATGAAAAATGCAATATGAATTAATATATACTGGAAAATTCTTAGCATTTTTGCTCTAAATATTGCCTCTCCCCACCCTCCACGTCGTCTTTTCTTGGAACGCCTATTGTGTGTTGGCTTTTCTCATTATACCTTCCGGATCTCTAAATCGCTCTTTTATATTTTCCATTTTTTAACTCCCCATAACTCCTTCTGGGTAATTACCTCAGAAAACTCTTACAGCTTTTTAACACTTCTTTTACCTGGGATTCATCTGTGGCTTAATTTATTCTTTGATGTTTTATTCCAATGAATATACTTATTTAATGTTTTTAAAGTTTGATTTTTTTTTCTTTTTTTCCTAATCTGTCTACTCTATTTTTGTAATGTCTTTTTTCTTCCAATGTAGTTTTCATACCATCTTCAATCATTTTTGACAATTTGAAGCATACTTGGATATTATTCTATTGGAAGGACTTCTTTTATCTGAAGTTTTGGAGGACAGCAAATCTCTACCTGTCTTGAGATCTTGACTTTTCTCATTGAAGATTATTTTCTCTGGTCGTTTGTAATAGTTTTGGAAGTTCATCCCCAGTGAACATTTAAAAAATTGTTTTGAGAGCCACATAAAACTTTGAAAAAAAGTCCAAAAACCCCATAGAAAAACACATTGGCTTGGGACTTTTCTTACCCAAAGGATAGTGCTAGGGTTTGGGATGTGGCTCAGGGTAAAACTAACACCACAGAAAAAAAAACAGACGAAAACAAAAACAAAAGAAAGTGTTAATTTCTATTCAATGGCATAAATTTGCACTTTTACTTTCTTTCAGAGCTTTTGTTTTGTTTTGTTTTTAGAAAACTGATCAGAGATAAAGCTGGTTTTTCCTCCTTCAGCTGTTGAGTGGAGTTTCTATGTCCTTTGTTTATGGGGCATGCAGCCAGTTGGGGGTCTCAGGAGTGTGGCAGACAGGGCTGGTATAAATCCCACCCTTAGCCCCTACGCCTATACCCTTGGGGTCCCCTCTGACCAGACCCCTCACCTTCCCCAGGCCTGAGAAATCATCTTTTCAGCATCCTGTCCCATCTATCTTGTTCAACAAGCCCTTAAAATAGCCATCTATATGTCTTCCTTTTTATTTGTTTTTTATATTAAACTTTTAGTTCACCTGAAATTTATTTTGATACATGTGTAAGGTAGATATCTAATTTTATTTTTCTCTTGAATATCCAACCAATTGTCTAAACAACACTTACTAAGTAATTCATTCTCAGCCACTTTCATCTTGATCATCAATGCTTGTAGAGATAGGGTGGAATTTCTGGGTCTCTTGCCTTGAGTGATGGGTTTCTGCCCATATAAAAATCTGCCAAGTCATCCTGGCAGTGGTCCAACGTGGCATGGGAGCCAAAAATCAACAATGTGTCACTCCAAGACTTACTTCTGCCTTCTTCTTCTCCGTTTAACCTCAACTTCCTCTTTTCCTTTTGTGAATGCCAAGCCTTCCCCAATCAGCATTTGTTATGACACCTTGACTGCCCATGTGAACTCCACCCCGCAACCCAGCTCAATAAATTCTTTGTCTCCCTGCTTCCCTCTCAGAGGGTTCTTGCATTCTCCTGCAGCCCTCCCGTGCCCGCAATAAAGGCTTCTTTTATCTCTGTCCTGTCTGTCATTTGCGCCAAGAGAAAAACCGTACAATGACAATCTGTCATTTCCTGTACTATTATATTCTTTTAAATAGTGCATCTTTCTGGTACATTTTAATATTTGGTAATTTAAGTCATCTTGTAGTTCTGTTTTTTTTTCTTGTCAAATGACAGGTGCTTACTTTTTCAATGAACTGGAGAATTATTTTATTCAGGCACAGAAACTACATGTGAGGTTTGATTGAAATGGGTAACATTTCTCAATCAACTTAAAGATAGCAGGCATCTTTTTGATAATAGGCGTCTCATAAGGTTTGTCTTCCCTCTCGCTTTTTTCTCTTCTGTAATTCAGCAAGTATTCAGTGCTTCATATAACATTTCTTATAAAATTCATTATGGTTTTCTTGTTTTCTTTTAAATGACTTAAAAATTTTAAATTGTAAATATACATAACACAAAGCTCACCACCCTGACCATTAAGTGTACATTTGAGTAGTGTTAGGCATATATGCGCTATGGCACAGCAAACTTCCTGAATGAACTGCTTCTGTCCTGCAAAAGGGGAACTTTGTACACATTAAGCAACTCCTCATTTCTTCCCCTCCACAGCCTTTGGTAAGCACCATTCTAATTTCTTTTTCTATTAATATGACTACTTAATAGAAGTGGGATCACACAGCATTTGTCTTGTTGTGAATGGCCTTTTCCATTAGCACAAAAGCCTCAAGTGTTATCATACAAACCTCAATGTTGCGGCATGTGTCAGAATTTCTTTAAAGATGGAATAATATTTCATCATGTTTAAGTATCGCACTTTATCTCCCTGCACATCCACCCAATGACATTGGAGTTGATTCCACCTCACGTATTGTGAATAATGCTGGTATGATCATATGTGTGAAAATATCTCAGATGCTGTATTAAATTCTTTTGGGCTTCTACCCAGCAGTGAAATTCCTGGGCCACGTGGCAATTCCATCATTATGTGTTACATTGTTGTTATCAGCAGGTTGAAATTTCCGTCATATTTTGTAACTGGTTCTTGATGGCATAAAGCAAAATCTATAGGATTTTGTACATTGCTTAGGTTTTTTCCAGTGGTTCTGAAGCTCGGAGGCACATTAGAAGCATCTGGGAGCTTTTATAACATCCTCAGAGCTAGGCCTCAATTGAGAATAATTATATTAGAATTTCTGGGGTAAGCCCCAAATATTGGCAGTTTTTGAAAGCTTTCCAGGTGATTCTAAAATGAAGCAAAAATTAAGGACTGGTTTAAACCAACTTACTGAACTCATTATGTTCAACTACTATTTAGCTGATTTATATACATGTTTTAGACAATAATATCACATGCAAAGGATAATAAATAATTTTCTTTTCTATATTTATATTTCTCAATGTGTTTTTTGGCTTATTGAATTGACTAAAACTTCTTCAACAACCCTTAGTGCATCTTTGCTCTGTTCCTGATTTTAAAAGAATGTCCTTGCTTCAAATATAATATTAAAGGCTATTTTGCAAGAGATTTTCTTTTTCTTGATGTGCATTTCCTAAACCAGTTGTAGAAGTAGGGATGATCTGAAGACTTTACATATTACCTATGCCCATATCTTCAGAAATTTTGAGTGTATGTTATCCTAAAACAAGCACAGATGATTTTTTAAAAAATCACAGTACAAATATATTTCCCAGTCATTTTGCTAATCAATTTGATACAAACGTGTGTGGAATTATAATGTGTGTTACTTAAGTCTTCTTTCCTTCCTTTTTTGATGATATTCAATGCATAGCTTATCTTCTTTTTGCAACTGATATTCTGAGGCATATCAGTGGGTTTGCTCGCACTGAAACATGGGTCAGGCTGCTCTCTAAGGGTCTGCCCACTTTACCCCTCTGGACCTATGACTGATTTGACGGAGAAGGTGGGTACTCTGCCCTGAGAAATCTCAGCTGCTGTGCTATTCCCAACTCTGCTATGCAAGTTTTTGTTTGTTTGTTTGTTTGATTTTTGGTGTGCCAAAATTTGGATGCCAAGTTGTGCCAAAATTTGATTTTTTGGATGCCATCTGTTATTACTTTTCTACATATTTTTTTCCTAGATTTTTTTCTGGGAGTTGCTATATCTGCATGATTGTAATAGAAATGTTGGGCCCTCCTTTCTTCCCTTCTTTTCTTCCTTCCTTCTTTCCTTCCTTCCTTCCTTCCTTCCTTTTTTCTTTCTTTCCTTCCTCCCTCCCTCCTTCTCTTCTCCTTTCTTTTCTTTTTTTTTGCTTTACTGGGGATTGAATCCAGGGTCTTCCCACTGAGGTACTTCTCTAGCTCGTTTTCATTTTGAGACAATCTCACTAAATTGCTAAATTGCCCAGGTTGAGCATGAACTTGCCATCCTCCTGCCTCAGCCTCTGGTAACAGTGCAGGGGTCACAGGTGTACGCCACTGTTCCTGGCTGTGAACTTTCCCTAGTTTTTCTTTTGATGTCTATATGGGTGTTTCAATGAGAAGTTGGAGGAGATTCAAGGTTCCGTTTCAGATATCACTTTAAACCAGAAGTATACTATCATTTTATCTTGTGTATTTTAATCAGGAGAGTGTGATGCAGATTTGGATTAAAAGGGAAATGAAAGAGGAGGCCTAGAGATTAGTAACAAAGCTACAATTGCACATTAAACTATCAGAGGACACTTTAATGCAGCATAAAATAAGGTTCTAATCTGAATGTAATTGGATATACCTAACTTCAAGGAGTAAAAAGATTTGGTATCAGGAGATCTGAGCTTTAACCTTAGTTCTAACTAATTCTTACCAGCTGTGGAAGCTCAAACAACTGTTTTAACTTCTTTAAATCTCGGTTTATTTGTGATGATTAATTTTCTAGGTCAACTTGACTGGGCTTTTTAAAAGATGCCCAGCGCCTGCTAAGGTATTTCTGGGTGTGTCTGGGAGGGTGTTTCCTGAAGAGATCAGCGTTTACATCGGTGGGGCAGATCTGCCCTTTCCAACGTGGGTGGACATCATGGAATCTGTGGAGGGCCCAGACAGAACAGAAAGGCAAAAGGAGGAGGAGCTCAGTTTCTTCCTGGATGGGGTCCACCTCTCTTCTCCCTCACACATTGGTGCTCCTAGTTCTTGGTCAGAAAGTTGCACCATTAGCTGCTCTGATTCGCAGGTCCTGGGACTTGGCCTGGATTACGCCACCAGCTTTGCTAATTCTTCAGCTTGCAGATGACTGATCATGAGACTTTGATTCCAAATTACCTGAGCCAATTCCCATAATACTCTCTCATTTTTCTATGTACAGATAACCCCCATGACGTTGGTTTGACTTACGAGTTCACCATGGAGTAATATACATTTGGTAGAAACCGTACTTCAGACTTTGAGATTTGACCTTTGTTTGGACTACTGATTGTTGCACAGTGTAATACTGGTGTGATCCTGGGCCGTGGTGGTGAGCTTCAGCTCCCGGCTTACAGTGCCATCGTGAGGGGAGGCACCCTACTCTCTGCATGTATGCTGTCACCAGCTCTGATGCTTGCTGGGTGAGGGATACCAAATGCCTTTCCAATAATAGGATATTTTCAACCTGTGATGAGTTTATCAGGACAGCCCTGTTGCAAGTCAAGGAGCATCTCTATATCTATATATCCTATCGGTCCTGCTTCTCCGGAAAACCCTGACTCACACACCTTATGTGAGATCAGGAACAAGCTGCAGTTCTTGGCACTGCCTGACATTTGAGATTTTCATTGTTCCACATGTAAAAATGAGTGGTGTAGACAGCGAGTGCTTGGGATTGGCTGGAGCAGGCAGGGTGTGTGACAAGCTCGGACGGAGTGAGCAGGGCCATTTGCAGAGAGCTTCTCTTGGAGCCACCTCTGCTTCCTGTGGTACAGTTTATGGGCTTCTGATTTATTTCCAGGAGAAGTAAAGGGGAAGACATACAGTACTAGGGTTTAAAAAGACATTTTAATCCAGTGTGTTGTGTGGGCAATCTGTGCAATAATTCATCAGAATTTTCCCATATAAAGCAGTCTTGTGGGCAGAACAAGCTCTGTGCATATATATTGCAACGCAGGTGGGTAGATATCATCACTATGGCTGGGCGAGATGAAGGAACATGGGCAGTCCTGCACAGAAGGTGAATGGACAGCCACTATGCTGCCCACAGTGGTGGGATTCCAAAGACTGATTTTCTCACCAGGCTGGGCTGCGTTATGGTTATGTGGTTGATAGCAAAACCAAGGAAATTTGATCTCTTTTGTGGGCTCCTGAAGGTCAGTGGCTGTGTTTTATCAACTTTCTAAGCCCTATGACTGGCAAAATTAGAGAACCATGTGGTAGACATACCATAAATACAGTTAAGTAGAGTTGAAGGACACGGGACCAAAGGAGGTCTGAAGGCACTAGCGCTTTTTCTTAATAAGCCATCTGAATTTGTCTTGGAGTCCTGGCCTGAAACTCTCCCGCCAGGTGCCGGCCAGGGAAGGGCACAGACTTGAAATATTTGCTTACATGTTAATTTGGAGATCAGCAAGACAATCTCAGCTCCGAGGGGGACAAGAGCGATGCCTTCAGGCTGGCATTTTGAAACCAAACAATTAAGTTCACTAACGTAATGAAACACAGGGAAGATGCAGCCGGAAAAGCTCAAGTGGAAAACCAGCAACGCTCTCCCTTCGCCTCCTTTCTCTCTCCCTCATTCTCCTCTTCCTCTCAGAATGAAAGTTGCTGACCCTGTGGGCTTTGTTTACCCCTGAGAACCAGGAAATGACTGCGTTCCTGAATAATAGCAACTAATCAGGGGGAAGAAAGATCTTTTAAAAAGGCCTAATTTAAAGCAGCTTGGTATAAAAAGGTAGATTTTGCATTTTGAAAATATAAATGGATCAATGCCGATTTTAAATTCCCTGAAGACCAGGACCAAATCACACTCTGTGTGTGTGTGTGTGTGTGTGTGTGTGTGTGTGTGTTTATGTTAGGGCTGTGCTATGCTTAGCACACCATAGGTGTCCAAATTATGTTTATTGCATTGCTTTGGAGAAACCAGTCCCGAGCTGCAGTTGGCATGACTCTGCCGAAGCTCCTCTGCTATGCCTGTGGTCAGCTGAAGCTCAGCTTAGCAGAACTGAGAGGCCTGACACAACTCCTCCACACCTCTCCGCAAGTATAGACCCTGGAGGGACCCCAGCAAAGTAAAAGGACAGGCCTGGAGGGGTGGGGGTGTGGCGGAGGGGGAAGGTGCACCAGTTCTGAGGCTGGTGTGTGCTGTGATGTGCTTCTAATAGGCAAAATAAAATTGTAGTCACCGCTGTAAAAGACATTTGTGCTGCAATTTATTAATCAGGGTCTGGGGAGATCGATGACACTGAATGATTAGGTAGCATTAGGCTAACCCTCTGGTCCTCTGGCAGAGCAGCTCTGTGGATGGGGTGCAGATGCTCACATCTGCTTTTGTTAGAGAGAGACCCAAACTCCTACGTCCTGGTGTGAAGTTAATGAAGGCCCCCACATTATTGCCCACATTCCTTCAGCAAAGTAAACCATATCTGGCCAACCTGGAAATCCAATGAGTTAATTAAGGGAGAATTGTCTATGATTTCCTTTTCCATTAGAACTGCCCCCTCCGCCCTTCCCCACCCCCACACGAACTGGGTCCCCCTCCTCCCTGCAAACCTAAGCAGTGAAACTGCCTCTTGCCCCATGTGCCAGAATGATTAATGGAGGGACTACAATGAGGTCAATTAGCCAGGGTCGGCTTGAAGCTGAAAGGTGGAGTGTGTTTCTTTATTGAACACTGCATTCACACTCCAAACGGTGACCCGCACCGCGGTGATTTATTACGGGGGCAGTCCTCTGATCACTTACCTTCCATGCTTGTACTTTGGCTTTGAAAACTGGGTTTTCACTGTCAATTAATGCCAGACAAGGAGATCCATTCAAAATCTGAAATGCATACCTAATAACAGAGCGGGTTGGCAGTGAGGAGGGGAGTGGCTGAGAGTGGAGAACGGTGGCCTGGGAGGCTGGCCCTGCCGGCCTGGACCCGGATGACCACATACTGGACTTTCATTGGAGGACTAAAATGCTTTGGGTTTCAAAGCAGTTTACCCTGCTTAGCAACAGAATTTCAAAGGGGTCCCTTCATCAACCCTTTAAGGGAACTTAGCTTTCTATACATCAGAGGGTCACAGGACAAACTGAACAGTTTCTATGGATACTTAAAGTAATGTTTATTTCTTTTATAGGTAAGAGACTCCAAGGAGAGCCCATCGCATTTTCAAACAGGGACTTTTAGCAGCTGGTGTACCATGATGGGTTGATATTTGCATTACAAGCACCAGGGCAAGAACTAGACTTTTCAGCAATGGTCCAGGCTATGTAGTGGTTAAGCACGTTTCCTCCTGCCATTAATCTTAGGAACTTTACGGTTCTTGCGCAGTGTGGCCTCACCACTGGGAACATGCACAGGAGCATGGATGGGTTGGGATGTGTTGGAACCACATCTCTTGTTCTGCCGCATTCTCTGGGAGTTTCCTTCCCCAATGTCAGCATAGATCACCCCTCATCTCTTTCAGGTCTTTGCTCCAGAGGTTCCTTCTTATAGAGTTGTCCTTGACCACGTTACCAATTTGCAACGCCTCTCCTACCTTCTGGTTTATTTTTCTCCTTAGCTCTCATCACCATTTGACATAATCTGCTTTGGCTTAGGAGTTCTGTTCTAACTAATGTATCCATTCATTTCCTGTGTCCACTGCAGAAGTGAGCCCCATAGGAACAGAGACTTCCGGCCTTTTGTTTACTAGCATATCCCAGTGCCAGGGAGATGGGAATGCTTTCCTCTTCCTGTGCATATTTCTCTAAAAAGCATGTAGTTTACTGGTTTTAAAACTGTGTTCCAGGCTTGGAGACTCAGCTCAGTGGTAGAGCACTTTTTTAGCAGGGGCAAGGACTTGGGTTTGGTCCCTAGCACCAAAAAAAAAAAAAAAAAAAAAAGACAGGTACACTTCATTCAATATTTAGTTCTTACTTGTTAGGTCAGGCTGTAACTGACAGTAGTACTACTAATGATGATGATGATAATTTTAAATTTTATTACAGGACCCCATGCCTGTCAAAGACACTTGAATATAGATCATCTCTCTAAGCCTCTGTTTCCTTATATAAAATTAGATAATATCCTTTGTCTAGTAATAATCCACTTTGCACACTTGGCGTGCGTTAGTTGAAATGAGAAGCATGTAGTAGGTCCTTAACACCCATTCTTAATATTTTACATTTGAGCCTTGGAACAATACCCCCCATGACACACCCAGAGCAAGAGAATAAATGGTCTCTATCTTCTGTATGAAATATCGATAGAACTCAATGACTTTCCCAAAGTGACTCACCAAATCCATAAAGGAGGTAGATCAAAACCAGGGGTCCTCAACTCCCAGGCAAGGGCCCCGTACTAGTCCCTGACCTATCAGGAGCCCAGCCATGCTGCAGGACATGAGGGGCAGGTGAGTGAGCCCCAAGCAAAGCTTCACCTGTGTTTGGAGCTGCTCCCCACTGCTCACCTGAGAGGGACGTAGGTTGCACACTCATGAGAAACTTTAACCTTGTTTCTATAAAAATAGAAATAAAGTTGACAATAAATGTAATGCATTTGAATCATTCCCAAACCACCCACTTCCCCCCAGCCTCAGAGAAATTGTCCTCCATGAAACAAGTCTCTGTTACCAAAAGGCTTTGGGACCACTGGTAAACCACTGGCTTTAGCCTTATATTTCTTGGCCAGATGTGGAAATTTCTACTCTTGGTTTCTATTTATTTAGAAAAAAGTTACATTCGAAAAGTAAACTCTATTTATTCTTGAGAACCATAGGAACCCTGCCAATGCCATCAGGGAAAGTGGTGGTTTTAAAAAGACATAAGCAGGTGTCTCCTTTGTTCATTGACCTTCACTTCTTTCTGTCCTACTCTGGAAAGTGTCAGAGAGTGAGAATAATGGGAAATGTTTGGATTTTCCCTAAAATTCAGGCAGGGTTATTTGCGAACCTTAGTGTGGATTAACATTAACAACTCCCTGTTCCCGCGGTGGAGCCCAGTAGGCCAGTGTCCTAATGACACATCTGGGAACACGCTCCAGGCTGGGGTACTGACCCCACTCCCTTCTCTGGGCTTGTAGAGTTGTCCTCACCCTGATTTCCCATAAGCAATTGACATGTGGAAGGGGCAGCACCTCAGCGAACAAGTTCCTCTACCAGCAATTAGCAGTAGTATCTCTCTACTGACTTAGAATGAGCCAACTTCTATAATGAGAAAATAAAGAGAATTAGACCAACCTTTCTCCAAATCTGTCCTGGTTTTCTCTGCCCTTCTCCCCCAGGAGAAACTTAACGACAGATGTGTGAGTTTGGAAAGACCATTTTGGTTGTTTTTTTCATTCCCAATTACAGATTTGTTCCTTTGGAATGTCTCTGGAAGCATCATCTCACCCCACTTTAAATACACAAGTCAGTAGGACTTCCCCGGATTTCTCCTGGGAAGTCATTCTGCCAGCTTGAAAGTCTCTCATGATCAGCAGACAGTAGCTCCCTCTGTTTAGAATTAGCTTAGAAATTGGGAGCGTGGGGATGGTGTTCTGTATCACTGATGTGTTCAGCACATGGGATCCCAACCAGCACGGCTGTCACAGGCAGTTGTCTTGCTGTTTGCAGTGCAGAGCAAGGGCAACCACAGTATTTGGAGACAGGTCCCTAACTTGTACACAACTCTACCCCTGACCGCCTGTGTGTCCCTAAAAGCATACTGGGCTCAGTTTCCTCAGCCATACAGTGGGATATAGGCTCGTTTACCAGCCTGGGATATGTTCCAAGACTCCCAGAGAATGCCCCAAACCATGGATATATCCTGGTTTTTTTCTATACATAAATACCTACTACAATGTTTATCAATTAAGCAAAGTAAGATAAATACCAATAATAAAATAGAAGAATTATAACAATATGCTGTACTAAAAGTTAAGTGAATATTGTCTTCCTCCTTTTCAAAATATCTTACTGTACTGTAGAGCCTGGGAAGCTCAATGTATGATTTTCTTCTTTCCCTATGAAATTGAGAACTTTCACATCTTTACTTATAGCAAGCACTTTATACCTTCTTTTTGGCATGTTTATATTGCCAGCATCACTCCTCTTGCCTTTGAGAAGGGGATCACTATTAAGTAACATAAAGGTTACTTGAATGCAACTGTGTGCAATACCATGACAACTGCTCTAGTACATGAGCCAGCTACTGAGTGACTCGTACGCGGCCAGTGTACACAGTGTAGATACACTGGACAAAGGGATGAGTCACAGCCCATGAAAGACAATGGGGGACAGTGTGAGAATCCATTGTGATATTCAGAATGGAGTGTAATCAATTTAAGACTTTTGAATTGTTTACTTCTGGAACTTTTCACGGGCATTTTCAGATCACACTTCACCATGGTATTTGAAACTGGGGAAAGCAAACTCCATAGAAGGAGGGACCACGGCACTCACCTCGCAGAACTGAATGACGGGAATTTGCAAGAGCATCTTGCTTATTCTGAGGGACATCAGAAAAGGGGCCTGCTCACCTCCACTATGAACCCCAGCAAGCCACATGCACTTTACAAAGCTCCATGCAAAAGTGGCTCTGAATGAGGACAGGAGGCGTGTGTTGAAAGACCCAGGCTTCAGGGATGCTGAGACCAGGAGGCAGCGGGCCTGAGTTCAGAGGGCAGTCTCATTGCTGTCGTCATATCTTCTGGGCTAGAATGCTGCTAGGCCAAGTGGAAAGGGTTATGAGCAAAAACCAGAAATCTGTCACCAGTTGCTGTGCCCATCAGCAGCCACCGCAGGGCCTTGGAAGGGGAGCAGAAATAAACCTGGCCTATATGGGAGAGCCTCCCTCACAAGGCCACACAGAAACCAACATGGGCGAAAATGATGATTTGAGTCTCAGTCTGGAGCTACGTAAACATTGGCCAGAGCTAGTTGTGGAGGCTGCATGTCAGAATGCTAAGGTAGATTAAGGCCATGCTATGGTTTGTCCGCCATGGGATTAGGGTCGCGGGGATCCTCAGTGTGAGGATGCAGGGTTGGCTCATGCCCACTGGATATAGTACAAGAGGAGATGGAATCTGCATCTAGGTTAGGAAACCTAGAGAGAGAGGAATTTGCTAAGGGCAGGAAATGGGATTCTAGGACAGGAACATACACAAGGATGCATGTGGCAGGAAGGGCCCACAAAGCACTTGGTAACTTACATAGGACAACAGGATTAGAAGTAGGATTGAATAAGGTTGCTTTTTTAAATCATTTCCTTCTCCATCTGTCTCTCCTTTCCGTTCTGTCCCATGCTGCAGGTCCATGGGCAATCTTTGTTGGCAAAATGACCTTGGAAAACCAAAGGACAATGAAGATGGTGTCAAAGAGAGCTTTTTTCTGTTGGAGTATGCTGAGTGTTAAGTTAAAAAATAAAGGAGACTATACATAGGAAAAAACACACAGGAGGAAAAATATATTTTCATATATATTATATATATCTTTAAAAAATTTTCAGTGCTGGGGATCAAATCCAGGGCCTTGCACATGTTAGGCAAGCACCCTGCTATTGAACTCTATCTCCAGCCTTCTCAAACCTACATAAATATGGATCAAATACTGTCTATTAGATGAATGCAGTGTGGGCAAGGTCTTTGTCTTTCTCTCTTTGGCAGAGGACCTAGAATAAGGCCCTAGCACACAGTATGGGATGAATAAATATCTATTGACTAAATAAAAAATTAGATGAAAAAAGTCAGTTTTCCCAAAATTATTAGATCACAAAGCATTTTTCCAGTAAAATTCCATAGAATGCTCCATTGAACATGGTTCGGTATTAAATGCTGGTCTGGTGGAATAGAGATGTGGAACAGATCCACACAGTCTGTGTCTAATCAGATTCCAGATTCAAATTTATTCCAGTTACCTGCATAAAGAATTTGGGGTGGAGCCTCTTGCTATGAATGATTGAAGACGGTGGAAGTAAGTTGTGTATGTTCCTGGATGAGGCAGCCACCCTGACAGACACCTGATGGAGGCTAGGGAGACAATGACCCTGTGGGAGAAGTAGCTAAGAATATGATGTTCTTCTCCATTTCTTCTGGGTTTTTGTAAGGTATTACAAAAGACTTTGATAGAAATCTATACAGCAATGACCTAACAAATATAGTTTATTCTTCTTACCATTTATCAGCAAGGGAAACTGCAGCTCTGAGGCGAGTCAGTTATCCAAGTTCACTCACCTGCTAAAAGTGTCATAGTGGAGTTCTAAGATGGATCTTTCAGTTGTGGATAGGTTGAACTCTGCAGGAAGCTCTGTGTGTCCTTATCCCAATGTATCCAGGGTGAATGTGCACGAGTGTACGTGAGTGTGTGTGAGTGTGCGTGAGTGTGTGTGAGTGTGCACGAGCGTGCATTCCATTTTCCTAAAGCTGTGGAAGAATGAAAACTTGAATAAATGTGGTTGTAGATTCAGAAACAGCCCTTTGTGATACTGCACAGCAAGCCTATTAACCATTGGGACGACTTTGCTACACAATTTAAAAATAAAGTATAATACAAAGTGAACTAGTCTGAGAATAAATGCCCATGTCAGCAATGAGGAGAAAATCCACTCATTATGGGATTGATTGTAGATTGCTTCCTTCCTAATTTAAACCTAACTCTTTAAGATGAAAAAAAAAATAGAATTATGTTGTGGGAAGAAAAATGGATTAAGAGTCAAGAGACTTGGGTTTTCATCCCAGCTCTGTGTCTAATTAGCTGTGTGACCTCACCAAGTGACTTAGCATCTCTGGACCCCTGTTTCTTCATTTGAAAAGAGAAGACATATATCCAATAATCTCTAAGGTCTTTTTCAGTGCTAAAAGCTTGCAAGTTTAATAACTACTGAGCTCTTGAAGAGAACATGTACGGATGTCTGGAAATGTGATTTTAATTTTTACTGTTATCAAAAGCATGTATCTTGGGGTCTATTTGTATATGCCATTACTTATATTAACATAAACACCTCCTGGAGGAGAGATTGTTGTTCCTAGGCACACCTTGGTCTCTTTCCTGGCTCCGGTTCTCTCTGGATTTTGCTAGCTCCTTCCTCTTTTGGGGATTGGAGTCACCTGGAGCCTCAGACCTGCAGACTTAGGGCATCTCCTCCTCCTGCACAGCTGCCTGGAACTGTAGAACCTCTTGTGCTCAGATTTTCTGTGGCTGTGCTCTTTCTTGGTGAAATTGGTCATGTAGTCTCTGCTTGCCTGAGCTGACTTCTTTCCAGTGACTGCTCCTTGCTCTTCTTGCCTGTTTCCTCTAACTTGTTTCCCTGAGGTACTGTGAGCTACTATTTGGACAACAGTCAGATTGCCCTGGGTGGCATCAACAAGTTAAAGTGGCCAGAGCAGTCCGATAGCAAGGATAAAATGAAAGTCCGTGGGCTCCTTTGTTTTTCCCTTGTAAAGAAATAGGATTCATCCGGTCCTTTCAGGATACAACTGACTTCTGCAGGCTTTACCGAGGCTTGGCTTTCCTGCCTCTGCGTGTTCCTTGCACTGGCAATGCCTTCCACCACCAACCTTGCCCTTTCCACTTCCACCTCCACTACACCACCCAGATCTACCTCAAATCCTCCCTCCTCAGACTGCTAGAAACACCAGACTGAGTGGACTCGCCTCCTCTGTGATGAAATCTGTTATATAGATTTCTCTAAAGGAGCAGATTCAATATACAGTATGATTATACAGAGATTTATTGGTAGGATTATAGGATCAGGAGCAGAAGAAAGAGTCCCAATGGCTGTCTGCAGGATCAGAGATGGAAGAATCCAAAATGGCCGCCTGTGTACTAACCAGTCGGAGGATCCAGTAACAGTATGGGGAAACACACTATACAGTCACCTTTGACAGTCTGTTTGAAAGGCTAAGGAATCTGTGCTGCAAGGCTGAAGAAACTGGAGATTACTGTCCAAAAGCAATGGAAAAGACCAGAGTGCCTCCAGCAAGAGAAACCCTTCCTTCTTCTTTGCCTTTTTATCCTGTCCAAGCTACAAACTTATTGGTTGGTGCCACCCACATCCTGGGTGGCACCACATTCAATTTGCTAACTTACATGTCAGTCATCCCCAGACACACCCAGAATCTACTAATCTGCTAGGCAGTTGTTACTTAAGCCAAGGTGACACCAGCCAGTTCAGTATTCAAGGAGCATCGTATGTGTATAATACCCATGTTTAAGGGCTGGGGATTTAGCTCAGTGGCACAGTGCCTGCCTGGCAAGCGCAAGGTCGTGAATTCAGTTCTCGGTACCGGAAAAAAAAAAAAAAAACAATATCCATGTTTATTCTTTAGATTATTTCTATTGATGAGTTACTGGTTTTAATTTTATGAGTTTTGTTATATTAGATAATGAATACTTAACAGAAAAAATAAAAAAATAAAGTACAGATGTTTTCATATTTATTGAGTGTTTATTAAAAAATATCAAAATTTTCAACATCAACTGTTTTTTGGTTTACAAAGTCTAAAAAAACCCAACAGAAATAAATTACTTTGTCAACTACAATGAATATACCAATAGAATTCTACAACAAAAATAAACTTTACTTCAATTATCACACCCAAGGCAGCCCTCACATGTGACAATCACATGTTTCACACACACATATCACTTACAGTGACAGCACTTGTGTTCTGCTTTCCTATCTTTTTTGTAGGACATACTTGACATATCACTAGTCTTGCTGTTTTGTCAGGAGTTTCTTATCATATTATACAATGTACAGTTAACAGGAACATAAAAATAAAACAAATATTAAATTCCTAATATGTATTATGTGTTTAGATCAGTTGTGTACTTGCTTACAAAACTTAAAAGATAACTACAGAGATACTGTAGATAACTATAGAAAGATAACTATAGAAACTAAAGATAACTATAGAAACTACAGTGAAAATACCAACAGAACTCTACAACAAAAATAATCTTTGCTTCAACTGTCACACCCAAGGCAGTCTATACATGACAACTGCATGGTCCATGCACATGTCTCATTTACACTGACAGCACATGTGTTTGCTTTCCTTTCCTGTGTGGCAGGCCATTCCTGCCACCTCTCTCATCTTCCTCTTTTATCAGGAGCTTCTTATTATATTGTATAATGTGCACTTAGCAGGAAAATAAGATACAATAAAATAAATTATCAAATATATAATCAATGCTTAGAATAGACATCAACATTTTCATATCAGCTGTTTACTTGCTTACAAAACCTAAAAGATAACATCAGAAATAAAAATCTGTGTGAACTACAGTGTAAATAGACACAAAAATCTACCACAGAAATAATGTTTGCTTCAATTGTCACACACAAGGCAGTTTTCACACATGAAAACTGCATATTCCATGCACAATATCAGTTATACATGGATAGCATGTATATTTTGTTTTTTGTTTTGCTCTGTCCTTTCTTGTGAGGCACAGTTAACATCTTTTTGGTTTTCCTGTTGTCATAGTAGGCCTTTGGGATGTTGTGTCTGCCTCTTCACCTGTCAGCTCACCAGTGTGCTCCACAGCTTTTTGTGTAGTTCCCTGGGCAGAAACATTTTGTTCTTCCTGTGTTATAAATGATCTCTTATGAATTCCAGTCCGACTCATTAAGAAAATTGCTCTGTGATATTTTACACTTGTTATTTTCTTTGTAAACTATCAAACTACTTATGTCACACTTGTTTAAGACTCAGTAAAACACAACCATTGGCCAATGATTTGTGTTTCAAGTGACATCATAGTTGTTGCATAACTCATCAACAACATCTACTCTACCTTTGGGTTATTTTTTGTAAAAAGTTAGCATCTTAGGCTTCAGTTTTGTCAAAGTTTCTCTGTCAACATTTCCATCAGGGTGAAATGTTGACATCAGCAGTACCAGTTTGTTTTTCCTTGCTGTATACAAGGCCAGTGTTCTTGCATGCAATTCCTATGCTTGTCAATTGTTCTCTGTTAGCATGTAACATTAATTGGAAACTGGTAAAAGAATTGTTGAATGCAACATTCCAATTAGTTTGGAAGATGGGAGCTACAAGCCTGTTCACAACGTTATTCAGTTTATTTCTATACAAATAAAGACCTAGTGGTTGAGTTCCAGGATAAATTTCTATGCTTAAAGTGTAATATGTCTTGCATCTACCAGGGTATACATTTTTACATCATATTTTGAAGGGTTTTTTGGGCACATACTGCCTAAAGCTACAGGGACAATGAAATGCTTGAAGGTGTTCATTAATAGTTATGTATTCAGATCTGTGTAAATTCTTTGACAACTAGCCACAAATCTTTCAAGCAATGAGTGGACAAGAGCCAGATTATTAGTCTTTTTCTTTCTTGGTGGGTGGTTTTATCATCAAACCTCAAGTAATTTTGAAAGAAACCAAATCTCCTCAGTGTCATTGTTATTCTACAAACCTCAAGGCCATACCTATTGCTTCTCCATAAGACTTTTACATTCCTACACTTACCATGCCAAAGCCCTGCTAACACAGTGATTTTATGAATCCTATGATCCAGTTCAGCTAGTGAGGTGTCATAATAAACACATTTTTGAGTATGGTTATCCAGTGCATACAGAATGTTTTACTTGTATTTCATCATTTGTGTAATTCACATTTAGTAGCATTTCTTCTATTATGAACAATTTCCAACATTGAACGGCAAAGCTGGCATGCCATCCAATAGGCTTCACTCCTGCCAAAATCCTCATTATATTTTCAGACCTAGTTCTAACATTGGTTTGTTCCATCTGTTCACAGGATCATTTTATACCATTTTGACTAGTCAAATATGTATTACACTGCTGTTTAATACAAATACATATTACACTGCTGTTTTCTTTGTCACCTGAATCAAGAAGTTCTGTATTCCTTGTGTCTATATGATTACTTCTCTTTCCATTTCACTGTTGTAGGGACTTCAGCTCACCTTGCCAATGTCAAAGTCATCAGCAGCAGCAGCGTTCATCCATGCATGAGTCACCTGATGATTCATTTATGACCTCCAAATCTTGCAAATCTGGTTTTTGTCATTGCACTAAACCGGGGTACTTCTACTAGAAAAATCAAATGAACACTTTCTAAAAACAAATCCTAAATGACATAAATTTTAACAATGAACATTTCACGGGTAAAACTCACCCGTTACTGCTTTGGAGCTCCTGTACACACCTTGCCTGTTTGTCTGCCAAGTGGGTGAATGCACAGATGGGTTCCTGGGTTCCCCGGACCCTGCTACTGTGAGTCACACCCACATTCCACTTTGGTATGCACATGTTTACATAACAGAAGAATGATATGGGTGTATTTTACCCTCCATGATGCCCAGGGAAACATGAAAAATACATTACATGGAGAATTATGTAAGTGAAAAACCTTGATTTGGCACTTTTGCACAGGTGCAAGTGGGTAAACACAGAGATTGGTTGATGTATTCCCCAGGTGCAGTTACCATTATAATGCTAAATTACAAATTCACACTAGAAAAGTATGGTATGTGTATATTTAACCCACTGTGATCCACCCCACCCATCACAGCATACCACTACTTTCTGCAGCCTCTCTTTGCACAGAGCTCAGTTGTTTCCTGCTTCTTTAGACATCAGCTGAAATGACACTCTTTTTCCAGGAAACCCTCCCTGACCACCTTCCAAATAGATCAAAGTCTGCTGCTATAGACATTCATGGCTCACTGTACTTTTCTTCCATCCCACTTGTAGGTTTGTAATTGTTCATTGTGTATTTATTTGAGGGAAGATCTGGTTCCTGAGTCTGTCTGTCCCTTGTGGGCAGAATCTACCCTCTTCTGTTCACCACTACATTCCCCATTGTAGCACCTGCATAAATATAGTACTTACACAGTTCACTTACACTTTTGAAGTTCTACACAGATCCTAAAGACTTACCCAAAGCTGTCTTCTTTTCAGTTAGTCTGCAACCTCTCTGCAGGCAGAGTGACCCCACCTTTCTGCTTTAGCTGCAAAGTCTCAGCACAGTTCAGCATAAACATAGACTGGGTAGACATTTCCACTTAGGAGATGCTATGTGGACACTATGCGAATTTAGACCATGTGAACTGTGAGGGGGATGTCCTCTTGAACTCCCCGGGCAGGGGACAGATTGCCACTGGAGATTAGAATTGTAGAGAAATGAAAAGGAGACACATTCACCATGGCAAAAGGCTGCAGGAGCTCCTCAAAAGACAGTACTGAGTGGAGGTAGTGTTGGGGTGTGAGAGGCTGGGAAAAGGCTCAGTTTGGGGCCCAACTGCACCCTCCTGCATACCATGGAGTGCACTCAGCCTTCTCAAACTTTGATCATTCTCCTCTAACATGTGGAACGGATGCAGCATCCAGGCGAGCTGCAGACCCCTCCCCAAAGGTGGGTGGATGGTGATCAGTTTTCAGGTATCCCATAATACTCAACACTTGCCAGGCGTCTGGGCCCAGGCTGCCATTCCTTTTGGGGTTTGTAACCAAACCCCCTTTGCTGTCTCTTTTCTCTGCAAATGATGGTGGTGGGGTGGGCATAGCGATGAACACAAATAGCTGTCTTGTCTTTGCAAGGCAATGAATATATGTAAAAAATATATTGGCTGGGTGAATATATGTAAAAATACTATGAGATTAAAATGTTGATTTAAATGCAAGAGAGGGTTATTTACAGTCTGAAGCTGAGACTTGGCCAGCTCTGGTTGCCTACCTTTAGCACATTCCACAAAAACTATGGGGACTCGCAGAAGCCCAGAATGTGATGACTGAATTCAGAAACTTGACCTGACCGATCTGTTTTGGTTGGCAGTCTCCTAGTGCGGTTGTCTCGTTTGGAAGGAGGAGGCTTTATAGATGGACTGTGAGGAGGAAGTGTGTGAGGGCTGGTGGCAGGCTGTGCCTTCCGAGAGGGAAGCCCTGCCTTGGCTAAGTTGCTGAATGAGTCCTTGTCAGTTTCAGAGGATTAAAGAGGCCATGCCCTTGAACTGCTTCCAGCCAAGCATCAATCCGAGGCTGTGCAGGACAGAAGTGGTGAACTGCATTTTGTGGGATGGAAGAGAGTAGGACGAAGCAAAAGACAAATGTTCACCACAGGCCACGAACTCATTTTAAAGCATCAACTCCACACATTTACTGATGTATTTTGTGGAAAGCCTTAAAGCAGAGGAATGAAACATGCAGTCTTTTCAGTCAGATCTGAGTTCAAGAGGACTCTGGGTGGTTGTAGGGCTTGAGGTGGACACGAGTGTTACCATCACTTAATCCTGTGAATCCCCGTGGGGTGGGGGTGGGGTGAGTTGTGCAAAGCTATGGTCAGCAGGAAGATCACACCTGTCCAGGAGCCCTGACTGGCCAAGTACAGACAGGTGTGGGACCCTCTGGTGGTGGGCTGTTTGCCCCGAAGCAGGCGCAGGCATGTTCTTAGTGGAGAGCTCATTGCAGGCGGCCCCCAGCTACTTTAATTTCTGGCTGGGAATCAGCGCCTTCACAATGCTTCCCACCTGCTTTTTTACTGGACTCTACCACACCCACTCTGCTTTCACCCACACTCCCACACTCCCACACTCACCTCCTCCCTGTCCTTCCTTACTCCCCCCACCCTTCGTCATCTCTTCCGCCCTGATTTTTAAAGGTCCTGTGGGTTGAAATCCTAGCACACAGGCAACAGTGTTTGACCTTCCCTGGGTACCACGCTATGTGGGTGGAAACGCTCTCACACTCTCTCCTTCTATCTCCTAAAAAAATAGATATTACCCACCTCCCCTTTCAAATACAAAAAAAGCTAGAGAGAGATAGAAAGGGAGAGAGAGCCAGAGAGTGTGAGAGAGCGGGAGAGAATTTGACATTATTGTATAATTTAAAACTGCACAGCCTACAGCCCACAAAACCGAGCATGTAATTACACACTTACTAGAGGTAACAGCAGTGCTGATAATTATTCTTTACACAGGAGAGACCCTGCTGATATCCCACAGTCAGAAAGTGGGAACTACAATATCTTTAATACCATCCGCAGAGACCCTCATAAGCAGAAGAGAAGTCTGAGAAAGCTCATAGGGTCCACAGCAATATCTTCATCGCGCCAGAATGTCAGGGGCTTTAGCACAACAGAAATCAATAGTTTCTAGTACATTTTTTTTGGTACAATTTTTTTTTTATGACCCAACCTAACAAAGTACAGGAAAGGCAGGGGTATGATACAGTCGGAAACAAAACCTCCTTAACAGAAGGCCTGTCTGTTTAGATGTGTTATGCAAGCTCAGTTTATGAGACACACATTCTTTATCAGAGCCAGGAAACAGTGCAGGTGGAGTGAAGTCCTGGCCCTGGGAGGCTTTACCTGGCCCTTCTTCTGTGTCCCGCAGGCAGGCAGGCGGCACCTCGGCCCATTACTGGTTGTGAAGTTACACAGTATCAAATCCTGAAAGAGAGGGGATAAATACAGGTTCAGTCCTTCGTAGGCGCTTAGCCATTTTCCTTTATAGACTGCAAATGAATTGGTTACCCTTTAAAAAATAAGACGACAAGCATTAGTTGAAACACAGAAAAAAATGAAAGCAATAGTGAATTTGACAGTGAGGCAAAGGGTTTGCAGGTAAAAAAATTAAAGAACAATTTTAATACTACTCTTGCTTTTAAAGAGAGATCATTGTACTTTTTGGTTCTCTCTGGTAACCAAAGGGCCATTTGACAAATGATCACCTCTTTCTGCTGCATAACCATAGGCAAATCTGTAAGTATGTAATTTGCTCTTTAAAATACGCTTCTTGATTATTTGCAGTTTGTGCCTGATGTTCTGACTTGACAGCCTGCATTATTTCAACTGGACTAATAAACTATTTTAGTTGAGTCATTGTTCAGTCAGAATGACAGCCTAGTTTTGTCTGAGGCTTAGGGGAAGGACACTCCAATTGACTGGTTATTTACTCGGTCAGGTGAAGACGGATAGGTGCATTTGTGTATGCCAGTCATTTAAGATGCTTACCCACTCTTGGGTTAAGTAGGATCCTCCTATTTTGAAGATAGAAAAACTAAGACTTGAACAGGTGCACTTGGCCAAAGTCACACACCTCAGAAAGAGAGAAGAGCTAAGGTTCAACTCATACCTATTGACTTTGGTCAGAGGGGCACATTGCATTGTTTCACTGTAAAACCCAGGTGATCAGGGCCAGGCCATTGAGTCTGAAGAGATGGGTAGCCAGGGGCAGGGAGGCCCTTGGAGATCCTTCCTACAATGGATTGTGGTGAGGATATCACAAAAACAAACAAAGAAACAGTGGCAGGAAGAGACTTTGGTATTTCCCCAGGGAAACTGATCCTGGAAGAGATGACTCTAGGCTGATCTTCAACCTGAGTGCAAGCAAAACAGCACTATAGTATTTGGTGACCCAAGGAGGAGTCAGGGGACAGGCAGAAGGTGAGCAATAAAGAGGATACTGGTGTGAGAAGCAAAAGCTGAATTTCAAGAATGCGAGGTGATGAGCTGAGTTGTGTCCTCTGAGGGTCTTCCGTTTTCAGGGGTGCAGGGCTGCGGCAGGCATTCCCACTGTTTCCTAGCTTCGGTATGATGTGGTGGAGTGGGGACCATGAGACCCCTGGCCCTATTAATTTAAAGGGGCTGTATTAACAGACACAGAGAAAGGGACTGACAGGAAAGCAAGGCCTGACCACCAGCAGGCACAGACCATTTGCTCTGTGCCTCCCACATGGCTGGCTCTGGATACACTGTAATCCTGCTGTGATTATGAAGGGGCAGGAAAGCTGCTCAGGATGGGTGGGATCAGGTGGACCAAACTCAAGTGTGTTTGTGAGTGAATCAGAATTTGTTTTTGGGTCTGTATCTCTGCTTTGCATCTCTTCAGCAACCCTACCTCAATTTTGGTGACCTAAGAGCCTGCGCAAAAACCTAAGCATGATCCATTTCACAGCTTTATTTTTATGGGCATAAAGGGACCCTTGATATTACCCAAGGCTTCTATTCTGTATCCCACAGAGAAGTGGGAGTGGTGGTGTGATTGATGGTTACCTTGCCCAGCGTTCTCTCAAATCTAGTGGGTGGTGTAGGTCGCCCACTGGGCTCTTTGTAAATCAATCCCAAGATGCACATCGAGAACACAGGCTTCCTTCTGGAGGAGGAGGGGGGCCCTGTGTGGCAAAGTAGGGAACCTACTACAGGGCCCCTGGTGTAGGGTAGAAGTCTGTAGCCCGGAAGTCCAGCCAGGCAGGAAGTGTAACCCTGCGAATCAGGACAGTTCTGCAAGCAGCTATTTCTGTGGCCTTGAGTATCTGAATTTTAACTCTTCTGTAGCTTTTAACCAAATAGACAGTGACCTCAGGAGCTGAAATGGCAGAAGTCAAAGGAAGGGAGCAAGACCAGTTCCACTTGAAGGCTCAAGCCAGGAATTTCTTCAGGCCCCTGGGGGAGAGCTAACTGGAGATAAGGCCTTTTAGGATCCCTAAAATGAGATAATGACTGATATACATAAATCTTTTCTTTTACCATATCCACACATATCTATGAAGATTAGCAGACCAGGAGGACAGGCTTTGGAATTAAATATGGCTTTGAGTTCTAGCTGAACTGTTTATCAGCAATGCAACTTTGGGCAAGTTATTCTCCCTGGGGTTCAGTTTCTTTACTGCAGAGTGGGAATAAAACTCTCATTTTGGGGTTGCCATTAGGAATAATTAATATATTATTTGTCATTACACCCAATGCAGTAACTGGTGCATAGTGGGGACTCATTATCAGCTCATTCTTGTCACCTCATTTTCCTCTATTTTTTATGCTCCTTTTTCTCCTCCCCAAATCCCAAGGCATCAAAATTCAGGGAAAAATAACAGCAGCACGTGAAATGACACAGCCCAGGAAATATCCCACTTGAGGGACGAGTCTCAACTTCAGGGAGCCTCCAGGATGGTTGCTCACTCCTATATGGAACCATTCTACTCCCCAGGAGTCCCTATTGGCACGCCTGCTTTATTTCTAAATCCATGGCAAATGCAAGCCATCATGAAAGTGAGAAAGGGTGCAGGAATCGTGACATACATTCAGAGAAATAAAGCTGCTAATATCTCTTTGTCACCTCCAAGATAGAAAAGGCATATGGGGAGGGGGAGGGATCGAGGGCAAGCAATGGAGTTTTCTTTGAATCTTTCTTCCTCGTTGTTGCTAAACAGTGCTGCTGGTGTTCCAAAGCCCAAAGCTTTCAATCATCAGAGGCTGCAGGACACTCACTCACCATCACATGGAGAAAGTGGGGCTTATTAATAACAAGACTGCCCTGCCGTGAAAGCCTCCCTTCTCCATTCATGCTACAGGAAGGAGAAACTCCATCCTGCTCCCACTGCCTTCTCACGCTTCCCTGAGGTAGTGGGCAGGTTAGGGAACACTGCAAGACACTTGACTTTGCTATGTCTCAGGTCTTTTCCTCCTCTGTCCACCTCCCGCCCCACATCCCCCAAACCTTCCCTCCTTTGTGCAAATCTGTTTTCACCGCAGGAGCACATGCTGTCTCTTCTAGCTACAACACTACTTGCTAATTCAACGATTCATCTTTAATGAGGCCCCCTGCCAATGTTTAAATAGCATTCAGAACAAAGAGGAGGCAATATTTCCCAAACAGCTGCTTCTACTGCATCCTCCCAACTCATCTCTCCAGAAAATTAGGAAAAGTACATGGGTAGAAAAACGCACAGTTCCGCTAATGCAGATACTACCTGTGTGTCTGTAGAAGGTGACAGATACAGATCGGACATTTTCAGATTTAAGACATAACACCCTAAAAACTTTTGTTCTCTCATGTAGTTTCAATGGTTCTCTTTCAAGATCATTTGGGAAACATTTGTGGTAAAGGAAAGAGCAGGCCATTGGTGTAGAGATCCAGTTTTTAGCACTGTCACTCACTTCAAACAGCCTAGGTATGAGCTTATTGATAAAATGAAGACCATGCAGTCTTCCTTTCTGGAGCTATGTCAGCATAACTCACATTGTGTTTGAAGAAGACCTGCAGTTATGTCTTCTTTAAATTCAGGAACTTCTGGAAGCATAAGGAATGGCAGGATCTGGAGGATGCTGGACCTTAGTTCGGAGAAGGCCGTGCCAGGGCCCAGGCAATGAAAGCCTTTCATATCAGAAGTGCAGCTTCAGTCCCACATGAGAGGGTCCCTCAAACTGAGGAGGTGAGGATGGACTGTTACCTAAGGAAGGGACCTCAAGTGTTCACATGTACTTGTTATTATTATTTTTTGCCAGTACTGGGGATTGAACTCAGCATCTTCACACTGAGCTACATTCCCCAGGCCCCCTCCTCTTTTGAGATACAGTCCCACTAAGTTGCTCATGGCTAGGATAAAACTTGGACTCTCCTGCCTCAGTCTCCCAAGCACCTAGGATTGCAGCCATGCACCACCATGCCTGGCTGCCTTTTATTATTTTCTAAAAGAAAGATCAAAAATAGCAGAGACTAGGAAAATAATAATAAAACAACCCCCCCCAAAACTAGAAGGAAGGAATGCATTCTAAGTTGTTAATGACCTTTGCAACAGAAAAATGGTAGAACTGATTTAAATCCATCCAAGTGATGATTCTTTGAAGGGAGGAAAAGCAAACTTGGGGAAAAAAATCGAATTGAGAAAAACAAAAAGCTTAACATCAGGCTTGAGCTAGGAGATATAAACACAAGAAATCTTTTAATTATTCGTGAAGGGTAGCGCAGATGTTCAGAGCGATATGGAGAAAAAGAAGCCAAAGGAAGAGAGTGGGTGGCTGAGAGAAGCCACAGCCAGTCTCTCCCCACCAGCGTGCTTGTGAAATTCTTTCTTGAATTCCATCTGATGCTTTTTTCCCTCCCTTTTCAGTTTAGCCATTTTGAAACTATTTGGTATTAAGGCAGGATTACTAACTTAATTGTGAAAACCAAAAGCTACAAAGTAATTTGTTTAGCATGGTCTTATTTTTGCCAGTACTGGGGATTGAACTCAGTACCTTCACATTGAGCTACATCCCCAAGCCCCCAAAATAGAGCCCGGATGTATATATCCTAGAAATACAACAATGGTTCTATTTGGGTAATGAGATCATGAGTGCATTTTATTTTTTGTGTATGCCATTAATTATGCATATGTTGTCAAGAAAAGAGGGCTGTTTGGTTTTCAGTAGTGGATTTATGCAGTTAAGCCAATTAGAGTGGCCAAAGAGCTAAGTTATTTCCTTGGCCCTTGAAGGAGGGGACTCAGAACTGTGAAGTATGGCTGTGCCACAGAAATGTAATGTGGTGCAGTACAGACTGCAGGGGGCTGGGATGGAGACCAGTGGGTGGATATAAATGGGATGAGAAGGTGAAGCATCACCTAGAAAGGTTTAAGGGGCAAGAAAGAGGGGTAAAAGCAGGTAAATCCAGGTTCGTTAAGGAATCCTGCTGAAAAGCTGGGTCATTATCGCCACTGCCTATGGTGCTGATGCAGTTAGAAATCATTTGGTTGTAAGGAACAGAAATTTCTTCAACTTTAAAGATTACAAAGGTTTCATAACAACAGATGGCCTCTCCCTCCTCTGCTCTGCTCTCTTCTCCCCTCTCCCCTCTTCTCTCCTCCTCTCTTCTCTCCTCCTCTCCTCTGCTCTCCTCTCCTCCCTTCTCCTTTCCCTTCTTCCTGTGTTCCAATTCTCCCTCTTCTTCTCCTTCTCCTCCTCCTTCTTCTCCTCTCTCCCTCCCCCTCCCCTCCTCCTCTTCCTCTTCCTCTTCCTCTTCTTCCTCTTCCTCTTCCTCTTCCTCTTCCTCTTCCTCTTCTTCCTTCTTCTTCTTCTTCCTCTTCTTCTTCTTCTTCTTCTTCTTCTTCTTCTTCTTCCTCTTCCTCTTCCTCTACCTTTTATTCCTCCTTCTCCTTCTCCTCTTCTCCCCACCCCTCTTCTGGTTGCAGCTTAATACCTCTGGAATCTCCAAAGCCACCTCCTTCACGATACCAGGGAGAACATTTCCACATGTGTAAGCTCATTGCTGATAGGAACGAAGTGTTTCCTTTCCCTTTTGTCAGTCACCAGAAAGCTGCTCAAGAGGTGAACATTGGTTTTGTCTTTTTGTTCAAAGTTTTTTTTTTTTTTTTTGGTTTTTCTCCGGTACCGGGAACCGAACTCACGACCTTGCGCTTGCCAGGCAGGCGCTTTTGCCGCTGAGCTAAATCCCCAGCCCCAACGTTAGGTTACGAACATTGGTTTTGAGTAACAAACAAGACAGGGTGAGGGGAAGACCTGTGTAAACAACAGCACCCCGTAACCCTAAGACCTTGTTTTCTTGCATTTATTCAAGCAGCTGCTTTTGAGTCCTACTCCAAGCCAGCTCCCAGCAAAACTTTCAGGCAGACTGGTGGCCAAGCTAAAATTAATTTTACTAGCTCATCTCTTTGCTCAGGAATAAATGAGATGAGGCACATATGGGAAAGAGCCTCTCCCCATGCCTGGCACATTGATGCCTCTTCAATTTCGTTAAAACCTTGAAGAGGGCCTGGGGGAAGGCTGCCCAAATAGAAACTTGGTTCTCACAGTGTCTCCCTGTGGTCTTGGAGGTATTCACTGAGGAGGTTTCTTTTATGCGCCCCACCTCTGTGGAGGACTGGCGCACTGATGAAGGATGCGCCACCAGGTGAGTCACATGCTTTCTCTGTGTTCAACTTTTTCATCTTTTCCAATCATCCCATTCCTTTTATGCCCAGAAACTAAAGCCATAGGTACATCAGTATTTTCTGAGGTAACTTGCGATGTGATTACATTTCTCCCTGGGCTGTATTTATTTATTTATTTATTTTTTATTTTTTGGTTTTTCTCCGGTACCGGGAACCGAACTCACGACCTTGCGCTTGCCAGGCAGGCGCTTTTGCCGCTGAGCTAAATCCCCAGCCCCCCCTGGGCTGTATTTAGAGGATGATGATTTTACCTCTTTTTTATCTAGAGTTGCTTTATTTTGCATTGTTTTAATCATGCACTAGGACCGCAAGCCTTTTTAGCCTCGCTTGCATAGCTGTTCCACCGTCACCTTGCCAAGTGGCTTTTAGGAACATTCCCTGCTCAGCAGGAAGCGTCCTGACCATCAGCTTTCACTTTTAGGATCCTACTTTCAATAATTTCTTTCCATGGGACATTAATTCAACAAATATTTGTTGAACATTAACACATGCAGGCAAGTCTATGGTGTCAGTTACTTGTTTTCTTGGAGATAACTAAAACACTGCCCTGTATTCATGGGGCTAGGAGCACAAAGGAAACCCAGAGAACATTTCACAATTTGCTTCTGTTCAGTGGTGGCAGATCTGCTAGGGTTGCTCACTTCCTGTCCACTTTTCATCTGTGTTTTTCTAACATAGAGCTACAGATGCATCTCCCAAGTTCCCTAGCCTCTGGGAATTACTATGCACAGGCTGTAGACGTGGCCAGTGGAACTAAACACTGATGGTTCTCCCACCCTCCTCCATGACAGCCATCCTGACGGCTGGCAGACAGGTGCAGAGAACTTGGTTCCTCGACGGCACACACTCACCTGGGCTGCATATGCCAACAGGTTTTTCTGTGAGACTAATTAACCTGTTCTCAGCAACCATAGCCATTGTTTGTTAGATTTATAGAGCTCACAGGCAAAGGCAATGCCCACTCCTGTATCCGCTATCTTCCAGAAGCTGTGGTTGGAGGCATCTTGCGTCATTTAGCATTAGTTCTAGTCTATCTGGAAGGATCTGCATTCAAGTGGACAATCCAAATCCTCTCCATGCGTGGACTAGTAAATTCCAGGCATGAGAAGAACCTTAATTAATGGCAGAAATCATATGTGATGGCATTTACTTAACAGACTGCAACTTTGGGATGAGTACCACTTCATTCACTCTCAGTGAGCACCAGGCAGGTTGCTTCTTACTAATCCATTTCCACTCTTCATCTCATTTCCATTCCACTAACCCTAGTCTTCCCACAGACATTGTACAGATTAATTCCAGAGCCCTGGGCCCCTCCTCTCTCTGGAACATGGCTTCTTTGCTCTGACCTCACTCTTCCTCCTGGAGGGCCCCTTACCTTCTGGGAGGAGCCCTTAGTCTAGGGGTGGTCCTGATGACTCTATTCACACACACGTGCCATGAAGCCAAGTCTGATAAGAGCAGAAAGAGGCTACACTCCCACGGAAGTGGGCGGCCAGTGCAGGAGAACGGTAATAGTTATTCCTGTGGGAGTAATGATTATTCCCGGCCTGGGGGTGTTGGGTTGGAGAAAGTGTGGCCAGGATTTAATGTTTACCTCGGCTGTAGAGGGGAAGAAGAAACTGCTTATTTATTTTTTAGGCAAAAGCAAGAACAAACAAATGTCAGGTAGAGATAATGCCACCATGTGCATGTGGGTGGCACTTTTGGGGACACTAAATAGTCTACTAGAGATAGAGGGAGAGGACGTGGTGTGAGTTCCTAAGCACAAGGCTGGAGAGATGTTTGACCTAGAGTTTGAAGCCACAGAGAAGCAAGGAAGGCTTTACAGGTGCATGGCAAAGCGTCAACTCCTGCCCAAGAAAGCAAGACAGTGTATTAAACAGGAAAGACAGGCAAGGAACTGTATTTAAGAAGTACCAGGTACTTGACAGTACTACTCTCTTTACATTGATAAATTAACTTTCTTCTTACAAAAAGCCTCATAGGTAGATATTATATTCCCATTTCTGAATGAGGAAAGACCAGCCAGGTAGCTAAGGGAGTGATATACACTAGAGATAATGGGCCAGGGTGAGAGCAATGGGAATGGAGAAGAGAGGGGCGAGAGAGATGAAAGTGCTTTGGCAATAGAGCCCCAAACGGATGAGATGAGATCCATAGGACAAGCAAGCGGAGGAGGGAGGAAAGGTAAGGACAGACGTGCGAACAGGTGCCATCAATGGGACAGAGATGATGTATGGAGACACCGAGTGGGGCCGAATAGAGCCGATAGGGCTTGGAGTCGGTGCAGTTTGCTGTAGTAACTTTCCCCACAGTCAGCTGTTGTGGGCAGGTCCAGGGAAATCAAGATGACAGAAATTTAAAGAGAGCTTTTGTGACCTTTCCCTAATAATGGGGACAGACACTAAGTAAAAGTGTCATGAAGAGCGTGTGGAAGATGAGAGAGGGGACGGGTATGTGCAGCCTTGCTTTCAGGAAGTCTGATGGTCCACAAAGAAGAGATCATGTGGAATGCTCAGTGTGTGTGTGTGTTTGGGAGGTCAGCTGTTTTCAGGTGGAAGGACAGTACTTTGAAAGGTAGGAGAATCGAGCCTGTGAGGAAGTTGAGGGAAAGGAAAGTGAGTAGAAGGGAAGAAGGAAGAAGAAGAAAGAGAATAAGAATTCCTTTAAGTTGTGCAGTGGCACAAGCCTGTAATCCCAGCTCCTCGGGAAGCTGAGGCAGGAGAATCACAAGTTAAGATGGGCAACATAATAAGATACTATCTCAAAATAAAATGTAAAAAAGGTCTGGGCATGTAGCTCAGGGCTCCCAGGGTTCAACTGTTAGTACTGAAAAAAGGAGTCCTTTCCGTTTGCAAAGACTGTTGTATTCTGTCTTGTATTCATTCCTTCACTTGGGGGCAGATAGAACTGATACCGCTATTCACTTGATAGATGTGTAAACCGAGGGTCAGAGAGATCAAATGACTTAACTGAAGAGAACTAGGATATGAACCCCTGCATGCCTGAAACTCGTTAGGCTTTTGGCTTTTTTGTTTCTATTTTCTAGTCTGCATCCCATAGGAGGGAAAAAATGACTCCAGAAAGTAAAGACCATTTGGGGCGTTTTTGTGGAGAAATACATTCACTGCCTAAATTGAATTATCCACCACAATGACCCCGTGAGGTTGGCAGGACCGGCGCTCCTCTAGCTCTGTGGCTGATGGCTTTCCCGATGCACAGAGCTCAAGAATGGTTGAGAAGAGCCTCAGACTCTCCACTCCTGACTCCCAGTCCGGTGTTCTCTGTGCTAACACTCCGCACCCCCAGTGTGGCTTCCTCCCGCACCCGTGGGTGAGAAGCAAGCTGCGAGGGCAGATGAGCAGCGCCCCCACGGTTCCGCTCCTGGATCCCCCTCTCCTTCCTTGGAGCACCTAGGACTTCACAGAGCCGTCTTCCCATACGCATGACCTCAGGATTCACCTGGACAGGGCAGAGTGAGCTTATGATGCAGATCTCCGCATCTGCCTTCCATCACCCGGGCAACCTTGGAAAGGAGAGCACCATCAGATGGGAACTGCATGGATGCAGGGTTCATCCCAGGAGGCTGGCTGCCTGGAGGCTCACCTCAGCCTGGAGCAGAGTTTGAATGAGAGAGCAGTGAGCTGAAATGCCTGACATCACTGGATTGTTACAGCAGCACCACTCAGTCTATACAGCCAAAGACCCACACATTCTTCCTAAGTGAAGAAAACAAAAGCCTAGGTCTCACAGATGGCCCTATCCAACAGGGGCCGGCATCTTCCCAGAGTAATTAGCAAAGAAACATCACCGAGTCCCAGTAGTAGTTAAAATGCCATCAGGACCCGGTTAAAGGCTGGGTTGGATGGTGAGTTTTTATTACGAGGTTCAGTTTGCAGGCTTGGGAGAAATTGTTTTTACAGATGTGCAGGGTGTGTTGTGAGGAAATGGCCTTCTGCAGGGTTTGGGTTGATGGGGTCTCTGGGGACGCCCTCGGACTACACGCACAGAGGAAGTAGGGAGGGGTGCAAGCAGGCACAAAAGGACGCCGAGGAGTTTGAGGGAGACCAGGAAAGGAGGGGCGGCTGAGGTGATGTAATGGGATAAGCTCTGGGGTTCCAGGGGCTTGGGGTGGAGACCTGGCTTTGCCACTTATTCACCGAATCGCTGAACTTTTCTGAGTCTTAGTTTGGCTTTTATGAAAGGGGAATAGTAACACTTACCTTATAAATGTGTGGTGGGTTGACATCGGTTCACAAATCACGATTATCACATCGCTTCTTGCTGCCATTGTTAACACTTTACAGCGGGGGTCTGTGGTGTGGCTGCTTACTTTTTCTCCTGCAGCTTTACAGCCCCAAGGAAGGCAGTTGCGATTCATCCCTAAGTCCCCAAACCCACCTGCTGAGACCCTACCCAGCGTGACGGCCTTCAGAGATGGGCTCTTGGGAGCTGGTTGGGGTGAGCTGAGACCCTCACAAGGGGTTGGTGTCCTTATAGGAAGAGTCGCCAGAGAACTTGCTGTCTCTCTGCTGTGTGAGGACACGGCGAGAAGGTGGCTTTCTGAAAAGCAAGAAGGGGGCCCTCCCTGGAGCCCAACCACGCTGGCACCCCGAGGTCTGGGGCTGAGCAAAAATAAATTTCTGTTGAGCCTCCCAGCCTGACATAGGGGTAGAGTTGGAAACAGGGATAGAAGTTTCTATTTCTCTTTTACTTTTATTGTGACAGCGTCTGGGGGGTGGTGAGACCCCGGCAAGTTCAGGTTGGGGCTAGGGAGTTACATTTGCATCTGTAATGCTGAGAACTGCCAGGGTGAGGCAGGGGAGAGAGGGGCTGATAGCTGGCTGGAGACCCAGCAAGGCTTTCTGCACTGTCCCGCCCAGCTCTCAGGGAAACTGACTGAGGTTGGGACCCTGGTCAGTATGAAACAGAACTCGGGGGGCTGAGCGTTCTTGTTGACACAGCTTTTGGGAACCTCAGCCAATGGCTGGCCACTGGCGTTAGGGGCCATCTAAGAGAGGCAAGGGAACCCTGACATATTGATAATTCCTGAGGGAGAATTTGTCCAGTGGGCCCCCTTTCCTGAATTCCCACTTTGTACCTTGTCACCCCCAAGAATTTTTTTCCTCCTGCTTGGAAGGTTGTGTAGAACTAATGCAGCACATCGGAATGTCGTCTTTGATACAGATTCCCCCAACTTTAATTTTTCCTGTATAATTTTCCTATCTATGAAGTACCTACCTATTATTTACTTACTAGTTCCTTAAAATGGACTCATAATATGAACACTTGCTTTAGTTTCATACTAAGCCATAAATATGCACAGTCGTCTTTTGTGTGTTTTCTTTCTAGTTCATAGCGCAATAAATGAGTAACAGAATATTTTCAGGAGTGTCCCTCCATGAACTACCTCAGATCATCTTGGGTGCCACTCGTGGTACTTGGCCCGCGTTTTGGAGGCTCGGGCGGCGGAGGGAAGCTTCCTCCGCGCAGAGGGCGGGGCCGGGGCATCTGCACGGAGCTGCGGCGCTCTCCGCTCCAGCCCCATGGGTGGCCTCCATCTTGGTTTGGGCTCCATCTCAGCACGGCCATCTGCTCTGAGTGAGCAGCCTTTTGTGAAAAGCTGTGGGGGGATCAGCCTGGCTGATTGGCTGGAGTGGTGCCCAGAATGCCCAGATGTACATTTGCCCCAAAAGAGGGAGCACAGCTGGGGTTCACTGTCTCCCTGGAGGTTTGCTTTTCCTGGGGAAGCTCAGCCCAGCCTCCCACACTCCTGCCGCACATTCTGCTGCGCTTGGCGGCGAGGAAAGGGCCCAGAGCGGCCCTCCGAGCTCCCTTACCGCCGGCTGCCTGCCATTTGCCGCCACTGGGGACCTGAGATTGCTTCCATGGAAACAGAACTCGGGATTGTTTTTCCAGAAACGTCTCAATCTAATTTGTGTGGAGCTGGGTTGTGTGTGCTCGCATGTTTGTGTGTCTCTGTGCAGTGTGTTTCAGCTGCAGAAGGGGGGAGGGCGAGAAGTGAGGAGAGAATTTGCACAGACCTCCATTTTCCCTGATGCCCAGAAAGTTGAAGATTTCAGGTGAGCACGGTGCGTCACGGAGAGTGATCTTTTCGAGGGCAGTTACCGTCAAATCTGACTAAAGCGCTTGTACACACTGAATTCTGCCTGGGTCTAGACAGTTCTTCTCAAAGGAGGGAAGGGCCTAGGGAGGTAAAGTGAGGCAGAGTACTTCTGCTGAGCAGTGACCCCCACACCCCGCCACAGGACTGCAGTAATCGGGCTGAGCAGCTCCTGTTTCTTTTAGGCATGGCATCAGAACCTCCAGCAGCACTGTGTGAACTCCTGCATTTTCCTTTCAATATCCGAATATGAGTTTGGGATTTTATGTCTGAAGTGAAATAACTGGACTGTCAGCAAAAAGGAGCTGGAGTCTCATGTGACCGTGCCCGCCTCTGTGAGCCAGGAGAAAGTCTCTAGTGGGGAGAGGACATAGGAAACTAGAGCTGTTCTGAGCAATTAGTTCAGGGGCTCCTGCTGCTCTGGCTTAGATGAGGAAATGAGAGAAGGAAAGACAGACCTTGAACCTGAGACCCCTCATGGCACTGCTGCATGTGTGTTAAGATGTAACGTCCACGTGTCCATTAGATGCTCCACCCAGCACAATAGCGGTCCCCTAGAATGTTCTGAAATTTAAACAATCCAGACTGGGATTTCTCCTGCATGGAATATGTGGCCTCCTCCAGAGGGAAGAGGAAGTAGAGAAAGGAGAAGAGAAAAGTTTTAACCAGCTTCCTTTCTAGCCAAACTCAGAGAAGAGAGATGCAAAACTTTGAACAGAAGGCGCTTTGGCTTCTTTCCCATGTCTCTTCCTTCTTTTCTTCTGTGACAGTGACTTCGGGTTTGTCCAGTATGTAAAGATTAGTCATGGTGCCCCTGGACTTCTGGGGGTACTGGAAGAAATAACTCCCATGATTTGGATGGGATAATTTCCCACAGCCCTGGATCTACGTTTAGGAGCACAGGAGAACACATGCCTGCGATCTGAAATACAGTTGGGTGGAGTCTCAATTTGCCATTGATTCCATATCACTAGTGAGAACTTGGACCCAGCCAGCACCAGATCTTCTGCAGGAGGTGGACCTCTTAGCACCGTGGCAGCCTGAGGAGGTGCCTTGTTGTATTTTGCCCAAGGCAAGCAAGCAGATGATTGTTGAATGACTGATTAATTACATCTCCTTATTATTATATCCCAGGGTTAGAATTCCTTTTGGAATGAAAATATTTGAATCACAATGTCTTGCTGCTAAACTTTTACTTTCTGGATGAGTACAACGTTCTCGAAAATGAGTTCCAAATGGTCTTTATACCATCCAACAGGTCCAGTGGACCGTTTCTCATTTCCATACTTTTATTCCACTCACCTGCTTCCCTTGGAATGATCTTTCTCTTCTTCACCCTTGAACTGGATTTGCCTCACAGTTGCACCAACACTTATGTGTACGTGCTGTGACTTCAGCCCCCTGAGTCCTGGCTGATCTCTGTCGCTGTTTATGCATCCCTCCCTCTCCTCCCTCTGCTCCCATTTTGCCCTTAACACATGCTAGGTTATGTCATCTTTTACTCTGTGGATCTTGCTTTCCTAATTAGATTATAAACAGGAACTCTGTGTTATAGCTCTTTGTCTCTTTCTTCGCGTTGCATTTTCCCCAAAATAAGACCTAGCCAGAAAATAATCAGCCTTGAAAACTGGAGGTCAAAAATGCCAACCCCAATCAGCCTATCCTTGCCGGGTGTACAGTAGTCCTCACTAGATGTTATTTCCTTTTCTGTACTTCTGGCAAGGAGTCCAGCTTTGACTTCGGATGACTCCGGGACAACTTATTTGTTAACTCCCGTGGGAGAAAAGAGTGGCATTCCCTTCCGCATTTTACTGCAGTTTTGGGAAATTCAAAGGAGCTGCGCTTTGTTTCGTGATGATCACTGTACGTTGAATTTTCTCTCGTCAGAGCTGCACCCCTTCTGTTCTATTTTTTGCATTCCCTGCCCCCGGTGCTGTATGGCGTGCATTCACTTCTACAGTTAAGCACACTTCGGTCTTGTTTTGAGGATTTCAGCAGATCGCTGCGTATCTCTGGGGACCTCTGGGATGGCTCCAAACTCCCGGCTGCAGCGATCGCTGTGTAATGTCAGGCATCGTCCAGTCCTCGTCTGCTTCTGTGGTGTCTGTGCTTCCCATTGGCACTGTCCGCCTGGCACCCGCCCAGGCTGGTCTGACACTTGCTGCTCAGGATGGGGAGGGGACCCAGGCAGGCTTCCAACGCTTCTCTGAGCAGGGTGCTGCCTGCAGCCGGCACACTGAGGCCCAGTCTAGAGGCTCCAGGGGACCCTGGTGTGCAGGGCTGGGGCACTGAGCCATGGGAAGTATGCAACAGCCCCGTGGAAAACAGATCAGCTCCTGGCCTTGAGTCCTGCTGGTATAAGCTCTTGATTTTTTTTTTTTTTTCCTTTCCTTCTCACTTCTCAAATACCACTTAAGTCCCTGTGCTTGCTTCCCACAAACAATGGAGCCGAATGTTCATTTGTTTGCATGGCCTCGTCCCCCACCTCCCCGCCCCTTTGCTCGGGCTTGGTGTGCTCAGCTGTCCTCTTTCCAGAAGCCTGCCCCCCTTGGCTTTAGTGTCTTCTGTGCTTAATTGCAAATTATTGATTTGAAGGGAATTAATTTTTAGCTCTTGCCAGATTCAGTCGCTCCTGGGTTGGACTCCTCAGCAGGACACTCTGGGGATCCCAGCTGGGGACCGGGAGGGGGAGGGGCAGCTCATCAGGAGCTTCATTGGGCTGAGGCCACGTGTGTCCCCTCATAGACTGATCTAATGCCAGGGTTGAGACTGTTTAGCCTCACATCCTGCCTCACTGGAGAGGAAACTGAGGCCTAGAGATCTGCAAAGCTTGTGCAGTCAGAGCGGCTCGCCACCTCTGTAACATTCCTTAACATCCATGGCTCACTGGACGCTCACAAGGCAACCCGAGAGGTGGGAGTGTTGTTCCAATGGGATTCTGAGTTAGATCCGGGTGAGGCAGGAGATTTTAGATTTCTGACAAGCAGCTCCTGGGAAATGTGGATGTTGTGTGTCTGAGACCCACGTGATGAAGCAAGGATCTAAACTACAGGACAGGGTCATCCTTGGCCAGCGCTTCACGATCACTTCAGAGTTTAACATTTTTTTCCTGGTGTTTGGGGCCAATCTCTGGAAATTCTAATGTAATTTTGTGGGGTACTTTGTACACCGGGTGTTTAAAACTTTCCCAGGAGTGTCTCACATTCAGCATGTCAGCCCGGCTCCTGTCCTCTCTTCCTTTCCCCTTCCCCTCCCCCTTCTCTCTCCCTCCCCCTCCCCCTCCTCCTCTTCTTCCCTCCGTCTTCTCTTCCTTCTTCTCCTTCTTCTTCTTTCTCTTCCTCCTCCTCTTTCTCTTCCTCCTCCTCCTTTTCCTCCTCCTCCCCTTGTGATACTGAAGATTCAACCCAGGGCCTTCACACTGAGCTGTATCCACAGACTTTTTTTTTTTTTTTTTTTTATTTTGAGACAAGGTGACAGGGTCTCGCTAAATGGCTAAGGTGCCCATGTTGGGCTGGAACTTGTGATCCTCCTGCCTCAGCCTCGTAGAGTGCTGGGAAGGCAGGCATGTGCCACATGCCTGGCTAGCATGTCAGTTTCATAAAGGAACACCTTTCTGTTAAGTCTACTTGAGTCTGCCTAAATTTGATACAGTTATACATTCGTTTTCATACAAGTGCGTGTACACACACATATGTGCATGTATTTCACAATATTAGGGTTTTAGAACCAAAGGAATAGAACATTACAACAAGGTAGTGTTTTCTTTTTCCTGAGCACTTAGGTATTTTATTATTTAAAATGAAATAAATACAACAATTGTGTCTGTGGTACTTGACATGATAGCCTGATTTATGGATCCCAAAAACTCTGCAAGGCTGGTGATGCTGCAATCACTAGGAAAGGGCAACTGGTACCAGTCCCTTATTTTCAGTCAGAGTGGCCACCCTGGTGCCCACTTTATTCATGAGGATAAACATCATCACGCCAAGTGCTATGTGTGGCCTGTGCCTGTCCAGGCTGGTGCAGGGCACACAGGGCTCACTTTGTGACTGGAAAGGTGGGCTCTTGGGGGGCAGCAGGGATTGGGCACAGTAGGAGCTGAAATTCATGAGCAGAGGAAGCAGGAAATGTGGGAAGCAAGTTTGGGGTGGTTTCCTTGATCCAATTCACCTAATTACTTTCAGATACCTGCAATCCCTTCCAGGTTCTTTTTCCTCAGTGTCTTTGGTGTAAATATTCAATTGACCCAGGCTCTTTCCCTTGTCCTTCTTCCCTTGCACAAAAATAAGGTTGAGCGGTGAATGGGCTTATTTTCTGGGCTGTGTATGTGTGTGTGTGAGTGCGCTCATGCTTGTGTCACCCTAGCCCTTACAGGTCCCTGCATGTATCTCTCCATCACCTTCATCCAGGAGGTTCTACAGGTCCTTCAACAGCACACACAGTCTCTGGCTTCCCATGGTTCCCTTTAGGATTTACAACTTTATGCATGGTGCAAAAGGGATCTGCAGTTGGTGGAAATTGAGCTTTGGATCTGATCTTTTCCCGAGCTAGTGGTATGTGATACTCCCTGGTGATATGGGGCTCCCGGTCAGCAATGTAATGTCGAGGGTGAACAGTTCATACTCGATAGTCAGTGTTGTAAGCTGGGGTGTTCCATAAATCAGCTATATTAATGCATGTTCAACTTGGGCTATATCTATGGAGGAAAGGTTAACTGGGATGCAACCCCTTGCGAGTGAAGTGTAGATGCTAGCACCATTATGAGTGCTTTATGTGTCTGATCTTTATTTAGTCCTCAAGAAAAACCTAATAGTGGGTATTACTATCACCCCCATTTTACAGATGAAGACACTGAGGTTCAAAGAGGGTAAGTAATTTACTCAAGTTCACACAGTGGAGTCGAGACTCCAGGTGTCACTATGGCTGCACACTCTTACTGCGCTCCCCACCATTTGAGATCCCAGGTGTCCAGGGGACTTCTGCACTAACGGAAGGGTAGAATTAGATGATTTTTTAAACACCTTTCCATTCTGACTCCACCTCTTAACATTGTGTAGGTAAATAGCACCATGGATAGATCTTCCAGGCTCCACTGTCTCTCCTCATTTCTTATTCCTCTGTGGCTACTGATCCCTTCGGAGGGTGGCACATGCCTGTCTTCCCCTGATTACAGGTCTCTGGGATAGATTATCTCATTCACCTTCCTAGATCTCCAATGCCTGATACTACAAATTGAATATCCCTAATCTGAAACTCGGATATGGCCCTAAACCAAAACTTTCTCAAAGTGACGTGATGCACACCAGTGATTTCTACACCTGACCTCACGTGACAGGTCACAGTCAAAACAGTAAAATAAGTACAGTAAAAGTACTGCATAAAATCACCTTCAGGCTGCATGTACAAGATGTAGAGGAAGCATACATGAATTTTGTACTTAGACCTGGGTCCCATTCCCAAGATATCTCATTATGTACAGTGTATGGAAATATATATATATAAAAAATTCTAAACCTTGCAGGACCCAAGCATTTTGGATGAGGCATGTTCAACCCATACTGCCACTGCCCAGGACATCTTAAGGAAAGTGAATGACAATGAGTTGAAAGTAGCCCAAAGGCTAAGTTTTCTTGATGAGAAGGAAGGGAGACGAAGAGACAGGGAGGAGAGATGGCAGGCGCACGCAAGGCAATTCAGGACCAAGCTGAGCGCTTTCCTTAAGCGTGACTCCTGTTAGCTTTCTGAGCTCCAGTAGCTTGAAAGCAGATCACTGTAGGTGCACATTTTAGATCTCTTTACTACAGCTCTGGATCCCCAAACTAGCCAGGAAGTTAACCTCATCAACTTCCCAAAGTAATTATGAAGGACTCTGCACAGAGCAGGTCCTGAGCAAGGCTAACAATTCATTTTTCTTGGGGTTCTCTGTCTCCCCAGCCCCTCCCCACCACAATTAACACCTCCAGGAGAGAATTTAAAATCAAGTGCTTCTTTTTTCAATTACCACTTAGAAATCTGTGCAATAAAACACCATGGTGTGCCTGCTTGCTCTTTTTGAAAGTCTAATTAATTCATTTGTGGAGGTTGCATCTTGCCTGGCACTGTGTCACTTGCTCATTTAAAAAGGTGCTAAGGCTGGGACTCTGTGGGTTACCTCTTGAACAAATCCATTTCCATGTCCCACGTTTGCAGGCCAACAGAACAGCATTGTAGGCCAGATAGATGCAGAGAGACAACACCAAGGTCCTCTAATCCAACGGGACAGCTTGCTTTTGGCTCCACCAAACTCACCTATTACCCTAGGGAGCAGAAGGCTAAGGTCTAGGCTAGGTTTGGCCACTGAATGGCTGCATGGCCAATAGGAGTCCCAACGCTTCTGTCTTCTGTGTCTCAATTTCTTTACCTGTAAAATCTTTCCCCATAGCTCTACTATTCCAAGTCAGATCCACCTCTGTCTATCAGTTTGTTTCCCAAATGTACTGCTATCATAAGCTGACTCAGCTGAAACCACTTGGATATACTGCATTTCATTTGTATTGTGCTTCCTTGACAACATTTGGGCTTTTTGGGGTGCTGGAGATTCGAACCAGGGTTTTGTGCATGCTAAGCCCAAACTGTGTGCCATCGACACATTTTTGGTGAAAGAACATATTGTAAAGATATCCTAATTTTCCAAATGACAGTGTTCAGTGACAGCAGAATTTTGAGTCTTGCTTCATTGTTCAGGAGGGTCTACCACACTAGTGTGCTACACTGCCTAGAGGCTGGGAGCGGTCTGGGCCCACAGAAACCCTTTTGTATTTTGTCTTAGTTACTTTTCTCTTGTTGCTGAGACAAAACACCTGACACCCAGAATTAAGAAAGGAAAGGTTTATTTAGCTCACAGTTTGTAGAGGTTTCCGTCCATACTTGGTTGGCTCCAAGGCAAGGTGGCACATGGCAGAGGTCAACCATTCATGGTGGCAGAAAACAGCAAAAAGCAACAACAGCAAAGTAGAGGAGAGCAGGCAGGCAGCCTCCTTCTCTCCCTTACATATGCAAACTATCTGCCCTAGGGCTGGTGTAGCACTGACAGCCATAACCCCAGCATTGGATCATGGATCAATCATAAACTCTAAAAGCCCACCCCATGACTGATGAGGCTTTGGGTGTACATCCAGACACAAACCATAACAGGTTGATTGATTTGTTGGTGGAAATAAGACACAACAGCATCCTTAGCCTACTTCTGGATTCTACCTTCTGTTAGAGACTCTAAGATCCTGGCAGGTTTGGTGCTTACTCTTGGGGCTGAGCTGGTTACTATCTAGGAAGGAACCAAAGACTTTCCTAGGCACCTCTAACTCTACCTCCACCTTCACCACTACCAAGCAGAATATTTGAATGTTAATAAGATTGAGTGACTCCAGTAGGAACATTGGCAAACAAGATTATTGGGCAAAGTGTGTTAATGGGAGGGAATAGAAGCTTTCTAGAGCAAACACTGCTCTCGCTCACTTCCTACTTGCATCCTTAGTCTTGTGATTAACTTTATTTAGAAGCAATGAGGTTTCCATAGTAGAAATGCGGCCATCTCAGCTTTTCTGTCACTGAGACATGAAGGTGAGCAAGATACCCATTTGCCTCTAAAGAAAGGAGGGTTAAGTGTCTTCTACTGTAGGCAGGGAGTCCTGGCAGCAGTTGGGCATGGTGGGGCCACACTGCTAATGGGATTGTTGGTTCTAGGTGGTATTCGAAGCCACATGTCAAGTCAAAGGTGTTCATTGGCTTGGTTGTACTCTTTTTCCTGTATCTTTTGATCATTTCAAAGTGAGAAGATAGGTTTTTTTGTGTGTGTGTTCAGGGCCCTGAGTCCCGACCAAACACCTCTATCCATTATGTGACTTAATACCAAGAATAATATTTTGAATGATTAAATGGTGATTTTTGTTTATTTCCTTTTTGGTTTTTGTAGTACTGTGGATTAAACATAGGGTTTGCACATACTAGGCAAGCTTTCTACCACCTAGCTACCTTCCGGCCCCTCAACAGTGGTTTTCAATTCTCTCCAAGTCAATTTATTCCCTTGGCCACTTTAAGATGTCTCTAGGGAAAGCAGAGGGCTGAATGACTCAAATTGCTGGCCTTTGTCATGCAAAGTAGACTCTTCAGAAACCTTTAAAGAGCTGGTAGTCTTAAAAGTTCAGATTTTTTCATTGTAACAGGAGGTATATTTTTTGACAGAAATAAAGGTTTTTGTATCCAAACAGAATAAAAATTCAGGACTCAGCATACAATTGATTCACAATGACAGTTTAAAACTTTTTTGATTTCAGAACACCTTTATGCTCTTAAAAGTTGAGAACTCCAGGGTTTTTGTAGGGGGAGGAGTGGGAACTATTTTGCTGGATATATGCAATATACACATAGACATGCATGTGCACAAATATACACACAGTGTGCTGTGCGTGTGCATATGTGCTAGTATTTGTTAGAAATTAAAATGGTAAAATTTAGAAATAAAATTGCAAAAAAAGACAAAAAATATTCTTTTCTTGAATTTGAACAAAAGCCTAAGGACAACTTTTGAATTTTGATTAATACGGGCTGAGGATTTAGCTCAGTGGCACAGCTCCTACCTGGCAAGTGCAAGGTCGTGAGTTTGATTCCAGGTACCGGGAAAAAAAAAAAAGAATTTTGATTAATAATATATTGGACAATAATAACATTGCAGAGATTAGAGCAGACATAACCAAAGTAGCTGTAAGAGTTCGATAGAGGAGAAAAAAAAGAAGAAAAGTTTATCTCAGAAAATATTTATTTTTCATAATTTACTTAGGACTTTATTAAAGTCTATAAAACTCCAGAGTGTAAAAGCATATATTCCATTAGCTATCAGATAATGACATCATGTGTCATGTGGCTTCTGGAAATAGCTATTTCACACTCATGAGAAAATGAGAATTAAAAAAAAGTAAATATCTTTGTATTAATACCAAAAGTAGTTCTGTATATTTTTCTTGAGGACTTAGGATTGAACCTAGGGCCTCTGCACTGAGCTGTATCTCCAGCCCTTTTTAAAGTTTTGTTGTGGACAGGATCTTTCCCAGTTGCTAAATTCCCTGGGCTAAGCTAGAACTTGTGGTCTTTCTGCCTCAGTGTCCCAGAGTGCTGAGATTACCAACATGACCTATTTTATTTGCCCTGCCACAAAAACAGTTTTGATGTTGTGGACTATGTCAGTCTGGTTCATGCTGCTATCACAGAGTGTCAGAGACTGAGTAATGAAAGATACAATGCAAGTGAAATAGTGAAAGATATTTATAATGAAAGATACTAGTTTTCTTATTGCTTTGGACACTTGGAGGCAGAAAGTAGAAAGACAAAAAAAGGGAGCTAAACTTGCCTTTTTGATGGCATTAAACCCACCCATAGGGCAGAGCAGCTTTTATAGTCTATTCACTTCTCCAAGGTCCTCCTCTCAATGCAGTCATAATTAAATTTCCACCTGGGTTTTGGAGAGGATGAATATTCCAACAGTAGCACAGACCTATTGAGAGTCTCAGAAACCCCTTGGAGTCCTGGAGCTGCACTTTGAGAACTGCTGATTTATAAATTGGGTGATGGTTCGTCTTATTTTGCCTAGCATAATCCCAGTCTATATTTGGGTCCTTGCTAATAAATTTCTTACAAGTGCCCCTTTCTACTCTTAAAATTTTGGATAAAATATTATGTGAACATACTGTCTAGGGCTAAGAGTATTGGCTTAGCCAGTTTTCCTCCAAAGGTCTTAAGGAAGAGATTTTCTGGAGAAGAATTGAGACGAGGCTAAATCCCTGATGTAACTTCTGGAAGAAAAAAAAGCAATGGCCTGATCCTGGGTGAGCTCCCCTGGGGTGAGTGAGAGAAGCTTTTTAAAAATGTATATTGTAAATGGGCACAGAGTTTCAGTGTGGAAAGAGGAACGATGGTAGTGAGAGTTGCGTACAACCGTGAACGTACTTTAACGCCACTGAATGGGCACTTAAAATGGCTGGCACGGTAAATTCATTCTATGTGAATTTTATTGCAATAAACAATGCACACACGTTTGGGGGACTGCTCCAGGAAATTGTCCACTTTATTTTTATTTATTTATTTATTTAAATTGTCCACTTTATGAAGAGGTCCTGAGTCCACCAGAGTGGGAGAAGAGTGGGCCATCAATGGCTGAGACGGGCAAACAGACCTGAGGGGATAAAGGTGAGCAGAGGTCCCTCAGCTGCCTTGAGAGAATCTCATCAGTCTTCAGACATGGACTGTAGACCCTGAAAGTCTTGCAGGGAGTTCAGGCTGCAGCGGTGGGTGCACTGAGTCCACAGGCTACCCAAGAAAGACCAGGTGGGTATGTACATCTGCATGGATGGGAAGCGAACCCAGGATGAAGGTGCCAGAGGAACCCTCACTCTCTATGCCTGCATACCTGGTATCAGCTCTCCCCAGAAGCGGAGCAGACTAGACCTGGCCCACAATTACCTACGGAATCAGAGAAGGACTATCCGATAGGAAGTCAATGCAGGGCATATTAATTCTTCCATCTCCTGATAATCATGTAAATAAAGTAAAAAGAATGGGTGTAATTAACAATATATTTTATTTACTCTAATTAATATCAAATATTTTAATGTGTAGAAGAATGATTAGCAAAATAGATTTGCATTCTTATTTTGTACTTAGAGCACTTCATGAATTCAGACTGGTACGTTTCAGAAGTTCATTAACCACAGGTAGCTAGTGATTGATGTATTGGATAGCACAGAACTAGAGTTTAAACCAGGAAGAGCCAAACCAAAGGAGGAAAAAAAAATCACTAATCTGACAGGATTTACTTGGACACAATTAGATTACATTTTTAATCAACAAAATGGAAGTTGAAGGGATGTGCGTTTGTGCAGAGGGTGAGAGCATTTAATTACTACTGTAAGTCACTGGAGCTCACGCCCTCACCCAAGTGGTGAGTCTGGAAGTGCATGTTGAAATGAAGCCTCCATCAGAGTGAGTCCCCGAGAGATTAAAATGAGCAGAGCCAGTTGGGCAAGTAATGAGTGAAAAATAAGTTGTTTTCTAAGTTTTTGGAGATGTGCGTTACCATAACATAATTTAGTTATCCTGATTGATACATTGCACACATGCTTCTCAATTTATGATGGAGTTATGTCCTGATAAACTCATTAGAAATTGAAAATCTCCTAAATAAGAATGCCTGTAATACACCTAACCCAGCAAGCATCCTAGTTTAACCAACAGTGCACACTGTAGAGGGTTGATTGCTTCCCCTGGCAATCACTGTTGATTGCTTCCCCTGGCAATCACTGCAGCTCACTGTTGCTACCCAGCGTCTTGAGGCAGTGTCATAGGTAGCCTGGGAAATGATCAGCATTCAAAATACCAAGTATGTTTTCTACTGAATTCATATCACTTTCACATTGATGTTTGTTATGGTTTGTGTCTGGATGTCCCCCCAAAGCCTCATGCAGTCATGGGGCAGGCTTCTAGAGTTTTTGATTGATCCATAGCCCAGTGCTGGGATTATGAGTGTGAGTGCTACCCTAGCCCAGGGGCGGATAGTTTGCATACAGTGTAAGGGAGGGAAAGAGCTTTGTTCTTGGCCATTTCTCCTTTTTGCTCTTGTTGCTTTTGCAGTTTTCCCAAGGCCATAAACTGTTGCCCTCTGCTATGCGCCACTCTGCCTTGGAGCCAGCCAAAAATGGACTGAAACCTTCACAAACTACAAGCTAAATAAACCTTTCCTTTCTTAGTTCTGGGTGTCAGGTATTTTGTCTCAACAACAGGAAAAAGGTAACTAAGACAATGTTATGTCAAACACTTTGACACCTAAGTCAAACCACTGTAAGTCAGAGATCCTCTGTATTTTGATTAATTAGCCTTTTAAATATAACTACATGATAAAAGTATATGTCTTTTTTTTTTTTTTTTTTTTTTTTTAGTACCAAGAATCAAACTCAGGACCTTGAGCTTGCCAGGCAGGTGCTGTGCCACTGAGCTATTTTTCTGGGTCTTGCTATGCAGTGCAGGTTGCCCTTGAACTTGCTTCTGTGGCCCAGGCTGGCCTTGAACTCATAACGATCCTCCTTCCTCAGCCTTCTGAGTGCTGGGATTACAGGTGTCTGCCCCTATGTGCAGCCAAAAAGTACATGTCTTATGGTCTGAATATTTTTCAGAATTTTAGTTAAACAATATGGGAAATATGCTACTTATTTAAAAATCTGTGAATCCATTTACCTGGATATATTAATGAATTGCATTCCACAAATGAGTAGAATTAATATAATTAATTTTAGGAATTAGTTTCAGAAAAGAGTTTTATCCACAAGCATCTGTTGAGAGATATAAGCAGGTAAACAAAAATTTTATCCTGCAATAGTAATAACAATAAATTATTTCAACTTTAAGTGTGATGATAGACAAAACTCCTTATAACGGGTGTGCTTTTCTCTAGATTTTGACACATTTTCCACTTCTTTTGGTAATTGATGCTTTAGACATTCAGAGTTCTAGAATCATGGACCATTGATAAATGTTCCACTCTTAAATAATGGAAACAATAAGGACCAATTTTTACCAGTCTTTTCAGAATTTGTAACTGTCACATATATTTACTTAAAGTACTTTAAAGTTATACATAGAAACTTAATATTGAAAGAATTTTTATACTGAGTACTAAAAACTCTTAATTTCCTCTTTTAAAATCAATTAAGTTTATTGATACATTTTAGGTATACATAATGATCACATTCATCTTAGGGAATTTGTACTTGTATAAGCTATAACTTGATTTTTTTCCCATTCCCCTTCCCTGCTTTCAACCCCTCTTCCCCTCCTTATTTACAAGCCGTACATCAATTTTTTCCTTTTTTCCTCATCATTTCTTTCCCTTCCTTCCTTTCAAAACTCTTAGTTACTAAGCCTTTCTTCCACCAAGTTTTATCTATCTCATTTTCTTTGAAACTTTCTCTGAATGACTCTCTTTTAGAGCACTGAATTGTGTTCATGTCCCTCTTAGCCTTCTTGCAGAAGAAATTAGTGTGTTTCTGAAAATTTTGCCTTCTATATACTAAATATCATTTCCCAGTTGGCTTTCTTTATATTGAATATCATTTTTCAATTCCCTTAATGTTTCCCAAATGCTTATCATGTATATAAATTTGTACATGGTGCTATGAAGAAACAATGGAAGCTGCAGATGTGTCACCTGCCTTCAAAGATTCCTAGTCTTGATGACACAGAGATTATTACCATTTGAATTTGAAATGCCCTCAGGAGCACATGTGTTGAAAGCTTTATTCCAAGTACTAAAGTGTTCAGAGACAAGGCCTCGGAAGACGATTGTATCATAGAAGTTCTGACCTCTTCAATAGATTAATCCATTTATGGATTCATAACTCAGTGGGCTTTGGGAGGTGATGGAAACATTAGAGGTAGGGCCACGTTGGAAGAAGTCCGTCATTGGAGACACGGACTTGAAGGCTTCATTACAGCCCTGGCCCCTCCTCTTCCTGGCTGCCATCACATGAGCTGCTCTGTCCCACAATACTCTCCCTGCCATGATGGTCAGCCTTGCTACAGGTCAAAGTGATAGGGACAGTGACCAAGGGTGACAGAGGCACACAGACACGAAGTGGTAACATGACTAATAAGGCAGCAAAAAAATTAAGTGACCAACTGAAGGTAGAGCTTAGAAGCAAAGATGGTGTAGGACTTCGGGCACTGGATTGGAAGCCTGGAGAGTCAAGGTTTAGTCCTAACTCTCTGAATGAAATAAAAGTACATTTGTATATAATTATAAATTAAATAAACTACTTTTTACATATGATCTCATTGATCATTGAGAAGTAAGTAGTATTACAACCTTCATTTAACATACAGCGACTTTGATGTTCCACATGTGCTGTGGCTACCTACATTGAAACACATGGTCACAAGGCACAATGAATTTGACGTTTTGGAACTCTCTCCATTCCATCGTAACTGTGGTGTGACCACAGACTAGCCACTACCCAGCTGGGCCTCAGTCATGTCATTTATAAAATGAGCCTTCTCAGCATTTTCTAATGTGAGTAACAAGAAATATTGACATTAATCAATGACAAATGTTTGGGAAACATCAACTTTAATAACATCAAGTCAAATTCATTTTAATAAAGATAATATCTCAACTGTTAAAAATTACTAGTTTATTTATAATTTTGTTAGTTATAATTTTGTTCCGTGACTCTGCTTTGTATTTGTAATATAATGCATATATTTATTTATTGTGAAAATTATCAATATTTTAAACCTAATAATTTCTTTAAAATAGCTCAGAAATTTTAATATGTTAATGAACATTGTTAATAGCCAAGAGAGACTGTAACATACATGGAGAGTTTCTGACCAATTCTTCCATCACTTTTTTGGGGGTATGGGAAGACACAAAGCATCTTAACGGATGGGTGTGTCTTACCTTTAGGAAATGCTGAGCTAAGTTATTTGTAAGGTCCCTGCATATCTCAAATTTCATTATTCTATTGCGTAAGTGGGGTTTATTGTTAGAGGAGAAGAAATGGCAAATGATGGAGTAATAGGGGTGAATTCTCTAAAGAGACAGACCATGCCCAGGGCAGGAGGGCAGGAAAAGATATTCCGGCCTTCAAGAAGCACCAACAGCAAGTGCAAGGTCCTGGGTTCAATTTCTGGTACCCCCCAAAAAAGAAGCACCATCAGCAGATGTTGGAATGTCTGTCTCTAGAATAGGAATCCACTGATAAGTAAGGGAGGAGGAAAGGGTGAGACTGGAACAGGGTGGGAACAGAGCATAAAAGACCCTGACTGCCAAATGTATTGAGTACCGGTTTAGGCTCTATGAACTTAGGCCAGATATTTGCTGCAGGAAGCTCCAGCCTTCTGTGCAAAGGGAAGGAAGCATGGCTAACTCTGCTTTGTCGTGAACATTAAATAATATAACTCATATGAAGTATATAGCTTGCACCATACCAGGAGCTTGATAAACGCTTGCAAAATATTGGCTTTATTATCTTCATTATCATCAATGCCACTCATAGACAGTATTTATTGCTGTACAACAAATGTCCTGGAGATGATCCTGTTGTTTATGACCCTGTGATTTGGTCAGGGGTCAGTGAGGATGAGCTATCTGTGTCCGACTGTCAAGTTGGTGCTGGACTTGGGTAGGCGGTTGGCTGAGGGCTTTGGCTCTCTAAGTGAGCGCCTCCATCAGGCTGTTTTGGCTTCCTCACAGCATGATGGGTAAGTGCTCTGGAGACTGGAACTGGAAACTGTCAAATTTTTAAGGCTGAACACAGAATCATTTCAACCACATTTTATTGGTCAAGTGGTCATGAGCCCAGTGAGATAAAAGGAAAGATAACATAGACCTCAACTCTCAGGAAGGAAGACTGACTGTGTTTCTCAGTTACAAGATGAAATCAGAAGGATGACTAAGATGGATGCTTCTCTACCACCAGGAAGCAGAGAGAGTTGAAGACCTATTGAGACACTGAAAAGGAAGACTTTTATAACCTATTTAAGGGAAACTCTGCCATAACATCCTATATAAATAAATCTTAAATTTGATCATAAGTTGGAGCAAATCACTACCATCTTTTAAATGTAACAAAAGGACTCGGAGGTCTCCACTCTATATTTTGAATGATACAATCACAGACCTGCAGATCTGAAAAGACCTTAGAGACCCTCTAATACAGGCCTTAGTGTGTGTGCTGGGTGAAGAACACTTTTTTGGAAGAAGGCTTTGTTGGAGACCTTGGTGGCTGGGGACTGGACGGCACTTTCAGTTGGACACTGTGTCTATGTGCATAGTCACATCACTAGCAGAACACTATAGTCTTTTTTGGTTATCCTCTTCTGCTTTTTGTGGAGTGAGGGAAACATGAAAAATATTTCTTCAAATAAGGATATAAACTACAGTTTAATTCATCTGAACATACCAGCCTAAAGCATGACTGTGCTTCTACTCCTCAGCAAACACCCACTGGTGTGAAACAGCATTTCAAACATGGCTCATTGATGCAATGGAGAGTAGGACTTGTTGAGCTAGTTTGTCAGATCCTCAGCATTTCACATCCAGAGTGGAACTCTCTCCTCTTGCTCTGTCTGGCTTTCTAGCTGTGTTGGTCAGCTTTCCACCACTGTGATAAAATACCTGATATCAACACCTTCAAGGAGGAAAAAGGTTTATTTCAGCTGAGAGTTTCAGTCCACAGTCAGCTGACGCCATTGCTTTTGGACCCATGGGGAACCAGAACACCACAGTGAAAGGGCATGGTGGAGCAAAGCTGCTCACCTTGTGACAGCCAAGGAGCAGAGAGAAGGGGAAAGGAGCAAAGAAGGAGGGGCAGAGGAGAACCAGACGTAATCCCAGTGTCACCACCCCAGGACCCACTCCTCTTCACCAGGCTTCCCCTCTTGTTTCTATTGTCTCTGCGTAATGCCATCAAAGTATGATCTCACGTATGGGTGAATCTGCTTGAAATTAGAGAGATGGTAATTCAATCGTTTTCCAAAAATTCCATCAGCTGACAACCAATCCCCTGGCCCACGAGTTTGGGGCAATATTTCCAATCCAAGCCATAACACTAGCCTAGGACAAAAGTGAAGTGTGAATTTTGGTGGCCTCTCACTTTGAGAACACTCAACAGGCAGGAGAGGGGAGAGGACTGTGATGACCTGAGCCTCAGCCTGCACCATCTCTATTTCCCTGGGCGGCTGATTCTCCTCTGATTAATCAGTGCCTGTATCATCAAGGCAAACAGTTTTTTACAGATGCACTTGGAGGTTTTTCCTAATTCTTGAGATCAAGGCTTGTACTGGGAGGCCTATGAATAAACCTAGTCATGAGGAAAGTGTAATTTCTGAAACACATGCTGTTTTATAAAGTCTATCTGAGGGTAGTCTACAGGAAATAAATTCCTTGATTTAAACTGTGGTGATAAAGTCTAATAGATCTATATTCATGGTAATAAAAGGCATCCACGCATCTCCTCAGGCAGCTCAAAGCCTTTGTTTGTTATTTTTCAAATAATGTTGTGCTGCTGACTCATGTTTGCTTGGTGCCCTACTGTGACCCTTGGATATTCACAGCCCTAATCACGCTCCACGATATTATTAATAATCAGAGCCTATGAAATTATGCTACACCCTGGCTTGTTATCAAGTCCTAGAAGTATGCAAATAGATTAATCAACAAGCTCCCGTGCTTCGAACCCTGAATGAAACTTTAAGTACGGTGGAAGTATTTGCCCTGGCTCTCGGTTGTCTCCTCCAATCAAACCTGAGGTGTGTTTTCCTCCTAACTTTTAATTGCATGACCTCTGAGAACCTAATTTCCAGAAAACCCATTTATTATTTTAATGCTCATTTGGCATTATTATTTTCCCAAAGCAATCTTTTTGTCTCTGAATCTCTTAGGAGAGTTGAGAAGCAAGCCAAGAAAAGCTTCATTTTCTCTTCCTGGCCCTCAAAGGAAGGAGAAATGAAACATTAGAAAAAAAAAAAAATCTTAGTTTCTACTTGGGGCTAGAGTTGGGGAGGGAGCAAGGAAGGCAGGGAGGGGAGAGAGAAGGAGAGAGAGTGGAAGGCACTTACTTGTGTTGCTTCCAGATGGAAAGCAATCCAGCAAATTGCCTTTAAACAGCAGTGTCCCTGCAAATAGGGCACTCTAGCTGTTTTGTGTCACTTGAAAGCATCTTGTTGATATTTTTATAGATTTTATGATACATTCTAAAGCATGCGTCAGGAACAGCCACTTGGAGGCCTGGCAGGAATGAACATTGTTATACTCACAGTCTGAGTAGTCTTTACTTCAAAGCGAGGCGTTGATCTGATCTTTCATCTTCTCAGCTGTTGCTTACCAGCTTCCTTCAAATCCTGTTTGAACTAAAAACCCCACATTTCCTGGTTTGACTGAGCAATTCCCCCGACACTTCTAATCTTCTCACTTGGAAGCTACTAAACTGTGATTGAATGATGCCATTAACAAGGAGGAGGTAAATACATTTAAACATGTAGTCTTAGGCTTTGTTCAAATAATAAATAAGTGGCTGTGTTGTCAGGACTGTGGCTTGCTTACTGAAGCAGAGGATGAGGGAGGGAGAAAGAAAAAAATAGATGCATGAGTACTGTAAGCAGGCTGTTTGGTTTTATGGCATGAAAATGTCTCTCTTGCCCCTCTGAGTAGAATGATGGGAAGAGGAAGGAAAACTACTTACCATACATTTTGGAAATGGTAACTGGGTTTTCCACAAGATTAGTAATGTATGTCTTTGGTCAACCTTAATTTTAGCTACTTCCTATTAAGAACTGTTTGCTCAAGCTAGGCCAGCTTGCTCACTGATCCCTGAACATTACTTATTTTCTTCTACAGCAGAAATTCATTCATACCATCTCTATCTAAATATTAATTGATTCACATTAGGTACGTGTGGAAACTCAGCTCCTCAGTTGCACTAGCCACACTGTGTGTCTCATGTGGGTGAGTGGCTACTGTACCACAATGTTCAGTTATGGACCAATTCCATCATCCTAGAGTCCTATGGGAAGAGATGCTCCAGAGATCTGTAAAGTGTTCTTTGTTCTTCCCTAATTATGATTAAACGGGTTAATAATAGTCTTTAGTTCATGACACAGTCTCACTGTTGGTCCATGCATGGCCCAATGTTTATTTATTCATCAGTTTTCATTCTGTAATAGACATTAATGAAGCCACAACTCAAAATTGAAACAAAAGCTTAACAATGACCTATTTATAATCATACATGCATCTCCATATCCCATTCTACTGTCCCCACACTTGACATTTCCATCAACATAGATACTATGTTGATTCATGTCCATCCTTTCTTTTTCACATATATTCATAGCAATTTGTGTGTATGTGCACATGTATGTATGTGTATATATATATGTATGTGTTCATACACATAATTTTTGTTGTTCCAACTTTATACAGTGGTATTATGTGAATTGTACATTGGGAGGACTTTTGAGACTTCTCATAATATTGCATGTTGCAGTAGTTTATTTTTCTAGATATACAATATGCTATTTATTGTGGGAACATAGTACATTTTATTCATCTACACTCCTGTGGACAGGTTTTAGGATTACTTCATATTTATGTTACAGTGAGTAGTATTCCTAAGAGCATTCATCCTGTTGTAGATGTGCAAGAGTTTCTTTTGAGGTATGCTGAAAAGTAGAGCTATCTGTCATAAGGTAATGAATATTTAACTTTAAGAGAAAATATTAGACTGTCTTTCAAAGTAATTTTGTAAATTTACTCCACAGCAATGCAAAAGCAATCCACACCGTTTTTGGGCTGGTTTTGTTATTCTTAGCCAATTAAATTGGTATACAATGGTACTTTAGGGGGCTTTGATTTGCATTTCCTAAATCAGTATTAGTATTGAGCATATCTTCAAATGTATATCAGTTACATCCTATTCTAAAATGCTTGTTCATGGCTTTTGCCTATTTTTCTAACAAACTGTGCTTTTCTTATTGATTTATAGGGATTCTTTATGCAGTTTCTATACTATTCCTTTGTCAGTTGTGTGCATTGCAAATATCTTTCTCAGATTTTTTTCTTCTTTTTGAGACACGTTCTTCTATGTAGTTCATGTTGGACTTGCACTGACTATGTAGCCAGATTGGCCTCAAACTCATGATCCTCATGCCTGGGATTTCCTAGTTTCTAACTTGTCATGTTTCTCTTTTATGACTGTTCTGGATGAATAAGCATTCTTAATTTTAATATAGTCAAATTTATGAGTCTTGTTTAAGGTCATTCTGTCTTGATGTTTATCTAAACTTTTTTTTAATCCTCAAGTTTAAAAGATATGCTATTCATGTTTTTTCTAACAGTTTTAAAGTTCTGCTTTACATATAAGTCTTGACTCTTCTAGAGTTGTTATTTGGCCATGAAGTTATATAAGGCTCTATCTGTGTCTTTCTGCTTAGCTAACTTTTCTTTCTTTTCACTCCAAGTGCCTTTATTGAACAGGCTTAGTTCTCTTCACTGATCAGATGTTGTACAATTTTCTTAACCCAAAGTTTTATATATTCATGGATCTATTTACAAGTTGATTCACTAATCTACTTGTCTATCTGTGTTCATCTATGTAACTTCTGATCATGGACATTTGGGCCATTAATTTTTAAGGTGCTTGAGTTCCAGTGAAATTACATAAGGTTACAAAATTCTCTTGAAGCACCTCTTTTGATGAATTCCTTAGTTGTTGTAGTCTAATCATATCTGAGCCTCCCCAAGGCCTAGGTCAAATTTTTCTCCCCCCAGGGAGTTTTATTTCCCTGGCCACACTAGTGCACAGCTGTAGGGTTAGCTTTACAACTTTGGGGGTAATGGAGTGGAATAAACACAAGTTCTGAAATCACATAGATCCAGGTTAAATTCCGGCTCTGCCACTTAATAAGCTGTTTGACTTTAAGCATGACAAAATATGTCTTTTTCTCTTAAAAATAGCAAAGGCAAAAGCCTAAATTTTGAGTTTTTGTAAAATTCCAATCTGAGTTTACCTGCATAAAACTACATGATATAAGTCCTAGCATGTAGTAAATCAATTATCTCTTTCCTTCCTTTCTTCCCTTCTTTCCTCCATTCATTTTTTCCTTCTTGGTGAAGTTATAACATCCCAGGATTAGCTTTTTGCTTCTGAAAGATATTGGAAATCATTTCTACATAAAAGCTGGAAAATGTAGAATAAGTTGACTTGGCTGACTTTCTTCTTTCTTGGTCTTTACTTTTCTCTTTGATGGAGGTAATGAGAACCTAGAAATAGATGAGAAATAAACACACACACACACACACACACACACACACACACACACACACACACATGCCAGGCCTGTAGTTAGTGTTAGGGATTCCTTCATCTTGACCTGTTGGATCAGCTCTTGAAGTTGCTAGTCTTGGACTCCCACCAGATTAACTCCCACCATTTACCTAAGAAAGACCTTCCTGTTGAAGGACCACATTCATTAACTAGTTATATCTTAAGCTCAATGCTATTGATTTTCTTCTCCTAGAACCCCTTCTTTCCATGCTGTTTTATCTAAGTGAGGAGAAGTTGTTCTAATGCATCAGCTCCTTAATACCCTCACATCTCTCTAAGGAACTGCCACTGGTAGGGGTAATCCTCAGCCTCCCCAGGGATACAGATGATTGTCTGATGAATTGCAGAGGGTCTGCAAATACACCTATATATTTCATCATTACAAATGGAGAAATTACTTGGATCCTCTTGTTTTTTCATTGTATATCACATCATGAGCCTCTAGCACATGATTCTCATTCCTGGGACGAAATGTATGAAGTTAGAGAAGTAGTATTAAGCACAAATTCATTCACCTGTGGACAGTAACCAAATTAGAAATTTAGCAAGGAACAGGGAAGATATGCCCTTCAGCATCCACAGCTATTCCTGCATCCCATTATTCCAGTGTGAGTTTATAGCAATATGGATTGTCAGTCAAGAGCCCTTGGCAACAGCAAGAATTGAAATGACATGTTTTTCCAAATCAGTGAACATTTATCGTGTGTCAAAAATATCTCCCATAAGCTCTCCTAGTACTTCCGCGCCAGAGGAAACATACATAATTCTTGATGAAAACTATCAGTGCCTAAGAATCTTCCACTTTAAAACTTTAATGTTCTACCTTTGGAGTCTCAAAATACTCCAATGTCCTACTTCTTGAGTCTCAAGATGCTCTAACACTTTGCTTTTTTTCCAATATATTCATTAGCCTGAACCTCATGTAACAGACCTGGCCTACTATCAATCCCGAGGCAGGCCCAGAGTTCAAGGATGAGCTGTTGTACTCTACTGCTCCACAAACGGCTCCACTGCACATAATGGTGCTCTTGAATGAATTGTGCCTATTTGAAGTGCTTTGCTGGGCTTCTGTTTTCTTGATCTGTATCTTCTATAGAACCTCTTCAAATTTCTGATGATATTACACTGTCTGGACATGGCATAATTTAGGTAATCGATGGATTTAATGAGTCTATCATAGGTTATTTGCTTCATTTATAATAAAATTATTGATTTAATAACTAAATCTTGGTACACATCTTCAATTATTTCCTTAAGGCAAGTTCCTAGTAGAGGGACTATTGATTCAAAGGTTAAGGCTTTTATTAAATTTTGTAAATTGTCTTCCAAAAAGGCAATATAAATATAAAATTCCACTATATGTATGTGAGTTCCATTTTTTCTACACACAGTATAATCCCGGAGATTTCATTAAAAAATAAAAAATAAAAACTATTTCAATGTAAGTCGTTAAAACATTATAAACATTAAATTGTGGCTGATATTTACTCAGAATTTCTACCTAAAGTCATCCTTTGTGTATCTTCTCCTTAAAGTTATTTCATGTAGGTTTTTACATTTCTTATTAAATTTATTCTTAAGGACATTTCTCTTATTATTCTGGATTAGATCTATTAAAAAGTTTTTATATTTCTAGTAATTAAAGATATGCATTCATTATAGAAAATTAAAAGAACAATGATAAGTTAAAGAAAAATAAAATCTCCCTCATCTCACCACTAAGATGAGCTCTCAGGGCTTCTTCCTGATCATTCCCCTGTATAAAAATGGACACACACCTGTGTCCCTACATGGTGGTGGTTTTATGTTCTACACAAACTTCTCTTGGTTTCACCTGCAATATATAGCCAATAGTTTTGTGGCAAATAATTCAGCTACAACGTTTTTCTTAAAGACTGTGTTTTATTTTGTCAACTTGTAGTTGTTCAGATGTATCTATTTTCCTATTATACACAATGCTATGATTAATATTTTATAACAAAAATCATTGCATACATTCTTCATAATTTCTGTAAGGAAAAATTTCTGAAAATTGAATGACTGTTTCTATAGAGAAGATTATATATTTAAAGTTTAATATACAGTCCTGCTAAATTGTCATTAATATACAGATTGCCACATTGCCCTAAAGAAAGTTGAACCAAATTTAAATTTTTGTGAGACTAACAAGCTACATGTATCATTTTCAATTATTGATATTGCCCTTAAAGAAAATGAATTGCTAATCCATATTCATGAGTTTTATATCTTTTTTTGGGAAATACTTTTTCATTAATTTTTGTATCTTTTAAAATTAAGTTCTTTTCTTTTTTCTCTTATTCATAAAATATTTTTTGTGTTTTAAGGACATTAATCCTTTATCATATATGTTAGGAACAAACATCTAGTATTTTATATGTCATTTGTTTTATTCTGTCATTCAGAAATTTTATACTTTATTCAGATCTACTAATTTTTTCTTTGTGGCTTTTATATTATGTGTTATACTTAAAACTCCTCAATCATAAAATTAAATTAGCATATTAATACATTTTCTTTTAGTTTTAAAAATTTAAATATTTATTTGGGAAATGGTGCATAAAATTCACATTTTTTACCAACTCCCCCCAACATCACTTACTGAACAATGCTGGTTTCCCATTCTGATTCACAGTACCTCCTTTGAACTCCTGATTCAACATGGCAAATTGAACACACATCTTTATCTCTGCCTCCTCCTAAAAGCTTAGGAGCGTACAATAAAAGAGTATAAAAGCTTAACATGGAAAAAAAGACATCATAGAAGAACAGGAACTCAGAGGAATCCAAGATGACATAAGAAACAAAAAAACTTCAAAACAAAATAAAAGCAATATCCTTGGACAGGAAGGCACATTATACAATAAGTATATTAAGTATGGATTGTGGTCTGGATGTAAATGTAACCTCAAAGGCTGATGAGTTGAGGCCTTGGTCCCCAGTGCAGCAATGTTCAGAGCTGGGGCTTTTGGGAAACGCTTGGGTACTGAAGGCTCTGAGCTCATCAGTAGACTAACCCATTGATGCATTCATCCCTGAATGAACAACTGGGTTGTAGCAGAAGCAACATAGCCCCCATAGTTGGGGGAATTAGGTCATTACTTCCTGTGTGCCCTGGTGTATCTTGTCCCTGGCTCACTTCTCCTCTCTCTACTTCTCAGCTGCCATGAGGTAAGCATGTTCCACTGGCACACTTCAGCCATGATGTTTCTGCATCACAAGCCTGAAAGCAGCTGTGCATGGACTGAAATCTCTGACACTATGAGCCAAAATAAATCTCATGAAGTTGTTTTTCCTCAGGTATTTTGTGATAGCAGCAGAAAGCTGAGCAGGGGAGAGAGAGAAGAAGAGACACTTCAAGAACAAAAGATACAGCTGGAAATTAAATTAGAATAGTAGAAATACATAATGCTGGTAAAAAGGGAGTAGTGAAGCATTGAGAAAAGTCCCTCAGAAAAACAATAAAAAGGTAGAAAATGGAAAATAGGGAAGGAAATTGGAAAACCACAGAATGCTCAGCATCCAATTAATCAAATAACTGGAAAAAATAAAGAAAATACTATAAGAATAACACTATAGAAATAATACAAGAAAATTACTCAAAACTGAAGGACATGAATTCCAAGTTTGAAATTTCCTATTAAATTCCAGAAATGAAAAATTTTCTATTAAATGCCAGAATGAAAAAGAGCCACTCCAAAGTGCCTAAGTGTGAAATTCCAAAACACCAGGGATAACAAGAGCCTAAAAAGCCTTCATCAAGCATGAAAACAAAATAAAACAAAATAGAAAAAGGTCATATATACAAGATCAGGAGTGAGAATTGATTGGCTATCTGTATAGCACTACTGGATGTTAAAAGACATTTGAGCAATTTCCTCAAATTTCTAAGGTAAAATTATTTGAAAGCTAGAATTTCATAGTCATCCTAACAATGACTTACTTGTAAAAATTGAGTAAATGTATTTTAGGAGAAAACATATTTCCAAAAATGTTTGCCCCCTCACACCCTCTTCTGGAAGCCACCTGAGGATGTGTCCTAACAAGAGGGGGTTAATTAAAAGGAAATACTAAATCCAGGAAAGAATAAATTTAGCATGAGAAAAAGTGGAGCAATCTCTTGAGATTATGAAGTGATTCATCCATATGGTATCTGGAAAACATATATGCTGTAGGAAAAAATTCTATCTGGAGAGATGCAGAAAAAAGGAGAGTGTCAAGATATTTCCAAGAAAAAAAAAAGATTCATGACTTTGTGAGAGGTATTCAACTATTGTAGCATAAAATAGTAAATGTTGATTTGATAAAATATTTAATCATTATACCATGAGAACAGGAAACAACTGTGCATAAAGAGATAAACTCTTGTATTTCAGAACCAGAAGTCCATAGGTGACATCTAAAATTTAAGAATTAAGAAGTAACAGTGTAAACTTTTCATTTAGAAATATAAAATTAGATAGTAACAGCAACCTAATAGTTGAAATAGTTGATAATGGCTTCTCCTGGGATGTAGAAATTGAGGGGATGTGCAAGGGTGAGGAGTTGGGTTTCATTTGAAGACTTTAGGTAGTGGTCAGAATTCTAAATTATGCACATGTCTTGGTTAATTTTCTCTCGTTGCTGAGACAGAATACCTGATACCCAGAATTAAGAAATGAAAGGTTTATTTAGCTCACAGTTTGTGGAGGTTTCAATCCATACTTGGCCTGCTCCAAGGCAGAGTGGCACAAGGCAGAGAGCAATAGTTCATGGCTGCAGAAAACAGCAAAAGCAGCAGGAGAAAAAGGGAGGAGCAGCAGGAAACAAGCCTCTTTTCCTCCTTTGAATTGTATGTACGCTACCTGCCCCAGAGTGGGTGTGGCACTCAGACCTATAATCTCAGCATTGGATCATGAATTAATCACAAACTCTAGAAGACTACCCCGTGACTGCATGAGGCTTTGGGGGGGAGGACATCTAGACATAAACCATAACAGTACATAATTAAAAATTAAAGAACATTGAATTTTTTTCATATATTAATTTCTCCTAAAATATCTTTTCTAAGATGTGAAGATGAGGAACCTTGATCTGATTACACTTCACCAGCTAGATAGTGAGGTCACCGGGGGTGTGCCCTCCAAGGGGATTTTGGGACCCTGCGTCTTCCTTGTTCCTTTTGCTTCTTGGCTTCTATGAGGTGTCTTCCTTTGCCTTGTGCTCCTGGGGCCCAGTGAACCATGGACTGAAACCTCCAAGACTGTGAGGCAAAAGAAACCTTTCCTTCCTCTTTCTCTGCTCCTCCTCCACGTTTTTCATTGGTGGTGCTTCTGTCATTTTTGTCACCTTTACCACTAGCTGTGCACTCTGTATTTCTTTCTTCTTTTCCTTTTTCAGAGACCAATAGTTCAGTATCTGTTACTTTCATATTGTTTTAAAAATAAAGGAGGAAAGAAAAGAAAGGAAAAACAAAGAGAAGGTAAGGAAAGAAAATCTTACTCATATGGTGATTTCAAGTTATCCCCAGTGATAGCTTTATTCTATGATCAGGGCTTCTTACTCTTGCAAGAGCCCCAGGGTGGCAGAGAGGATGAGGAGGCTTCATTCTCCACAGTGGATGGGCTTCCATACAAGGAGGCTCCCTCTGCTCAGGTGCTGGAGAGTCGCCCAGATGGCTGAGGCCATTACTCACTACCCTCAGGCAGCACAATCCGGCCCCCATTGTTCACAGAGATAAAGTACTCAGATCTGTCTGTGACAAAGAGATCCTCTCTGAGCACTAATTAGTGTCTGAGTAATTTCTAATTTAACTCCAATTTCAGCCATATGTATATACAGATGCAGTTTACTTTACAATCCTCCTCTTCAAGTTCTCATCATTCTTTCTTTGCCACCTGGCCCGCTTCTTATACTCTTCACATTTTATTCACTACTTTCTTCCCACAAAACATTTTAGCATCAGCCTTGGCACTCCAAGGTCCACAACCTTTCAAATCCTACAGTCTCCCACTGTGTAGTGCAGTCACTAAAGTCAGTATTAAAACCCAGGCTCGGGGATGGGGATTTAGCTCAGTGGCACAGCGCCTGCCTGGCAAGTGCAAGGTCATGAGTTCGATTCCCGGTACCGGAAAAAAATAAAAATAAAAAAGTAAAACCCAGGTTCCGTCTTTCTAGAGAGATGATACACAGGCACAGGTGCAACAGAGGCAGGAGCCTACTAACTCTGATACCTTATAGTTATTTTTCATATTTTTCTTTTTTTGATTTAAAAAATATTTCCTGTAAGTTACATATAATGACAACTTTTCTTATTATCTTGAATACATCATCTCAGTCCAAGCCTTCCTTAGGTCCTCAGAGGGTCCTTTCCCTCCTTCCTTCCTCTTCTTTAGCAGTAGAGGCCTTTTTGGGATGTGGTTTTGGTATATGTTTGCACTTGTCTATTTGGCTTAGCTATAACTGCATTTCCACAACTTTACTTTGGAAACTTCTGGTTCTTCTTTGCTTCTCTCCATTGGCTGACTCATTTCATCCTTTGTTTCTCCCCATTTCCATTTCCAAAATCTTATTTCTCAAATGCCACAGCACATGCTAAACACACCACCATTTTCTTCTTAGTTGACATGAATTTCAAGAAGATAGTGGTGTTGTCCACATCTATTATCAATTTGTATTAAGTTCAGGGTGGTTATTCCACACCAGGAAATTGCATGGGGCCTTGGAAAGGAAGGTTTTGGAGTCTCATAGGCCAGGGTTAAAACCAAGGCTCTGCTGGGGATATAGCTCAGTGGCACAACTCCTGCCTGGCAAGCATGAGGTCATGAGTTCAATTCCTGGTACCAAAAAGCCCCCCAAACTGAGGCTGTACATCTCACTAGCTGTGGAGCTTTGAAAAAGTTAGCCTAACCTGAACCACAGTCTCCTGACCTTTAAAAAAGGAGAGAAGATGCAGCTTGTAAAATTACTGTGAGATTGGCAGTTAACTCATGAATGACCTGGCATGTGATAATAAGTATATAGTAAAAGAAAATTACTTTTGTTTTGAGTCAGTCCAAACACTAGTTCTTTTTTTTTTTTTGTGAGACAAAGTCTCGCTATGCAGTTCAGGCTGGTCTTGAACTCACTTTGTAGCTCAGGCTGGTCTTGAACTTGCAAAGATCCTCCTGCCCCCGCCTCCTGAGTGCTGGGATTACAGGCACGTGCCGCCACACCCAGCAAACCCTAGTTCTTTCACTTACTAGGACTTTATCTTTAAAAAATGTTTACCACTTTTTGGGTTTCAATTTCTGTATTTGAAATGAGGGGGAAAAAGTCCTTTTTTCATAGGAAGACTACAGCAATTAAACAAGACAATCATTCATGTTGCCCACAAATATTCTTTCTTTTATACCACCTCAACAAACACATATCCTACTGGACAGGTCAGAACTTTACCTTTGTTTTTTCTTTTGTCCTGGGTATTGAACCTAAGACCTCTGCAGTGAGGTACATTCTCAGTACTTTTTATTTTGAGACAAAGTCTGGATGAATAACTAAGTTATCCGGGTTGGGCTCCACCTTGTGATCCTTCTGCATTGGCCTCCCAGAGTGTTGGGATTACAGGTATTTGCCACCTCACCTATGCTTTAAAAATTTTTTATTTTTTGTAGAATGAAGCTTCCAAGAGATGCTGTGACAGGCTGAGGGCTTTGCTTTAGCTCAAAGGAACATCTATTTTGATATTTTAGGAAAGCAGTATCCATTTCCTCCTGCTGATCAATGGAAATATGTTTCCATAAAATAGTACTTTTGATGTTTCTTTATACAGGGCATGTAGGTCTTTTAGGACCCAAATCCCACACAAATAAGAAGGAAGGAAAAAAAGGAGGGGAAAAGGGAAGGAAGGAATGAAAGAGAGCACAATTACTGAAAGTGGTATTTTCAGACAACATGTAAGAAAGGAACACTTAGGTACTTTGATGAATTCATTTTTCACAGTCAACTACAAGGCAAATTCTAACCTTTTTTATTTTTTTGAGGACTTGGAAAATGCTAAATAAAAAGAAACTAGAAAATCGAGGAGCACATTCCTCTCAGTAGAACATGAAGAGATTTTTTTCCTTCTCATAGGGCTCTGAAGAAAACATGCTCTTTAAATGAAGATTGTGTCTTATTCTTTGTTAGTTTTGCACAAAAACTTCCATATCTGGTGAACTGGAGGGTGAAGACAAATCTGGCCTCCCCTGATGTGAATCCAAACTTCAGCATTTATTATCAGCAATGCATTTAACCTTTGTCTGCCTCAGTCCCCTTTGGTGTTAAAAAATGGACAGCCTTATTCTTCCCTCATACAGTTTTTAGTAGAAACAAGAACATAATTGATGCATGCTAAAGCAATTAGCACAATATCTTGCACAGAATAGATAATAAATGCTGGCACTCCTTCCCTTCTTCATGTAGGTCTATCCAATAGTGTGAATCTGATAATCATAGCTGATCAATACAAGTAAATAATGGGGCCTGTTGGAAGAATGTATCCATTGAATTAATCTTATTTCCACTAGTATAAATCAATTGGAAGAAGCATCTGCTCTTGAGAGGAGCAGAAATGCCTGAATTGTTTTAATGCATGGTATAACTTGGTTTTAATTTTGATGAGCGAAATAAGGATCCTGCCTGTGTCATGATTATTATTGATCAAAATAACTGCAACCACTGTTGACTTAGAATGAACCTGGTGGTTGCCTTTAAGGAAGGCGTTTCACACATCATATAGGTGAGCAGATTAAGGCTCTGAGTTGAGAGACTTCCTCAAGTTTACACAGTTAAGGAGTAGAAGAATTTGAACGTCATAGTAGGATTCAAACACAGCTCTTCCCTTTCTGTACTTGAGATTTTTGTACTGTATGATAACAGAGATCATTTTTACAGACATGCACATTATTCTGCTCATAATATAACTGAATCTGTAGTGTTTTTGAAATTATTCCATTTTCTGGAAAACAGCAACAGTCTGGGGGTAAAGTTAATTCATTTCTGTGGTTTTTTTCAGGTTGTTGTTTGATGAAATGAATCTAGATAAGTGACTGCAGTATTCCTCCTTTGAATGTAACATTATTTTCTTACTAGCAAATGAGGCCAGCCCTAGGTTGAGGTGTTAAAATGGACATATTTATTGACAAATCAAGGACGTAGAAGACCCAGCTGTTTTCTTTCAGAGTTTTGACACTTGCAAGAGGAATTACACTTACATTCAAAATGTACCTACAGTGTGACAAAAAGTATAAGTAAGGTCACTAATGACATTCTGTCACTTAGTATGACACCGGGTGAGTCATATAAGATTATATAAATATATAATAAGATTATATAAATATATAAGATTATATAAATATATAATCATCATAAGATTATATAAATATATCATTGGAAGGTTAAGTCAATGCTGATAAGATGAAATGTTACAGTCCTTTGTTCTAAGGTGTTGCTTACCTTGACAAGGAAAGCATTTATCACTTTTCCCAGTGGTCACTTGGGCCACGCCAGGGTCAGGCTGTCTTTCAGTTCAGCAGTGTGTAATTTGAGAAGCACTTCCAACTGGAGCATGGACAGCAGAGCCCTGGTGTACAGGCTCGAGTTAGGGGCTAAGGAAGAGAAAAGTGGGTGACAATAACGCAAAATGGTGCGGCCTTGTGAAAATTTAGATTTGGAAATTATTTTCGATCAAACTCAAAGAGGACAGCCTCTCTCCAGGTATTACCAAGCTGCTCTCAATAACTGCTGCTCCCAGTCCTCTTGTCTCCAGTGTGATTTTGTTGAACACAGGTTTAACTGACCTGAAGAAGAAACTTACTTGTTTGGAAAGTTGTGTGCACTGCCAGCAAAATAAGCTTCCCTAGTTTTTGCCATGGATAGGTTTTGGCCGGACTGGTTTCTCCGATCCTTTCTGACAGTGGCAGGCTGTCGGGTCACCGCATTGTAAATGGGGTACAAGTCACAGTGTGGGAGGCCGTTCTGATAATGACAGAAAGTACAAAATGTGGTTAAGGATTTCCTTTTACTGGACTTGGGTCATTCCAGAATCGAATGGCATAGGATACCATGGAAGGACCCCACAAGATCCACGATCATGAGGGCAAAATGGTACAAGCAGACAAGGTTTACCTGGTACAGTCTCGCCTCCCTTGACAGTCTGTAACCCATGAGGACCCTAACTCAAGGGGGTCAGCTGCAAGTGAGTGCGCAAGGAAAGAATGCCATCTGCCTGTGGAATCCAGGCTCTATGTTGCAGCTCTCTGTGCTTTAATTTTATCATCTGTAAAATAAAAGTGAGTCCTACCTTACCCAAACTGTGCAGACTTCTGGACTTCAGCAGCTCCACAAAATTGGGCCAATGATTTCCCATTGACCACATTCTCTTCTTGTGGGAGGGAGGGAAGAGGAAGTGAAAAGAATGAAGACGTGTTATGTACATGTACCAGTTCCTCCCAATGAATATAATGTTTATGTACTGCAGACCTGTACTAATAGAAACTGAATGAAATCCAAATTCTTCTTGTGTAGATTTTATCTTTGTGGCCTAAAATCTTCCTTGGGTTCTCCATTTCTTATGTGTACAATGAAAGGGTGGGGCTAGATCATCTCCACCTGCCTATAATACCAAACAGCTTTTTTCCACCAGCCTCCTGGGGGAAAGGCAGCCTTGACTCTGTGGAACAGAGCACGATTTCTTGATTTTTCAGTTTTAGGCATTGTATGACCTATCAATTATGTTTGGATCCAACCAGTCACAATATCCTGTGCCTAGCTTAGGGCCAATGATTTGTTTGTTTTGGCTTGGTGGGGGATGTTTTGTTTGTTTGTTTGTTTGTTTTTGTTCCTGGAATTGAACTCCCAATGTTGTGCTTGCCAGGCCTGCTAAGCTAAATCCTTGGCTTTTTAACCTACCCATTATGAAAGGTGAAGATTTGGTTAATTCTTATATCCAAGCTCTCTCAATATTTCTTGACGCATTATATTGACCAATTTTATCTTCTTGAGACATCACTTTTAGAGCCTTCCTACTGATTCAGTCTTCACTTGTTGGTTGCAAGTCAACTTTCTGATGTCACCCTGGGGTTGTTCTCTAATATTGGAGCAATTCTCTACCATTTCTTGGGATTTCTTTTATCTTTTCATATTGAATTCCCCATGACTTGGGCCCTATGTATATATCCTGATTGGCTTATTTCCTTTTTTTTGAATGGAGCTCTTTCTTCTGTAGCTTCCTGTGGATGTATATATTTTAAGACCTTACATGTCTGAAAACCATAGTCTACCTTTCTGCTAGGTTAATAGTTTGACCAGGTATGCAATTTAAGTTGGAAATAATTTTTACTCCAGTATAGAGTAAAAATGTCTGGGGTCTTTCTGATCCTTTATGTACTCTTCAGGTTTCTTTTGCAAAGCTTTTAAGATCTTATTTTTCTCCAGTATTGTGAAATTTTATGGTGGTGTATCTGGGTCTATTTTCATTTACTGTGCTAGCGCTGGTGTTAGGTGAGATGATCCTTGTGTTCTCTTCCAAATCCGAGACTTAGCAAGCCTGTTCTCGGTAGCTGTTTTTAACTTAGTAATTTAATGTTCCTCTGCCACAACACCAGAGACATTTTTACAATAGGGGTTAGGGTGCTGTGTTTTGGTTAGTTGAGTATTTCTGTATCCTATAGCCTAACAGGCCTTATCATGGGAACTTAACTGAGTTTTGTTATGTAAACAAACAGAAAAACTTATGGTCTTCTGGGAGCATGAACATAGACAAATATGTAATATGGATATGAAAAATTAATGAGGTATAGTGGATTCTTATAAAGTATACTTTAACTTTGGAGATTTCACAATTTTCTATCCATTTGGAACTTTTTGTAATGCATAACTTAGTTATCAACCTGGACAAATTCCAGACTGTTATCTGTAACCTTTCAAAAGGAGAGAACTAAAAATACCTTGAGGTTTCTAAAGATCCATCAAAACCCACTATTGCTTGCTCTCAGGATGTTTCTGATCAAGGAAAAGGAAGTGTTCTAGAGACATGCCCTCCTCTGACATTTATAGGGACCCCAACTTAAATGCAAAGGGAGGTCCATGTACCTGTTTTTAAATATTTAAAAATTTATAAATTGAGATTTTAAAATGTTAAACCAAATATACTCCACCTTCATACTTTAACATGTTCATTTTCCTTAGGGTTCTGGAAATTCTTGGAGTCTGGAAAGAACTGGCCTTCCACTTTCAGCCAGCAGCACATCTCTTTTCCTACCTTCAGCCAGATCTGCCTACACTCCGGGCACCCACCCTCGCAGTTACGGACACATAGACATGGTGGCCGCACAGCCGTGTTTCACCCCATGGTCTGTGAACAGCTGCCCTTGGCCAGCACTTAGGGAACTCAGACCATGTTGGTGACTCAGCCAACACTCAGGAGGACAGTCTTGGGTCAGAGGCCTCTGCTTGCCCCAGAAGAAGGCTAGGAGCCATTTGGGAAAGGAATTGGGCAACCATGGAGAACAGTAGAGAAAGGGGCATGTCCGCTGCTCTCAAGGAGGGAATGCGGTCCTGTGGACTCCTCTGAGGAGAAGGGACATAAAAAGGTCCCCCCAAAGTAGCCAATCAGAATTCTCTCCTGATTAAGACTCCCAGGAAGTAAGAGAAACCTGGTCACTTGATGGCAACTCTGTGAAGCAAATGCAGGTTATTCTGGACTATTCTTTTGGCCTCTAACTGCCTGCTTGAATTCCACAATCAAATCCATTAACCAAATAAAGAGACTGAGCAAATTTTGCCCTTTTATTATTATACATGTGAATATTTATATAATTTATGTATTTATACATAAGTTACATATTTATATATAACATATATAAATATATATGATAAAACACAAGAGTTCTTGATAGCTTATGCTGGTGCAACCTACACAATAAATCAGAATTTAAATGTCTCGTGGTTTAAGTGAGGTCTTGGCTGATGCTATCCCCCCCTTTTATGAAGCCTTGGGGGCTCACAAACTCAGATTTAGACTGAATGGTTTGAATATTAAAAACTGGTTCCCTGGTTTCATATTACTGCTTCAAATTCCATGAGATAAGAAATAAGTGACATGCCACCCAGAGCTTCGGGAAGGGACCTCCGTGAGAATTTCTGAAGGTCAAAGTGCCTTTGTTCCTGGTGGATTGACTGATGAACTTAGAAACAGCTACACTTTGGGTTTTAAAAACTTTATACGTAAGTGATGTTTTAAAATCCTTCCTTTCTTACTCCCCATCCTACCCCAACTGCTTTTGTTTTGTTTCAACATTTATAAAGCACCTGCTTTATTGCTTTCATTTCTTCTATTATTTTTGCTAGGCAAAGGGGAGAAAAACCAAAATAGGCAAGTGTTGGGGTGATTTTCAAATGGGCATTGTTCTTTAGAGGAGAGTGTTTAGCGGTAACACTCCCTCCCTGAATTTCTATTTCATCTCCACCTTCGTGCAGTATATATTAAAACTGAGAGTAAATCAATTGCTAATACTGTATTGCTAATACAGAGTCAGACGCTGGGTCTAGGATGTTCCTTCTGTGGGGTCACTCAGTGGAGACGATGGGAAAGCAGAACTACAACCTGAATATTTAAGTCACATGTTGACTTTCTAGCAGTTCAAATTGAGCCTGGATCTTAGAATTGGGTTTGCCTGGTTGCTGTAGTTTCAAATTGGTATTGCATGCTGATCTTAATTTTCTCTTACTGTAGCTTCCATGCCCTTTACCTATTCATCTCTGTTTTCGCACCTACATCAAGCCCGTTCATTGATTTAATCTTGTCCTTTAAGACCCATACAGTTAGACAAGCCAAAGACATACACCTGGATTTGTGCTTGAAATGGGACACGCACAACCTCTAAGTTAGAGTAGGGGAACACTTTCACCTCTCATTTTCTTATCTCTGGGTCGTCTCCTGCCTATCAGTTTTTGTTACCTCCTCCAGAATTTTGTAAAATTTGACTGCACCCTGTAAAGAGTTAGAAGGAAGCCCTAACACTTTCTTGGCACCAACATATCGCTGTTGGCTTTGTCCTTTGGTGGACTTTCCTTGAAAAGCCAAGTATTACTTCAGTGGAGCAGCTTTTCTCAGTGCTTTCTGGAATTACTTCTTTTTGGAGCTGCTTCAGGAATTAGTGCTTCACGGCTGTTTCTGAGCAGTTGCAGTTCCTTGAAAGAAGGAAAACAAACCCTGTTAAGGGTGCTCCAAGAAGGAATTTTTTATACGCATATCTCAAGCATGACATTACTTTATCACTTTGTCTGGCACTTTACTGTTCCATGAAGTTTGAATCAGCAAGACTTTTCCAATTCAAAAAAAATTTTACAAAGGTGTTAACTGTATAGCCACAAACAGAAATATTAAATAGAACACTGAGAGTCTGATTTGCTTCTCCCAAAACAGGAAGAAATGACCAGATAGAACAAAAACCATACTTAATAATGTCATGAAAGATCTGTGAACACAAAGAAAAGTAAAATAACTAAACTGCAGAGAGATGATCTTTTTCAAGGTGAGGAAGGAAGGGGGGTGGTCCACACCTGGATGTAGGTCAAGGTCTGGAGGTAAAGGAACAGGGCAGGGGGATCTCAGGGAGCAGGAAGAGGGGACAAGCAGATGATTCTCACGGACTAGTACTCTCCCAACATTGAAAGCTTGAGATTGAGAAGATTCATGGTCCTTTGGACTCACTGCCTTTAAGTCTTATGACTTCAGTTTTGCTGTGTTGAGTTCTTGCCAACCCGGGGTCATTAAGATCAATAGTTTTAATGTCTTGAGGTCTTTCAGTCTTACTCTATCTCAGTTTCTAGGTCTAAGAGTCTTACAGGTTCTGGCACTTGAACATTCCTAGAGAAAGAGGTCTGAACTTATTTTGAAAGAAAAAGAACTGGGACCACCCAAGGCTACAATCAGATAGCTCTTCTAGTGGATTTCTGACTCGCTTGAAGAGTTCAGCTCCAGTGTAATACATGGGTGAGGGGCAGCGTTGAAATGCAGAGACCAATCTCTTTGGATTCCTCATGTCCAAATTCAAACTCTCTGCCAGAGGAGTTAAATATGCAACCTTCTCCCAAACAGTTTGACCGTTGATTGATTAAATGTATCAGTCTGTCACTCAAGTTGCACATACCTATTATTTTAGTCTCTACTGTTCTTTCAGACCCAATGTCCAGCATACCATTTTTAAAAATGATAAGATAAGCAATAAAGCAGGAGAATATGACACAGATTAAGAGAAAAATCAGCGAATAATAAACAAACCCTACAATGCAGATGTTAGAATTGTCAAAATCCCTAAAGTAGCTATTATTAAATATGTTGAATATATCAATGATCTTTCTCAATATTTTTCTATTTTTTTTTACTTCTCCAGACTTTATAAGCCCCATAATACATGCCAGTGATTTTTCTTTTATATAGTAAGTTATATTTTAAAGAATTGTAAGAGGAAATTTTTCTTATATTACAGATGCATGTTTAAAAACATCTTTTATTTTTGAAAAATGGACATTTTGGGGCAAGAAATCGGGCATTTATAGAGAAATTCAGCAACAGTGGAAAAAAAAAGAGTGAAATGAAAATCCAGGCACTGAAAAAAGAAGAAACTGAAATGGCAATTTAACTGGATCAGATTGGTAGTAGATTGGACAAACTAGAATAAAGAGATGACAGCCTCACAGAAAGGTGGGTTAAGATCATCCAAACGAAAACACAGAAAAAAGAATAAGATTAAACAAAAAGACTAGAACCTCAGCAACCAAACAAATATGTTTAGGGTCTCAAATAAAATGTATGTTTAGAGTTCTAGAAGGAAAAAGAGAAAATAGGACAAAAAAGGTAATTGAAGACTATTATCTAAAATTTTTCCAAATTTGAATAAAAAGTGGTACCCAGAAATCCAGGAAGTTCATGAACCTAGACAGGATAAATACAAAGGAAGCTGCCAGTGGCACATCTTGGTTAAACAACCAAAGACCACAGATAAAGAGGAAACCATCAAACATCCAGAGGGAAAAACGGCACATTACATGTGGGAGAGTAGTGACACCTCACCTTCATATGAGACAGGGGAAGGACATCTTAAAAGTGACAGGAGATAAAGCCTCTCACTAAAAGAAATGCAACGGGATGTTTTTCAGGTCAGGGAAATTAAAACACTTGGGAGTTTGCATATAGGGAGACATATGACAAATATCAGAAATAAGAAATATGTGATGGAAGATAGAAGATAAAGTTTTTCTTTTAAAAGTTCTGTAAAATTCAGCTTACTATTTAAAGGAAATGTTAATAATATATGATACTAGGTATAATAATTATACTAATATATGATGGAAGAAATACATCACAATACTATCAAAAGACTGAGGGTGTACGTTTTAAGTCATATGGTTACAAAATCTTTATAAGAGGAGTCTACGTGAATTCAAAGCAAATGGTGGCAAGAGAAGGATTGAGGTTATGACCTCTACGATAAGGGCTACTACAAAGGCGAGACAAAGGGCTCGAGATAGAAAGCTAGTAGAAGAGAGGCAGAAATGGATACTAGACGGGCCAGATTCCTAAAGAAGACAAGAAGGGGCAGGAAAAGGAGCAAAGAACAGAAGGAGCAGATAAAACAAACGAGAACAACTGCAGGTTAAACCCAACCATATTGATAATTACACTAGGACATTCCAATTAAGAGAAAAATATTGTCAGGTTAACTGAAGAAGCAGGGCCTAACTATGTATTGTTTACACAAGAGACATTTTAAATATAGAGACACAGTTGACGAGGCTGGGGATATAGCTCAGTGACATAAGCACTTGCCTGGCAAGTGCAAGGTTCTGGGTTCGATTCCTGGTACCAAAAAAAGAAAAAAAGGACACAATTGAAAGTAAAATGTTGAGAAGGGATATACTGTCCAGATACCAAGAAGAAGAAAATCAGCTTGAATATCAGATTAAAAACCACACTTATAACTCTAGGAGAAGTACTGGGCTGGTTTTCTGAAGTGAAAAGACAGCCACTGCACAACTACACAAATCTAACAAAATGATTGAGCTGTATACTTTAAACTGTGCAAACTGAAATCGCGTTCTTTACATGAGTGAATCATGCAGTTTATAATACAGCTCATTAAAACTGCTGTAAAAGGAGAAAACAAACCTGCAGTTAGACTGAAGTGATTCTTACTGATTAAAACACATTGCTGCGCTCCCCCCAGTTCAGGAATTTTTCTGCTATAGTCATGGAATGTGTTGGATCGGATTGGTCAAAAGCTCCCAAATGTTAACATGCTCATCCCTAGAGGCATCCATCCTTAGGAGATGGCCATGATGATGTTACATGCTTATTCATCTATTCATTCATTTTTAAAAATCTATATTATACTATATATGGTATTTAAAATTATTTTGTTCACATAATATCATGGTCAACTTTATGTTTAAAGTGTAACAAAACATGTTCACCTTTACATTTGGCCATACTATAATCTTGTTTAATTTTTAAAATTCTTAGCAGAAGAGAAACTGTTTATTGGCCCTAATCACCTCTCCTCCCAGTATGCCACTTCTGTGCCGTATGACTTTGCCACTCTTTGCTCCTGGAGTTGCAGTCCTTTCCTCAGTGCCTTGAGTAAAGATTGGGATTGCGACCTGCCCGGACCAACAGCGTGCTGCGAAGGGTTGCTTGGCAAGTTCTAGTGCCTGGCTTTCAGGAAGGCTTCCCCTGAGGCTGCCATGTGTGGGTGGCAGTTCAGTCTCTTGGAGAGTGGGATAGCACGTGAAGGGACTCAAAGTCCCCCGGTCAGGACACAATGCCAACTTCCATACATTTGACAGAGGGTATCTTGAGTCTCCCGGCCACGGACACTTCAGCTGAATCAAGTCCTGTGAATGACCTGAGACTAAACTAATGGGGTAGCTCAGACACACCACACACTGTGAGGATTCAGAGGCTGCTCTTTTTAAGCCATGACATTTTGGAGTGCTTTGCTGTACAGCAAGGTTAAACAAAAGAAATTGCTACCTGAAGTGGGTGCTGTATATAAAAACCTAAACATGTGCTGCTGATTTGGTGACCAGGTGGCCGAAGGTGGTAGGGAGGGTATGGAGAGAGAAACAGGTAGTGAAGACAGAGCGATTACAGGAGAGTTCCACTGGGGGCTGGAGGGAGACCCATTAGGGATGGGGGGACAATTAGCACGCTTATTATCTACAGCGATTTCAAGCTGGGATATGCATTGAATTATCTGTGGATGTGCACAAGGAAGTTTACAGGTAAAATGTTGGAAGTAACAGTTGTCTTTTTGTTTGTTTGTTTGTTTTGTCTTTTTACCTGTGTATGATAAGGTGCAGGAAGGAATGCATGAACCCAGAAAAAAATTTTTTGACTTGCAAGGGGCAATTAAAAGATACGTATTAGACTCAGGGCATGCGGGTATACAACAGTTTTTTTTTAAGAATTCAGAACTATTTAAAGTGGTTCTTGGATGACCCTCTCTTTTTTCCAAGGGGTTCATAAGAGCCTGTCCCATAGTAGTGCCACATGGAGCCCCAAAGAGAGAGAGATGCCTCTCAAAACAATTAGCAATGTGGCCCTGGCAGCATTTAATGAATCCTAGTTGAATTCATAGGAGAGCCGCAGTGTTTATTTTTTTAATGTTTTATTTATTTATTTTCCTACCCCAACTACATTTTATTTTATTTTGCAATTATTTATTAACTAGTACATATTTTTAGTACACAACAAGTAAATTTATGGTGAGCAGTTTGTACACGTGTGTAACACTTCTTAATAATTTTTAGGCCCTTTCGCTCTAACCCCTGCTCCCTCTAACTTGTTCCCCTTCCTATTTAGAAAAGCTCTATTTCCATTTTTTCTCCAATTCTTTTAAAAATCCCCCTTCCTTCTTTCCATCTCCCCTCCCTTCATCCCTTGTTCCTCTTCCTGTTTGAAAATGATCTCCCTACTTCCTATTATCTGTCCTTTATTTTCCTCTTTATTTATATTTTTGATTTCTCATATAAAACTATGTGATATTTAAGCTTATGTATCTGATTCGTTTCACTTAATATTATGGTCTCAAGTTGCATCCCTTCACCAACAAATAACTCATTTGTCCTTCTTTATGGCAGAGGGGCTTCCACTGTATATAAATACCATATTTTCTTTTTTTTTTTTTTTTTGGGGGGGGGTTTTCTCCGGTACCGGGAACCGAACTCACGACCTTGCGCTTGCCAGTCAGGCGCTTTTGCTGCTGAGCTAAATCCCCAGCCCAAATACCATATTTTCCTTATCCATTCACCTGTTGGTGGACATAGAGGCCACTTCCAAGACTTAGCTATTATGAATTGTGCCGCTATAAACATGGGTGTGCAGGGATCACTGCCATGTGATGACTTTAACTCTTTCAGGAAGATTCCTAGAAGGAGAATAGCTGGGTCAATTGGGATTTCTACTTTTAGTCTTTTAAAGAATCTCCATACTGATCTATGTAGAGATTATACTAGTGTACATTCCCACCAACAATATAGAAGCATCCTTTTCCTCCTGTAGCCTTGCCAGCATTTGTTATTATTTGATTTCTTGCTGACAGACATTCTTTCTGCGGTAAGATCGAATTTCAGTGTTGTTTTAATTTGCATTTCTGTAATGACCAGCAGTGTTGAACGTTTCTTCATGTATTTATTAGCCTTCTGTACATCTTTTGAAAAGGGTCTGCAGCCTTCATTTTTCACTGGGTCTTTCATTTTGGGGGGGGTCTAACTGTTCTGAGTTTTTTTATATATATCTTTTAGATGTTAGTTCTCTGAGGAATGGCTTCCAAAATTTTTCTCCCATTCTGTAGTTTGTCTCTTCCCTCTCTTGGTTGTTTCCTTGATGCCAGAAATATCTGATTTGTTGATTCTTGGTGTTATTATTCTCAGTCTTATTTCTTGTGCCTTTGGGGCTCTGTTCTTTTTGAGACTTAACCTATTTTATCTCCAGCAGGTTAAGTGTTTCTATTTTAACATTTAGATCTTTGATCCACTTTGATTTTAGTTTACCACATGGTGAGATACATGGGTCTAGACTCTTCTGCATGTGGATATCCAATTTTCCCAGCACTGTTTATTAGAGGCTATCTTTCCTCCAGGGTATGTTTTTAGCTCTTTTGTCAGAGATCAAATAGTTGAATGTGTCTGAGTTTTTTTTTTTTTTTCCTGCTTTCTGTAGTCTGTTCTACTGATCCACATTTCTATTAATGTGTCTGTATGATGCTATAGCGCTGCAGTATAACTTCAGATCTGGGATTGGGTTGCCTCTCACTTTGCTCTTTTTTTTTTTTTTTTCTCCAGTACCGGGAACCGAACTCACGACCTTGCGCTTGCCAGGCAGGCGCTTTGCTGCTGAGCTAAATCCTCAGCCCCCCACTTTGCTCTTGTGACCCAGAATTGCTTTTGCAATTCTAAGTCTCCTCTAGTTCTATATGAGTTTTTGGATTGTTTTCTCTCGATCTGTGAGGAACGCTGTTGGTATTTCACCATAGTGTTTTAAACAGTTGTACCCAACGAAACACCACTTCACCTTGGACTACATGGGAGAGAGTATCGGACTCAGCCTCCTGTAACAAATAATGACAAACTAGACAAAATATATGAGGTATCATCTCCTTTCAGCTGAGTCTGCAGGGGAGAGCTAGAGATCCATGTTCTGGTCTGCTGAAGTATCTGTGAGCGGCAGGAGAAAGCTGTGCAGAGGGAGACTGCAGAAGTCTACCTGAAGTTCTGTAGAGGTCTATGCATGAAAGCCAGGCTACGCACAAGGCAGGAGACTTTTCAGTGTCTCGTATAAAGCAGTGGCTGTCAAGGTGAGAATGGAGAGGAGACTCGAGGGGTTTCACAGTGCTGGCAAGCACTGCGGCTCCCGCAGTTAGGATAAAAACACTTTATTTTACCATCGTGGGCATTCTGTGGAGACGTCAGGAAGGCTACACTCAGGAGTGTTTCATACTCTTGCTTCCATTCATTTCTTCAAATGCTTCTCTCTGTCTGACATTGCACACCTGTTTCCCCAGTGAATTCTCCGACTCCTTTATGATTATTCTTTCTCTGGCTCACTAAACAAAATGAGCTTTTAGCCATCTTCTCTCCTCTCTATATATTAATTTTCTGGTCAATCTCATGTTAATCCCATGACTTTAACTATCATTTCTGTATGGAAATTTAAATCTATAGCATCGCACTCCAATCTTATTTCAGAACTGCAATCTACCATTTTAATTGTATTTAGATTGTTAAATCTGCCCTTTGAAGCCCGACTCATTTATGATAATTTTTGAACTTTATTTACCACTGTACCTCCAGACCTGAGCAGTGTCAGGCATAATGTGTGACTTATACTTAGCGTGGAATTTGGGGGTTCATTGGATGTTAAGGGTGCTAGGCGGTAAATCGAATGACCCCTAATTCATTATTTGAGTTACTGCAGGGGATAGTGAGATAAATTAAGAGAGAAGATGGAGAAAAAGGATGTGGAAGAAAACAAGGGCAAAAGGAGAAGAACTAAATTCAATCTCGAGCATGGTGAGTTTGAGATGTCAAAGGCATTCTGGTACCAAAATAATCTTCCTAAGTTACAGATTCATTGTGATGTGTCTTGTTTAAAAATCTTCATTGATTTCTCATGGTTGACCAAGTCTACATCGAACTTTCTAGCCTGGAATTTAAGATCCTCCATACTTTGGCCACTATCCAGTTTTCTGAAACAACCTTATATCATTCCCTTTTACCAAACACCTGTTTTTCATCTCCTGAGCAGTTGGCAGACAGTACCACCCTCTGAGCCACTCCCTCCATCTGGAATGCCTGCCCTCTCCACCCTCCTAGCCAAAGTCCTGTCTGTGCTGTAAGACTTTCTGGACAGTGTTATACAGTTCAGGGTAGTGTTCCCCAATAACCCCAAGCAGAAATACTCCTACCTTCAAAGGCTTGTCGATCTTGTTTACATGTACCAATCACATAAAATTCCTCCTTGCTTGTATCTACCTATTAAAATACAACTCTCCCTCGGTATCCTGGGGGGTGGTTCCATGACCACTCTCTGGATACCAAAATCTGTAGATGCTCAAGTGACATATAAAACCAGCTTTGCTCTGTTTAAGCATCCTCTGCCTGCATTCTGGCTGGAACTTGGAATCATCTCTAGATGATGTGTAATATCTAACATAATGTAGATGCTGTATAGTTTTAGGCTACATTCTATTATTTTATTATTGAATTTTAAAAAGTATTTTTGATCCATAGTTGATTGAATAAGCTGGTGAGAATTCATGGATATGGAGGGCCAGCTGCATATACTTTATGACACATGTAAGACTTAAAACTGTAGTGGTTGGTGATTATATTCTGTTTATAGTTTCAGTCCCACCAAGTAACTAGCTTCTCATTGACATCATTTAAGTACTTAATAAATAATTATAAAATATCAAAGAATATGTTAGAGATAAGAGAATGTTGAAGGCATGAAGGAATGAATGGATGAAGTAATTGATAATAACTACTCTCATTGTTTTATGTACAGACCCTTTACTAAATTCTTAGTATCTACTCTGAATGTGCCAACAATGAGTTGAGTGTGTGTTTGTGAGAAACAATGTTGAAGTTTAAACTATTTGATCTAGGGCTTGGAGTCTGTGGCTATTGCTCCCCACTAGAACTCCTGAGCCAATTAGGAGGACAGATAGAGTAAAAATAGGAACCAAGAGAAATGCTTATACTTCACCAGGTTCACTATATATAAATTATTAATGTTTCCTGATACTACATAAACTTTGCATGTATTTGAATGTGAATACATTGGTGGAAGCAGGGAATTTAAATTTGTACTTCCATTGTTCCAATGTAATGTATAGAACCAACATCTATTATATATCTCTAAATACAAAATAAGTATATGTTCATTGTATAAAATTTGCAAAATCCACAGAAACATGAAGATAATTAAAACCATTCATAATGTCCGCTCTGGAATAGAAATCTGTTAATTTAGTGGTATAGATTCATGAGATAATAGCATCTTCTAACTTGTTGCCTTTCTCTTAATATCTTAGCATATTTCCTATGTAACTAAGCACGCTAAATAGAATCTCACTTTTGGTGGCTGTGATTTACACCATCATATCTGCATATCATGCAGTCAGTTTGTGCTTGTTGGCCATTAACTCGTTTTGAACATTTTATAATGATAATAACTCTGTGACAAACATCCCAGTACCCAAAGGTTTTGGACTTTTCTCATTGTACTTTGGTAAATTCTAGCCATGGAATTGCTGAGTCAAAGAATGCTCACAGTGTATAGCCTTCCACGTGCATTGCCATAGTTTGGCAGAAGGAGTTTTACGTTGGTCCATTTTCTCTTTTTAAGCAACTTACACTCCAAACAATGTTGTATGAAATTTGCTCTTTCCCTGTTTCCCCTTTACCAGTTTTACAGGTGAAATATTTTCCCTCACGGTTGTTGAACTTAGGCTTATCTGAGTACTTCTTTGCTGTACTTTGCCCTATATTATAAACTATTTATGTTTCCTTTCTTGGCCCTCAGTTTCTATTCTTTGTTTCTTTCTGTATCGATGTTTGTAAGAGCTATTAGTATAGTACAGATATTAATCTTTTGCCATATACTGCAATATTTTTCCTACATTTTATATCCCTGCAAATTTCATTTACATTGACTTTTTTTACATGTAGGATTGTCATTTCATTTTGTTGAAAGTATCATTCTTTTCTTTTATGAGCTGACCTATACATGTATAACAGAGTCATACGTTTTTTAATGTCCTTTTATTTCATTTTAAATAATTTAATCTTTCAATCTATAGTGATAATGTTGTGAGATAAGATTACAAATTTGTTTTCTTTTCCCCACATATAACTCTCTTACCATGGTTAAGGTAACTCTCTTACTACCATTATTGAATATTCCTTTTTTTGGACAACTAAAAAATCACTTTTTATCAGACATTAAATTTTTTTTTTTTTGATCTTTACTGAGACAGGGTCTCACTATGCAGTTCAGGCTGGCCTTGAGCTCACTTTGTAGCCCAGGCTGGTCTCGAACTCACAATGATCCTCCTGCCTCAGCCTCCTGAGTGCTGGGATAACAAGTGTGAGCCATAATGCCCAGCTAGATATTAAATTCTTACATATGTCATTGTCTGCATAGATTTTCTATTTTGTTTTTTTATCTGTTTATCCATGGGGATGTTTTTGATTCTGGTGGAATAGTAATGTGTATAAATATTTACTTATGTAATTCTATCTTTATTATTATTCTTTTTATAAGATTTATTGGTTCCTCTCATGTCCAGATTAGTTTTAAAACTAATTTACACAAGTTCCCCAAAAGTCCTTATAGAGTTTATTGGAATTTCATTAAGATTCATAGATGAAATAGTGGCTGACAGCTTGTAAAATGTTACATGATTTTACTCCAATTTTTCTTTACTTAGTTAGGTTTTCTCGTGCACCCAGCAATTTTTTAAAAAATAGAAATATCATTTTGTTATTGTCATCATGGTTGGACTTTAATTCATTGGATTTTCTAACAGTGCATTATTACTAGTAAAATGTATATTGGAACGTTGTCTCACCCATGAGCGTGGAAAGCCTCTGTTGTATTAAAATCTTCCAGCATGTCCTTATGAGTAGTAAAATTTTATCTACATACATTATGTGCATTCTAGACACCCTATGAAATATGTTGTGAATGAGACCTTGTTTTCTAACTTCTTTTCTTTTTTTGTGTGTTTTTTTTTTTTGGTTTTTCGCTGGTACTGGGAACCGAACTCATGACCTTGCACTTGCCAGGCAGGAGCTTTTGCCGCTGAGCTAAATCCCCGGCCCCTCTAACTTATTTTCTATTAGCCTTACTGTCAGAGAAGAATACAATAGAAGTCTGACTGAACTCCTTTTATTTCTAACAGCTCCTTTTAGATTTTTCTGTACAGGTAGTCAGGAAAATATGGATTGTTTTGATTTTCCCCCTCCTCATCTTCAACCTTTTACATTCAATATTGTTAAAAGTAGCAGTAGTGGAGATAATGCTTATTTTATTCCTGATCTTGAAGGGAGTATATATTCGTAAGATTTTTCATTGAGTGTGAGGTTGCTTTTGGGTTTTGTCAAATTAAGGAAGCTCTTTTGTATGCGTAGTTCTCTAGGAAACTTCTAAGAAATCACCAGTAATAGTTCAGTTTAACTTTATGAACCTAAATTTGTCTCTGTGTGTGCCCTTAATGTGGTGGATTACACTAATGGACTGTCTGATGTTAAATTACTCTTATTTCTTAGGATAAACCTTATTGATCAGGATGCACACACTGGGTATAATTAACCAATATTTTCTGTAGAATTTGTGCATGTAGGTGCATATGTGAAACTGTTTATCATTTCTTTTGTATTTCCATGTACCACCTGCAATTTTTTGTTAGTATTGTTTAGAATTTTTAATTCCAGTTTGTAATAGATATTTGGTAAACCTATAGTCCCTTTCTTATACCATTATCCTGAATTTATTTCTTTGCTTACTGGAATGCTTTCTCAAGAGTGTTTACAAAGAAGTATTTGTAACATCCTTTTATGTATAAAACATCTTTATTCCATGTTTATATCTAAAAGGATGCTTCTGTTGATATAATAAAATAAATTCTAGGCTTTAAGATAATTTGATTCAACATTTGAAAATATTTCTCCATTGCCATCTGCCTTTGGTTTTACAATTTAGTGTGTGTGTGTGTGTGTGTGTTCTCCTTGTACTGATAATCATTTTTTTTTTAATTTTTTTAAATTTTTTTTTGTTTTTTTCTCCCCGGTACCAGGAACCGAACTCACAACCTTGCACTTGCCAGGCAGGCGCTT
>NW_004955403.1:48602991-48640591 GCF_000276665.1 Chinchilla lanigera
GGAGAAAAACCAAAAAACAAAAACAAAAACAAGATGTGGGTGTTATGTGGTGGGGATTATTCTGTACTCTTTTCAACATGGAAGTTTTAGTTGTTTATTTAACAATTTCCTCTCAAATATGTTTGCTTTTTTGCTTTTTCTCTCCCCTTCTGGCATTTCTAAATATATATTTTTAGGGTTTTTTTTGTACTTTCTTGGTGTCTCCTGGGGATTTTAAAAATATGATCTTCTTAAAATGGCTCCGTGTTTCCATTTACACTGTTAACTGAATCTTCCTTTCAGTTTTATGTTCTGTAACCTAGGGGTATAGATAATTTCCCCCACATTTCTTCCCCCTTCCATGTTGAAAGCATCCTTTCTTCACTTACCTCTTTCATGGTTTGAACAACCTCCTTCATCTCATTTGTGGCATTTAACAAATGCGTCTCAATTCTCCTTGTGTTCCTCCACTTTCTCGTTGTTTGTCTTAAGTTGTTCAGGTCTGGAGTTCCTTATAAATGTTGTGATGATGTCTTGCTATTGCCTGGCAACCTCACCATCTCCTGGGATTTTTTTGACCATCTTAGTTCGTGACAGTGGGTGGGTTTAGAGCTCAGGTCACAGCTTGCACCCCCTCCTGGGGAGAAAAGCTTCAGCTCCGTGGTTGCTATCTACGGTTTTCTCTGTCCTGGAGCAGCCTTGTCAGGAGCTGTAATGGCCTGGATGTTGAGATGTCGGTGAATGGCAAGGTAAGAACACTCAGGGACAAGCCTTGGTGAGCTGTGCTACATTCTGGACATACTGATATATGGTGAATGTTTTAATATCCCCCTGTGCATTAGCCTATTTCTTGTTACTATAACAAGGCACCTGCATCAGGCCGTTTTTGAAGAAAAGGGTTATTGAGCTCACACTTTGGGATGTTTAAGGACATCAGCTTGGCTTTGGTGAGAACCTCCTGGTGATGGTTTTACAGAGATGTAGCAAATCTCAGTGATGGGAATGCATGTGGGAGCAACAGATCATGTAATCAGGCAAGAAACCAGACTCTCACAACTCACTGTGGGGAGACAACCTTAATCCCCTCTGTGAGCGGCACCTGAGAACCTCAGCTTAAGCTTCACCTCTCACCTCCACAAGTACCAAGTTTCCAACACACTTATTTTAGGAGAATTTCTCAAACCATATCCCAGTCGTAGCACTCATCCTTGCTGAGGATTTTGTTCAACTGATGCTACTGCATCTGTTGTGATATGCAACATTCGGTCTCACAACAAGAAAGGTGTTAACCTTGGAGGAACAAAATGTAGACTAAAAAACTTCCCTATGACTCACACACTCACCAAGATCTCAGGTGCTGGTGTCATCCTGGCAATCAAGAAACAATCTCTGTTCAAACTAAATTTATTAATAGTTTAAAATTTTGACATAGTGCTCATAAGCGAGTTTGAGTTATATATTCTTTTCTGGTTTTATTTTTGCATAGATTTGGTTAATTTTGTATTAAGCCTATAAAATTATATATAACTTCCTCCATCTGCTATACTTATTTATATAAGAAATACTTGTTCCTTGATGTTTGGAAAAACTAGGGCATACAACCATCAGGTTGGTAGGTTATTTTTTATGTGTGTAAGAAGAAAGTTGTTATTGCTAGTTAAATTACTTTAAAGGATACTGATAGGTTTTTAATTTCTTGAGATAATTTTGACATCTTAGATTTTTCTAGAAGTTTACTTATTTCATCTACTTCAAAATTTGTTGGCATAAAGTGACTCATAATGTCTTTATGATTTTTAAAATAATTCTATTACATATGTGGTCATCCTTTTGTATATTATTGCTCTTGTGATCTTTTTCTTGATATATATCTATATATCTCTCTATATATTATAATCCATGGTGCATAACATTAAGTACGATGTATCTATATCTATATATCTCTGTACAGTTATAAATTGGTATATATCTATGTCTATAATTGGCATATATGTATATAGGTGTCTAGTACTTAATACCTAATATAGAATGAACACTGAAGAACTTAACCAAAGTGTCACCAAAAAGATATATCTCTCTGGACTCCTCCCCTACTATAGTATTCCTGTCTACCTTCCTCCTGGAAATAATCTCTAATCTGAATCTTATATTTTGACTTTTTCTGTTAAAACTGTTTTATCACATATATATAGATGCCTCTACAATAAATTATTTGATCTTGCTTGATTTTGACCTACATAAGAGGAGTATCTTACAATAAATAGTCTTTGGGGAGTTGCTTTTTCACACAATATTTGACAGTCCATCCATGTCATTGTATGTAGGTACAGCTTTTAAATTTTCTTGTTATGAAATATACCATTGTATTAATATGCACAATTTAATTTTTCCCTGGCAATGGGCATGTAAGTTATTTACAGTTTTCTGATAGCATGAACAGTACCATGGTCACGTTTCTGTACGTATCCCTTGAAAACACATGTACTAAATTTTTTTATAGCTTACATCTAAGAGTCAAATTACTGAGTTGTGGGGGATAAAAATTTTATACAGTAATGCCAAATTGTTTTTTAAAATAACTATCAATTTGCACTGGCAATGGATAAAGATAGGAGATCCATTTGACATATTTTGGCCAAAAGTCAATATAATCAGATGTTTCAATTTTTACAAATAAAATCAATGAAAAAAATGGCATCTTATTTTGTCTGGATTTGAATTTCTCTGATTACTAATGGATTGGAAATCTCTCATTTTATTTACTGTATTTGTTATTACAGGTATTTCTCATTCAGCAAACTACTTGTTTAATGACTGTACTTATGATCCACTGCCACTAGGATTTACAACCTGTTTTTTTCTGTACACTTCTGTACATCTTATTCATAGAGCCTCAGTGTCCTTTTTTGTACAATATACATTAGACAGTACTGTAATTTTTGCTGATTATACTGTATAGTACAGTACTGTTGTTTTATGTTCTGTTATATATTGTAGCACTGCATGGAAGAATTATGCAAATAAAATCAAAGTAATTATGTTGAATTTCCTTTGACCATGTCTTTGGTCTGAATATTATAATGTACATACTATATACAATTCCTCACTTAGTGACCAGTTCACTGAATGACCAATTCCCACCTTGTCGTGGGAATGGAATGCAATTGTTAAGTGAGGAATGCCTATATAGTTTCATCTATGAAACTCAGAAAATCTTCTATTTTTCCAATTGACTGTTTATTTTTTATTGACTTATGAAAATTTTAAAAATATATTCTTAATATTTTGTTGGTTATATGGATATTTTTTACCAGCTTGTAATGTGATTTTTGACTTTTTTAAAGCTATCTTTTCTCTGAGCAGAAGTATAAAAATTCTTGAAGTAGTTGAAACTGTCAATCTTTTCTGAGTTTAGTGCTTTTAGTGTATTATTTAACAAATCCTTGCCACGAGGCCAGAAAAAAAAATTTACCTAAACTTTTCTCTAAAAGTTAGAGGTTCACTTTTGACATTTATATTCTTAAAGTACTTTTCTTTATTTCTTGTATTATTTAGTTGCAAAAGTTTTATATTGTTTACTTTGTTCAGTTTTGGTGCATATTTATAAACCAAGCCTTCATGTCTTTCTTCAGCATGGGAAAACTCTCAGCTACTGGTCTTTTTCAAATATTGCCTCTTTTTCCTGTCCCATATTTTCTCCTTCAAGAACTACTATTTAATGGGAATTAAAAGTCCTATATTAATGTCTTTCAATAGTTCTTTCTTTCTTAAATTATCTCTATTGGTTTATGTGTACTTTAGAGAAAACATTGTACTTTCTTCTTCCAATTCACTGACTCTCTCTATGTCCAGTCAAGAGACTAACTTACCATTAAATTCATCAAATTGACAACTATATTTTTACTTTATGGTTTCAATTTTTAAATGTTCACTTATTGTTTTTACTTTTCTGTTTTATTTCACAACTTTGTTCTTACTTGTAGCTACTCTTCCTTCATTCATCTCTTTGAAATTTTTAAATATACTTATTTTGAAGTCTACTTCAGATCATTCTATTTTATCTGTAGTGAATGTATAATCTTGTTGTTGATTGTGTTGGGTTTTCCTTTACCTTTTGCTTTATGTGAAGCTGTCTTTTAGGCTTACTTTCCATGACTATTTTTCTCTTCTTATTTTCTCTTGGGCTCACTTTCCATTAAGTGATTTTGAAATGACTGTCCCTAGAACTTCCAGAACCCAGAACCATGGCTTATATTGGTAGCCTAGAATGGAATTCCAGAGTAAAACCGGGCGTGTCACGTTTTTATTTACCAGGCTGGCGGATAGTCTTGGTTCTTTTTCTCTCTTAAAGCCCTGGCTGTTCTCTTTTGCCTTTCCTATCCCAAAAGGCATTTGCTAACAACTCTTAGGAAGCCTGGAAATCAACCCTAAAATACATTTCTTCTATAATTTCTTAGGTGTTAGAGTCGAGAGTGAAACATTATCTCTTGTCTCCTCCCATTTTATACGAGGAATTTTGCTTATAAATTCCCGTTCTCTTTAACTTCTTGTTTTTGCTAATAGGATTGGGGATTTTAAAGCAGGTTTATTGGTCTCAATTTATTATTCAAATGGTTAGCTTACCTCTTAAATTTGAAATGATCCAGTGTAATAGAATAATGAAAAGTATGATTTTCTAGATTTCTATAAAATCGAACACTGGAGGTAAAAAAAGCTGGAGCTATGTGGGGAGACTGCCAGTTTCCTTATACCTAAATGACAATTGCAAAAGAAAGAAAATAAAAGCAAAAGTGTCATAACTGAAACAGGTAATCTTTGCAGGTCTTTTCAGCAGTTATCTTTGCTTCGGTGCAAGTTTTCGCCTATACCTTAGTTATAAATTGCTTACCCTGTGGACATTGGAAAGCCTCATGAGGATGTTGAAGTTTAAATGTCAAGGAGATTCAAAATATTTTGACAGTCATTTTAAAGTAGTACTGTATCTATAAGCATTGAGTTACACAAAAGCCAAAACCTACATGGTCTACACTGCTGTGGATTATACGATCTATCAAAACACACTGAACCATCTGCACACCCTCTCCTCGTGCACCTTCAGCACACTTCATCCTGTCCTTCACATGCGCAGCGCCGCTGCAGCTGCTCCTGCCTAGGACACTCTGCTCTCCACATTGCCAAATCCAGCTCACTTTTCACTCTGTTCGATTTCTTGGTAACATTTAAGAAAGTTGGGCACTTACCTTTCTTAAAACAATTTTCCTTTGTTTTGATGAGATCAGATTCCTGTTTCCCTCCCCTTTTTCTGGCAATTGTTTTACTTTTGGGCCAATAAATATTTGAATATAGGATTTATTCCTGACTCACATGTGCTCTCAGTACTTGCTCCTTATGAAATCTTATTCTACAGCTTAAAGAATGTATAATGAGGATTCTCAACATTGATCTTCAGCTCTAAACTCTCTCCCAAGCTCCAGACTCATAGGTGTAATTGACTGCTTGATATCACTGTGTAGATCTGGAATAGATGTCTTGGGCTTAACATGTCTGAACCATAACTCATCACCCACCAAACTGTTCTTACCAATTCTTACCTTCCCTTAGCAAACAATTCTTCCATCCAGCTACTAAGCCAAAAATCTAGGAAGAAATCTTCCATCCTATTTCCTTAACCCTAACATCTAATTCAGCACAGTGCTTATAAAATTTAGCTGTTATCCATCTACTTCTCTCCATTCCCATCACCATTATGAAGTTTAACCAGCATCATCTCTTGTGTGGACCACACCAAGAGATTCCCGTTGGTCTTCAGGTTCCACATATGCCTTGCTCTGGTCTTCTTTCCATGGCAGGCAAAGTGATCTTGGAATATGAACCATATTGTGTTATTTCCCAGCTGATGTGGCTCAGTGATTTCCCAGCATGCTTAGAAAAAGTCCAGACCCTCTTAACTGGCTGTTTCACCAACCTCATTTTATACCATTCTCCTCAGTTCCTTTCTCTTCCTCAAATATGACAAGGTCTTTCTGCTTTAGATTTTTTTATTTGCTTAGAGATTCTTTCCTTAGCTCTTTGAAGGTCTTGATGCAGATATGACACTCTCAAAGATATTATCTCTGGCCACACTAACTAAAGTAGCCTGCAGCTTATTTATTTCAGTTAATATTTTATCTTTTCCCTTTATAATAGCACAATAAGTTGCCTTGCTTGTTTATTTATTATCTATCCCTGCCCATTAGGATGCAAATTTTATAAGGGTAGAGAATTTAAATAGTTCATGATGTAGTCTCATAACCCAGAACTAAGGTGACCATATACTGTATATTCCAAACTGAGACACTTATTTGTCTGAAAATAGTACAATGGATGGGATGTAAGCACAATAGGTATATAAAAAGGGACTGCCCTGATTGAACTGAGATGTATGCTTAATGTGCCTAAAGCATTAACTGACATCTTGTTAGTTCTCAGTAATGAACTACTGCATTAAAAATAATTTCAGAGTCACATAATGCTAAGGGAAAGAAGCCAACTTTAAAAAATGGAATATGCTATTATTTTCTTTATTTGAGATTCTAGAAAGAGACGGCAAACATCTGGCTTTTCAGGAGTCCAAGAGAGGAAAACAGCAGGACTGAATCGCTGAAGCACAGGGGAATTTTCAGCACGGTGAATCTGACCTGTGTGATAATATACAGTGAATACACGGCATCCTGTGTTTCTTAAAACCCATAGAACTTTGCAGTAGAAACAGTGAACCCTGGTGTACACACACTTCTGAAAAAATCACTGAGGAGCTCGGGGAATCTCAGAACAGAGTAAATAGTTTAACTGTGCTACAGTGGACACAATAACCTCACTGAAGGAAATGGCAAGGGCAAGGGTGGCCGAGAAAGTGCTGCTGTAAGTGACTATGGAAATGAGAGTGGAAGATGAAAGCTGTAGGACCAAACACAATATTCTTTGTTGGTAAAGTCGTTTCTTCTAGGGGTATGAGGGAACCATTTGGAAACCATTATATCCATAGTCTACAATTGAACGACTTAGATATATAGACAGATATAGATATATAGATATTTACCAGTGCATGTGCATACATGGATCAGTATAAATGCATATATTCCCTTGCTCTTTCAGCTAAGAGAATAGTCTAGTAGCAATGAGCACAGTCAGTGCACAGATCGTAGTTTCTAATACCTTCACTAAAAGGGATCAGAGTTAGCTGGAGAATTGACTGCTTTTAGGATTGGGGCAGGGAATATACAAGATGAGGCCGGAATATCTAGCAGTTTCAGAAAGTATTGCAATGTACACACACACACACACACACACACACACACACACACAGAGTTGGGGGACATGTCAGAGAAACACAAGAGCCAATCTGAAAATGCTTTTGGTGGCCAAAACTAAAATAATATGAACAACAAAGTCAATAATGCAGTATTAAATTATAAACCTAAAGTACAAGGTAAATATTCATTAGTCCATAGTGATATAAATAAATAATTTAATGAACTTGTAAGTGGGGAGGAAGAGACAAGTCTTCCATGCAGAAGGTTTCCAAATAATGTATGTACATCATCCCTTACTGCAGGAGGTAGACCACAACTCCTTATTCTTCAGATATGGGTTACATGTGGTGATTTCTTCCCAAAGGTACAGTATGGAAAGGGGGAAAACTAACCTTACAGAGGAGAAACATGACAAAGGCTACCTACAAAAAGGCATCTCTACCAAATGATGAAGGCCAACACCCACAGTGATACATGATTTTGTGAGGAGCTACCTTTGAGAAGATGTGGTGAGCGTTCCTCCTCCACACCTGTAACTGTATTCCACTATAATCAAAACATTACACACGTGTGTATATGCACACACATTAAAGAACATTTTACACAATACCTGACCTGTACTCCTCAATATTGTCACAGTTGTGCAAAACAAGGAAAATCTGAGAAACTTATCACAGCCCAGAGTAGCCTAAGGAAACATGGGGACTAATGTAACATGTCATCCTGGAGGGCATCCTGGGACAGAAAATAATATTAGGTAGGAATGAAGGAAATCCAAATAAAATACAGAAATGCCAGACTATTATAGGAATACAGAAAGGGATGATTGACTTAGGCTGGTGAAGGATGGTGGGGGTTGTTGAGGAAGCTGTACATAAAGTAAAGCTTGAATGGTAAGAGTAAGCAAGCACAAGGGTGGGTTCTGAGTTGGGAGCAAGCTGAAGAACGTTCTGGGCACAGGCATAGCATGTGGGAGGACCCACAGGCAGAAGAAGGCATGTTACATTAAAGAAAAAGAAATAACCCCAATGTCTTATGAGTCATCACACTTCTCCTTTACAATAGCTCCTGAAGGGGTTGTTACCTTCATACTTCATAGATGAGGAAATCAAGACTTGAAGAGATAGGATTGTTCCCGATGGCATTCAGCCGACTGTTGGTTAAAATAGAAGTGGGATCCAAGCCCCTCAGACTCCTTTCCTCTTCTGCTACTTTTCACTTTCCCAAGAATCCCATAAATACAAGCTATGGACAGGCGATTTCTCACTTCTGAAAATGAACAAAACTGAGTCATGAGGAGCTAACATGCAGATTAGCACGGGGGCTGGGAAGGGTCAGGCACAGCAACCGTTAGCTCCAGTTGCTCTCATAAGAAGCATTCTCTTACTTGCCAGAAATCAGGGCTCTGCGAGACCAGAGGTCAAATTCCAACCTATGAACCCAAGGGAAATTATGTATCATGAAAATATGGCCTGGGAGCTGGAACCAGAAAAGAAATCCTGCTCTGGAAATGAGAATTAGGAATTGGAGCAGTGGAAGGAAAGGATAAGGTTTGAAACAGTCTGTACAGAGGAGGTGAGGAAATGGGGAAGGTCAAGGACTCAATAGCAATTTAGAAGGTGCCACTAGGAAGAGTCAATCATTGTCCAACACTTTAATTTAAAAGGGTTCTACTCCCTCCTCCATCACCTCCATATAACAAACTGCTAAAAAATATGAGGTAAAAATACCGCCCAAACCTCAGAGCATTTCTTGGTGTCTTCCCAGGTCTGGGAATAGAGCAATAATTGCTGGTGTCGGGTAGGAAAGAGATACATTAGATGGCAAACAACTCAAGTGCTGGACTTAGTTTAAACAGTGTAGCACATAAAATGCCAAGAAGATGGCTCTTGGACTTGATTATGTCCCCTGATGGGTCAGGTGTTGGACAGCTGGTCCTCAGTGTGGTGGTGTTCAGGTGGGGGACCTTTAAGGGGTGGGGCCTACTGGGAGTTGGTTAGGTCACTGGGGGGAATCACCTTTAGAAGGCACTGATGATGTTCTCATGGGATTCTGGTTAGTTCTTACCAGAGGGTTGTTATAGAAGGGCAGCCCAGTCCCTGAGTCTCTCTCTGGCTCCTGGTCTCACCATAGGATTGCTCCTTCTCTCTTGAAATCCCACCATAATGCCACCCACCAGGATGTGACACATCCAAGGGTGCTCTCACCAGAGCCAGCATCATGTTGTTTGGACTTTCACCTTCTAACACTGTAAGCTTAAATTCTTTTCTTTAAAACTTACCTAGCCTCAGGTATTTTGTTATAGCAATAGAAAGCAGACTGATCTAGATGATCAAAAGTTTGCTTATACTGATGCCAAGAAAGCACTTAAAAGGGATTGAGTATTTGGCAAACTGGTCATTAAGTGGATCATTGGGTCAACTGGTTTTAAGCTAAAAGGTGAGGGATAAATTTGCTAATAAAAATGGATGGTATCATATGGTCCAAAAGAATGTAGCATTTGGGAATAAGAGTAAGGACCAGCTAAAAATCTATTTTGTCCTTCAGCCCCAGTTCCCAGGGGAACTCCTTTGGTGAGAGACTGCTCAGTTAAGCACTGTGGCATCCTTTGTACCCTTTGAGCCTTACTAGTTGGCCTCCAGAACTGAGCCTCATTTGTCCTGGGTCCCACCCACCTAGAGGTTGGCCTTTTGACAGGTTGACCTGTTGTTTGTGTGGTCGTTTGGTAGATGGCCAGGATTTTCTCTAGGGTGAATTATATTTTAGGGATTCAGGTTTGGGGCACGCCTAGCATCTCCTAATTACTCGGCTAGAGAGACTCCGTTTTACCACACAGATGGAGTCAGTCATGTGGTTCTCTCTCCAAGCAAATTCAAATCAAAGGGAGGTGTGGTAGAGATTCAGAACTCTGAAGCTGGAAGCAATTGACATTTGGATCCTGGAGGAGGAAGGGGAAGTATTTGTGGTTCAGTGTTTACATTGGCTCAGATAACAGGGCTCAAACAGTTGCGCTCCTACTTTCTCACCATCACGCCCTTCTGCATCAGCCCCACTGAGCTAGCTGAGTAGGGTCCTAGGGACATTCCTCACCAGCTGACCTTTGTCCTGGCTGTTTCTAACACAAGCACCATTAGCCCCCTAGCTCAGGATATTACATGTTGGGGAGTGGGGGTGGGGTGGGGTTCACCAGGTCAGTTTGCAGCTCTGATTCTGAGAATAGCACACCGTCAATTGTTTGCCAAAAAGTTCTGCACAAGAAGGTGGCATCACTCTGGACTTTTAAAACAAAATAGAGCGTCTTGGCAGAGGGAGTGTGTGAGATATGTATGGTAAGTACTATGGTCCTTTTTAAGAAAACAAACCAGAAGACAATGCTTTTGAGTGAATCCTGCCATCCTCAATGTACTAAGCTCCTTGAAGGCAAGCTGTGTGCTGGCACCATCTTGATGCCAATGCTGAGCAGGCTCACTGTTGGAATTCATCTTTGGAAATACCTTTGGGGAGTTGGCACGGTCCTTTGCACGTCACCAGTGGTAAATATTATTGGAGGATGTTTTTTATTTGAGGAAACAGCCAAAATTCATAATGAATCCAATTTAGAATGGAAGGTGATTTGATAGAGAATTATTGTTTTTAGTGAAAATAATTATAAAACCTTTTCCCCTTCTAGTATCGTCTTTCTGACTGACATCATAGAGCAAGATTTTCAGTTTTGGAAGGATTAAGAGAAATAATGTAAGGCATTCCAAAAGAACCTCGTGCTGAATGCTATTTGGACCATCTAAACTCAGTTTTGAATTTAGAGTATCAATATCATCTATTCAGGGACTATTTAAAAAGAATGGCATTTCAAGCCAATAAAATTAGTAATACTAACATTTGTGCAATGCTTTTAACTTTTCAGAGAGCCGCTGGCACTCATATTTAGTGGTTACCAAGTTTCAGTGAGGCAATATTTGGTCACAGAGCTTTTTAACCCCTTCAGAGTTGAGGAGGTTTTTTTGTTTTTGTTTTTGTTTTTTGTTTTTTTTTAAAGAGTTAGAGGATTTAAAGCAATATGCAAGATACAAGGTGTGATCAGAATATAAGGTGAATGTTTACATTAAAAATGTTATTACCATAAAGGACACATTGCCTAATGCCCCTAAAAATGCTTTCCTTCATTTTGAACTCATTTATTTTGTCATTCTTGCCACTTTCTGAAGCAGTCCTGAAGGTCCTCTTTTGTGAGCGTTGTTAGCCATGCTATTGTGGCTGCCTTGATGTCCTGAATTTACTCAAAAGGTTTCCTTCTGTGGTCATTTTGACTTTGTGGAAGAGCCAAGAGTCACATGGCACCAGATTCACTGAAGAAGGTTGATACAGACGCACCATAAAGTGCTTCACAAGCCTGCCTTTCTGCTGGAAGGTAGTTGGCAACATCATTTACCATATTTTTGATCATACCTTGTAACATTACTCATGAAAGAGGACTTCAGAACTGCTTCAGAAAGTGGCAAGAATGATGGGATGAGTGTGCCTGAAGTGAGGGAGAGGATACTGAAGGGGATTCATGGCAATGTGTCATTTAATATAACACAATGGAAAAATTTATACATTCATTGTATATTTTGATTGTATTTTTTGTTGATATGTAGACTGGATGATAACTTTACTTTTTAAACACACACACACACACACACACACACAAACACACTTTATCATGTTTTGTGGTGCAGTAGGCAAGAAGGATGTAGGCTCAGAAGCCAGCCTGCCTGGGTTCATGTCTTGCTTCCATTGCTTAATGAGCTCATGGGGTAAGGTCTTAGAATCTCAGTGCTATAGTTTGGGTCTCAAATATCCTACAAAGGCTCATGTGTTAAAAGCTTGGTCCCCAGCCTATGCTTTACTGGGAGGTGATGAAACCTTCAATAGATGGGTCCAGTGGAAGACAGAGCTTTAAGGCCCATGAAGGAAATATGGGGGCCCCAACCTCTCCTCTTTCTCTCTTTTGGTTTCCAGCTTCCCCCACCATGTGCTTCCCTCCCCTTTGTGTCGCCTTGCCATAAGACCAAAGACAACAGGGCCACGTGACCATGGACTAAACCTTCTGAAACCATGGGCCAAAGTGAACTTCTCCTACTCACAAATTAATTATCTCAGGTAGTTGTTACCACAAGAGAAAGCTGACTAACACACTCAGCTATTTTATTTGTAAAATGGGAATAGTAAGAGTAGCTGTTGGTTAGGGTATTTTTGGGTATCAAATGAATTAAAAATTTTCACATAGTAATTACTCCATGGATGTTAATTATTAGTATGACTTCTCAGCCATATTCTAAAATAATAGTTCCAGCATTTTAAATCTCAAGGTTATTTGACTGGCATAATAAACTTGATTGTGAAATAAGAAAACATCTAAAGAATAAAGTATCAGCATTTAAAATTTCTGTACACAGCTAAATTATAACACTATTTTTCTTATCAGTTATTTTTGTGAGCAATATACTCTCAATTTTAGAACACCATGATTAAATTAAAATTTAGAACCCTTGTTTTTTTAGTTACTTTCCCCTAATTAGATCCTCTCTGAAAAGGTAAAAGATTTAATACCTATCAATGCTTTTAAAACTATCATAAGGGTAATGCAGAAAGCTAATACAGTCTTTCACATACATTTCTAACGTTTGTTCATTTAGAACTGAGGCAAACACTTGCAAATTCCTTTCCCAAGGATCATTTAGGAATTTTACAGGATTTTTTGATTGTGCAGATAAGTGAAAATGTCTTCCTCAATTAGTTTGGTTAATTTTGGAGTTAGGTGGTAGCATGTAAGTATTTGGAACTAAATTATTTCCTGTTTTCAGCCAAAAATACTACTACAATACTAACACTTTCTGCTCAAAGATAAGTCCTTTAATTTATATGAATAATCTCTGGCTAGGTTTTCAATCACTCTGAATCTAAATTTCCTTATCAATAAAGAGATTAATAAAAATAGGTAATGGACGGGGACAGGAGATGCGTGAGTGTGATGAATAAGTGCCCTACAATCTTCAGATTCACGTCTCTGTCAGGGAACTAATTATTTAGAGAAATAAGAGCGGATACGTTGTAAATGTTGAGCACCAGACCTGCCATATTTAAGCTCTTAGTAAAGAAGAGGCATTCATATGAAAACTATTGTCATCATTACTATGAGGACAATGACTACTAATATCCTTCAAGATTTCATTCAGATAAGAGCTCACTGTCCCTCGCGGCCCCAACAAGTGATTTGCTCACTTATCGCATGGTGCTATAGTTTACTGTATATGCAGAAGCCAACATTTTAAAAGAATGCACAAGCTCCTGCTGTTCCAAGGGTTAGGAGTTCCTCCTGTTCATGACTGTAACTAAGATAGTCCTCTTTCGCTGGGAGAGAGGGCGTAGAGGGATATGATGCCTGCACCTGTGTGATGCAGGTTTTGGGGATAAGACAGGGAATGAGAGAAATTAGAGCAGGCACAATACTTCTTGCAGAGTGGTGGAGAGTAAGGAGCCATGAGGAATGGTGGAGTGGGCAGCCTTCTGCCTTCACACAGAGAGTTGCTGTACCCAGCGGGGCTCCCATCTGGTCCCCTCCACCTTTCCCAGGGGCTGAGAATAGCTCTGTGCCTCTGCAGCTGAGTCACAGATGCCACCAGGCTCTCTTCTTCACTCTCCATGGCTCATGAGACCTGGGGAGAGCAGGAATGTGCTCCATGTTCCTTCTGGGCACAGGACACCACCTTGCTTGCAATCCCTGATGGTCCAAATGGCTTGAGGGGACCTTCTGCCTGCAAAATCACAGGGTCAGAAGCAGGCAGCACTCCGTGCACTGCCACGTGCCATAAATTTTAAGGTCCCAGATAGAATTCTCTTGAGCAACCTCTCCACGCTGCTCTCATCAGAGAGCTCCCAAAGGACCTGTGGGCCTCTCCGTGCAGCAAGTACCCAGCTGGGATACCACGGGTGGGACTGTCTTGCATGCCAGTGTTCCCAGAACACACATCTGATGCTCTTCAGGGTGCTTCAGGGGCATGCAGGAGAGAAATACCCATGTGCCCCAAAGAGGAGGGAACAGCTTCTTTGCTCAAATTTGTATCAGCCATAGAGCTGACGTTGCTCCTTTTTCTCCATCAAGAAAGCTTCTCTGATACCTCTTGATAAATGTCAACCCATGAGGTGGCTCCACGGAGTCGTGTCTGGTATCACTCACTGACATCTCTGTGGGGTCTGTGAGTCCTGGTACCTTCAGTGTCAGGCTATGGGGGCTACTCCCCAATTCCAGGATGTTAGTAATATCCCCTCTTAACAACCTTCTACTGTCTCATACTGGAATCCTCTGTTCATTCTTCTCTTTCCTCAACCGCAGACTTCTCCAGGACATAGACTCCATCTTTCTTATCATATTGCATGTGTTTTAAATCCTTTAAGTTGCTGTGAAATGCACACAGTCTTATGTTTACCATTTTAACCATTTCTGAGTGTACAGTTTCAGTGGTATTAAGTACACTCCTATTGTTTTGGCACCGTAACCACCATTCACCTCCAGAACTCTTCATTTTCCCCGACTGGGGCTTTGTACCCATTAAACAATAACTCTTCATTCACTTTATCCTACCTCCACTGCCTCCCAGCACCTGGCAAGCACCACATCTGTCTCACTGAAGTTGACTCCTCTAGGAACTTTTTCTACGTGGTACCATACAGTATGTGTCTTCTTGTAAGTGACTTTTTACTTAGGATATTCTCAAGAGGCACCCATGTGAAACATTTCAGAATCTTCTTCCTTTCTAAGGCTGAATAATATTCCATAGTACATATACACCACATTTTCTTTGTTCATTTCCTTGCTGGTGGGCATTGGATCACTTCTATCATGCTGTCGTGAATAATGCTATTATGACCTGGTGTACTGGTTACTTTTCTCTCATTGCTGAGACGAAATACCTGACCCCCAAAATGAAGGAAGGAAAGGTTTACTTAGCTTACAATTTGTGGAGGTTTCAGTCCATATTTGGTTGGCTCCAAGGCAGGTGGCACATGGCAGAGGGCAACAGTTCATGGTGGCAGAACACAGCTAAGCAACAAGAGCACAGGGGGAGAAGCAGTGGCAAGCAGCCTCTTTCTCTCCCTTACATATGCAAACTATCTGCCCCAGGGTGGGTTTAGCATTCACACCCATAATCCCAGCATTGGATCCTGGATCAGTCTTAAACTCTAAAAGCCCACCTCATAACTGCATGTGGCTTTGGGGAGACACTCAGACACAACCCTAACACCTGAGTTATAAATACTGAGAATCTATTTTTGATTCTTCCAGATTTGGGGTGAGAAATGGAATTGCTCAGCCACATGATAACTATGCTTAAATTGTGAGTAATCATCATAGTATATTCTTATAGTGATTGTGCCATTTTTCTTTCCCATTAACAGGGAAAAATGTTCCAGTTTCTTCATATCCTTACCAACATTTATTTTCTGTTTTTATGCAATAGGAACCATATTAATGAGTGTGAAGCAGTATCTTACTGTGCTTTTGATTTGTATTTCCTTAATAATTAATGAAGTTGAACACCTTTTCATATGTATACTGACCATTTATGTTTTATCTTTACAGATATATGTATATTCAAATTATTTTAAAGTGAGTTATTTGATTTTGCTGTTGAGCTGTGGGAGTTCTTCACCTCCCCTAGATGTTGATCAATTATCAGATATACAATTTGCAAATGTTTTCGTCCATTCTCTGTGTATTTTAACTATTTGATGGTGTCCTTTGATGAAAACTTTTCTGCTTGACATGCTCCCACTTGTTTATTTTTGTTTTTGTTCTGTACTTTCTTTTTTTTTTTTTTCTTTTTGGTTTTTCTCCGGTACCGGGAACCGAACTCACGACCTTGCACTTGCCAGGCAGGTGCTTTTGCCGCTGAGCTAAATCCCCAGCCCCCATGTTCTGTACTTTCAGTGTCATAGCCAAGAGAACATTGTCAAATCCAATGTCATGTAACAGACATGGATTTTTTTCCCCCCCGGTTCTAGGAATCGAACTCATGACCTCACACTTGCCAGGCAGGCGCTGTGCCACTGAGCTAAATCCCCAGCCCCAAATCCAATGTCATGAAAGGTTGCCTCATTACTTTCTTCCAGGTTTTTATGGCTTGAGATCTTAACATTTAGGCCACTTACCCACTTTGAGTTAACTTTTGTGGGAGGATCCAACTTATTTATTCTTTTGCATGTAGATATTTTGTTTTCCCAATTTGTCAAAAACACTGAGCTTTTTTCTGCAATGAGTGGGTGTAGTACACTTTAAAAAATTATTTGAGGGCCAGGGATATAGCTCAGTGGCACAAGTGCCTGCCTGGCAAGTGCAAGGTCCTGAGTTATATTCCCAGTAACAATAAATAAACAAACAAACAAACAAATAAATAAATAATAAAAATTATTTGACTATTTGAGAGTTTATATCAGACTCTATACTGTTTGTTAGTCTGTATGTGTGTCTTTATGCCAATACCTCACTGTAGATTTGTAATATATTTCAAATTCAGGACGTTTTAGTTCCCCCAACTTCATTCTTCTTTTAAAAATTAAAATTTAGCTATTTGAGATCTCTTGAGATTTTCTATGAATTTTAGGATGATTTTTCTAGGTTTGCAAAAAATGCTTCTGGATTTTAAGACTGTTGAATCTTTTTGATAGTATTGACATTTTAACAATATGAAGTCTAATTCATGAACATGGACTATCTTTTCATTTTTGTATCTTCTTTAGATTCTTTCAGCAATGTTTTATAGCTTTGGGGTATAAATCTATTACCTCCGTGGCTGGGTTTATTTCTAAAAATTTTATTCCTATTGATGCTGTTATGAATAGAATTTTCTTATTTTCTTTTTGCAGTTGTCATTGTCACTGTATATAAACACACCTGTTTTTTGTATGTTGCTTTTGTATCCTATAGCTTTGCTGAATTTGTTTGTTCAGAGTGTGTGTGCGTGTGTGTAAATTGACTGTTTTAAATACTTGTACATTTCAACGAGTTATCCATGCATGTGTGTATGATCTTTAGGGCTTTTTCTACATGTAAGACCATGTTGCCTATGGATGGAGATAATTTTGGCTCTTCCTTTCTGATGCAGGTGCTTTTCACTTATTTTTCTTGCCTAACTGCTTTGGCTAGGATTTATAGTACTTTATAGTACAATGCTAAATAGAAATGGTAAAAGAAGACCTTTTTTACTTTGTTACCAATCTTTGAGGAAAAATTTAGGCTTTGACCAATGAGTATAATGTTACCTATGGGCTTTCTGAAAAATATAACCTTCATTATGTTAAGATAGTTCCCTTTTACAGTATTCCTAATTTTAATGTATTTAGCATGAAAGGATGTCAAATGCTTTGTCAGCAGCTGTGATAATCTTACAGTTTTCTTCATTCTGTTAATGTCATATGTTACATTGGTTGATTTTTATGTGTAAAACCATCCTTACATTCCAGAGTCAAATTCCACTTGGTTGTTGTGTACAATATTTTAATATTCTATTGATTATTTTGCAAGTTTTTTTTGAAGATTTTAAATTCATCAGGGATTTTGATGTATAGTTTCCTTTTTGGTGTACTATCTTAGCCTGGCTTTGTTATCAACATAATGCTGGACTCATGGAATGAGTTGGAAATGTCCCCTCTCTTCAAGTTTTTGGAAGATTGGGCAATGGTGCTAATGCTTCTTTAAGTATTTGGTGGAATTCACCAACAAAGCCATCTTGTCCTGGATTTTTCTTGTTAGGAGACTTAAAATTGTAGATCTATTCATATATGTTGTTTCTTCATGATTCACTCTTGGTAAATTGACTGTTTTAAATACTTGTACATTTCAACGAGTTATCCATAATTTTTTTGGGGTGTAACTGTCGGTTTAGAACTGAGATGTCCTTTAGAAGCTTGTGTGTAGAAGGCTTGGTATCCAATCTTCTGGAACTATGGGGAATGATGGAAACTTTGGGAAGTGAGAGCTAGTTGGAGGAAGTAGTTCACTGAAGGCATGCCTCTTAAGGGTTAATTTCTCTTTCTCCCTCTCTCTTCCTCTCTCCCCTGCCCACCCCCAGACACCATGATATTATGAAACGAGCAACTCTGCCCCCTGCTATCAGCTCTGCCTCACCACAGGCCTTGAAGCAATGAAGCCAAGTAACCATGGACTGAAACCTCCAAAACTACAAGCCAAAATACATCTTTTCTCCTTTAAGTTGTTTTTCTTAGGTGTTTTGTTCAGTGAGGGAACTCTGACTAATACAGGTAGTATCTGATAATTATTTTTCTTTCTGTAAAGTTGGCTGTAATGTCCATTCTTCTAACAATTTTTATGTTCAGCTTATCCAGTTTTTGCCTTTGTCAAGAAACTCTGGAGTTGACATAAAAGAAAAAAGCACTGTACCCCTCCAGCCATATGGACAACCCATGATAGGCATATTCACTGAGGAGAGATGGACCTAGCCAAAGCAAGGCCCCTAAATCCAAACTCTGGCCACAAAAGCCAGAGACCCGGATGGTGGGTGTTGTGAGATGTGATTGTCTTCAAGCATGGCATGGATCAGGCAGGCACAGTGGGAACCCCCGAGGAAGTCCAAAGCCTGAGGAGTGAGCTTACCCAAGCCCAGGGAGCCAGTGGGCCCAGAGTGCATCCAGAGCACAGATTAGGCAGCTGTGGAGCACAGAGATGCATTGGATTAATCTGCATGGGCAGTCGTCTGGCAAAGACGAAGACTGTCCCAGTTGGCAGCTTCTTCCAGGCAGAGTGGAGGTGCTCCCATTTCTTGCCTTTTCATAGTCATAACCAGGAAGAGGCCATGCAAAACACAGGTTGTAGATATACATAGGAAGGAATGGGCAACTTTTGTCCCATGGCAATCTTCCCCTATCAGCTTTGACCCACCGTCACAGAAGCAACTACACAACCAGAAGGGACATGCTTCCCCTCCACCCCTCCACCACTGGATGGCCCAACCAGGCATAAATCACTGTGCTTACATAAAGAGCTGCTCTTCTGTTTGTGCAGCATGACATCACATCCCTATTTTCAGCACTTTCAACATCACTTACTCACTTCTCCTAGCCGAGCATGTTAACCACAAGGAACACAGTGACTAGAACTTAGCAGGTGTTTAATAGGCAGGTATTTGCTGTGGTTCACATGTTCCCCAAAGTTATTGTGTTGGGAACTTCATCCCCAGTGCAACATTAAGGGGAGGTGGAACCTTTCAAAGATGGTTATATCATGAGGAATCTTCCTTTATGAAAGGATCAATGTCATTGTTAAGGGAGTAAGTTAGTCAATGAAAAAGTATGCTCCAGAGGAGAGGATGAGCTCAGATCCCCTCTCCTTTTCTCCTCCCTGCCCCTCCCCATCCCTCCACATTGGATTCCCCAGTCACTGGAACTGTGAGACATAAACCTTTGTTGTTTATAAATTACTCATTCTTGGGTGTCCTGTTATAGCAGCATGAAACAGACTGAAGCAGTGCTGGATGTTGGGTTCTTTTCTATTTCTGTAGCTTCTCTGTAGTGTCCTAGTTGAGAGAAGAGATAGGAGAAATGAGTTCTCTGCTACAATCACAAGGGACCAAAGGGAAATGTGTCAATAAGTCTTTCCTTTATTTCGTTCTTCTCATTTTCATCCAACTACCCAGGGACCAGTGTTCTCATTTGAGGCCTTTCGAGAAGGACATAAACACAGCAGATGACGGGCAACGCCAGCCAGCATTTTCTTTTCTTTAAATCAGGTTAGCAGGTTCAAATAAAACACACCGAAGAGGAATTACATGAAACTGAAACGGAAACTGTGAAGTGCAAGCTGATATTTTTAGAAGTTTGTGTGACAGGTCAGATTCCTGAGGATTAGCCAAAGTGGCAAATCTAACACCACTTATTCAGAGAGGGGGCAAAAGATACAGCAGGTAATTATAGTTTAGCAGCAGTTGTGGGAAGAAATCAACTCTTCTTGAACTTCTTGAGGGAACAGCCTGAGAAGAGTAATTTGAATATAGATAGTCAACCAGAAGGGGTTCTGTGAGGAGGGGAGGGGACCTGGCAGAGAGGGAAGAGGGACGGAGGGGGTTGCCAAGGGTTCATTATTTTCATATTTTAAACCCTGAACACTTTGAAAGAAGGATTGCCAGAGGGGACCAGGAAAATTAGTGGTTGTTTGATTCAGGATCAATTTTCAAATCTGCCCAGTTTATAATTGTGCGACTCTTGCTGTCATCACTCATGTGATTCAGGCTCCAGATGTTCAGGGTTGAAATGTCCCCAGGGCTCACCACCGCCCTGGTGTGCCTCAGAGCCTGTCTTTCTTCCCCCACCAAACATTTTCCCCCTGGACTTATTTATAAATATCTGGAATACCTGCATGTGGATAAGTGCTAAAGGGATGAAATCAAAACACTTAAAAACATAAGACACAGGCTGGCAGGGCAGTAAGGTTGGAAGGAGTGGTGTTGATTAAATACACTTGGAGATAAAGGATTCCTGCCCTATCCTTTTCCAAGCATTTTTTATTTATGGGGACAGAATTCTGAGTCTATAAAATAAGGAAGAGATGGGCATGAAGGACAGGAGGTGAGCATAGAAGGCAAGTGTTCAAATCTGGTAACTTTCATAAGGGCCCACTCCAATTGTCTGAGTTTAATTTTTATCATTCTTGACTTCAGAATTTCAAAGTTGGAAAGGCCCTTCAATGTCATTCGGTCCAGGTTTTTTCCAATTGGATTCAACCAACTCCTGGGATTCTCAGATATAATCTTAAGCAACTACAAGCTCTTTGTGTAGTTTTAAGATTTTTTATTTTCATTTGGATGGTGATACAATTATACTCTCAGAATATTTGGGGCATCTAAATAAGGACCTGCAGGCCCCTGGTCCTGGGACTGTGTTTACATTGGTTGAAGAAACACCCACAGGAACTTGTGCATGGGTTTGTCTGATGGAAGATTGAGGAGTCCCAGCGTCACGTTGACAGCCACCAGCCCTGGTTCTCTTTGTACTCCCACAAAATTCTTTAGCAGTCATAAACACAAGAATTATTTTTCAGAGCTAATTTACAATTGAAAGACACTTTCATAGGCTATCATGTTTATTTCTCGAGTTTTTTAATAAATGAAGACTTTGATTTGATGTCATGAAAATGATGGACTCTAACAGATGGCTAAAAGCACAGAGTCAGGTTTAATAGATAAATTATGCATTTCATAAAGTTGAGATTAAATGCTGTCAGGCATGCTGCATGAATTCAACTTTCCAGTAATTTTAAAAGACAAAAGCAATAGGAAAATTTAGTCATCACATAACACCCAGAAGTGTAGACATACCAAATTCCAAAATAACTGGGTTGTAGCCTTCAGCACGCTACTCATGTTGGGAATAGCAATTCAGCTTTTGCCAGACAATGTTATTTGTTATTTTAAAATTAATGAGTTTTATTGCTTTTTGAGTTTTGTTTCTATTCACTTAAGTGAATATGACTTTATGACTGTTTGATACTTATAAGGAGTTATGTCCAGTTTTATACTTGTACAAAACATAATAAAAATGTGTTAAGTCAACATGCTGGGTCTGCCAAGACTTTTTTCCCATTAAAAGGAGTCTGCCTATAACTTATCCTTCGGCAATACTGATCTAAGCCAGTGCTCTCATTTAAGGAAATGAACCTCTAATATTTTGTGGGTTGTCTCAGCGCTGGAACTTTGATTATATTTCCAAGGCAAACTCAGCTATCTTACCCACCTAAATATAGGTCATCCTATATTTTGCTTAGTATAATTATACTTTCTCTGATCCTGCATTTGATCCTTTCTCTTCTCCCTTCCTTCACTATCCTTATATCCACAATTACCACAACTTCTGCTCATTTTTTCAGGACTTCCTAGTCAAAGAAGGATCCTCTCTACCTTCTTTGCATGGTGGGGTAAGCTGCTCACTTCTTTGTCCCTTGTAGCTTACATTTTACACACTTATGTGACACTTTTCATGTAACATCAAAAAGATGGGCTTGCTGAGCACTTCTGAGAGATGTGGACATAACGTTATTGGTCTTTTATTCTAGTCCAAAAAATTTAAGCTTTTTAGACGTTAGATCTTTCTACAGCAAAATAATACATCCTAATAAAAGTATCCAACCATGATTTCTCAGACACAGCCTCTAGTGTTGTTCTTGTAAGATATCCAAGAAACATTTATTAAGCTGCTAGAATTATTATTATTATCACTATTTTTTACCAAATTAGAGCATGTAAGGAATAAAACTGAAACAGGGATAAACGTTTGGAATTTACACACAGAAGTGGGTAGAAGCCTGTCTCTTAGGTCAGCTTTTGGCCTTTCCATTTATATGGGAGGGAACAGGGTTGGAAGTCAATTCTTGTTTCAATCTGGCCTTGCCATTGGTTACCAATAGAAAGACTTCTGTCGGCAGGAAATGATGCCATCACATGGAGGAGTTGTTTTCTGGACTGGGCAAATGGAAAATGCTGTTAGTGAAAACACAGAATAATCAGCCTGAGCGTGGGGGAGAAGCACTGGGAGGAAAATGAGAAAGAATCCATATTAAATAGAAGGACCTACCAGCATATTGATGAGGAAGGGGATTTAGAGGTTATTGTGGGGAAAAACCTTCAAGTTATTATTCTAATGTTCTGCAGTACCTTCAAAAGTGAATATATGAAATGTGTCACAAGAGGAAAGAAAATACCAAGACACAGCCTCTAAATTGCAAGTCTGGTTGTCACCATCCAGAGCCAGGAGAAAGTCAAGTGTCCTAGGCTATCCTTGAGCCCAACCCCTCACCTCACTTTTGCTTGTGCCTATTTTTGTTTAGGAAGTGTGATCACCATGCGATGTTTTAAAACAGGGTGTCCTAAGCAGTAGCTCATTTACACTGAGTACAAGGACCTGGGTCAGACCTGCTCCCAAAGGCTCCAGGCAATAAGTGCAGAGTCCACCTGTCATTTCATTCACCTTGGTCTCCCAAGTGACTACATACCACACAACCACATCTTTATGACTTACCACCTTGTTGTGGGTTTTACCCACTATGCTAAATGTCTCCTTTTAGGGGACATATGCTAAATGCTAGGAATTCAGAAATAAACAGAAAATACAGTTCCCACCTTCTAGGAGCTTGTGGCTCCACAGGAACACAGACAAACAAGCAAGCCATTTCAACATGGTGTGACCAAAGCCGCTTTAGTGGGAAGCAAGGAATGCTTTGGGGCATGCAGCAGCGGACATGCGAGCCACTTCCCCCAAGGAGGAACAGAAGCACAGGGCACATTTCAGGAGGAGGAAACAGCTGCTGCCCTGGGCTGGGGGCCTCAGGGTTTGCTCTGGGAAGTGAAGAGTAGAAGCATGCAACTCAGACGTGAGCTAACACAAGAAAAGGCTGAGTCACAAAAGGTTCCAAATGCCATGACAAGGTGCTTGAACTTCGTATTGTACAAGAATAATTCTAACCCTTCTCTCATATGCAGAATAGAATGGAATTCGTAAAGTCTTTTTCCTCTAGAAAAAAATACACACACATGAATATAGGCCACATTCATCTTTAGGGAGGGTTGCGAACACGCCGGCACCTGTTTTGTGTGGATCCCAAGTTCAAAACCTCCACCCAGCCATGGAAGAGATGAGTGGAAGATTTTGAAGTGAGCATCACTGTGTCCATCACATAAGCTGTGTGTTGGAAGGAGCCAGCCAGAAGGCACGGAGATGGGACCCAGGCGGGTGTCTGTTACAACAGTTTAGACAAAACAACGGTTCTGTTCACACTCTTTCATCTCTACAGCTGTTTGCAAGTGATAGACAAGGTGCAAAACCTACCTGCTGGACTTGAAGCCTTTTCTGCTTCACTCTCATCCTTTGTGGGGAAGGTGCCCATGATGTGACACCCAGAGGTTAGAGAAGGCAAGGGGAAGGCGGGAAGAGAAGCTGTGACCTACAGGCAGTGTCGCCTGCCCTGGAAACAGGTTGAGTCCACTTAGACCCTAGAAGTTCCAATCTGAGGATGTGATCCTGGAGCAGTGGTCTATTTTCATCAACCGCGGCGGTGTCTCTCTTGGAAAGAGGAAGCGTTCAGGTAATGGGCCTCCGGGGTCTTCTTCATGTTGGGGAAGGTGGATGGTATGTGAGGGAGGAGTGCATTCATGTAGCAATGGGATAGGTATTTAGGGATTTGAATGTAATCCTGACTCTTCCTGTGAGACCCTGGGAAAGGTCTCTGCACTGTTCCCCCTTCACCTATGAAATGGGAGTAACAATAAAAATGTGAACCTGCTGTGGGAGGAGGGCCGAGGAGGGATTATAAAGCACTCTGTGAATGGGTTCAAAGGTGAAGCAGTAGTGATGGATGGTCATATTCATTGAAAGTAATAGCAGAATTGTATCCATCCTTGACTTTCCCACACACTTTTGATTTCTCCCATCAGAAAGAGCCCTCCCAGAAGCTCTGAGAAGCGAAAGGGCTCTGCATCCCTTTCTTGATGCCTTCCGCAGCTTGCCTTGCGTGTGACAGGCATACGACGGCTGATGGCCTGTCCGTGAAAATCACAGGGAGGTGGAGAGGAGGCAGGGACATTAGGGAGTTAAGGCAGCTTCAGCATCTCCTAAAAACAGCTGCCTGTGAAGCCAGGACTGGCTGCATCCTAGTGTGTTTAATGCTTTACTTTGATTTAGTTATTTTTGTGGTGCTGGGGACTGAACTGAGGTTCTTGCACATACTAGGCAGGCTCACTACCACTGAGGTATCCCTGCAGCCCAGCTGGATTTTATGGAAGCCAAAACAGCTTGTGGCACTAGTTGTTCTGTCATCAGTTGACACAAGCTTTTCATGATGGCTTGGGTTCCCAAAGCCAGGTTACCGAGGATGGGCGTACCCACCATTCCGATTCAGGGCTGTTTTTCCTTAGGGTCAGACCTGCACCTGGATCAGGGGGAAATGATGAGCCCCGTTGGGGTGCAAACCAATGCAACTGTCCTTTTAGACTCCCAAGTGCTTGCTCTGCAGAGTGATGCCTTGCTGGGCTTGGGTGCTTTTTTCAAGAAGCAGATTTGTCACCATCTCTGTTGGTTGCTCTGGAGCACAAGAGGAGAGTAACTACAGGTAACAGATTATTTTTAATTCTGCCTTGTTATTTGGAACTGATTTCCCATATGTTGTTGTTGTTCAATTCCTTGCATGAATTTTCTCAAATATTTGTAACATATGTCATATCTATATGCAGATTTTAAATTATGGATGCCTTCATCCAATCATTTTCGAAGGGGGAAAAATCCAAGCCTAATACTCTCAGGCAGGACCACGGTCTCCTGGGCATCGGATATCATTCAGGTAGACACATCTGGTGAAATGTATCACATCAAATTAGTATCAAGGGTATTCAGACTCTGAGACTACGGACAGACAATCCCCTTCTAATGTACTGCTTTTTAGATTGTTGGGGAAACTTGAATCCCAATTCTCCTGTGAAATGAGTGATACTAACATGCCTGTTCAAATGCTCAAAGTGAAGATCAAAGCCACAGTGTCCAAATTGGCTTTGCAAACACAGCAGCCCCTTGCTTCCCCCGTGGGAATACCGTGCTAATTTTATCAACTCTCTCTGGCTCTTCTGCTATTAAATAGCAATAAATAAATGTGTTTTTTTTTTCCCTGGGTTTGCCAGTGGCTTATTTGCCTGACAAACAAGCTCATTTCCTTTTAAGTGTGAGGTTTTAGTCCAACTAATAGAATTAATCTATTTTTAATGAAAATGCGAATGGCTTTTACTTAGAAATCTACCTACCCACCCACCTCACTCTCTCTGCACCAGGCCCCAGCCCCGGCGTCTCCTCTGAACACATACATTCAGCCATGAATATTTTAATACATCTTGGGCTTTCAGATCAATATAGGCAACTCTCAAGCCCTATTGATTTTCAGAGGTTTGACTCGCAAGGGTGATAAAATATTTCTGGACTTGTGAAACCTGAGTTAAAGAGGCTTTGCTGGCCCTTCAACGTGTACCAGATATCTTTGTCTCTTTTTCCTTCCTCCTCCCATATCCCCCCTGCTTATTTTCCCTCCCGCCCTCGACATGGCCACCTCTATCCCCCACACAGCTCCAGATGGAGATTTATGACTAAGCAATAAGTCCTGGAGAATTGGACACCATTTCCTCACTGGGTCCACTTCAGGTCACAGGGAAAAGAGACCAAGGGAAGAGAGCATCCCTGAGTATGATCCAGCCCCCATCCACCCATCGTGTCTGCAGGGACCCTGCCAGCTTCCCTCCTGCCTCTGATTCATTTATCTGCACGGCCAGCTCCTCCTCCTGTGCACCTCTGAAGATGTAATCCCAGAAGGCGACCCTAGCAACATACGAGGAATTCCCCACTGAGGCACAGGAGCTGAGCTGCTCCATATGGGTAGGAAATAAGCTAATTATACAGTCAGCCATGTCCAATGCCAAGATGGATGTTGTTATAAGTTTATCCAGCCTAGTTACGAAGCAGTGAGACCGAGATTCTTGGAAAATTTTACCGAAGCTTTGGTGATTGCTCCACTGTGATGTGGGTTATGTATTTGGAGATCTGGGTTCAGGTTTCTCTAGCTAGCTCTAGGAGGTTGGTCAAACCAAACCAACTCTTTTCTCTGGCTTTTGTTTCTTCTTTGGTAAAATATACCCAATGACTTATTCATTTAACTAATTTTTAAATTTGTCCATTGTGCAAGAGCCAAGCACAGATGGCGGATATGACAGTTATTGGTCTCTGATCTCTTAAAGCTTATTGTCTATCCAATCAGGAGCTTATGAGTGTTTCTTCTTCCTCTTCACTGCCATACTGTGCATGCCTCCAGATAATGTAATATACAGAGCCCTTCCCAGCCCTCCTCATGGCCCAGGAAGTTTATATTTGTAACCCCATGAAAAGTTATTGGAATTCGAGTGAGTCAATTCTAATCTACCACATCCAGTGTAACCCATGGTAAGAATAAAAACACTGAGACATATTTGCAGTTATGGGGAGCCAGGGAGTCCTAAGTCCAGCCATGATGATGGCCATCCAGAACAAAGGCCCATACCCAGTACTGAACTCAGATTTTATTCTTTTGTGAAGAAGAGAGTGGCTTGAGGGTGAGTGACTGTAACAGTGGTGAGAAATACGTGAGTGCTATGAGCTGGGCTAGGTAGGAGGCCTGAAATCACTCCTGCCAATGCAGAGAGAAGGATATGCAGAATGAGTAATCTACATAACACAATTGAGGTAGTATCTAATGTTTTGGGGTCGGTGCTTCAGCTCTGATGTGTAATCTTTGGAGCCCCAGGAAGTCGTAGCCTATGTTCCCAGCCAACAGCTAGAGCACTGGCTCACACATCCTGTCTCGTCCCAGCTCACTTGAGGGAGCAACAGGGAGTCAGGGAAACACGCCTGCCATTTCCAAAGACTACCATCAGCACCTGGGCTAGAGCGATATGCATTGCCTAAAGCCAGTTGAAGGGGTAAGGAAAAGTCCTAGCCAGCTCTGCACATATCAATACATGGAAATAGGGTCAGGCTCAGCCAAAGTGGAGGCCATTGCTCCTCCTTCAAGGAGAGTCACCTAGATGCTCCTCAACATTGCAATGGATGCTTTATACAACTATGATATAATATTTATAATTTGATCTCTGGCTAGAATGTGTGTTGCTTCTTGGTGTGGATGGTGCTTAGAACTTTGGAGATGCTTGATGATCGGATATTTGTAGAACCACTAGACCCTGAGTATTCTGTGTCCTGCCCAATGTCAAAAAGAATGGAGCAAACAAAATCAAAATTTGAAGCTTTGGGAAAAATACATTCCATAGTCATGGAGGCTGCTTTAATAGATTTTCATCCCTAGTGTTTGGTAAGGAAAAGCAAATGGAAGACTTACAGAGAGCAAGTTATAGAGCACCAGCAAACTGGAGCCTCTGCTGTGTGGAAAGTTACAGATGACCCAAAAGATCCCATCACCCAAATAGACAAACAGACCCACACCTTGGAGCACCATCAAGTATTGATTGAAAAGGTGGTGGGAGAAGTGGGTGAGGAAATGGCTCATTTCTTATCGTGGCTGTGTGATATATTTTTACCTTTGAACCTGTCCAGGGAAATCAAGTTTGCTGCTATGTGAAAGAAATAGCTGTGTCTTTCCTTGAGCTGATTTCCTCCTCATCTACAGACTCAATGGAAAAGACACACGTAAGGCTCCAGCATGGGCAATACTCAGTTCTATGTGGCATGGAGGATAACTTCTATGGCTCAGAAATAAGCTCCCTCCCTTTCTCTACCGTGCCCCCATGAGTCGCACACTGGGGCTCTCTTCTGGCTAAGGGGCGCTCTTTGAGGCCAACCCCAGTGAGGTGCAACCTTCTTTGCATTCTTCTACACACAGCCCTGCTGATTTGTCTCTTCCTGAATTTGTCTCTTCCACTAAAGTCTGAGCTCTCTGAAGCCAGAACTTGGGTTTTACTTGTTGTCTCTTTTCCACACCTTTCTAGCACAAGGTTGACAGAATGCAAGTTCTAATAAATGATCCATTTGCATAAAATGCAGACTCCTGGAAGAAGTGCTTTGCTTACCTTGTTGAATAAATCCCATCTGGTCCAGGTATGCATAGTCTGAGGCTGTGCAGGACTGGGGCAGGGGCTGCTGGTGTCAGCTCTCCTTGCTCTTGAGTCCTCAGGAAGCAGCCCCAAAGGCATCAGAGCCATCACCCTACCTTCTTCTTCATTTCACTGGAAGCAGAGGCAGGTAGCCTCTGTTATTTCTCCTGTGCAGGAGAAGGCTCATCCCCTTCTGTAGAAAAGTACCCTGCAGCTGGGTGGGTGCTTCCTGAATGGGGCTGAGGCACTGTTGGGGGTGGCGGGGAGTGCATAGTGGCTGCTTCCTGAGCAGATGGGGCTCTAATGTCTCCGCTTTGTCTCAGGGTATTCAGAGAACTTCCTAGGAAACAATCTAGGGATGGACATGGGACCCACACTGTAGAGAACAGACCTGGTGCTCTGCACCTCTAAAAACCAAAGCTCACCCCACTGCGGCAGGGTGAACAGCCTGGGCTGGCGAGAACCACACTGCTTGGCTCTCAGGACCTTGCTGCTTAGCTGGTTGCTCCTGTCTTGCCTCATTTTGTGTCTCCCTAAATCCTTGTGTAGACAAAGCACAAATCCTCAGTGTGCAGAGTGGGAAGCCAGTTAGGTTATTTTCTTTGAAAAGGAGAAATGCAAATTTTACTGAAATGTTAGGGAATAAGAGCAGAGCTTAGGAACTCCGCACCTGGGGGGCTTTCAGGCCACGCTCCAGACACCTCCAGGTGGTACCAGACTTGTTTGTTGGCAAACGTTGAAACACGGAGATGCAAGGGTTTGAAGTCTCACAGTTTGCTGCAACGGAGCTGTAGCTGTCTAAAGAAATGCCAAAGAATCTCACAGTGTTTCCAAGCATTCATCTGGATGTAATGTCTATTTCTAAGAAACAAAGTAGGCGGTTGGTTTTGGTAGTTAGTTTTGCAAGAAACACTTGGTGTCTGGCTAACAGTTGGATGTTTTCTATCCAGTGGCGGGCCTCCCCAGTCACCCCTACTCTTTATTCCAAAAAAAGACCCCGCCTGGAAGTACCATGAGTTTTCTATAACCGCAGGTCCATTCAACCAATCACAAAGTGAAAATATTTTTTAAAAACTTGCATCTGTACAGATGATGCACCTATTTCATGTCATTATTCCCTGAACAATATAGTACACCAACCTGTAGATATATCCATTGTACAAGGTATTATAAGTTAGCTAATGAGGATTTACTGTACATAGGAATAAGTGAGTAGGTTATATGCAAATAGTAAGGCATTTTAGACAGGGAACTTGAGCATCTTAGGACTTGGATTTCCATGGGGAAGTGCTAGAACTAATCCCTCACTAATCCCTCACTGATACTGAGGGATAAATGTATATCACAAATACACATCTGGAGAAATATTTTGCTAAATTTTGAGGGTATGCATACAACAATCTGATGTAAAATAAAGACTAAATTTTGTGAAATTTACTTTGGGAGACCTTCAGGAGGCAGCTCGAAGGAGGGACAGTTGTTCTCCAGGGCATCTGAAGTTGAGTTCACTTGAGCTGCCTCTGTGACTTCTGATGTACACCTTGTGACACCCATGGAAGGGAGAAAACAGCTTCAGACTTGAGCCCCAAATGAGAATCTCAAGGCAGGTGCTGTGAACTGATTTGCCATGGATCTGCTTCCCGCATGAGCAGCTCTGTCTTGCGAGGCCAGGGCTTTATTTAGATGACAGCTAATGAGCTTCTGGTTCTCCCAACTGATGCAGGGCTGAGATGAAGACAGCTAATATCAGCACATTTCTCCAGCCCAGCAGAATCACGGTTATGTCTGCTTCCTTTGCACTGAACTGTTCTCTGATAAAGACATATCAGGTGGCTATCAACTATCATCCCCTACCAACTCTAAAAGGTAACCGATTTCAGATTAGAATTTGGGGGCTCAAATACACTTTGGATGTCACCTGGTCAAATCCCCTTCCTGTAAAGGTGAAGACACTGAGGCCCAGAGTGGTGCAGCGATTTGCTTAAGGTCTCAGGGTTCGCTAACAGTAAAACTGAAACAAGACAGAAGTCTCCCAACTCCCACTCTAGTGTTCTTTCCCTTATTCCAAATATCACATTATCTTGTCCGTATAGCCATTGTGGAATAATAATAAAAGATTCTGGTGCATTTGATCACTCTCCCTTGTAAACAGGGGGCTGATGCCCTACAATAGAAACTGAGAAGTTGAAAGCAATTTCTCTTCGGGGGGTGATGGTTGGACAAAATTCACATCTCTCCTCCCTGTGCAGTGTAAGTAACGTACAGTCCATTGGTGGCTAAGGCATGGGAACTGTCTGGTCAATGATGTGTAAGCAGACACAAAGCACCTGAGCAGGGTATGCCGTGGTGATGAACCCTTCCCTTCACTGTGAGCACAACATGCTCCAGCTGCCTACAGTTCCTTTGTCCTGGCTCTTGAACGCAAAGACATGAGACAGCCCAAGCCCAGCCTGCAGCATTATGGCAGACCCAAGGGCAAAAATGTAGGCTTGCAGCTGTGAACCACAGAGATGTGGGGAGCTGTTTATTATCCAGTTTTATAGACACAGAAGGGAACACATTCAAGTAGACCTTTCCTTAGCTATTCATATTCTGACCTCACTTTTCACAAGTTCAGATTGCCAATCTATTTATCAGGTGAGACAATTGCATCTCAGTCAGATTAAATGGTTTTTATAAGATCATCTTGGGAAAACACAGAAGCACAACCGAAGTTAAAAGCTGCCTATGCTTCCTGAATATCAGAACGCAGTTTCCTGTGATCCTTAAATATGAGAATCTTATTGCTTTTGAGGCTGAAAACTAACCTAGGCTACTGGGTTTTGCTTTTCTATTCTCTGCCTATTGGTCGTTTATTTTCTATATTCTCTACCTGTCATCTATATTTTCTGTGTATGTATATAGTTATCCTCTCTATCTGTTATCTATCTGTCCGTGACTTTCCTACTTTATTCTACCCATCCATCTTTCCATCTGTCTGTGCAAGTGTGTATTTGTTTGAGCCATGGTAATACTGTCTGAAAGTCCCATTATGTTTACTGTGGTGGGGCTGACATTTTAGTGACTAAAAAAATCAACTGAGTTGCTAATGCTTAGGTTGGTCTGTCTGCATCTGATTACACTTGTTTCCAGATCCAAGCAGTTGTTAATGAAACAGTTGCTGTTTTGTTGACAGAACATTAATTACTTGATCTTAGGACTCAGTAATTGCACAAGCCCCCTCTGTATACGTTACTAATTACATTAGCAATTATATGGCATTTTAAAGACAAAGAAATGACTGAAGCAATTGCAGTGTCACAGGTAACCTGCTGTTAGATTTCAATCACATTCCTAATGTTTTCATGATGTGCTACAACAAGTCCTGGCAGATCTTGTGACACTGACTTGGAGAAATGGCCTAAAACTTCTTGTCTGTGAACCCACTGCCCAGCGGTAAGGCAGAGATAATGTGGGGAAAGTCCCTTTATCTCCTAGGCTTTATTTTCTTTCTCCACTGAAAGAGAAAGGGGAGGGGTGGACGAGGAAAATATGTTTATTCAAACAATATTAAGTACCATTATCTAAGGTGCTAGGGGTTAGTGCAGGACTTCGGGAACTTTAGAATCTTTTGGGAATACAAATGTTAAGTAAAAACTCAAAGGATTGTACCAGTCAAGGTAGTGCCAGCTAGCCACTGTGACACATAGCCCCAGAAGCCCCAGACATAATAGAGTTTCCTTTCTTGCTCACACCCAGGACAATTTCTGTTTACTCAGGGATTGGGCTCTTCCATGGTGTGGCCTCATCTTTCTGAGCTCAGTTCCCAGCTCTGCAGACAGAAGAACCAAGCAAAGGCCTTTTGGAAGATTTTAGGGCTTGGGGCACTAAATTTCTTACACTCCATTGGCTAAGACTGATCACAAAGCTCTTTCCTGTCTAAGAGAGCCTGGGAAGTGTAGAGCAAAAGGAAGAAGTGAGCATTTACTGGGTCTCAGCCACCCTGCATAATTACAAACAGTGATTAGTGTTATAAAGGAAATGTAGGTAGTACAGTAACAACGTACGACTGCCACCATCACCAACATGGCGCCCACCACCAGTTCCCTGTCCTTCTCCACCGGTGCCTGTGCTGCCTTGTGGAAATGACTCCTCTTCATTGTGCGTACTCCTCATTCAAGGTCCCCTGACATCCCCCCCCACCCTCATCACATGGTCTGGGTGACACAAAGACAAAAAAGACTGACTCTGATTCACTGGCATTGAAGTGAGAAAAACAGCTTATCAGTTCTTGTTATTTGGGTCCCTGGGTCCCAACCCTGACTTTTCTGGGACTATTTTTCAGCTTCCTTGTTGAATCTCTGTGTAACCTCATATTGTTTCAATTCTTCTTCTTCCTGGATTAACCAGCTGGTTTCTGTACTGCAGCCAACACACCCTAACCAAGAGAGGACTATAATTTACATAGCAAGGGTTAGGAAAACCCTCCCTGAGCACTGTGACTGACAAATGAAGCATAATTTGAAGTTAATCAGGCAGAGAGTGAAGAAAAGTATGTTTAAGGCAGAGGAAATCACATGTACAAAGGCCCTGTGGTTGAAAAAATAAAAAAAAAACTTGTATCATTTGAGAATCCCAAAGCCTATCTAGCTAGAGTTGGTGGAGTGAGGGAAAAATGGTATAAAATAAGGTTGGAGAGAAAGGAAAGTAATAATTTCCAGCATTTCTTAAACAACAGTGAAGATTTTATCATAAATGCAATGGGGAGCTACTGAAGTTCTTGAAAGGGAAGGCAATATGATCCAATTTATACTTTTACAAGCCACTTGAGGTAGTCTGTCGGGGATCAATAGGAGGAGAGAGTATGTAGAAGCAAGAAGATAATGCAGGAGTGTTCTGGAAGGATGGCCATGCTGTGTCTTCATGACTAGCCAAGGAAGTGGAGAGAGAGACAGACTCCAGGTACATACTGGCAGAAAGCTGCCCTGCCTTGGTGATGAATGATTCTTGTGGTGTGGGGGAGGGGGCCATGAAGTGTGACTTTCAGTTTCTGGAGAGCATGTTTACGGAGATAAAAAATTAAAGAAGGCCGGGCGTGATGGCGCACACCTGTAATCCCAGCACTTGGGAGGCTGAGGCAGGAGGATCATTGCGAATTCGAGGCCAGCCTCAACGAGGGGTATAAATGTAGCTATTGTGGATTCATGCAGAGTGCTTGAAACCGCGGAGAAGAGGTGACAAACTGTCCCTGAAGTTCCTCTGGCTCTGGTAACTCTCACATCTATTAGCCCCTGAAAGGCCACCAAGCCCCACCCTCTGCCGCATTTCTAACAGCTTGGGAGGGTACTGGGTCCTCCTTGCCCCGTGCCAGCAGGCGCACCCACCTCCTCACCCTGCTCACTAGGCGCCGCTAGAGCGGCTGCATCGCTCCCTAGACTTGGTCAAAGCCTTGCTCCCTCTCCGTTTCCCCTTGCCCTTCCGCTCCCTTGCCTTGTTTTCTGTGGAAATCAGGCCTATGTGTCCTCCAAACCCAAGCCAGCTGTGCTCCAAAGCAGCCCAGAAGCAGCTGCCTCTGGCGCCGAGCAGGTCTAGTCTGCAGGTGACTCTGTTTCCCTAGCTGAGCCAGCCTGGCATCAGAGAAGCCTTCAAGAAAGAGCAGAAGGCCCCTGTACTCCTCCGTGGTGTGCTGACCCCCAGACCAACCACGGCCCTCTGGTGGAGACCAGGAGCAGCAGATGCCAACCCTGGGAGTCCAGTCTGTGGCTGACCCTGAAATGCCCCCCGGACAGCACGGAGGTCCTACCGACCTCTGCGCTCTCCCAGTGCTGGGCCATCTTCCTTGTCACGCTGGTGACATGCCAGTGAGCAAATGGCTTGGCTAGGCCGGGGATGTGCATGTGAGAGCCCTGGAGCTTTATCAGTGCCGACATGTCTGCCTTGGTATGTGTGACTGCTGTTACGCATATGGATTGGATCAGATGAGATAATTTATGCAAAAGCACTTCGAGATTTTTAGAGGGCTCCTCATCGTCTGGCTTGGTGTTGTCATTACTACTGCATAGGAGAGGATTTCCTCTTTAATATTACCCAGGTGTTTGATTAAAATGCAGAGGCAAATTGGCAAATATATAGAGTGCTTTCTTGTGTAGCTCTAAGTACAGTGTCTACATTTTCTAGGATTGCCTGTATTTTATGTAATTTTATTCTTTGCAACTAAAGTGACTTGTTGAATTCTTCACTAAGTGGAATTCAAGTTTTAAACCTCTGTAAAAGTTTTTCTCAAAAATAAATTCATGTGGCAGAATGAAAACTTGTCAGACCACGTGTGTTACTATTTGCAGAAGTGTTTATTATTGTCCCCTGCATAGCATGGAAAGGACTCAGCGTTTTTCTCCTTTCTGGTGCCCTTTCTGAGGGAAGAGGAGAGGACAGTCAGTTCTTCTTTGACAAATGAGCGAAACCAGAGGGGTCAGTGCAGCGCTGTGGCATTGTGAGGACAGCCACTCTGGGATTTAGTTGGATTTCAGTGGAAGAGGAGGAGAAAAATGAAGACCGAATAGAGTGACCTTGGCCCTTGTCGCTTCTCCCTGCTTTCTCATCCAGCCCTTCCCAGGAAGGAGGCTTGGTGCTGCAGGGCAGGCTGGCTGCAGATGGCCAGGCTGCTGCGATTCCTCTCAGGCTGAGGCTCCTGGATTCCTTATGACCTGCTGGAGGTGCGGGAAGGACGCAGGGAGAGGAGGGAAGGCCGAGGGGCCTGTTTGCCATGAATGAGGGAGGGGCTTGCAGGGGATGCTGCTCTTTGCAGTGGCAGCAGCTCTTTGGCTCCTCACGATCTACCCATCCTCTACTCCCATTGACTTTTAGGAATTGAAAGGTCATGAGCTGAACCTAGAATTCAGAAGAAGGTGGGAGAGGAAAGGGCTACAACTCTGCAGTCCCAGGCTCTGTCATCTGATCATTGGCTACAGTCCTGTTCCTCGTAGGGGAGAGAAGGAGGTGGGTGGGTTTCTACCCGGGGCTCACTTAATCCTCTCAGGAGTTGTCCACCAGCCCCTGAGACATGGGTCACAAACGGCCACATCCTTGTCACTACCCTCTCCCCTCCTGCTTTCTCACACATTCAGTTTTGGACAGTCTTTGGCTGAAATCCTAGCATGAGTGTTAATTGCTATAACTTTCAGAGGACACAGTAGAAAGATTGCTTCTAGTCTGGGAGCCCAGAGAATTTCTCTGGGCAATTAGACAACAAGATTTGCATTGAGACTTTCAATAAATCCAGTCTTGGTTCTGCTACAAGCAGATACTGTGAGCTGTGGCTGGTCAATGAATTCATTAGGCCTTATTTTTCTTAATGAGTATGGTGAGATACCCCTTTCGATTCCATGGAACAGTTAAAACACAGGTCACTCACCTTTTGTCTAAAGAGGCTTCACTGATTTCCCAGTTTAAGCCTCTGTGTTGATCTCTTCTATCATGGCTTGTAGCTGCATTGTTTTGCACTCAAGTGAATCAGAGGCTTGGTGAATCTTGGAACAAATACCTACTAGGTGCTTTGCATCTTCACATACTTTATTTTTTCCTGTAAACTCATTTTCTAAATAAAGAGGAATGAAATGAGATAGCATATACAAAAGCATCCAACAGAGTGAGGACACCAAGTCTCCTAGGCGTGCTCCTTACTCAGCAGAAGTGACCACATGAAGATTTCCACCCTGGAAGACCAGAACTCTTCTCAATACATCACAGCCATCGCACTCAAAACCTATTTCCTTGTAAAAAGTAAAAAACCATTAAAATCCTATTATCTAATAAATCACCACTCTTAAAATTAAAGGTTAGAGAAGAGTATAAGTCATTTTGAGAAGAATTAAACACAACATTGCCTGACCAGGAAAAAGTCTGAAAGGAGGCAACCGAGATATCATCATTCATATTTTTGATGATATTATAGATTACTTCCCTTCAAACAAAGCTGCCATTTACTCTTCAGTGTTTAAGCTAGCTTGGGAACTTTTCTGGGACAGATTCTAGAGAAATGAAAAACTCTGCAAAAGACCTCATCAAAGACATTCAATAACTTATTTCCAGCTCTGAGTAGCATTTATACTGCTAGTAAGAATATAGGAAGGGTCATAGAGGTGATACATAAGGAAGGAGTTTGAAGAATAGAAGAGACAGGACTAATATTTTCTTTTTTTCTTTTTTTATTTTAAAGACAGTAAAAAAAAAAGAATAGTAGCAACATTCCAACATCACAGAGGTAAACAAAACAAAGCAAGAACATTAAAAGTGATGCAGCATTTCAAAACAAAATGATAGGAATTAACAGTGGTTATTATATTACATATTGTTATCTTCAACTACATTGCTCAGATTACCAGATTTAAGAATGGATGATTGTTCAAAGCATTAAGGAGAAAAAAATAATAATTACTAAATAAAGCATTAGAGATAATACAGAGTTTCACTAGACAAGACTGCAGGAATTCACTAATGGTTGTTCCATTGCATATTGTTGTCTTCAGATCAGTTGCTAAGATTACCAGATATAAGCATGCAAACTTGGTCAGAATATAAAAAATGTTAAGCATTAAATATTCTTTTCAACATACTATCAGACATCAGCAGTACACTTATCCCAGTTATATATATATATATATATATATATATATATATATATATCCCCGTTATATA